>NC_087354.1:24591971-25216971 GCF_030014295.1 Loxodonta africana
TCCAAAGGATGCACTCTACTCTCAGCACTGCTTTCTTGGTAGTATGAGGTCCCCAACTCTCTGCTTGCTTCCCTTTCCTTTTACCTCTTGTAAGATAAAAGGTGGTGCAGGCCATACCCCAGGGAAACTGGATTAGGTTTGTGACCTGAGCAAGGGTGTTACATCCCACCGTAATCCTCTTTAACATAAAATTATAGTCACGAAATGGAGGACAACTACACAATACTGGAAATCATGGCATAACCAAGTTGACACATAGTTTGGGGAGACACAATTCAATCTATTACATTGGGTTTGTCAGGTCTGGAGTATTTAAAATTAGAGGAAGCATCTTGAAGAAAAAGGATAGATGCAAATACAAAACTAAGTACAAACGTGAATATTTACTTAAAATTAAAACAAGTTATACATTTTTGAAGAGTTGATAAATCTATACAGAAAATAGCATGATATTTTTATGATGAACTTTGACACACCATTATAATACCTTTTGCCTTTTGTTCTTATATTTTTAGCTACACACTCTTAGATCACCTCTTCATGGGGACAACAATTGTTTCATATCATTTTCTATTGATGCAATAGAAAGATCATTCAGTCTTGTACCACAGTTGATCAATGTTGGTTCAGTTATTGATAGTTTAGAACATTTCCTTCAACTTCATTACTTGTGTTTTTTTCTTGGTAATGTCAAGCTCAAAGCCTGGGACCTACAGAGGTCCTCACTAGTGCAGGTATTCCTAAAAATATATGAATTCTGAGAAAATCTCTTTTAC
This sequence comes from Loxodonta africana, assembly GCF_030014295.1. Taxonomy (NCBI): domain Eukaryota; kingdom Metazoa; phylum Chordata; class Mammalia; order Proboscidea; family Elephantidae; genus Loxodonta; species Loxodonta africana. Next base: position 24,592,748 of record NC_087354.1, read on the forward strand.
TCAATTCTCAAAAATTTTTTAAATAATATAATTGTATACATTGTGTGTTAAGTATATTCCCAACAAGAAAGAATTCGTTTTGATTAGGCGTAATGAGAACTGAATCTTCATTTTACAAGTATATACATCTGATGATTAGACAGTTTTCCACAGACTACCTTTCAGCTTTGGAAATGACAAACCATATGTTATCTCTGGTATGCAAATATTTATGGTATGGGACACAATTGCATCATTGTAGACTTCTGACCCAGCACCTTTGTGTCATGAGATCAGATAAGGCAGCAGAGCAGGTGGAAGTGGTAGCCTTCCCTACACCAAGACAGCTAACAATAACTTAATTATACACACAAATGACTAAAAACTGTGTAAAAAATATCCAATTAGATTCAAATTAACTGCATTCCTAACTCATCTGCCCCTTGGTTGAATCCCCAAAGTGCCCATGCTCACGCCACCCCATATGACAAGAAAGGAAGGGAAAGGGAGGAAACATGTACCTTTGTGAATATCATACTACCATGTCACTATGGGAACACATAGCCAGGGCCCCTTCCAGGTTCTGGGAAGGGGTCTATGCAATGAGGGGCATTGAGGTTTGTCATGGGCTGAATTATGTCCCCCCAAAAATGTATGTATAAATTTTGCTGGGCCATGATTCCCCATATTGTGTGGTTTTCCTCTATTTTGTGATTGTAATTTTATGTTAGAGAGGATTAGGGTGGAATCGTAATTTTATCTTAAAAAGGATTAGGGTGGGATTGTAACAACTTTACCAGGTCACATTTCTGATCCAATGTAAAGGGAGTTTCCCTGGTGTGTGGCCTGCACCACCTCTTATTTCTCAAGAGATAAAAGAAATGGAAAGCTAGCAGAGAGTGGGGACCTCATGCCACCAAGAAAGAAGCACCAAGAGCAGCGCTCGTCTTTTAGACCTGGGGTTCCTGCCCGGAGAAGCTCCTAGACCAGGGGAAGATTGAGGACAAGGACCTTCCTCTAGAGTCTACAGAGACAGAAAGCCTTCCCCTGGAGCTGATGCCCTGAGTTTGGACTTCCAGCCTACTAGACCGTGAGAAAATAGATTTCTCTTTGTTAAAGCCTTTCATTTGTGATATTTCTGTTATAGCAGCACTAAATGACTAAGACAAGGCTTAAACTCCATTAGTTTCATGGTAAATCTGCATCTTGTTAAGACAGAACCTTGAGGAACAACCATACTTAGGGAATGAGAGACAGAAGTACTGCCACAATTAAATTCCAATTTGGAGTATATGTTTCATATGAGTTTAGGAGGCAGATTTTCCTTTTAGTTTTATTTACATATCAACCATTTCATGACCCTTTGCTAGGCTCTGAGGTTATACAAATAAACATGACCTTCAGCTTTCTGTAAGACTAACCGCATAGACAATAATCACAACACGGAGTACCCAAGTTTTCCATGTGGACAAAGACAGCAGATGCATTCTGGGCAGAGAGAGATGGGAGCAAATGAACCAAGATGAAATGAGGCAGGGCGAGTTCAGGGGAGGGCCGTTAGCATGCTTAGGATGGATGTTCGGATGCATGGCAGGGTTTGGCTAGAAAGGAGAGCAGAAAGGACACAGGGGTCCACAGGAAGCATCTTGTGGACCTTGCTGGGGTGTTTAGGTTTTGCCTGCAGCCAATGCAGAAAAAAGGGCATGGCATGAGGCACTGGCAGGAGGATTGCAAGAAGTCTATGGAAGGCTTAAGGGCAGCCTGAGCCAAGGAAGTGGCAGAGATGATGTTTAGGTTAGGATTCAGTGATAAATGGCTGAGTATTTAATTGAATGATGAGATGGAAGTTTGAATATGAGGGTTTAGACTTCTGTAATTATAACTGTAACGTAACAAAAATATTTTATTAGAGATAACTTTAAGTACACACAAAAGGTGAGAGCATAGTATGATGAACCCCTATGAATCCATCACCCAGATTTAATAATTTGCAACAGTTTGTCAATGTTGCATAAATACCATTCAAAAGTAGTTTATAAAACTACAAAAATTTTAAAAGCATACTAATAATGTATGAATCGTACTTTTGGTGGTATCTAAAGGAACTGAACAGGAAGGAATATTCAGTAAATAGTATGGGCAACTAACTATTTGGGAAAATAAAATCCATACCTCACACCATATTCTAGAAAACAGTGGGCAAAATTCTTAAAATGCTATTAAAATTTAGAATAAAATACTGCTACATATTTTTCTAATTTGATAGTTGGAAAGAGCTTCCCAAGCATAAATGTCATAGGAAAAGAATTATGAAAGAAAAGATAAATAGGAATAACCAAATAGTTTCTTTAAAACCTTCTGTGCAGCTAAATGATAATGAAAAATTAATTTGGAGAAAAATGACAAACTAAAAGGAAAAAAAGGATATATATTACTTTCAGGGAAATGGTCTGCCTCTATACTTCCCGTATAGTCTGCCTAAGTAAAGCCCTTGGGCCCAAAACATTCACTGATAAGAAGACGGGGAATTGGGTTGATTTCTCTCCCAGTTCCTTCTGTTTATCAGAGAAGACTTCCCCCTGTTCTGGGCACATAGTAACTTTCTTTATCTCTTGTACACATGCACAGGAACCATATGGCACCTAGCCAACTCCACTTTTGTATTCATTCCCAATGGGGAAGGAATAGGGTCTCTCTTACTACAGCGCAAGAGGGGTGAACGTAGAACATGTGCCCTGTACCAGCTATATGTGGGTTGAGCCTGCTGGCCGTAGGTGACCAGTGCCCACTAGTGAAGCTAATCTCACTCTGTCTCTTCTCTATATGAGTAAGGCATGTGTGTTAGAGTGTATGTGTGGTCTTTTGCTAAAGATTGTGGACCCTGCTTCGACAGTCTGGCGTAGTTGGCAGGATCACTGGAGAAGACGTGATGGCATGGTGGAAACATATGGGCTGGTCAGTTGACTCTTCCTGGGATGATGCTGGCTCTGCCAGGAATGGGAAACTGACAATGCTGGCCTCCCTCTGGCCAGATGGTGACAAATGGGACTTGGTTAACTCTCCTACTGTGTGTCAAGAGTCACAGATAATGTTGTCTGTTCTCATAGTGACACAGGGGTCACAGATTGCCTGAGAGGAGTCTGGAACCACCACTTAGGGAGTTCCTCCCAGTTCAGGCTGCAAGCATGTCCCAAATGAGACTTGTTTTTACTCAGCACAGAACGAGTGATGGTATTGCTGAAAGTGAAAGGGTTGAAATGAGGATTGGTCATACTATTTTGTCCTGCACCAAGACCCTCCTCGATGGCAACCACCCATCTTTGTTATTATCTCCTGGCATGACAGTGAGAAAGGCAGTGGAAAAGTTCCATTGTCATGTTGTGTATTTCAATACTGAAACTGGAAAGTTCAAGGTCTAGGGGTACAATCCCCTAGCCATTGCTTAATGCCCTCTAACAATGGGACTGGCGATAGTTGGTGGGGCTAAGCAGGTCCCTGGTGCTGAAAACACCCTGTAACACCCAGTAGAAAGCAAGAGCTAAGACTGCAGAAGCAAAGTATGGCTTGTGTTGCGCGGCCTTGAAGAGACCTTAGAGGCCCTCTCTGGAATTCTCTAATAACTGCCCCTGCCAAGATAATTGAGCAACAACATAGTTGCACCTGCAATAGTAAGGGAAAACTAAAAGGAGAAGGACCACCTTTGCGTTACCAGGCAACTGGGCTGGGCCCATGGTGCTTGCACTTGAAATGGTGGAGGCGTAGCTCCACAAATGAGTGAGGGCTCTGCCAACTTTGCCCAGACCCTCTGGCTTTCAGAAATAATTAGGACTTAGGATTAAGCCTAGGTTCCTCTGTCATCAGGGGGGACCAAAAGCCCTATGTTACAATTAAAGTCCAATGAGGAAATAAAAAGAATTGCAATTTGGCGTCTTTAGATACCAGTGAACAGGTGACTGTGATCTCTGTAATACCTGGCACTAAGACGAGGTTACTGGGAAGACAAGGAAAACTCTTGGGTCTGAAGTCGCCATCATTGAGAACCTTATCCAGGTCTGACTATGGATAAGTCCCTTTGGGGCCCCTACAAATCCCTATTGTTAGTACTGATTATGCTGATATATTAATGTAATCCGTTGTAAGCTTTTGCCTCTAAGCCCTAATGGGAATTGCTGCAGTTCAGGCCATTTTTAGTGGGGTACATGGAAACTGACATGGGCTACAACTAATAGCCTGGCCATTCAATCTAGCCACTGACAACACTTGGACTGACATATAAAGCAAGTCCCTGTGTGGATGAGACATCAGATAAAAATTAGTTCTGCTCCCTGATAAGCTTTTGTTACTTGTATAGATGGTCACCAGAAAGGTCCTATGCTGACAGGGTATCATGGATTGAATTATGTCCTCCGAAAAATACGTGTATCAATTTGGGTCAGCCATGATTCTCAATATTGTGTGGTTGAACTCCTTTTTGTGATTGTAATTTTATGGTAAAGAGGATTAGGATGGGATTGTAACACCCTTACTAAGGTCACACCCCTGATCCAAAGTAAAGGGAGTTTCCCTGGTGTGTGGCCTGCACCACCTTCTATCTTACAAGAGATGAAAGGAAAGGGAGGCAAGCAGAGAGTGGGAAACCTCACATCACCAAGTAAGCAGTGCCAGGAGCAGAGCAAGTCCTTTGGACCTGAGGTTCCTGTGTTGAGATGCTCCCAGACCAAGGGAAGACTAATGCATCACAAAGTCCTTCCTCCAGAGCCGACAGAGAGAGAAAGCTTTGGAGCTGGTGCCCTGAATTCAGACTTCTAGCCTACTAGACCATGAAAAAATGATTTCTCTTTGTTAAGGCCATCCACTTGTGCTATTTCTGTTAGAGCAGAACTAGATGACTAAGATAGAATTAAATTTCAAGCCCAAAGGACATGCTCTGCTCCTAGCACTGCTTACTTGATGGTATGAGGTTCCCCACTCTCTGCTTGCTTCCCTTCCCTTTTATCTCTTGTAAAATAAAAGGTGGTGCAGGCCATACCCCAAGGAAACTCCCTTTACAGTGGATCAGGGATGGGACCTCAGTAAGGGTGTGTTACAATCCCACCCTAATCCTTTTTAACACAAAATTACAATCACAAAATGCAGGACAGCCAGCCAATACTGGGAATCAAGGCCCAGCCAAACTGATACACACATTTTGGGGGGGGACATAATTCAATACATGACAGATGGGGAAGCAACAAATGAGCAAACCACTGCTCCACAGCAAACAGATGTGCAAAGGACCACCTCCTGGACCCATAAGAGGACAATCCATGGGAATTCAGATACCATCTGTCTTAGTCATCTAGTGCTGCTTAACAGAAATACCACATGTGGATGGCTTTAACAAAGAGAAATTTATTCTATCATAGTCTAGTAGGCTACAAGTCCAAATTCAGGGCATCCGCTCCAGGGTAAGTCTTTTGTTCTCTGTCAGCTCTGGAGGAAGGTCCTTGTCATCAATCTTCCTCTGGTCTACGAGTTTCTCAGTGCAGGAACCTCAGATCAAAAGGACATGCTCCACTTCTGGTGCTGCTTCCTTGATGGTATTGTTACCAGAGAATTGCCTCAGTTCTTGTCTTCAGTGTAGGAAAGAATTCAAACACTGAGACAAAGAGTGTCAAGCAAGCAAGGGTTTTTATTAGTTAGCAGAGGGTTAATAGCAAAAGTACACTTGACCAGAGGGCATCAAGCAGGCCGCTCAGAGAGAGTCTGAGAGCCCCTATAGTCATTTTCTCAGGGTTTTATATACTTTTTCTCTTATCTCTCCCTGTTAATGTTTAACAGCCAAGTCAGGGACCCCTGTAGAGATTATTTCCTTGCCTTATTGTTTAATTACCAAGTTAGGGACCCCATAGGGACCATTTCCTTGGCTTAACGTTTAACTACGTAGGGACCATCTTATTGAGGAATGTCGCCACCCCCTGTCCTCCTCCCAAGTGCAAGCTCTCCCCCTCCCCCCTACAGTATGAGGTCTCCCTGTCTCTCTGCTCACCTCTCTCTTTTATATCTCAAAAGATATTGGCTTAAGACACTATCTAATCTTGTAGATCTCATCATTATAACTGCTGCTAATTCATCTCATTAACATTATAGTGATAGGATTTACAACACATAGGAAATCGTATCAGATGACAAAATGGTGGATGATCATACAATACTGGGAATCATGACCTAACCAAGTGGACACATATTTGGGAGGATACAATTCAATCCATGACACCATCCTCAGCTGGGCCTACACACATGGACTGCACTGTCATCAGAAAATGCTGAACAGCATAGAAAAGCTGACCTACTTACGAGACAGATTCCCAAGCCAACAGACATGAGTGTTCTGACAAGTCAATCATATTGGGCCCTCTTATCCTATACAGAGGCTTCCTCTGGGTCTTGAATGAGCTTTTCATGCTCTATATCACCGCCAAGTCACGGGAACGATTGGGCACTTCAGTGGAGATGCTAAAATGGCTGATGAGAAGGAACGGGATAACCCCAGCCTGAACTTACGTATCTCAAGCAAGCAGTCTGGGGTCTCAATGCAACAGTTCCCTGAAATGGTATTTCTCATTTGTGTCTAATCTATAAAATGTGTTTCATTTATATACAACTATTCTCAGAAAGAGATCTGGATAAATAGAAGATAATAGAAACATGTTATAAAGCTTTGATTATTAAACGGGCACACTGTTAATAGGGAAATAAATCTGAATCTTAACACCTGGGAAGGGGTGGGGAAGAGAGGAGCACTAATGATCTTGTTCTTTCAAAAATGTTCCTGAGAGCTTTCCTCCTCCTCCTCCTCCTGAAGAACTCCCAAAGCTGCATTTCTACACTGCCATGAAGTCTACTGAGCCAGTAAAACAACAGAAAATGCCTTGGCTCCTGCACTGTCCACGCCGAGTATCTCCATTCAGCATCTACACTCTTGAAACTGACACCCTGATGTCATAGACAAAAAGAACTATTTGAAACCAACTGTGTCAGACAGTCCCCCCAGAAATAAGGACTAAACTGAATTATTTGGACTAAAAATACCCCAGGGTGAAAGGCACCATGATAGAGGGCCACATCGTAAACTTTGTAATGTGACGAATTGACTACTTCAATGTTGTAAACTTTTGTTTCTAAAAAACTTCATATACCCTCTGTTCTTGTATTGATATCTATACTCTGATTATGACACTATGCAAGAAATACGATATTGCCATACATGGTTGGCAATACTGAGCTGGGAGGGGGTGGAGGAAGACCACAGTTACCTGATCAGAAATTCCAAGCTCAGTATACTCAACTGCTCTCTTTCTTTTTTCCACTGGAACAAACTTTCTGGGGAGTGGTTTGTGATTGCGACCAGAGGCGATGCTACTTTTAAGCACCTCTCCCCTGTGGGACTCCACAGAGAGGGGGATGGGGAGAAAAGCCAGTAAGAACATTGATGCAACTCAGTCCCTCAGTACAGGTGAATGACATCATGAGCTATGGTAAATGTGTACAGGATACAACTTTTCTTCCAGTTAGAAACTCAGGATCAAAAGATCGGGGTCCCCACCAAGCTCATTGCCTCAATACTAGGACAAACAAGGGGGTTGCTATACGTGGGCAACCCTTACCTCAAGTCACAGCACAAGAACATCTCCGCTCATGGGAGGCAAGGGGAGGGGGAAGAATTATGAATGGTGTCTCTCTCTCTTCCCGTATTACCTCACAGTGATGGAAAGGCCCCTCATCCGTGGGCCCCAATGATACAGGCTTTCACTAGAGCCACCAATCAGACCAGCTATAGGCTCTGTCAACATCTGAACTGAGATGTCGAGTCATCTCTCCACATTGTTCCAGCAGATCTGTCAAAAGCTGGACGTCGTGTCAGCCAGTTGAATGTGTAATCCGGTATACTGAGGAGATCATGTAGTGAACAAATGCTATTGTTGATACCACTACTCACAGAAAACATTTTTTCAAGTATAAAAGCTGCCTGTGGGGAGTGCTCCAACTTTAGAATGAAATTTTTCTGTGTTAAAAACATAGATGGCCTGGGACTGGATAATTTGACTCTGAGAACGGCAGTTTTGAGACTGAGTGTGATGTGGCTCTAGACACAAGCAGCTTGCAGAATATGACCAGGTGTGGTTCAATGTAAATTATCTGATCACACTGAGTTCAAAATAGCCTGGTCTAGCTTGTTCAATTGTGCTGAGAAAGAGAGGTTTTGTATTAACTCTTGCTGGAATGTGTACTGTTCATGTTAGGAGAAATACGTTGTTTTTACATAAATGAATCAGGGCATGTTATAAATAATATCAATGACAACATAAGATTGGACAAATGCAGCCTTTTGATCTACTCAGTTGGCTTGAATTAAGCCACGACTGGGATGGTTGGATGGGATCTTGTCTCCAAGCAGGCATGACCAACCTACTGTGGACAATCCCGCTAGTGACCCTCTTTAATGCTGTCTCAGATGGTGCTCAGGCATAACACCCATCAGAGTTATGCCCCAAACCACGGGCAGGAAACTCGACCTCCAAAATGGGTGATGGGCATACCAGGGCTTGGTACTGCTTTGTTTCTTTTTCTGGCGCTCTGATGGGAGTCAGGGGGTGGGTTGCTGGGGGAACATCTGCCTCTATGCTTCCCATCCAGGCTGCCTAAGTAAATGCCTCAGGCTCAGAACATTCCCTGATAAGGAGGCTGAGAATTGGGTCACTCTCTCTCTCACAGTTCCTTCTCCTTATCCCAGCGGGACGGGAACAGGGTCTCTCATACTATGGCACAGGAAAGGTGAATGTAGAACATGTGCCCTGTGCTGGCCATATGCAGGATGAGCTTGCTGGCCATGGGCAACCACTGCCCACTAGTGAAGCTGGTCTTGCTCTGTCTTATCTTTGTGGGTAAAGCATTTCCCATTCCCCATTAGAGGATGTGTGTGATCTTTTTCTGGAGATTGTGAACCCTGCCTTGACAATTAGAGAGCGCTCATTTCTTTAAAATTTGAAAGACCTTACAAACTAATGAGAAAAAGGCAAATGCCAACAGGAAAATGGACAAAGAACATGAACAGACAACCCTCAAAAGTAAAAAATAAATCATGTAGTACTATATGAAGAAAAACTTCAAACTTAATAAGCAAAAAATATATATAATGAAATTGAATGTCTATTTTTTCTCTACTAAACTAGTAAAATTTATTTTTAAAGGGTATGCTTAGGGTTAGTGAAGTGCTGGAAGTCGGCAGCCTATGTACTAATAATGAGGATGTAAACTGCTACAATCTTTCTGGTAGGCAATTTGACCATTGCTAGCAAGATGTTTACAAATATCATGCACTGGCCCATTGATTCCATACAAACAATTATCTTAACAAAATATTCAGAGATGTATACAGAGATATTTGTACAAGGGTGTTCATCATTGTGTTGATTATTACAGTAAAATATGGGCAACACTAGTCAACAGGCAAATGTTTACATTTATTGTAATTGTGATAAATCCACACAGAATGTGGTGTAGTGATTTAAAAAAAAAATCACATTTCTAATGTTTTAATGGCATGGGGAAGTTTTCATAATGTACTATATATTGTGAAAAGGATATGACTCAATTTCAATGTTAAAATCTGTATATGTATCTATGTGTATGTGTAGTGGTAGTTATAGCTGCCTATACATATAAAAAAAAGTATGGATAATTGATGATATATATGCATATGGTTATACATACTAAAAAGACCAGCATTAAAAAAAAAAAAAAAAGCATTAAGCACACCAAAATGTTAGCTGTGATTATCTCTTAGAGATAAGAATCTGGGTAACTATTTTTATTCCACATACTTTTCTGTATTTTCCATCTTGAACATGAAATACATTTATAATCATAAAAAGAATATTATTTTGTTTATGAGAGTTCATTTGTTTATATTTCGTTTCTAAAATGATTTCAATATTGAAGAAGGAATAGACTCATTACCTCACAAATATGAAGAGTGACATCAAAATCCATGATGTGCATATTTGCTTCCCTGGGGGCAAACTTGCCAAATCAAGAACTGCACGAATGAATAAAGAATGCGGCAGATTCAGAGCCTGGTGGTGCTCTTTGATTTCATGCTGAACACTGAGCCGCTTCTAGTTACCGCTGTAACGTGACCTCAGTGCCCAGGTTCATCAGTATATTTTCAGTATATTGATGTTGACATGCACACATATCTAAGGATGGCTACCCTCTCAAGGAAAAGGAAATCCACTGTACTGGGCACCTTAGCAATATTTTTCTAGCCTGAGCTTGGTTATTTCCAGAGATAGGTACATTATTTCATTCTGAGGCAATGTTTTCCAGTTTTGAATAATTCTGTTAGAGACAGAGGTCTTTCATTCTTCAGGTGAAATCCAACTACTCAGAAATTCCTCTCCTCAGCGTTAGCACCACCCTTCCAATCCTGGAAGTCAGAATTTCTATCAGCCCTTTGCTTTTTTTCCTCCATTTTGTACTCTTTGAGCTTTTCCACATACAATGCAATTTCTACAACTCTCTCCCCTTCTGGTATAGTATCCTGCCTGGTTTCTATTGTGTTGTAATGTGATACCAGGTATGTATACCATCTTCAGATGTGGTTTGACCTGTAAAGGCTGCAGGGGGCACTACCCTCTACCTTGATGGAGACAAATGCCTGTCAGTGCCAGCCAAGTTTGCTTTAGCTGTTCCAGCAGCTGCCCCTGGCTCTGACTCATGCACTAAACTTGAGTAAACAAACACAACACAACAAAGCAAAACAAAACATTTTTCTAGGACCATTTCATATAAGGTTTTGTAGAGTCAGAAGTAATGGGTCTAAATGCATCTACTCTTGCCTAGCCATAATTAAACACCCACAGAGCAACCAGAATGATCTTTTAAAAACCTAAGTCAGATCACGTCCCTCCTCTGCTCAAAACCCTCTAAGAGATTCTCTTTATACTCAAAATAAAACACAAACTCCTCGTGGTCACCTACCATGCCTTTTGTAATTTGGCCCTTACATACCTTTCATTTCTATGGCTACAAGTCTAAAGTTTGGTGGATTGAACCCACTCAGCAGACTGGGAGAAAGTCCCGGCAATCTGCTTCTGTAAAAAGATTACAGCCAAGAAGACCTTACAGAGGAGTTCTACTCTGTACCACACAGAGAGACCGTGAGTCGGAATCGACTGAACAGTAATAGGCCTGGGTTTTTGGTTTTACTTTTCCAAGCCAACCATCCTTCTCCAGTCCTCTCTCCCTACACACTCTCAGGCTGGCCTCCCATCAGTTCCTCACTTTTCTCAACAATGGAATCCTAGCTCTTCTCAATTATCTTCCTGCAATGTCCCTGCCTGGCCAGCTCCCTAACTTCACTCTGGCCCCCACTCAAACATCGCTTTTCTGGGCCCTCCATTAAACCAGCCCCACTCTACTATCTACCTCATTTCATTTGTTCTAGCGCAGAGATATACATCACTTCCTGAAATAATTTTAATGTTCACTTGTTTTCTATCTCCTCCACTAGAGTAAGGCCAGGATTTTGTCTTTGTTGCCCATTGTACCTCCAAGATTTCTTAGAATACCTTGCACACAAAAGACATTAATTTGCCTCCAACAAACGACTCCTGTGTGTTGATTTTTTTACTGTTACGTGCAGGCTTTTACTTTGATCTGGTTAAGTTTTGTTTCTAAGTGTCTGTTTATTTCTGCTCATCATTTTACTTGCCAATGCTGTTTTGAATATTATTCTATCACTCACTCATCATATTAGATATTTCCCTCAGCAGTTGATAATGCAAAATTTTCTTAAGTACTCCTACATTTACATATAAATAAAAAATCATATATAATACATAGACCAAAAGAAAAGAATCATGTGATAATCTCAATTAACACAGAAAACTCATTTGATAAAGCCCAACAACCATTTCTGATAAAAACTCTCAATAAAATAAGAATAGAAGGGAAATTCCTCAACATAATAAAGGCGTGTATACAAAATCATAGCGATCCTATAGTGTCGCTGTGAATTAGAATCAACTCAGCAACAGGTACAGGTTATACAAAACCAAGAGCCAACATCATTTTCAGTGGAGAGAGGCTGAAAGCGTTCCCCCCGAGAATGAGAACAAGATAAGGACCCCTTTTATCACCACTCTCATTTAACATTGTGCTGGAAGTCCTAGGTAGAGCTATAAAGCAAGAAAAAGAAATAAAAGGCATCCAGATTGTTAAGGAAGAAGTAAAACTATCTATATTCACAGATGATATGATACTACGTATAGAAAACCTCAAAGATTTCACAAGAAAACTGTTGGAACTAATAGAAAGATTCAGCAGAGTAGCAGGATACAAGATCAACATGAAAAATCAGTTAGATTCCTATACACCAGCAAAGAGAACTTCGAAAAGACAATCAGAAAAACAATGCCATTTATAATAGCTCCTAAAAAGATAAAATACTTAGGAATAAATCTAACCAGGGACATAAAAGATCCATATAAAGAAAACTACAAAACACTACTGCAAGAAACCTACAATAATAGAAAAACATAACATGCTAGTGGATAGGAACACTCAACGTTGTGAAAAAGTCTATTCTACCCAAAGTGATCTACAGATACAGTGCAATTCTGATCCAAATACCAATATCATTCTTAAATGAGATGGAAAAACTAATCACCAACTGTATATGGAAAAGAAAGAGGTCCTGGATAAGCAAAGCATTATTGGAAAAAAAAAAGAACAAAGTAGGAGACCTCACACTACCTGATCTCAGAACCTACTATACAGATGCAGTAGTCAAAACAGCCTGGTACTAGTGCAATGACACATAGACCAGTGGAAGTGAATTGAGAACCCAAACATAAATCTGTCCATCTATGGTCAGCTGATTTTTGACAAAGTTCCAAAGCCCCTTAAAAGGGGAAAAGATAGTCTTTTTAACAAATGGTGCTGGCAAAAATAGATGCCCATCTGTAAAAAAATGAAACAGAATAAAGATGATGGAAGAAAAATTAGGGACAACCCTAGAGGCCCTATACATGGCATAAATACAATACAAACTATAGCAAATGATTCACAAACACCAGAAGATAAACTAGATAACTGGGAACTCCTAAAAATTGAACACTTATGGTCATCTAAACACATCACTAAAAGAGTAAAAACAGTACTACAGACTGGGAAAAAAAAATTGGCTACAACATATCTGACAAGGGTCTAATCTCTAAAATCTGTAGAATACTTCAACACCTCAACAACAAAGGTACAAATAATCCAATTATAAAACAGGCAAAGGAGACCAAATGGGCACACCAGCCCAGGGGCAAGTATGAGAAGGCAGGAGAGGGACAGGAAAGCTGGTAATGGGGAACCCAAGGCTGAGAAGGAGAGAGTGTTGACATGTTGTAGGGGTTGGCAGCCAATGTCATAAAACAATATATGTATTAATTGTTTAATGAGAAGTGAATTTTTTCTGTAAATCTTTAAAGTACAATTAAAAAATAAAATAAAATGGGCAAAGTGTATGAACAGACACTTCACCAAAGAAGACGTTTCGGCAGCTAACAGACAGACACATGAGGAAGTATTCAAGATCGTTAGGCATTAGAGAAATGCAAATCAAAACTACAATGAGATAGCATCTCACCCTGACACTGGCACTAGTTAAAAAATAATACTAATAACAAATGTTGGACATGTTGTGGGGAGTTTGGAACTGCTTTTTTTTTTAATTAGTTTATTTATTGTGTTTTAAGTGAAAGTTTACAAATCAAGTCAGTCTCTCACACAACAAGTTATACACACCTTGCTATGTACTCCTAGCTGCTCTCCCCCTAATGAGACAGCACATTCCTCCTCTCCTCCCTGTATTCCCTGTGTCCATTCAACCAGCTCCTGTCTCCTCTTCTTTCTCATCTTGCCTCCAGACAGGAGTTGCCCACATAGTCTCATGTGTCTATTTGAGCCAAGAAGCTCACTCCTCATCAGTATCACCCATCTTATGGTCCAGCCCAACCCTTTTTTGAAGAGTTGACTTCGGGAATGGTTCCAGTCTTGGGCTAACAAAGGGTCCAGGGACCATGACCTCCAGGGTCCCTCTAGTCCCAGTCAGACTATTAAGCCTGGTCTTTTTATTAGAATTTGATATCTGTATCCCACTGTTCTTCTGCTCCATCAGGGATTCTCTGTTATGCTCCCTGTCAGGGCAGTGACTGATGGTAGCTGGGAACTATCTAGTTCTTCCAGTCTCAGGTTGATGTAGTCTCTGGCTTATGTGGTCCTTTCTGTCTATTGGGCTCATCTCTACCATACGCCTTTGGTGTTCTTCATTCTTCTTTGCTCCAGGTGGGTTGGGACAAATTAATGCATCTTAGATGGTTGCTTGCTAGCATTTAAGACCCCAGACACCTCTCGCCAAAGTGGGATGCAGAACGTCTTCTTAATACATTTTGTTATGCCAACTCACCTCGATGTCCCCTGAAACCATGGTCTCCAGACTCCTGTCCCTGTCACTCTGGCCTTCAAAGCATTCGGTTGTATTCAGGAAACTTCTTTGCTTTTGGTTGTGGTAACCTCTCCTGTATTGTGTGTCACCTTTCCCTTCACCTAAAATAGTTCTAGTTTACTACCTAATTAGTGAATACCCCTTCCCTCTCTCCCTCTTCACTCTCATAACCATCAAAGAATATTTTCTTCTCTGTTTAAACTATTTTTCAAGTTCTTATAATAGTGGTTTCATACAATATTTGTCCTTTTGCAACTGACTAATTTCACTCAGCATAATACCTTCTAGATTCCTCCATGTTATGAGATGTTTCACAGATTAATTGTTGTTATTAATCATTGTGTAGTATTCTATTATGTGAATATACCATAATTTATCCATCCATCCATTGATGGGCACCTTGGTTGCTTCCATCTTTTTGCTATTGTAAACAGTGCTGCAAGGAACATGCGTGTGCATATATCTGTTTGTGTGAAGGCTATTATTTCCCTAGGATATATTCCAAGAAGTGGAATTACTAGATCGTATTGTAGTTCTATTTCTAGCTTTTTAAGGAAGTGCCAAATCAATTTCCAATGTAGTTGTACCATTTTACATTCCCAGGAGCAGTGTATAAATGTTCCAGTCTCTCCACAACCTCTCCAACATTTATTATCTTGTGTTTTTTGGATTAATGCCAGCCTTGTTGGACTGAGATGCTATCTCATTGTAGTTTTGATTTGCATTTCTCTAATAGCTAATTATTGTGAGCATCTCCTCACGTATCTGTTAGCCGCCTGAATGTCTGCTTTGGTGAAGTGCCTGTTCGTATCCTTTGCCCATTTTTTAATTGGGTTATTGTCTTTTTGTTGTTGAGTTTTTGCAATATCATGTAGATTTTAGAGATCAGAAACAGATTGGAATTGTCATAGCTAAAAACTTTTTCCTAGTCTGTAGGTAATCTTTTCACTCTTTTGGTGAAGTGTTTGGATGAGCATAGGTGTTTGATTTTTAGGGGCTACCAGTTATCTAGTTTCTCTTCTGGTGTTTATGCATTGTTAGTAATGTTTTATATACTGTTTATGCCATGTATTAGGGCTCTTAGCATTCTTCCTATTTTTTCTTTCATGATTTTTATCGTTTTAGATTTTATATTTAGGTCTTTGATCCATTTTGAGTTAGTTTCTGTGCATGGTGTGAGGTATGGGTCTTGTTTTATTTTTTTGCAGATGGGTATCCAGTTAAGCCAACACCATTTGTTAAAGAGCCTGTCTTTTCCCCCATTTAACTGACTTTGGGCCTTTGTCAAATATCAGCTGCTTATATGTGGATGGATTTACGTCTGGATTCTCAATTCTGTTCTATTGGTCTATGTGTCTGTTGTACCAGTACCAGGCTGTTTTGACGACTGTGGCAATATAATATGTTCTAAAATCAGGTGATGAGTGTGAGTACTCCCACTTTGTTCTACTTTTTCAGTAACGCTTTACTTATCCAGGGCCTCTTTCCCTTCCAGGAGATTGGAGCTCTTATCCATTGCTGGTGGGAACAAAGTGGTACAACCACTATAGAAAATGATATGCACCTCCTTAAAAGCTAGAAATAGAAATACCATACAATCCAGCAATCCCACTACTAGGAATATATTCTACAGAAGTAAGAGCTATCATACGAACAGATAACGTGCACACCCATGTTCATCGCAACATTATTCGCGATAGCAAAAAGTGGAAACAGTTTGTGTCCATTAACAGATGAATGAATAAACAAATTATGGTGCATACACAAAATGGAATATTACACAAGATAAGAACAATGGTGTATCTGTGAAATATCTCACAATATGGATGAAACTGCAGGGCATTATGCTGAGTGAAATAAGTCAATCACAAAAGGACAAATATTGTATGAGACCACTATTATAAAAACCCAAGGGAAAAAAAACAAATCCGTTGCCATTAAGTAGATTCCGACTCATAGCAGACCTATAGGACAGAGTAGAACTGCCCCACAGGTTTTCCAGAGAGCAGCTGGTGGACTAGAACAGCCGACCTTTTGGTTAGCAGCCAGATGCTTAACCACTGGTAGACAAGTGGTAGCTTTGGTGAAGGGAAATACAAAACACAATATAGGGAAAGTCAGCACAAAGTCATAGAAGCTTCCTAGACACATCCAAACACCTTGAGGGGCCAAGTTACTGGGGCTGAACATTGGGGGGATTATGATGTCAGGGGACGTCTAGGGTCAATTGGCATAACATAGTTCATCAAGAAAATGTTTTACATCCTACTTCAATAAGCAGCGTCTGGGGTCTTAAAACTTGCAAGCGGCCATCTAAGATACATCTATTGGTCCCATCCTGTCCAGCGCAAAGGAGAATGAAGAAAACAAAATATACAATGAAAATATTACTCCAAAGGACTAATGGGCCACATGAACCACAGCCTCCACCAGCCTGAGCCCAGGAGAACTAGGTGGTGCTTGGCTATCTCCACCAAATGCTCTGACAGAGATCACAGTATAGGGCCCAGCACAGAGCAGGAGAAAATTGTAGAAAAAATTTAAATTCACAAAAAAAGACCAGACTTACTGATCTGACAGAGGCTGGAGGAACCAAGACTATGGCCCCTGACACCCTGCTAACTCAGAACGGAAGCTGCTTCCAAAGTTTGGCTTTCAGCCAAACATTAGACAGGCTTATAAAACATGTGAGGAACATACTTCTTAGTTCAATCAAGTATGTAAGACCAAATGGGCAACATCTGCCCAAAACCAAAGAGAAGGCAGGAAGGGACAAGAAAACTGGACAAATGTATACAGAGAGCCCAGCGAGTAATCCAAAAGTGGGCAAGTGCTGACACATTGCAGGGATTGCAACCAATGTCACAAAACAATTTGTGTATAAATTTTTGAATGAGAAACTAATTTGCACTGTAAACTTTTACTTAAAGCACAATAAAAAAAAATCATATATACATATAAACCCATTGCTATCAATTTCGACCCTATAGGATAGAGTAGAACTGAGTTTCCAAGAAGCAGCTGGTAGATTTAAACTGCCAACCTTTTGGTTAGCAGCCAAGCCTTAACCCCTGAGACCATTGAGCCACCAGGTCTCCAGCTGTTCCTTGGAAACCCTATGGGGCAGTTTTCACTCTGTCCTATATGGTTGCTATGAGTCAGAATTGACTCGATGGCAATGAGTTTTTTTTTTTTGGGTATACATACATATGGGTTTCTTATAAGATATAGAAAATTATGCATACATTAGTTATGATGTTTATTTTATCTGTATGATTATATATGATTACTTGTGCGTGTGTGTGTGTGTGTGTGTATGAGCAAGTGAGGACCTTTGATGGAGCCTTATGGTCTGCTTCAGAAAGGAAACCAAAGGCCAGTCATACCCAGGAAAGCAACAAGAACATGCCCTGGGGAAGCTGGAGAGGAAGAGCTGGGTGAGAGCTGAGTAGATATGCCTCTATACCAAAGCACAATAGCCCCAGGCCCTGGCAGAGCTTGGGCCAGGGGAGAGGGAGATCCGAGGTATGTAAGAACGAATTTCACTTACATCTTTAGAAGCTTGTTTTGTTAGCTGGTGTGGAGCCAGCTCCAACTCATGGCAATCCTATATATAAAAAAGTGAAAGGTTTCCCAGTCCTGCGCCATCTTCACAATCATTGATATGCTTGAGTGCATTGTTGCAGCCACTGTGTATTTCGAGTGCCTTCCAACCCAGGGCACCATCTTCCGGCACTATATCAGATCATATTCTGTTGTGATTCAGAAGGTTTTCATTGGCTAATTTATGGAAGTTAATTACCAGGCCTTTCTTCCTAGTCTGTCTTAGTCTGGACACTCCACTGAAATCTGTCCACCATGGGTGACCCTGCTGGTATTTGAAATAGCAGTGACATAGCTTCCAGCATCATAGCAACATGCAAGCCACCACATTGTGAAAAATTGATAGATGGGTGGTGGCTAAATGAGACTCTTGTTAGTTACTATGAACTCCATTCTGACTCCTGGCGACCCCATGTGTACAGAGGAGAACTGTGCACCATAGCGTTTCCTAGGCTGTGACCTTTCAGAGACAGATCTCCAGGCCTGTCTTCCGAAGTGCCTTTGGAAAGGTTTGAATTACCAATCTTTTGGCTCGTAGTTCAGCACTTAATCTTTTGCACCACTTGGGAACTCTACAAAACTGCAAATGAGTGAAAAGTTATGGAATTTGGGCTGAGATGCCATTGGGCATCTCTGCTACGCAGTGAGGAGAAAGAATTTAAAAGTACAGTTTGGAGCAATTCTTGGTGGGGGGAAGCATGTTGATACTTCAGTGAGTTGAGACTCTCCAGTTAAACAATGACACCTACCCCGTACGCTGGGTACAAAATGCCTTTTTTTTCTTAGCAAAACTGAATCACAGAAAGGAAATAAAACAATTTGTAGGCAGTATATATTGCCTGAAATTGGCTCGTGCTTTGCTAATTCCTTATACTAGCATCCTCCCTTGCTGCAGCTGCCTCGGCTTTTTTCTGTTTACAGATTCCACAGCCATGTGGGTGCTGGACCCAAGACTAGGTTAGATAACAAATGAGCAAGGGAGACTATGATGGTGTGATTTTCACAAATGTGAAGCCACCACCTGAACTGCTGAAATTATAAAGGAAGATTCTAATGAGATGGAAGAGACCACCAAATAGTCCCTGGACACACTTCACTTGTCCTTGGAATACGTTATCAGCTCCTTGCCAGCTTCGCCCAGAGACATCTTGCAATCAGGTCACTGAGCACATGATGACATTGTTCCTGATCCAGGAGTGTGGGAAGTCGCACTCATGAAAAACTAAATCCCTTTATCACACCCAGACTCACAGAAAGGATGAAAGGTAGGGACCTTCCATCTCTTACCTCCTTTAATCCTCACAACAGCCCTCAATTATTCTGAATGTCACAAAGAAAGAGAGGCTCAGAGAAGTCATGTAACTTGCTCATGGTCACATAGCTAGTAAAGACAGAGTCAGAATTTTGGTCCAGATCCATTTGACTTTCAAATTCTTGCTCTTTGCAATCTACCCACTCTCTCTCCCTGAGGGTGTCTTTAGATGGGCACTTTCCCTTAACTGCCGCCTCTAGCAGGCATGAGGGATCCACATGAAGGACTTTAGGAGGGGAAAGGAAACAGCACATGCTGAGTGTCTGCCAATGAAAAGCATTCTGCTCAGCCCTGCTTGAGGGACACAGATAAATAAATACCTCAAGGAGCTTACAAGCTGATGCGGCGTTACTCTTTTTCAAGTTGGACTACACTTAGGTTTTTTGCCGTACTGATTTGTCATAATGCTGAGTATCTCTGAAATATTTTCCTCAAATTTTCTCTCTATATACTCTTACCACTACCCACTGCCACTGAGTCGATTCCAACTCATAACGACCCTATAGGACAGAATAGAACTGCCCTATAGAGTTTCCAAGGGGCACCTGGTGGATTTGAACTGCTGGCCTTTCGGTTAGCAGCTGTAGCTCTTAACCACGACACCACCAGCGTTTCTCCTCTATACACATACACACACAAATATAACACATTTTAGTACACTATTAATATATATTCTAATATTACATATACCCCATGTTTTAGATAATATATTAAATATTATTATCAATTATATTAATAATAATAATCTACTAAATGATAAGTTTTTATGTATTTCTTCACATGTTTAATTATATTTTACCTATCCAAAGGTCTCTGGGTGGCACAAACGGTTTGCTCTCAGTTGCTAAATGAAAGGTTGGAGGTTTGAATCTACCCAGTGGTGCTGCAGAAAAAAGGTCTGGTGATCTATCTCATATGATTAAACAAACAAAAAAAAACCCAAATTCATTGCCACCAAGTTATTTCTGACTCATGGCAACCCCATATATTTCAGAATAGAACTGCACTCCATAGGGTTTTCAACGATTATAATCTTACAGAAGTAGATCAGATCGCCAGGCCTTTCCTTCATGGCACCACTGGGTGGATTCAAACCCACCAATCTTTGGGTTAGTAGCCAAAAGCAAACCATTCGTGCCATCCAGAGACCTTCCATAAGATTACAGCCACTGAAAACCCTATGTGCAGTTCTACTCGGACATCCATGGGGTCACCATGAGTTGTAATTAACCTACCCAACCAGATGAGAACCTGGCCAATGAACGCCATTATCCTAACTTGAACAATTACTGAAAACATTTGATTTATTCTGAAATGGCCTCTTTCTGACATTTATTTTGTATTTTAATAAATAGTTTCAACCCATAACGGCTGATGGAATGTGACTAAGTGATAGTGCTGAGCCAGGGAAAGTGTGGGTAAAAAAAACTAACACATAAGAAGCATATCACACAGAATGTGAAATATTCATTTTGTAGTGGCTTAAGATACCTTCAAGGAACTGATTTATGAATGATTAGCAGGCAGTTAAGAGCTGGTAGGTATCCTTTGCCACCATAAAGCCCAGTTATATACATCATTACTGCCTGTTTGGATTAACCAAAACTTGGATGGATGGCAACCAGAAGAACCATTAGTAGGAGGCATCTTAAAACTTCAGGGAGGGGATGTGACGAGAATAGAGGGTGATTGCTAGCGTCAGCTCCAGGGAACACATTTCCATGGAGGTCTCTTGTTTATTGGCCTCATATAGCACTGAACATTCAGCAGTCTCATATTCAGGTAGAATGCATCACCTACGCCAAACGTGGAGAGCGTGCATGCTTGCATACAGGCAGTATTTGGAAAAACAATAGTCATAATATTGAGTAAAACGAAACCCTAGACAGATTTGATTCGATGGTATGATCATAACAACAGCACAAAACTATACATATAAAAGGAACAAGGCAGAAGTACAATAATCTGTTAACAGTAATTGCCTTCACTGGCAGAACAATGAGTAGTGTTTCCTTCCTTTTTTATATTACCTTTTTTTTTTCCCTAAATAATTACATTTATTTACAATGGGGAAAAAAACTTACTTTAAGAAGATGGAATTTACTTTGTTTTCTCTCTGCTTTTTCTGGAAAGTACACTAATTTCTCTTAGGAGTTGCCTCAGCTGCTGTTGCTGGCACACCATTTTTCCATCACCTAAGCCAACACACAGTGCTGAGCAGATGAAGGACACATGAGGAAATTGGTGAGGTGAGGCTTTTATTTGGAGGAAGCTGAGTGACTAAAAAGCTGTTAATTCTTTATCACTTGGTGACATTGCCGTGTTAGGAGAACTAACAACTCCCAACATAGTGCTAACCTTCCTTAACTATTATTTTAATTTTTTTCATCACCTGGAAACATTATGGAAACCATTTTCCTTTTTTTCAAAATAAAGCCCAGGACACAATAACCAACAAAGGGTTACTGAGCTGTCTCTAAGAGCAAATACTATATATATCTCATGTTAGTGACATTTGGAGATCATTTTGATGATTCATGTTCATGGGAAAATAGGAAATTGAAATGGTTATAGAACACTAATGTTTTTGGCAGTTGTACTTAAAATGCTAAAATAACTCTGAAGACAGCTGTTTATTGCTTTAAAAAAAACCCTTTACCACTGTTAAGAGATACCAACAGTAGCAGCAGCAGTATGCACTGAGGTTAAAAGTGTCGTGCAAGAATCAAGTTGCCTGAACTCAAAACCAGATGTCATAAGTCCATGACCATGTGCAAGTTATTACACTAAGTCACACTTTTCTCATTTGTAATTCTTGCAAACCTCCTAAGAATGGTTAAATAACATAATTAATATAAAGCATTTACACAGTGTCTGGCCCCCATGGGATATTAATAATTGTTAGTTATTTTTGTTATCATCGTTAATATTAAGTAAGTACTGGGAGAACCTAGCCCAAACTTTAAATCAGTCTCTTGTTGTGGAGGCCATAAGACAGCTGCATCTAATTTCACCTGAAAGGTACCACCAGGTAGCCAAGTGTACCTGCAGGATGCCAATACGTGTGTAGCAAGAAGTTAGAGCTCAGAATTCTAAGATGCTAACCATATTTAAGTATCTATTGTGCACTCAATTTTCCATGAAGGGAAGAGCAGCTTGAACATTTTGGGGGGTGTTTTCAGTACAGAATGTGGATTTCCCAGTGCTGTTTTCCTTTGGAAAACAAGCTGCTACTTGTTGTCAGTGTTAGAATGAAGATTCGTTTTGCAAGAATGAGATTGTCTTCGTTCCAGATGCTTTGGAATTTAACATGCCAGATACTAATGGGCTCAGCTTTCTTTGCGAGGGCTCTGGAAATGGCATCTGGTGGATCTCAATTTCCTTTCCAAATGACTTTTCAACCCTCCTTCCCTAGCTCTAATTCTTTTCTAGAGTGAAACCTGAATAGGACTTTTCTGCATTTCAAAAAACTTCAGTCTCTGTGGTATAGAAATACCAATTCTAGTCAGGTAATAGGAAAATTCTTTCTTTCCTTGGCACAAGCAAATGTAGAACTACCCTATAGCAACATTTCCTCAAATAAAGTGAGCTCACAATGAAAGATTACAAACTATAAAAGCAAACAAGCAACCAGAAAGATTATAGATACAATACCAGAAGAATTACCATCCCAAGGACCCAATTTATAGAACAATAAGAGATTACCACAATATGAATGTCTAAAATTTTAAAGGGAAAATCACAATAAAAAAAACAGGACAGAATAACAATGATCAGGCAAATTGGAAAAAGAAACAAATGGAGTTTCTAGAAATGAAAGCACAGTTACTGCAACAAAGATTAGTAGAGATGTGAAAAAGGAGCCCTTGTGACATGATGATTAAGTACTTGGCTGAACTAACATATTTAATGCAATGTTTTTAAAGATAAAAATTAATGCACAAAAATCCATGTTGAGCAAAACATCAAACTTTTAAATAGTCAGGATCCGTAATGGCGCTCCATATTGGAGTCTGAGGTAAAAGGAAAAATCAGTACTGAGGTTTTAAATTAAGACATACAACAAATAAGAAGGAATGCAGCAAATCAATTCTAGGTGAATTCCAGATCTAAATGTGAATGGTAAACATAAAGCTTTTAGAAGGAAACATAAAACATCTTCATGAACTGGGGGTAGGCAAAGATTTCTTAAACAGGACTGAATATGTACTAACCATAAAATAAAAAATATTGAACAATAATAAGATTTAGTACTTCTGTTCATCAAAAGACACCATGAGGAAGATCAAGAGACAATTCAGAGTGGAAAAAGGGATTTGCGATGCATATATCTGACACGGAAACCCTGGTGGCATAGTGGTTAAGTGCTGCGACTGCTACCGGGTCAGCAGTTCAAATCCCCCAGACACTCCTTGGAAACTATGGGGCAGCTCTACTCTGTCCTATAGGGTCGCTATGAGTCGGAATCGACTCGACAGCACTGGGTTTGGTTTTTTGGTTTGGTATATCTGACGCAAGAATCAGGTCAAGAATGTATAAAGAACTCACACAAATGAAAATAAAAAGACAGATGACCCAAGAAAAACATGAGCAAGAGATTGAAACATGTGCTTTACAAATTTAGGTTGCCCATAAACATATGAAAAGGATCTAATTTTCATTTATTATTAGGGAAATACAAATTAAAACTGCAATGTGACACCACTACATACACATCAAAAAACAAAAACAAATTCGTTGCTGTTGATTTGATTCTGACTCATAGCGAGCCTATGGTACAGAGTAGAATTGCCCCATAGAGTTTCCAAGGAGCAGCTGCTGTATTGGAAATGCCAGCCTTTTGGTTAGCAGCCAAACGCTTAACCACTACACCACCTACACACCAGAATGGCTAGAAAACAAAAGCAGATGATACCAAATGTTGGTGAGAATAAGATACCACTACATATCTATTCAACCAAAAAAAAAAAAAAAACTAAACCTGATGCCTGATGTTAAAAGAAAAATCATGTGGAAAATAAATATTTGTGAGTTTATCTGAACACAACAACAATTCAGGAATCAGGCAGCAACCAAACTGAAAATGGCTATGAGCTGTGAAGAAAAATAAGTGGAGAAAGCTTTTACAGAATAAATGCATAAACAAAGCAGGTTTAAATCTGATTGGCTGGAGCTGGAGCTTAACCTTATTTGGGTCAGGGAGCTTGGTTTTAGCTGATTTAGCAACTCCTGATTGGCTACTGGTAAGTTTTATTTTGCTTATATTAGCAGCCAGGCTCTGGAGTGTTGCCACTCTTAACAGCCTCTTTATCACCATCCAGTTGATTCTGACTCATGTTAAAACCCTATTAGGTTGACTAAAATTGAAAAAAAAAAAAAGATCATAACAAGTGTTGACTAGAATATGGAGCAACTGGAACTCTCATACGCTTCTGGTGGGAATGTAAAATGGTACAACCACTTTGGAAAATAATTTGACAGTTTTTTAAAAGGTTAAACATGCATTTACTACATGGTCCACTCATGAAATGAAAGCATGAGTCCATATCTGTACATGAATGTTCATAGCAGGTTTATTTAGAATTGCTACAAACTGGAAACAACTCCAGCACCCATCAATAAGTAAGTGGATAAATAACTTGTGGTGTACCTTTACAATGGAATTATACTCAACAATGAAAAGAGAATGAGCTACTGACACACACAACCACATGGAAGCATTTAAAAACAGTTCTGCTGAGTGAAAAAAGGCAGAATACAAAGAGTACATATTGTATGATTCCATTCATATGAAATTATAGAAAATGCAAACTAAGCTAGAGATAGAAAACAAATCAGCAGTTGTCTGGAGATTGGGGGCAGTGGGGAGAGTTGGGAGAAAGAGATTACAAAGAAGCATGAGGAAACTTTTGTGGGGTACTGGATATTTGTTCATTATTTTGATTGTAGTGATAGCATATATATTTGCACACACACACACATTTGTTGTTGATATATATATATGTCATGTGTATATCCAAAACCAAAAACCAAACCCTGTGCCCTTGAGTCAATTCCGACTCATAGCGACCCTATAGCAGCCCTATAGGACAGAGTAGAACTGCCCTATAGAGTTTCCAAGGAGCGCCTGGAAGATTCGAACTGCCAACCCTTGGTTAGCAGCCGTAGCACTTAACCACTATGCAACCAGGTTTTCCCATGTATTTATATACGCATTCGTTGTTGTATGCCTTCAAGTCGATTCTGACTTATGGCGACCCGTTTGTTACGGAGTAGAAATGCTCTATAGGATTTTCTTGGCTGTAATCTTTACAGAAGCAGATCTTCAGGACTTTTCTTTCGAGGTTTCACTGGGTGGTTTCTAACTGCCAACCTTTTGGTTACTGGCCAAGCACTAACTATTTGCACCACAGAGGGATGCATTCTGTCTGTAGGAATCAGGGGAAGGTCTAGTGTGGGATGTTTGGTGAATGTAGGGAGTCTAAAATGATGCAGTTTAAACCTTTCATGCCTGGCGGTACTTATAGTGGCCATGAAATTTTTCAGCCTCTACGGATTGTTGGGAAGTTGCTGTACCATTGACAGCATGTCTGCTCCAAGGCAGAGACCTTTATGATTGTTTCAAACTGAACAAATGGGTGTCCACTGCAAATTACTGTGTTCACTGTGTATTGCATATGGTGTCTGAATTTTTCGTAGGAAAAATCGAAAATTTGAAGAATTTTGCTACACATATGTACCAACAGACCCTGGTGGGGACTGTGGGGTATAATTAGTGGTACTTCATATGTACCATTGAACAGTTAGGGTAGGCTCATGGGAGGGTGTAAGAAAAAAGTCCATACTAACCTACCAAAAATTCAGACACACTCAATGATTCATCATATTTCCATTAATAAAAACACATGGTTTCAACAAAAAATTTAAAGCAGAAAATAATTGGATCACCAAAGGATTAAGACAAGGCTGGAGATACAGTTAGAGATCAGATGGTGAAGGACTTTGTATGCCACGTTAGGAATATATATAAGACAAAGGAGAACAGTAGGGACCACTGAACACACTCACAAAATTAATCACAATTTTTAGAAGAAGTCTGATTTTCTCAGTAAGATTTTTGGCTAAAAAACCTAGCCATTTAATGGTCAATGACCTTGATTGAATGTCTAGTTCCATTCATTCTCTCTCTACTTGCATATTATGCACTGTATGATTGAGAAAAATACAGAACAGACAAGATACAGAACAGACATACCAGTTCCATTTCTAATACAGCTGGCATGTTCACTCCAGTCAGGGCTAACAATTCATATTTGTCTCTTTGTATCATCTTTCTTTCAACTCACTTCCTTTGAATGTAGTAAAAACACACCTTTCTGCCTAGGAAGATAAATTAGATTTTTCTCTTAAACTTAGGCTAAACAATCCAATGTAATGGAATCAGTTTGTGTAAGGGTCTGAAGAAGGGACTTCAGTGGTGACCTTTCCAAACCATAATGGTGACTATCCCAAGACTAGCTTCCTTTCAGATGACTTTGGCATGAAGTGGGCGGTAGAAGAAAGAGAGGAGGAAAGAACAGGAGAAAGGGAAGTGGAGAAGAGGAATTATATGATGCTCTACTATTAAATGTTTAATATAATAGTGTAATAATAAAATTTCTATTAAAGCTCTTTCTTGAGTGTTTATTGGAATCTCTATTTTAATGTATTTGCCCTGGTTTTGTAACTGCAAAAGAGCCAGGCATATGTGACATTTTCAGGCTCTGTCTCATAAAAATAGGAAAGAAGTTCAGGTTCAAAGGGGTCAAAAATAATGATAAATGTTTGCATCTTAAATTAACCCTTTTCTGCTGAGAGCCAGGTAGAGCTCTAAGTTCTTATCTTGTAGGATGATTTTGAGCGTCAGATTAGAAGCCATTCCAGCTGCCACTATTTTCTTCCAGCCTAAACATAAGTAGTCTATTAGTATGGCAAAGACCTGCTGGAGAGACCAAAGATTCCAGCTCAGCTAGAAAACATATTGTTTATTCTGCTTTCCACTCACCACTGATTCTTATGCTTTTCTGGATCATGGGCTTCTTCAAAATCATTTGGCATTAATTTTGGGGGATTTATGAAATCCCTTGCTCTAGGTTAAGAACCTCTGGTAAATATAATTATAGTTCATGTAGCTATTATATGATAGGCAGAAGGCGTGCAAAATGATAAAGTTCCCTCTGTTGATTCTCAAGTGTTGAAAAATGTAAGAATGGAGGTCAAGGTCCATTTTAGGTGCAGACAGTGCCACTACCAAGGACATGTGGTTGTAAAAGCACTGAGTAGAAGTGAGAAATAGTGTATCTTTCAGTCTAGTGAGCACACGAGGGAACCAGTTTGGAAACATAGCTCCAACCTGCAGTGTAGAGGGTTTGACCATTCAAGTTATCATCTAAATGGGGAACTTCTGAGCGTGAAATAGGAAACTGCTAATGATTATACTGGGATAACATCACGCTTGGTAAAGCAGAGGGTTAACGAAAAAGAGAAAGACCTTCAACAAAATAAATTAACACAGTGGCTGCAACAATGGGCTCAAACATAGCAGTGATTGTGAGAATGGCACAGGACCCGGCAATGTTTTGTTCTGCTGTACATAGTGTGACTATGGGTCAGAACAAACATGATGGCACCTAACAACAACACACTGGGACAACAGTGTGAACTGGGTCTGTCCCAGGTAAACTGGGCCATAGAGTGACCCTAGTACAGGCAGTACGTAATAACATGATTGAGAAACTGAGATTTGAAGAATTGTCATCACAGGGCCACATAAATTTGCTTTGAAGCTGGAAAGTAAAGCAGTTTAGATATTTCCCTAAATTGACTTGCTCATTAGCAATGAAAAGGAGAGTCACTTGAATCAGTTTCCATTACCCAAGAGAACTGGAGACTGATCACAGGTCACAAGATGCTCTTAAAACTCCTCCTTTCCACTGTGTCTCCCTAACTCTGTCAGTCTCCATGTACCAAATATACACAAAGTGCCTAAAGATTCCCTAGGTCTCGATATATCATTTTCCTGTGATCTTTACCTTCTTTTAGGAATCACAGAATCTTAAGAATTTTAGGGTTAAAAGAACCTTCAAGATCATCTACTACTTCCCCAGGGGTGTGCAGGAACCCACCATTCAGCCCCTGAGAAAGCATCATTTGGCTTGTGTTTGAAGACTATTACTCAGGTCATCCAGGAATGAGTGCCCAAGGCACGTAGCCTACCTGTGTCTTGGCTGCACTCCTTGCCTGAACTGCCTTGACAAGGCCCCCTATTGTTGATATCTCCTGACATGGCACTTTCTCTGAAAGGACAGTAAAGCCAAGAGGGGGAACCCAAGTGTAGGATCAGACCCAGCTGCAGCTCCCACATTGCTCCCTTGATAGTCAACGCACAAATGAGTGACTCCTTTTCTTTGTTCACTGTGAGAATAAAAAAACAAAAAAGCGAGAATAGGGGGCACAATTTCAAAGGTTTTGATGACTTTTGTCTCTGCAGAAAATTACAGGTGAAAGAAGGTTCATAAGTAAAATTGGATCACGTGCAAAAGTGTGCAAATCAACTGGAAATGCTTGACATTTTGGGCCTAATTTAAGGGAAACAGTCTATCCTTTGCCTCATGGTTGTCTGTCTTCTTAATATGCCTAAAACTATAGCTGTACGAAAAAATGAGTGCTTAAGCAGTAAGAAATCCACTGTGTCTTCTTGCTACACCTCCAGCTATTATGCCATTCAAGAAACTTGTTGAACTACTATATGTCAGTCAGAGTTCTTGGGTGACACAAACAGTTAAGCATTCGGTTACTAAGTGAAAGGTTGGTGAACGAAATCTACCCAGAGGCACCTCAGAAGAAAAGCCTGGTGATCTACTTCTGAAAGGTCATTTTGCTGTTGTTATTAAGCACTGTCAAGTCGGTTTCAACTTATAGCAACCCTAGATACAACAGAATGAAGCACTGCCCTGCCCTGTGCCACCCTCATGATAGTTGTTATGCTTGAGCCCATTGCAGCCACTGTGTCAATCCATTTTGTTGAGGGTCTTCCTTTTTTTCACTGACTCTCTACTTTACCAAGCATGATGTCCTTCTCCAGAGACTGCTCCCTCCTGATAATATGTCCAAATCATGTGAGATGAAGTCTCGCCATCCTTGCTTCTAAGGAGCATTCTGGCTGTACTTCTTC
Organism: Loxodonta africana; assembly: GCF_030014295.1. Lineage (NCBI taxonomy): Eukaryota > Metazoa > Chordata > Mammalia > Proboscidea > Elephantidae > Loxodonta > Loxodonta africana. Next base: position 24,622,394 of record NC_087354.1, read on the forward strand.
TAAGCAGACCTGTCCGTTCTTCTGGCAGCCCATGGCATATTCAATATTCTTCACCAACACCATAATTCAGAGGCATCAGTCCTTCTTCAGTCTTCCTTCTTCATTGATCAGTTTTCGCATGCATATGACCAAACCAAAAACCAAATCCATTGCATTGAGTCGATTCTGACTCATAGTGACCCTACAGGACAGAGCAGAACTGCTCCATATGGTTTCCAAGGGTCGGCTGGTGGATTTGAACTGCCAACCCTTTGGTTAGCGGCCAAGCTCTTGACTACCACCAGGGCTCCACCACATGAGGCAACTGAAAACACCATGGCTTAGGTCAGGTACAACTTAGTCCTCAAGGTGACATCTTTGCTTTTTAACACTTTTAAGAGGTCTTTTGCAGCAGATTTGCCCAATGCAGTATGTCATATGATTTCCTGACTGCTGCCGCCATGGCCGTTGATTGTGGATCCAAGTAAAATGAAATTCTTGACAACTTCAGCCTTTTCTCCATTTATTACGATGTTGCTTATTGGTCCAGTTGTGAGGATTTTTGCTTTCTTTATGTTGAGGTGTAATCCATACTGAAGGCTGTGGTGTTTGATCTTCATCAATAAGTGCTTCAAGTCCTCTTCACCTTCAGCAAGCAAGATTGTGTCATCTACATAACACAGGTTGGTAACAAGTCTTTCTCCAATCCTAATGCCACATTCCTCTTCATAAAGTCCAGCTTCTCAGATTATTTGCTCAACATACGGATTGAATAAGTAAGGTGAAATGATACAACCCTGATGCACACCTCTCCTGATTTTAAACCATGCAGTGTCCTCTTGCTGTGTTCCAACTACCACCCCTTGGTCTATATACAGGTTCCTCATGAGCACGATTCGGTGTTCTGAAATTCACATTCTTCACAATGTTATCCATAATTTGTTATAATCCTCACAGTCGAATGCATTTGCATAGTCAATAAAACAAAGGTAAACATCTTTCTGATGTTCTCTGCTTTCCGCCAAGATTCATCTGATATTAGCAATGATATCCCTCATTCCAAGTCCTCTTCTGAATCCAGCTTGAATTTCTAGACAGTTGCCTTCAATGTCTTTCTGCAACTGCTTTTGAATGACCTTCAGCAGGGTTGGGTGGGTTCAGCAAAATTTTACTTGCATGTGATATTAATGATATTGTTTGATAATTTCCGCATTCTTTTGGCTCACCTCAGCTTCTGAAAATCCTGTGGAGCACAATTCTGTTCTGAAACACATGAGGTTGCCAAGAGTTGGAATCTTGGGTGCAGGGGATACAGAAACGAACATCCCAGCCCCAAAAAGACAGGCAAGAAAATAGATAGATGTAACATAGTGTGATAAGTACTACTATAAACAAAAAAATGAAACCCATTGCCATCAAGTCGATTCTGACCCATAGCGACCCTATAGGACAGAGTAGAACTGCCACACAGAGTTTCCAAGGAGCACCTGCTGGATTCGAACCACCGACCTTTTGGTTAGTATACGTAGCTTTTAACCATTACACCCCAAGGTTTCCAAGTACTACTATAGAGAAATTATATTAGTCAGGAAGTTTGTAATATGCTGCAGCAACAAATAGCCCCTGAGTTTTAGTGGCTTAAACAAAGAAAAGACTTGCTTCTTGCTCACACAAACCCCACTATGGGTCCAGCTTTCTTGCCAAGACAACTGTTCTTCCCATGGCACCTCAGCAAACTAGGATATTGGAACCTAGATGGTCCTGGAGCTTCACCATCTAGATCATGTGACTTCAGTTGATGTGGGAGAGAAAGAGAAAGGAGAAAAATTACCCTCCCATCCTTAAGTGCTTCTGTCTGTAAATGACACAATCCCTACTCATACGTCACCAGCCAAAGTCATGTAGTCATACTTAACTTCAAAAAGTATAACCTTTTATGTACCTGGAAGTAGAGGGGATTTGGATACAACAGTGAATATTAGTAATGTCTACCATACATGCCCAGTGCTCTGCTTGGGAAGCAGAACCTAACACAGGCTGTGACTGAGAGATGCTAGGTGACAACTTCTGGAAGGAAGAAGCATCTTTAAGAATGAAGAAGAGATGTCTTCTGAAGAAAGGAGAAAGTAAATTCCAGGTAGAGGGAACCACATGTGCAAAGATACGAAGATGTTTGGTTAATTGTCAGCAGTTTGGTGTCTGTGGGAATAGGGTAGGCAGAGGAATGTCTGCAGATGGAGCTGGGACATAGACAGCAAAGTCCCCCTTGAAACCATGCAGTAGAAGCTGGGTCAGCAGTAACCCCAATATGAGAATGTTGAAGATTTTGATACCATATTTTTACCCAATATATTGAGCAAATATTCAAAGAGTTCTGAAGTAAATTTGTTGTTGCCAGTTGCTGTGGGGTCAGTTCTGACTCATGGCCACCTTCCGTGTAACAGAACAAGACATTGCCTGATCCTGCACCGTCTTTACGATCGTCGGTGTATCTGAATCCATTGCTGTGCCTGTTGCGTCAGTCTATTTCATTGACAGTTTCCCTTGTTTTCATTCACTGTCTGTGAAACATGATGATTGGTCTTTCCTGATGATGTTTCCAAAGTAAGCGAGTCACACACAAAAAAGTACAGACTTACTGGTCTGATGGAGACTGGAGAAACCCTGGACACCCTTTTAACTTAGTACTGAATACACTTCTGAGGTTCACCTTTTAGCCAAAGATTAGACAGGCCTATAAAACAAACAATAGTACATGTAGCTCAACCATGAGTACGAGACTAAGTGGACACACCAACCCAGGGGCAAGGACAAAAAGGCAGGAGGGGACAGGAAAGCTGGATGAATGGAAATAGGGAACCCAAGGTCAAGAAGGAGAGTGTGTTGACCTATTGTGAGGTTGGCAACCAGTGTCACAAAACAGTATGTGCATTAATTGTTTACTGAGAAAGTAATTAGCTCTGTAAACCTTCACCTAACATGTGCGCACACACACACACACAACAAAAAAACAAAATAAGTGAGTCAAAGTATCAGGGGCAGAGAAATAGCATCCCCAGCTTATTGAAACTTAATAGAAATTAAAGGAGCATTTGCCAAAAAAAAAAAAAAAAGGAGGGGGGGTCATCCATAATGTAATACTCTGACCTCAGATCATGAATTTCAGTCAGATAGAAAGAAATGATTCTTGCTGTCTGCTAGGGAGAAACAGATTCCATATTCTTTTCCTCCCACTAATAAAAAACGAGTAGGACACTAGATAGGCTTCGTTTCCAACTTCTTTTTTTCATTTTGAAGATTTCCTAGAAATGGCAGGAAGCATCTCTGGATCCTGCCATGTCCTAGAAGGGTTTCATCTCATGACTGATCGATGTAGCATGTAAAATGACTGGAGGACAGATTGTGTTCTGCTTCTCATCAGCATTATGTAAGCACTCATCAAAAGTTCAACACAAACAGCATCAAAAGGGAGTGTTCCTCATCATACTATTGGTATAAATTTTGTGGATCATTGTGGAGATATCAAGACGCATTCACTTAAGCTACACCTGTACTTTGGAAAGCAACAGATATGCATGTAGCTCAGTAGCCAGGCATTTGGGCCAAAGGGCTATATTTCTTCAGCTCCGTTGGAATTTTTACCTGAATCCTTGTTTTTTTTTTTTTTTTTGAGTGGAAAGGTAACTAGCAAGCAGTACTGCAAAATCACAGAATGTTAGGTTTTCAAAGACAACAATGTTTATCTTATCTGAATGTCATTTTATAAATAGGAACATTATTCATTCAAAATCGCGTTTTCAAACACATTTTGGTAAAACTAGTGCTAGAATCAAGGTCTCTTGACTCCAAGCCCAATGATTTTTCTTGTATGTTAGTAAAACTTTATTTTTATTACACCTCATCCAAATTTGTCACCATGTTGTTATTATTGTTATTCACTTCCTCATGGTGTCTTTTGATGGACAGAAGTACCAAGTCTTATTATTGTTCAATTTTTTTTCTTTTATGATTAGTACATATTAAGTCCTGTTTAAGAAATCTTTGCCTACCCCCAGTTCATGAAGATGTTTTATGTTTCCTTCTAAAAGCTTTATGTTTACCATTCACATTTAGATCTGGAATTCACCTAAAATTGATTCGCTGCATTCCTTCTTATATGTTGTATGCCTTAATATAAAAACTCAGTACTGATTTTTCCTTTTACCTCAGACTCCATTATGGAGCGCGATTACGGATCCTGACTATTTAAAATTTTGATGTTTTGCTCAACATGGATTTTTGTGCATTAATTTTTATTTTTAAAAACATGGCATTAAATATTATTTGTCATGATTATTGAGATTTTGGCTCCCCTCCCTAAATTTTGCAACCCAGGTAAGTGCCTCACTCCCATTTCTGCCCTGCTTTAACAGTGAAGCACAAAAGATCTTCAGGACAATAGGCTACTTACCCACTCTCAACGGGATAGTTCCATGCGTTGACCCTCCCAGGACATAAGACCCTCTAACCCTCCCAAGACATAAGACCCTCTAACCCTCCCAAGACATAAGACCCTCTAACCCTCCCAAGACATAAGACCCTCTAACCCTCCCAAGATTTGCGGTATTATCCCCTCATTTAAGTCAGTAGTGTTAAAAAGAATCAAAACTCACTGAAATTTGAACATAAGGTTTATTCCGAGCAGTTATTCTATATGCATATATGGGGGCCATTTGGATTCCAGAAAGAGCAAATGGCTTGAAGAAGGTAGGTACAGTGGGGCTTCTAAAGAGAAGAGGAGGGAGAAATATACAAGATCATCAGATGGTTAATTGATTGAACCCTGCCCTCACCCTCTTACTGAGATCACGGGATATCAGCTCACAAGAGTCTCTGTCCCTCTACCCAGCATTAACTTTTGAGATTCAAATTTAGTAAGCCAGGATTCAAACAGGAAAGAAAGGATTTGCAACTTTGGGTGAAAAAAAAGCTGCTGGCTGATTAATTTTGGGCAGAAAAAAATTAGGGGCAGGGATTTCTTTAAAGTTAATATTTGGTTTCGTGGGTAAGAAAACTCCAAAATCAAAGCAAGTTATCTGCTTATCTGCTATCAGTTTCTCTCTTTGACAACAGAAATATGTACTCTGATTACCTCCAAACCAAAAAAACCAAACCCATTGCCATTGAGTGGATTCCAGCTTGTGGTGACTTCACGTGTGACAGAGTAGAACTACTCCGTAGGGTTTTCTTGGCTGTAATCTTTACAGAAATAGATTGACAGGACTTTCTTCTCCAGAGCAGCTGGGTGGGTCGAAACCATCAACTTTTCGGTTGGTAGCCCAGTGCAAACTATTCGAGACAATCAGAAGCAAAACCTGTCGCTGTCTAGTTGGTCCCAACTCATACCAACCCTATAGGACAAAGTAGAACTGCCCCCTAGGGCTTCCAATGAGAGGCTGATGGATCCAAACTGCCAACCTTTTGGTTAGCAGCTGATCTCTTAATCCTGTGCCACCAGGGCTCCTAGCCCTGGATGGCACCAAGGAGCCCTGATGTCACAGTGGTTAAGAGTGCAGCTGCTAACCAAAAGGTCAGCAGTTGGAATCCACCAGCCTCTCCTTGGCAATCCTATGGGGCAGTTCTATTCTAGCCTATAGGGTCACAATGAGTCAGAATCAACTTGACGGCAACAGGTTTTTAGCACCACCCAGGGACTTCTAATTACCTCCAAAAGCCAAAAAACTCATTCCTGTTGAGTTGATTCTGACTCATAGTGATCCTGTAGGACACAGTAGAACTACCCCATAGGGCTTCCAAGGAGCAGTTAGTGGATTCGAACTGCCAAACTTTGGGTTAGTAGCCATAGCTTCTTTTAACCACAGTGCCATCCAGGGCTCCCAAATTACCTTCAGGGTGGCTCTATATTCTCCCCACCCCACCTCCTCTAGGGAAGGCATGTGGTCCTGCAACCTAAGTGGCTTATGGGCTTTTAGCCCACCCAGGGGATCTTCTAGCCCCTTTCTCTACCTAGGAGAAAAAGAAAGTAAAATAATATGCTAAATCTTCAGTGGTCACCATACTAACACAGACAGCCTTGGATTGGGCTAAATTCCTAAGTCACACCTAGTGCTGTTCAGGATTTATCTACATAGTGGTAGCATCAAGGAATACTCAGAACCAAACCAGTGACAAAAATAAAGTCAAAAGTAGCGGCTCTCTAGGAGGGATCTTCACTACTTCAGGCCTACCAACAACCCCTACTAGAATTAGTATACTATCTGAGCAAAGAAACCCAAAGGAAAAGGCAAGGACGATATAGATCACCCCCCAAATGGGCAGCATATTAAATTTTTCAGCTATTGCTGGCTAAGAATTTCATTTGTGTCTGGGGTTATGGCATCAAGAGGTTGTTGTTGTTGTTAGGTGCCATCAAGTTGATTTCAACTCATGGTGACCCCATGTGACAGAGTAGAACTGCCCCATAGGGTTTTTTTTTTAATATATAATAATTTTTATTGCGCTTTAAGTGAAAGTTTACAAATCAAGTCAGCCTCACACAAAAACTTATATACACCTTGCTACATACTCCCAATTACTCTCCCTGTAATGATATGTCCTTTCCCTCCCTCCACTCTGTCTTCTCATGTCCATTTTGCCAGCTTCTAAACAACTCTAACCTCTCATCTCCCCTCCAGGCAGGAGGTACCAACATAGTCTCAAGTGTCCACCTGATCCAAGAAGCTCACTCCTCACCAGCACCTCTCTCCAACCCATTGTCCAGTCCAATCCATGTCTGAATGTCGGGAATGGTTCCTGTCCTGGGCCAACAGAAGGTCTGAGGGCCATGACCACTGGGGTCCTTCTAGTCTCAGTCAGACCATTAAGTCTGGCCTTTTTATGAGAATTTGGGGTCTGCATCCCACTGCTCTCCTGCTCCCTCAGGGGTTCCCTGTTGTGTTCCCTGTCAGGGTAGTCATTGGTTGTAGCTGGGTACCATCTAGTTCTTCTGGTCTCAGAATGATGTAGTCTCTGGTTCGTGTGGCCCTTTCTGTCTCTTGGGCTCGTAATTACCTTGTGTCCTTGGTGTTCTTCATTCTCCTTTGATCCAGGTGGGTTGAGACTCATTGATGCATCTTAGATGGCTGCTTGCTAGCATTTAAGACCCCAGACACCACTCTTCAAAGTGTGATGCAGAATGTTTTCTTAATAGATTTTATTATTCCAATTGACTTAGATGTCCCCTGAAACCACAGTCCCCAAACCCCTGCCCCTGCTACGCTGGCCTTTGAAGCATTCAGTTTATTCAGGAAACTTCTTTGCTTTTGGTTTAGTCCAATTGTGATGACCTCCCCGTATTGTGTGTTCTTTCCCTTCACCGAAAGTAGTTCTTATCTACTATCTAATTAACGAATATCCCTCTCCCACCTTCCCTCTCTCCCTGCTCTCGTAACCACAAAACAGTGTTTTCTTCTCAGTTTAAACTATTTCTCAAGTTCTTATAATAGTAGTCTTATACAATATTTGTCCTTTTGCAACTGACTAATTTCACTCAGCATAATGCCTTCCAGGTTCCTCCATGTTATGAAATGCTTCACAGATTCCTCACTGTTCTTTATTGATGCGTAGTATTCCATTGTGTGAATATACCATAATTTATTTATCCATTCATCCATTGATGGGCATCTTGGTTGCTTCCATCTTTTTGCTGTTGTAAACAGAGCTGCAATAAACATGAGTGTACATATATCTGTTCGTTTAAAGACTCTTATTTCTCTAGGATATATTTCAAGGAGTGGGATTGCTGGGTCTTTCAGTAGTTCTATTTCTAGCTTTTTAAGGAAGTGCCGAATCGATTTCCAAAGTGGTTTTACCATTTTACATTCCCACCAGCAGTGTAGAAGTGTTCAGTCTCTCCACAACTTCTCCAACATTTATTATTTTCTGTGTTTTGGATTAATGCCAGCGTTGTTGGAGTGAGATGAAATCTTATTGTAGCTTTGATTTGCATTTCTCTAATGGCTACTGATCATGAGCATTTCCTCAAGTATCTGTTAGCTGCCTGAAGGTCTTCTTTAGTGAAGTGTCTGTTCATATCTTTTGCCCATTTTTTAATTGGGCTATTTGTCTTTTTGCAGTTGAGTTTTTGCAGTATCATGTAGATTTTAGAGATCAGGCGCTGATCAGAAATGTCATAGCTAAAAACTTTTTCCCAGTCTGTAGGTAGTCCTTTTACTCTTTTAGTGAAGTCTTTGGATGAGCATAGGTGTTCGATTTTTAGGAGCTCCCAGTTATCTAGTTTTTCTTCTACATTCTTTATAATGTTTTGTATACTGTTTATGCCATGTATTAGGGCTCCTAACATTGTTGCTACTTTTTCTTCCATGATCTTTATTGTTTTAGATTTTATATTTAGGTCATTGATCCATCTTGAGCTCATTTTTTTGCATGAAGTGAGGTATGGGTCTTGTTTCATTTTTTTTTTGCATACGGATATCCAGTTATGCCAGCACCATTTGTTAAAAAGACTGTCTTTTCCCCATTTAACTGTTTTGGGGCCTTTGTCAAATATCAACTGCTCATATGTGGATGGATTTATGTCTGGATTCTCAGTTCTGTTCCATTGGTCTATGTATCTGTTGTTGTACCAGCACCAGGTTGTTTTGACTACTGTGGCGGTAAAATAGGTTCTAAAATCAGGTAAAGTAAGGCCTCCCACTTTGTTCTTTTTCAGTAATGCCTTACTTATCCAGGGCCTCTTTCCCTTCCATATGAGGTTGGTGATTTGTTTCTCCGCCTCATTAAAGAATGTGGTTGGGATTTGGATCGGAATTACATTAAATGTATAGATCGCTTTTGGTAGAATAGACATTTTTGTAATGTTAAGTCTTCCTATCCATGAGCAAGGTATGTTTTTCCACTTAAGTAGGTCTCTTGGTTTCTTGCAGGAGTGTTTTGTAGTTTTCTTTGTATAAGTCTTTTACATCTCCGGTAAGATTTATTCCTAAGTATTTTACCTTCTTGGGGGCTACTGTGAATGGTATTGATTTGGTGATTTCCTCTTCGATGTTCTTTTTGTTGGTGTAGAGGATTCCAACTGATTTTTGTATGTTTATCTTGTATCCTGATACTCTACTGAACTCTTCTATTAGTTTCAGTAGTTTTCTTGAGGATTCCTTAGGGTGTTCTGTGTATAAGATCATGTCATCTGCAAATAGAGATAATTTTACTTCTTCCTTGACAATCTGGATGCCCTTTATTTCTTTATCTAGCCTAATTGCTCTGGCTAGGATCTCCAACACAATGTTGAATAAGAGCGGTGATGAGAGGCATTCTTGTCTGGTTCCCAATCTCAGTGAGAATGCTTTCAGGCTCTCTCCATTTAGGGTGACTTTGGCTGTTGGCTTTGTATAAATGCTCTTTATTATGTTAAGGAATTTTCCTTCTATTCCTATTTTGCTGACTGTTTTTATCATGAATGGGTGTTACACTTTGTCAAATGCCTTTTCTGCATCAATTGATAAGATCATGTGATTCTTGTTTTTTGTTTTATTTATGTGGTGGATTATATTAATTGTTTTTCTAATGTTGAACCATCCCTGCATACCTAGTATGAATCCCACTTGGTCATGGTGAGTTATTTTTTGATATGTTGTTGAATTCTATTGGCTAGAATTTTGTTGAGGATTTTTCCATCTATGTTCATGAGGGATACAGGTCTATAATTTTCTTTTCTTGTGGTGTCTCTACCTGGTTTCAGTATCAGGGATATGGTGGCTTCATAGAATGAGCTTGGGAGTATTCCGTCCTTTCCTATGCTCTGAAATACCTTTAATAGTTGTGATGTTAACTCTTCTCTGAAAGTTTGGTAGAACTCTGCAGTGAAGCTTTCCAGACCAGGGCTTTTTTTTGTTGGGAGTTTTTTGATTACCTTTTCAATCTCTTCTTTTGTTATGGGTCCATTTATTTGTTCTAACTCTGTTTGTGTTAGTTTAGGTAGGTAGTGTGTTTCTAGGAATTCATCCATTACTTCTAGGTTTTCAAATTTGTTAGAGTACAATTTTTCATAGTAATCTGATATGATTCTTTTAATTTCAGTTGAGTCCGTTGTAATATCGCCCATCTCATTTCTTATTTGGGTTATTTCGTTCCTCCTGTTTTTCTTTTGTCAGTTTGACCAGTGGTTTATCAATTTTGTTCATTTTTTTCAAAAAACCATCTTTTGGTCTTGTTAATTCTTTCAGTTGTTTTTCTGTTTTCTATTTCATTTAATTCTGCTCTAATTTTTATTATTCATTTTCTTCTGGTGTCTGTGGGTTTCTTTTGTTGCTCTCTTTCTATTTGTTCAAGTTGTGGGGATAATTCTTTCATTTTGGCCCTTTCTTCTTTTTGTATGTGTGCATTTATTGATACAAATTTGCCTCTGAGCACCACTTTTGCTGTGTCCCCAAGGTTTTGATAGGAAGCGTTTTCATTCTCATTGGATTCTATGAATTTCTTTATTCCATTCTTAATGTCTTCTATAATCCAGTCTTTTTTGAGCAGGGTACTGTTCAGTTTCCAAGTTTTTGATTTCTTTTCCCTGCTTTTCTGGTTATTGCTTTCCACTTTTATGGCCTAATGGTCAGAGAAGATGCTTTGTAATATTTCAGTGTTTTGGATTCTGCTAAGGCTTGCTTTATGACCTAATATGTGGTCTATTCTAGAGAATGTTCCATGTGCACTAGAAAAGAAAGTATACTTGGTTGCTGTTGGGTGGAGTGTTCTGTATATGTCTGTGAGTTCAGTTTGGTTGATTGTGGCATTTAGATCTTCCATGTCTTTATTGAGCTTCTTTCTGGATGTCCTGTCCTTCACTGAAAGTGGTGTGTTGAAGTCTCCTACTATTATTGTGGAGCTGTCTATCTCACTTTTCAATGCTGACAGAGTTTGTTTTATGTATCTTGCAGCCCTGTCATTGTGTGCATAAATATTTAATATGGCTATATCTTCTTGGTGTATTGTCCCTTTAATCATCATATAGTGTCCTTCCTTATCCTTTATGATGGATTTAACTTTAAAGTCTATTTTGTGAGAAATTAATATTGCCACTCCTGCTCTTTTTTGATTGATATATTTTTTTCCATCCTTTGACTTTTGGTTTGTTTGTGTCTCTAAGTCTAAGGTATGTCTCTTGTAGGCAGCATATAGACGGGTCTTGTGTTTTAAATCCATTCTGCCACTCTCTGTCTCTTTATTGGTGCATTTAGTCCATTTACATTCAGGGTAGTTATGGATAGGTATGAATTTACTGCCATCATTTTGAGGCCTTTTTTTTGTGTTGTTGACAGTTTCTTTTTCCCACTTAATTTTATGTGCTGAGTAGATTATATATTGTCCTTTCCTCATATTTGTTGTTGTTGATTTTGTTTCTGCTGAGTCTCTATTTTTTCTTGTATTTTATTTTGATGAGTAGGTTTGTCTCCTTTGTAGTTTACCTTATTATTTACCCCTATTTTTCTAAATTTAAACCTAAATTTTATTTCTTTGTATTGCCATATCTTCCTCTCCATATGGAAGGTGTATGATTACATTTCTTAGTCCCTCTTTATTTTTTTAATGTTTTCTTCTTTTATATAATAACATCACTCATCACTGTTACCCTTTTTTGAGCTTTTTTTTTTTTAAATCTTGCTTTGTGTCTTTGGATTTCCCTGTCTGGGTTAACTTCTGGTTGCTCTGCCCAGTGTTCTAGTCTTGGGTTGATACCTGATATTATTGATTTTCTAACCAAAGAACTCCCTTTAGTATTTCTTGTAGTTTTGGTTTGGTTTTACGAATTCCCTCAACTTGTGTATATCTGGAAATGTCTTAATTTCACCTTCATATTTAAGAGACAGTTTTGCTGGTTATATGATTCTTGGCAGGCAATTTTTTTCCTTCTATTTTTTAAATATATCATCCCATTGCCTTCTTGCCTGCATGGTTTCTGCCGAGTAGTCCGAGCTTTTTCTTGTTGGCTCTCCTTTGTAGGTGACTTTTTGTTTATCCCTCACTGCTCTTATAATTCTCTCTTTATCTTTGGTTTTGGCAAGTTTGAATATAATATGTCTTGGTGACTTTCTTTTAAGATCTAACTTATGTGGAGTTTGATGAGCATCCTGGATAGATATCTTCTCATCTTTCACGATATCAGGAAAGTTTTCTGCCAACAAATCTTCAACAATTCTCTCTGTATTTTCTGTTATCCCTCCCTGTTCTGGTACTCCAATCACTCGTAGGTTATTTCTCTTGATAGAGTCCCACATGATTCTTAATATTTCTTCATTTTTTTAAATTCTTTTATCTGATTTTTCTTCAGATATATTAGTGCCAAGTGATTTATCTTCGAGTTCAGAAATTCTGGCTTCTACTTGCTCAATTCTGCTCCTCTGACTTTCTATCAAGTTGTCTACTTCTCTAATTTTATTGTTAATCTTCTGAATTTCTGATTGCTGTCTGTCTATGGATTTTTCCAGCTTATTAAACTTTTCATTACGTTCCTGAGTAATCTTTCTAATTTCTTCAATTGTTTTATCTGTGTATTCCTTGGCTTGTTCTGCGTATTGCCTCATTTCCTTCCTGATGTCTTGAAGGTTTCTGTATATTAAACTTTTGTATTCTGGCTCTGGTAATTCCAGGAATGCACTTTCATCTAGAAGATCCCTGGATTCTTTGTTTGGAGAGCTTGTTGAGGTGATCGTGGTCTGTTTCTTTATGTAACTTGATATTGACTGTTGTCTCCAAGCCATCTATAAGTTATTGTATTAGTTTACACTTGCTTACTGTGTCATAGCTTCTTGCTTTGTTTTGTTTTGATATACCCAAATAGGTTGCTTGAGTGAGCTGGCTTGATTATTTTCACCTTTGGAGCTCTGACATCCTGTCCCCAGCTGGCTAGAGCTGTTATCAGGTATATCAGTCTAGGAGTCCATTCAGTTTTCTTGTATGAATTCAGCTCAGGTTTCCAGGTAGCTGATCATTAAGTGTGTGGTACAGGCTCTGTCCTACAGTCTTAGAGGGGCAGGTGTGATTGGCATATATACCGGTATCTGGTTGCAGGAGGGGTTCACGCTCTGAACAAGGCAGGAGGCTGAGAACTGACCCCCAAGTGTTTCTGAGGAAAGCATGTCCCTGTTCCCTAGAGCATGCAATTAGGTGGGTTCTGCAGACAGACCCTTGGCACCCAAGGTTTTTGGTTGTAAGGACTGGGAGGTACCAGTTATCCCTGGATCCCTGTTGTGGGTGGCTGGGCAACCTGAGCGGATCTACCAGTCCTTAGTTCCCTGATGTGGGTAGGTGAGGACTCTGTTTAATAGGTGAAGCAATGTCAAACATCAAACACCCACCTCTCCACCACACAGCTGAAATGGTTGAAGTCTGCCAACATGGCCTATTCTCCCAAAATAGGCCTACACAGGTCCATGTAGAAGGGAAAGGTGCTCAAAGTCCACTGACGGTTTTTGCCTGGACAGGAGCTGCTTCTGTCCTGAGTTCCCCCGCTTAGTGGAGCTAGCAAATTATCTTCTCCCCCACTTGCAAATTGTTTCCTTCCCCAAGGCCAGGAGGACGGCTCTAGGTGCTCAACACTGCCTATCTCAGGCCCAGGGAATTCAGCCACTGAAGCCGGCTTGGGGGTGGGGGGCGGGGAGTGTGGTGAAATATATGCAAGTACTTAGCTTTTGCCGAGAACGCCATTCTTCTCAGGTTCCAGAGGTGTGAGTGGGCTCTGCGGCTGGCTGATTCTCCCTGAGGAAACTGCAGCCAAACGCTAGTAGCAGCCCGCCGCTGCAGCCTCCACTGCTCTGGGAATGGTGCCTGAGGGCTCCCTTCAATTCAGGTCCAGTAACTCTTCTCCACTTCTGAATGGTCTCTTCCTCCCCCTGCTCCTCAGTTCGTTTTCTAAGCTTGCCTTTGAAGCTCAGGGCTACCAGCTTGTCATAAGTATACTCGTTTCACTTTTTTTTTGTGGGGGGGGTCTTTATTGTAAAGAGGGCTCGCCGGAAGCATCTGTCTATTCAGCCATCTTGGCTCCACCTCCCATAGGATTTTCAATGTCTGCTTTATTAGAAGTAGATTGCCAGCCCTTTCTTCCAAAGTGCCCCTGGGTGGACTCAAACCTCCAACCTTTCAGTTAGCAGCTCAGCATGTTAACTGTTTGAACCACCCAGGGGCACCTATAAGCAAAATGTTATTGTTGGGTGCCACCAAGGCAATTCCAGTTCATAGCCACCCCATGCGACAGAGTAGAATGGCCCCCAGCGGGTTTCCTAGGCTGTAATCTTTATGGGAGCAGATCACCAGGTTTTTTCCCCCATGGAACGGCTGGTGGGTTCAAACTGCCAACCTTTCAGTTAGCAGTTTAGTGAAGCTTTAAGTTGAGACCGATCTGCCTTCCTAACACAAAAGCATGTACTCAGGAAAGGAAGAAGATAGAATACATTTAATTCTCTCTGTCCCTTCTGGGGTAGGTAGGGACCTGTGCTCTTCATTATCACCTCAGCTGCACGACTGCTTTGCATGTGCCTATCAATCCATTTGGATGGTTACCTGGGGCTCTGGGACAGCGAGGCAGTCAGTGTGTTGGTCAGTAATGGGGTAATGCCAAAGATCGTTTTAGCTGTAGCATTTTCTTGCAGCAATTTCACTGCAAATTGGGCCCTAGGGACCCTATTTCTGTCAGTGCACCCCTGATTAAACACTGTCAGCCTCCTGTGTACCAGGTTACGGCTGTTAAATAAAAGCAACCAATAGCCCCAGATCATTCCTTGTTTACACTGGGCCTGCGTCCTTTTCTCCCAAATAATCGACTCCATTCCTCCGGTTCTGATGTTCTCCCACTCAGTTTTGGAGACCAGACTTTGTTTTGCTTTTCAGCAAAGATTGAATTCTGGTTCCAGCTCAGCCACTATTTCATTTAGCGACCTTTTGAAAATCACTTTACCACTCTCTACCCCACCAGTTCTCAATAAAGCTGCTCATTAGCACACCAATGCCTGGAACTCACCTTCAGAAAATCCAATTCAATTGGTCCACAGTGGAGCTGGAATATCATCTGTTGTTTCAAAGGCTCCCCAGGTGATACAAAGAGCCATGGTGGCACAAGAGTTAAAGTCAGGACTGCTAACAAAATGTCAGCAGATTGAACCCACCCAGAGGCTCCGGAGGAGAAAGACCTGGCGATCTGCTTCCATAAAGATTACAGCCAAGAAAACCTTATGGGGCAGTTCTGCTCTATCACATGGAGTCGCTATGAGTTGGAATCAACTCAAAGCACCTAAGAACAACAACAACCAGGTGATTAAAAAGGGCAGTCAGGGTTGTTGTTGTTGCTGTTAATTATCATAAAGTTACATTAAGAGCCACAAAACCAGTGGTTCCTAAACACTCTAATTTGGCTGTATTTAAGAATTAGCTAGGAGTTGGTCTAGATGCAAATTAATAGATCTCACCCCCACCCCCATCACCCCACCCCACTTACAACCTACCCGTTGCTATGGAGTCAGAGCTGCTTCATAGGGGTTTTTTTTTACTGTGATATTTACAGAAGCAGATTGCCGGGCCTTTCTTATGTGGTGCTGGTGGGTGGGTTTGAATTGCCAAGCTTTGGGTTAGTAAATCCCAAACACCAAACCTGTAGGGTTCTAACTGTCAACCTTTAGATTAGCAGCCGATCTCTAACTGCTTGCAGCAGCCAGGGAACCCCATCCTCCCTAGAGAGTCTGATTTAGAACATCTGGGGTTTGCGCTCAACTATTTATCTAAAGGTTGACAATTTGCTGCACTTGGGAGGAGTTGGGACCTGGAACAACATATGATCAGTGAAGTGGCTGGCAGGGAAGAAGTCAAATTCACTAGGCAGTACCTGGGCCTTGCTGTACTTCAGAAGTAACAAATGATCCCAAAGCTTTCTTCCTATTTAATCTTAAGAGAAATGGCTTTTAACTTAAGATAAAGGGTCTTTCTGTTCCTCAGCTAAGGAGCCCTGGTAGCACAGTTGTTAAGCACTTGGCTGCTAACCAAAAGGTCAGCGGTTCAAACCCACCCAGTGACTCCTCAGGAGAAAGACGTGGCAGTCTGCTTCTGTAAAGATTAAAGCTTTGGAAACCCTATGGGGCAGCTCTACTCTGTCCTATAGGGTCCACTCAATGGTAATGGGTTTTTGGATTCCTCTGCTGACCGCCCCCTCTCTATAAAACTGGAGGCAACCGATGTACGTATGTAAGCTCAGCCTCTACTGCTGCCTTCCTGCCTCCCACTCTCACAATCCTCTTCTGCTTACAGGCACTATTGGCAGTATGATTTAAGAAGCACTGGGCATCCATGGGACTCAGTGTCAAGCCACTGCCTTTGTCCTCCTCCCTCTGGTCTAGTTCTCTTGCACTAATTATTGGACTTCACCCAGACCGTGCAAGACCAAGTCCTCTCACCGTGGCCCCCTGATCCTGTAACTGGACCTCTACGTTGGTCACCTAAGAAGGGCTGATGCCTTTGAATTATGGTGTTAGTGAAGGATATTGAATATACCATGGACTGCCAGAAGAATGAATAAGTCTGTCTTCAAAGAAGTACAGCCAGAATGCTCCTTAGAAGCAAGGATAGCGAGACTTTGTCTCATGTACTTTGGACATGTTATCAGGAGGGACCAGTCCTTGGCAAAGGACATTAAGCTTGGTAAAGTAGAGGGTCAGTGAAAAAGAGGACGACCCTCAAAGAGATGGACTGACACAGTGGCTGCAACAACGGGCTCAAACAGAGCAACTATTGTGAGGATGGCGCAGGACTGGGCAGTGTTTCATTCTGTTGTGCATAGGGTCACTGTGAGTCTGAACCGACTCAAGAGCACTTAACAAAAACAACATGTGCCATACATGAATCATTCTCCTGAAAACTGAGCTGGAAGCCAGCCCTGTTGCTGCTATCGGTGGTATGCAGGGTGCCATGTACTCTAGAGGGTGCTTCCCCCGGATTTGACTATTTCCTGATTTTCAACACATACCCTGTGGTACTTGCTGGGAAGTCCCCGAAACTGAATGCTTACTGGGTTGCCTCCTGCTTTCTCCGTCCCTGCTTGGCCCTCAGGTCCACACGCTGCCTAGTTCCTTTGACATCTTCCGTGCTGCTCACTTCATTGCTCATATTTTTTTCCAGGTCCCAACTCTTCTCTATTCACCATATTGTTGATCTTCGCTGAACGTACCTAGTACTGGGCTAAGAATATCACACTCAATATCTCATTTCATCCTCACATAAAACAGATGAGATATATAATACTTTAATCCCTATTCTACCAATGAGGAAACTGCAGGAGCTTATAGATGTCACAATCACCTAGACAGACAACTAAATTCTGGGCACACTGAAAACATAACTAGGTAAATATAATCATATTACCTTCTATCTGCTGAAATTAGGCCTGACTTTTGCCTGTGAGGTCAGCAGTTTGTTTTCAGAACCCTGGTCACCCTTTTCAGAGTCTTTCTCGCCACCTTTTAGGTGCTTTTGTATGATGAAATGCCTTCAGGCTCCGGTTCTC
Organism: Loxodonta africana; assembly: GCF_030014295.1. NCBI lineage: Eukaryota > Metazoa > Chordata > Mammalia > Proboscidea > Elephantidae > Loxodonta > Loxodonta africana. The sequence goes on from NC_087354.1 coordinate 24,639,903, forward strand.
ACCACATCCTACCCATCAACACCTGCTTTGAGAAAGTACTCAGCCTCACTCAGTTTCTTTCACTTGACTATGCGTAAATTGGAGTCAATATTTTCCTCTGCAAAGAATATTTGTACTCCAAGCCTTATAGCATTATATGTTAAAAAATCTGATCCCTTGTTTAAGGAATTTAGGCAGTGGGAAAGCTTCCATGGGCCTTCAGATCACATCATATGAGTGGTCAACCCAGGCAGGACATGATTAGCAAAAACCTGGTCAAGAGGTGGCTTTGGGCCCTAAAAATTTTAAAGACTTTGTATTAGCTACCTATTGCTGCTATAACAGATTACCACAAACTAAGTGGCTTAAACAACAGAAATTTGTTATCGTACTCTTCTGGAGGTCAGAAGTCCAAAATGCGTCTCTGTAGGCTAAAGGCTAAAGTCAAGATATCAGCAGAGCTGCTTCCTTCTGGAAGCTCTAAGTCCACTCTAGAATCCACTCCTTGCCTTTTCCATCTTCTTGAGGCCACCTGCATTCCTCAGCTCATGATCACATCCCTCCAACCTCTGCTTCTGTCCTCACATCTCCTACTATGACTCTGACTCTCCTGCCTCTTTCCCTTACAAGGACTCCTGTGATTGCACTGGGCTCACCCAGGTAACCCAAGATAATCTTCGCATGTAAGATTCTGGGTATTAAGATGCGGACATCTTCAGGTTGCCATTATTTTGCCTACCACAGACTTAACAACTTAGGTATAGGGGAGAATCAAGGAGAGCGAAGAGGAATGGAAAGTATATTACGACACTTTCAGCTGAGGGTAACAGAAAGTCAGCTAAAACTTGCTTAAGCAAAAGTGTGCTGTGGACACACATAAGCACACCTCCAAAAGAGAAGGGGCAGGAAGAGTTGGCCTATTGACTGCAATATTGCAATGTTAATACTTCTCTAGTCTCTTATTTTTTGTCTCTCTTTTCTGCCTCTTACCGCAGTTCAGCTGCCCATTAGTGCTGGATCATGAACAAAATCAGATCCGTACCCTTCATCTTCATAGCCTGGGAAAAATAGGGTCTTTCCCTTCTAGCTCCAGAAAAAAAAATATTTATCAAGGTCTCTGATTAGCCAGGATTGGATCATGGGACCACCACCAAGCCAGTTAATGATGTCTGGGCAATGGAACACTATAATTGCCTTCACTCAGGCCATGTGAGGTCACTGTAACTGTTAGCCCACACCAGAACCACAGCCTTAAAGATAAGAAAGAGTTCTCAAGTGAAAAAAGGAGATGGGTTCAGGGAGACAAAACAATACAGGTCCATTAAAAAGAGGACAGGTATCGTCCAAACTTTCTCAGGGTTGATCTGTATTAAACCAGAAACAGAATCAAAAGTAGCCAAAAATATGGATAAGCTGAAAGATCTGGGAACTTTTGCCACTTTCGGTAAGAGAAGTTTCAGGGTAGCATTACCGTTCTAGTCACCTCTTTATATCCTGAGGGAACTGCAGAAATGATTGTTCAATTTCCTATCAAGCTCTAACCTGAGTCCTGAGGGCTTCTTACTGATTGTTGCACTATTCTGCCCATGAAATAGCAAAAACACTGTTCACCTATTTCAATCAATTATCGAACAATTTCTCTAGGTCTCCAATTTATGAAATGAGAGCACTGGATTGGATAATCTTGGCAGCTCTTCTCTGTTCTTAAAGTTCATGTTGCTGTGATTTTTTTTTTAATTGTACTTTAAATGAAGGTTACAGAGCAAGCTAACTTCTCATTAAACAATTAATACACACTGTTTTGTGACATCTTTTGCCAACCCCATGACATGTCAACACTCTCCACCTTAGGTTCCCCATTATCAACTTTCCTGCCCCCTCCTGCCTTCTCATCCTTGTCCCTGGGTTGGTGTGCCCAGTTAGTCTCATTTTTGTCTAATCATTGGCTAAAGGGTGAACCTCAGGAGTGACTTCAGTACTGAGCTAAGAGGATATCCGGGGGCCCTTCTTTGTCAGACCAGTAAGTCTGGTCTTTTGTGTGTGTGTGTGTGAGTTAGAATTTTGTTCTACATTTTTCTCCAGCTCTGTCCGGGATGCTCTATTGTGATCCCTGTTTAGACATGCTGCTGTGATTTCTTGACTATCCAGATAGGCTGTTTGTCTTTAAAAAAAAAAAAAAATGTTTGTCTTAGGTCTATGTTTTTAGATCTTAGGTGATTTTTTTTTTCTTTGAAATTAATACCAAGGGATGGGCTTAACTTCTCTCTTTATGTAAAGATGCCAAGAATTTCTCTTTTGGTCTTTTCACCTTCTAGATGAACAAAGAGTGCTGTGGCTCAGAGTGATTAAACCAAAGAGAGTCTCGAAGACAAATATCCTGTTTTTCATTTCCAGTCAAAACACTATGAGGCCAATGTCACCGTTTTGTCAGTACTTAGCCCAGCAGATTCTAAATGAATCTTTTGAGACGTTCTCTCAGTCAACTGTGTGAGGAAGGACATTTTCACTTCTGTGTTTCCGAAAGTTGCTGTTTGGCCCACACATTTGTAACCACTGCTGGGTTATTTTTCATTCACTGGTACTTTTCAAAGAAAAAAAAAAAAATGACCTCATTTCTTAGCCCAATCCTGCAAATGAGCCACTTTGCAGATACATATATAACAATGGCTATAAATTTGTTATTCTTTCTTTGCTATAATTTCTTTCCCAGCAATAACTGGTGATCTACTTACCTAGTCTTCTGGACTTAGCCAGGTTGTTCTGAATCTTAGGGTGAACGCAGCAAACATGGGCTGCCAAATAAGACTACTGCTACGTAACTGTCTCCCAAAGTACTGAGAATTTGCTGTCTCATAAAGAAAACTGTAAATATTGCCACATTGTAACCATATTTTCATCACATATATATTGTACATCTTCTAGATGTCAGATACTGGGCAAGAAATGGAGACACAGTATTGAACGAGAGAAAAAAATTACCCGTTCACTCAGTAAACTACTGTATTAAAAGAGGCAGAACAGAGTTGCGAACAGCTACTGAGCTATTTCTCTTTCACCTGCACTTTGGAAGGAAAAAAAAAAAATTACCTCATAAGTAAACTACTTCATAACTAATAAGCACTGTATAAACTTATGTTCTAAGTTCAGTGGTAGCGCCCAAAGCCTGGAGATCAGTTCTGAGGTTGGGGTTATCAGGGAAGGAGTGCTTCAACTGTTGTCTGAAGGACAAGTAGGTTGTTGAGAGATGCTGGCGTGGTAAATACCATGGACAAAAGAAAGAAGGGAAAACGTGACAAGGCTTGTTCAGGAATATGTAAGTAGTAAGGAAGCAGTGTGGCTCAGTGGTAGAATTCTTACCTTCCATGAGGGAGACCCGGGTTGGACTTCCAGCCAATGTACTTCATGCACAGCCACCCATCTGCCAGTAGAAGATTGTGTGTTACTATGACTCTGAACAAGTGTCAGCAGAGCTTTCAGACTAAGATGAACTAGAAAAAAAGGTCTGGTGATTTACTTCCCAAAATCAGCAAAAGAAAACCCTGTGGATCACAAGGATCCAATCCATAACCAACCACAGGAATGGTACAGGACCCAACAGTGTTTTGTTCCATTGTGCGTGGAGTTGCCATGAGTTGGGGGCCAACTCAGCAACAGCTAACAACAATAAGATATAGGGTATAAGAAATGTGGAGTGGCAGAAGATCAAGGTGGAGAAGCGGACACAAGGCAGATCATAGGGGGGACTTTTGTGTCATACTGAGGAGTTGAACTTCATCCTTTCAGCAGTGGAGAGCCCTTGAAGAACTTTTCTAAGAAGGGGAGAAGTTGAGAGTGGACACTGGCTTGGAGAGAAAGGCTCTGTGAAGTCAGAGTATGATAAGCAAGTTGGACTGTAACCCGATCACTAAGACGAAAGCGGAAGTGTGGAAGAGTCCAAAGACAAGTCTTTAAGAACATGCGCTGATCTCAACAGTTTGCTTTGCAGTTCCATAATTTTGGAGTCCATGCTGTGCCTCTCTTACAACAGCATTCCTTGGTGGTCTGAGAGAATACATTTTCCAGAGACCTTTATAAAATGGCCAGTTAGTCTGGGCCACCACCCCCTTGCTTGCCTGGCAACAGTACGGGTAAGTTGATGTTGAGACATGCTTGTATTACACCACTTTTCTTGTGCACCTTTTCCCTTCATTATATGTTTTCTCTCATTGTTGACCTCAGCCTACACAAGGAAATTGGTAGCAGATGGTGTTGTTATGTACATGGCTCCCAGTGTCCCAGGGAGGGTTCCTGCATCCTCTTGCAGCTTATTTGTAGGTTTCTGTGAACCCACACACCAGGTCATCCACAACTCTACCTGTCAGCCCCAGCAGGTAGCAACTGGGATGCAACCATTCTTACTGTAACAATCTTTCAGCATGTGGTAAAATTGACCCAGTTTCTACAAGACTTTGAAGGACTGGAGCTTAAAAATTTATCCAGTACATTGGGTGGTATAAAAATGGCCTTGGAGGGGGGGTGTCTGAAGTCCTTCAGCCCCACAAGGAGGAAGGAAAACCAAGATCAACAGTCCAAGGCTGACTCCTATGAGATGGAGGTCAGACATATCTCTTCTTTCCACCATCTCTACCAGTTCTGACACCAACTGTTCCTCCCACAGCACTCTCTACTACTTTGCTGGGTTCAATAATTCATTGCAATGGCCACACAGAACTCACAGACCATATTCACAATTATGGAGTTTATTAGGGAAGTAGCAGTTACAATTCAGGCTCAGGAACACTCAAGATACAGTTCTTCCATCAGGATAGCCTCTACCCAACCTTGCTCATAGGCATGACACTCCCTGGCCCTCAGTCTCTGCCCAAAGGCTCTGCTTTCTCTCTCCGTGAGCCAGGAAGCCCACTGAGCCATCTTCTCCTGCCGGGGTCTCGGCTGCTGGGTCTTTCCTTCCTTGGTGGTGGTGGGCTTCTCCCCTGGTCTGGAATTGGCTCTCTTTTAAGACAAAACTGACCAATTCCCTTGGTAGGCCAAAATTACCCTATCGCACAATCACTAGGGTGGAAGTTACAAGCCCATGGCTAGAAAGGACACACACAAAAGTAATTAATCGCACCACAGGTGGCTATAGTATCCAACAAAAATTTTCCAAGTTTATAGAACCTCTGAGATTCCAGTCATATTTCCTTTGAAAATAAAATCTCAGAGTTGGATTTATATCTTAAAGATCATCTAACTCACTAATTCTAAAACGTGGCTGTGTTGCAGGATGATCATGTTAAAATTATGTAGATTCTTTGTGTCTATGCGCAGACATTCTGATTTGGCCAGTCTTGGAGTGGGGCTCAGGTATCTGTGCTTTTAGCAGCTCAGTAGATGATTTTGATATGCAGTCAATTTTGGGAACTTCTGGTCATCCTAACAATGTTTGAATATCCTCTCAAATATCCATTCCAATTTGAAGATTAAAAAAAAAAAAAAGTTGCCATTGAGTTGATTCTGACTCATGGAGACACAATATGTTTCAGAGTAGAACTGTGCTCCATAGGGCTTTCAGTGGCTCTGATCTCTCAGAAGTAAATCACCAGAGCCTTCCTCTGAGGCACCTCTAGGTGGATTCGAACCACCAACCTTTTGGTTAGTAGCCAAGCACTTAACCATTTGAGCCACCCAGGGATGCCTATATGTTGGTCAACATCTGCTAAAGCACCTCTAGCAATGAGGAGCTCACTTCCTCCCCACACTGTCCACTTCCTGTTTAAACAGCTCAGACTATTATGAAGTGTTATTTTATGTAACCAGAGTAGGCAGGGCCCCCTTTCTGTCCTAGCGTAGAGAGGAGGTGAACACGGGAATCCAGGAAATCTGCCCTGCAGTCCACAGTGCCCAGGAAGACATCTGATGATTTGTGGTCTTCTTGACATAGTTGACCCCAAGGGGAAGGTCAGTGCTCCCCCTCCCACCTCCATGCCTCCACCAGAGCACCACCAGGTAGTCCCAAACACAGACCTGCTTCATTCTTGAGTAATCTCACACCCATCTTCTCTAGGAGAAACAGATAACAAAACTTGAATGGAAGTGTAAGCAGTTCTTTTACTGATGATTTATGCAAACATCAAAGCAATAGACATAAAAGGGCATGACTTGGAAAGAATAATTCATACTTTTCAGATGGGGGTGCAAGGGCTTACGATCAGGGACTTTGTTGGTTACTTAGCTTCTCTTCTCCTTTCTGCTTAGTCGTCCTCTTGCTGCTCCCTGTACTTGTCTTCCCCCTACAGCCAAGCCCAAGTACCCCATGTGGTGTGCCACTTCCCCCTTCCTGTGTGAAACTCCAGAACTCTCTACTTAAGAAAGGCGTATCGCCTCCTCTCTGGCTTCTCAGGCTTTCTTCATATGCTACTGCAGTCTTCCCTCTGCCCAGGCTTCTCAAGCTCAGAAGACTTGGGTTCCAAGTGGGAGAATGAAGGTGGATACTCCTAAGACCCTCAATGAGATGGATCGGCAAAGTGGCTGTAACAGTGAGCTCAAACATAGCAATACGGGGCAGCATTTTGTTCTGTTGTGCTTAGGGTCACTATGAGTTGAAAATGACTCGACGGCACCTAACAACAATAGTAAGGGTTGTAGCCAGTACCCAACTAAATTTCCTAAAGGCATGCACAGATTGCCTTAGCAACTCTTCATTTTCTTCCTAAAATAACATATTCTAGTTTCATAAGTCTCCTTCTACTAACATGACTTTGACTAAGCCCCTTGTGAAACATAACTTTATTGAACCAAGGGGTATTTTAGCATCTTTCAAGCTTCAGTTTACATCACAAGAGCTACCACATTGGCTGAGATCTGAGTGGGCTCTAGGGGATAAGTGGCACCATCCACAAAGATATTTTTCCTGATCCCCAAATTGTTCTCCCAATAGAAAGTACTGCTGTCAGTTCACTAACACCTGTGTTAACTAGAAATCTCTCTCCCAGGGTTGTCTGCCCTTTGTTTAGTCAGGAGATCAATAAAGCATCATCTATCATAGCGACATAAATAATTTATCGAAGACGTGTTCCTTTGAGGGAACAGGTTAACAAAGGGCAGCTTCCATACCTTCCTTAGGCACAATCACCATTCTAAGAGATAGAGTACAAAATTGAAGAGAGAATTATTTTTTGATTCAGGAATTTTTCATCCTCTTTTCATTCCAAAATAGCACTATGCTTCATTCTTTTATATCCATATGTTTTTGAGACTTTTTTCCCACTATATCAAGAGTTTCTTGAGATCAAGAACACTCTTTTTCAATAATTGTATGCCCAGCATAGATGAGGAACTCCGGAAATGCTTACTAGATGAATGGGAGTCAGCTTGAATAGATAGGTGGATGGGGACCATGAGCCTAAGGGGGCTCCAGCAGTCCAAGTACCCAATACACTTATTCAAGAGGTTTGAAACTGTGATTGCCCAGTTAGATTTAGACGTGATGAGTAGACCCTGTTTCTTACCTAAGGAGATGTGATTGTCTTGTTCTGAATTGATTTTAGCTACTGCCCAAGCCAAGCAAAAGCAGATCCTGCACATAAACGTGATTATGCCAGATGGGGAACTGATTAAACAGGCCGGTTGATGATATCTGTTCATTTTAATTAGGGCATAGCTTGAAGATGACTGCCTGAAATTCAATCTGATCACAACCAGAAGCAATGAAAATTGCCAAATGCACTGTTTCCTCCCTAAGAACATGAGTCTGGAATGACTGTAATTTCTTTTAAAAACACCATTCAGGGGAAAATTGATCTCATTTGTTAGGGCACCGTTTGCAGAAGGTCTAAGTTATAGGAGATAAATATAGAAAATGACAATATCAATCAAAAATTGATGGCAAACCACAAAACTAGGGTCCATCTTTTATTCCTAAAGACTTCTGATTTTTCAAAGGGAAATGAGAGTCCACATAACTATTATGTTTTATTTCTTCCCCCACTTGCCAAAATCCATGATTTTCTGAAACAAACAGTAGATTATACTCCTTAGTCCTGAGCTGTCTCCACCACTTATTCATGTGGTGTGACACAGGGCAGAGCAATTAATCACTTTGAAACACAGTTTTCCAGTGTGTCTAACAATTGCATAACCTAAGGATCCTAGTGGATGAGAAAACAAAATATGAAGATTAAAGAGGTATGCAAATTATCCCTGGCCTGTAGGTGCTGTTCTAAACCATCTGCATACAGTAAATTATTTAACCTAGTTGGGATAAGGAGTCCCTGAGGGTGCAAACAGTTAAGCACTAGGCTGCTAATAGAAAGTTTGGAAGTTTGAGTCCACCCATAAGCACCCTGGAAGAAAGGTCAGACAATCTACTTCCAAAAAAAACAGCCATTGAAAATCCTATGGAGCACAGTTCTACTCTGACACACATGGGGTCGCCCTAAGTCAGAATCGACTTGGTACCTGGTAAATTGGGATGGGTGCTATTACACAGGAAGATATTAGGGCACTAAGAAATTAAACAACTTCCCCAAGGTAAGATGGCTACCATTTTCCTGCTACATTGCCTCACACAGTTGGTTTTCAAGAAATATTTGTTAGATGGATAGATGAGAAGGAGAGAGAGAAGAAGGGAGTGATGGAGGGCTTAGCTGAGGGAGACCTCTTAAAGTCAGTTAAGTAATTTACTTCTTTTCTGATTTATGCTCACCAAGCCTTCTAATTATAATTTGGCTTCTTTGCTGCATCAGCCTATGTGGGGAAAATTACATAGTCAGTCTAATTCATACTATATATTCTACCTGAAGTAAGAGTGCTCCTGACAAATTGACAAATTCACATGGATGTTTATTCATCATTCTCTAAACTTGGTTAATGTGTGTTGGTTAATGAGAAACAGCCTTCATCATTTGGTTGAAAAACCCACTATAAGATCCGACAAGATCAGACTCTGGGGCCACGGCATATCTATCTAGGTAATGCTAAGCTGTAGGGTTTCTGCAGACCTTCCCACCAGCTTTAGATGGGAAAGACACACTGAGGGGCGAAAAGCTTTCCATCCACTCCCTCTGTGCCCAGTGGCTTTTTTCTGCTATTTCCCAAAGAGTGCTGCAAACACTAGTCCTCCAAGATTCTTGGTAAAGAAAGGGTTATATAGTCAAATGGTGCATATTAGCATATCAAAATGTTTTTTAAATCCTGTGTTAAGAAATTTATTAAGGCAAACTTGATAATTCCCAAACTTCTTGTTGATGGAACCATTTTTTTTCCAACATAACTCTCATTAACATCTTCTGGAATAGTAATTCCACTGCTTAGTTTAATTCAACATACAAATAAACATTAATTGAGTGTATATTTCATAAAAGGGTCTGTCCTAAGTTCTGGGGAAGTCACAAAGATGGATCTGGGAGAGGGACAAGAAGTTCTAGGCTTCAAAGCAGTTTGCAATATAAGACAACCTTCCCTGAATACAACCAATGGAAACACATGCGCTAGGGAAAAATAGAGGAGGTCTATATTGGTTTCAAATGGGGCAAATCATAAAGAGCTTCCCAGAAGAGGTAGAACTCAGGCTGGATGTAAATTTGGACAAAAAGTGCTAGAGAAAAAGGGCATGCCAAGCAAAAAAAAAAAAAAATCCAAGTCAACAATAGGATGGTGTCAAAGAAATAGAGAAAGATCAAACACTTAGATTGGCCAGAGCATCTGAGATTTGGAAGAGACACATCATAGCTGGGACATGGAGAAGACAAGCCAATGGGCTTGGGATTCTGCACCTTTTTTAAAGAGAATAACTCTGCCTTTGTCTCTGTTATATTTTACAGGTTTGTATAATGTTTCCTTTCTTTTAAAAAGATGGCTTTGCTTAACAACCAAGGAACTTGAAACCTGGAGCAGATAGGAGTTGGGTGTAAGCTAGACAAGACTGGAAAGGAAGAATGTGATCAGTTTCTCAGCGCCTTTAAACATCATGCCATGGAACCTAAGTTAATTTAATAGTCAATGGGGAGCATTAACTTTTTTAAATAAGGATGCAAAATGGAGAAAAAATTTCTCGCAGCTAGCCATATCCAACACTCTCTCATTGTAGAGTATGCTGATGGTCCTGAGTTATGGAATCACTCTCCCTTACTATCTTCTGCTTGTCACATCATGATCTGTGTGTGGTACTGACATCAAAATCAAGCCAGACCACTGGAGAAACCCTGAGAGTATGGCCCCCAGACACACTTTCAGCTCAGTAATGAAGCCTCTCCTGAGGTTCACCCTTCAGCCAAAGATTGGAGAGGCCCGTAAAACAAAACGAGACTAAAGGGGCACACCAGCCCAGGGACAAGGACTAGAAAGCAGGAGGGAAGAGGAAAGCTGGTAATAGGGAACCCAAGGTTGAGAAGGGAGAGTGTTGACATGTCATGGGGTTGTTAACTAACTCCATGTGTACTAACTGCTGAATGAGAAACTAGTTTGCTCTGTAAACCTTCATCTGAAGTACAATAAAAAAAAAAAAAAAAGAGAGAACTGAAGAAAAAAAAAAATTAAGCCAGGCAAAAGTATCCTGTCTAACTTGCCGTTATCAGATACCAGGTACCCTCAAGATAAAATCACTTCTTAGCCATTATTGCTCCGGCAAAGAAAAGGAGGGATAACATCATGAATTAGGAAAAACATCTGATTAGCCTGGGGATTCATCCCAGGAATATACTATGATAGAAAATTTACCCTCCTTAATGTTCCTCTTTTGTCTTTGATTCCTTAGACTGAAATGGAGAAATGGTACAAAGAAAATAAAATGTATAATCTAAGTTGAAATTTTTGTAGAGAACAGTGTTTATTAAAGGATTAATACAAACTATTTCAGCTTGGGTGGAACGTTAGGGTACAAGCTTTATGCTCATTCAAAAGAAAGGTGTTCCAACAGAGTGCAAAAATATCATGAATATCACACGAAAGTAAAACTTTGCTGATGATTATTCAAAAATGATTGCAGCAGTACATCAACAGGGGACTGCCAGAATTTTAGGCCAGATTCAGAAGAGGACATGGAACAAGAGATATCATTGCTGATATCAGAAGGGTCTTGGCTGAAAGCAGAGAATACCAGAAAGATGTTTACCTGACATTTGACTGTTTGGATCATACCAAATAATGGGTAACATTGGGAAGAATGGGGATTCCAGAACATTTCATTGTGCTCATGAGGAACCTGCACATACACCAAAGATGCAGTCATTTTAACAGAACAAGGGAATACTCTCTGGTTTAACATCAGGAGAGGTTTGCTTCATGTGCTTTCACCATAATTATTCAATCTGTACGCTGAACAAATAATCTGAGAAGCTGGACTGTATGAAGAAGAATGCGGCATCAGGATTAGAGGAAGACTCCTTAACAACCTGCATTATGCAGATGGCACAACCTTACTTGCTGAAAAGTAAGAGTACTTGAAGCACTTACTGATGAAGATCAAAGACCATAGCCTTCAGTATGGATTACACCTCAACAAAAAGAAAACAAAAATCCTCACAACTGAACCAATAAGCAACATCATGATAAATGGAGAAAAGCCACGAGCAACAGGAAAATCCAATGCCATTTGACTCTAGGACACATTTTAAGAATTCCTACCAAATAACTTAGATATTGCAAGTAGTAATATAAATTGCCATTTCAGTTTCAAACACAATCTCCCTAGAGCATGAGAAAATGCCATAATGATGAGCAGCGGAAGATACCAGCAGGGTTCCAAAATGCTAAGATTTTAACCCATGGGTAAAAAAAAAAAAAACAATATTCATAAACTCACTAAAGTGAGAAAATTCCTTCTCTCTTTCAAAAGATAATATTTGAAGTTTAATAAAAAGTTGGAATTAGAAGACAAATGAACCAGTTTTCAGGACTAAGGGATATGAATTTTCAAATAAAGTGAATTAGATTAGTTCAAACATGAATTCATGAATTTTCAAGTGAAGTGAGTAAGATTAGCTCAGTTGTATAGCTTTGCTGTTAAATATAGAGTTATCTCTTCTCTACAGAGGGGCAGCATAGTGTAGCTTGGCCATAAGTACCACTTTCTACCTGTATAGGTGTCCTGGTTATTTGTCTGTAGTCTCTCCAGCCCATGCCTGCCCTTCTGTATTCTGCTCTGTTCTTCTGGGCTGGGAGTCTGCAGATTCCATTTCTCAGGCTCCCTTGCCAGCTGGCTTCCTGTTTGATTCTACCAATGGAAGGCACTGGCAAGAGATCAGAAGGCAGGAAGAAGAGAAAAGCCTCCTGCTTCCGACACCAACAGAGTGGAAACTGCTGGAGATTGCTAGGTTTTCATCTGGATTATTCCAGAATTTGGCAGCCTGGGCTGATTCCAGACCTAACCAAGGTGGCACATCTTCAGTGGATTCGGAGCTGACTCCCACAGTGTCTTCAGTAGCACAGCAGCTGGTGTAGACTCAGGGGCTCCAGTCTAGAAGCTAACGCAACTTCTCATCCCAGAGGTTTACCTTGTCTTCCTTTTTGCTTCTCCAGTCTGACCAACCCTAAAAACCAGTTCCCTGTCTCCTGATTCCTTGTTATTGCTGTTGTTGTGTGACGTCAAATCAATTCCAACTCTTAGCAACTCTATAGGACAGAGTAGAACTGCCCCATAGGTTTTCCTAGGCTGTAATCTTTACATGAACAGATTGCCAGGTGTTTTCTCCCATTGACCTGCTGGTGGATTCAGACTTCCAACCTTTCTGTTAGCAGCTGAGTGCTTAACCATTGTACCACCAGGGCATTTTCTGGCTTGTTTAGTGGCTAGCTAACCTCTCTGAGTTCTAGTTTCCTCATTTATAAAATACAGCAAATAATGTCCGGGAGTAAGGTGGTGTGAAATTAAGACCTTTAGAAAGCTCATGCACTGAAAAGGTAATGTGACCATCATGTGTAATTGAAAATAAAAAAAGAATAATAAAAAATTAAATGTAAAGAAATTCACATGATTCTGATTTTTAATATGACTATTTTAATGCCATTTATTGAAATACCAAAAAAATGTTGGTTCCCCTGCCTTGCTGGTATCCTAATTACATACCTTGTCCCTATCTGGCACTTATAATACCCACCTTGTAGGGTTGTTTTGAGAATCAACAATAGGGTATATAAAGTACCTAGCATAGTGTCTGCTTGTAATAGACACTAAACACATGGCAGCTATTATGATTTGCAATGCAGACCACTTTAACAGCTGGCCATATTTTCTCTAGTATTTTCTGCACAGTCTAATGTCATTGCTATCATAATAGCTTAGATTATACCCTCATTAGACCTCCTCATGGAAACCCAGGTGGTGTAGTGGTTAAGAGCTAAGTCTGCTAACCAAAAGGTAGGCAGTTCAAATCCACCAGGGTCTCCTTGGAAACTCTATGGGGCAGTTCTACTCTGTCCTAGAGGATCATTATAAGTTGGAATCTACTTGATGGGAACAGCAATGGCAACAAGATACCTCCTCATAGCTGAGGGTGATAATCTTGGGCAGCCTCAAGTACAGACTGCTCAGATAATAAAAACTGAAATCTCTCTTTATTCAGTTATATTTTCTTCAAGCCATAAACAGGAAAGATGACACTCTATCTAATAAAATATGCAAAGCCTACTTAATCTTAAGATGGAATAAACTAACATTTATTGTTTGTCTATTATATATCAGGCAGTTTCCTAGATACCTTCATCTGGATTATCTCATTTAGTGTTGTTAAACTAACTAGTTAGAAGATGATTTATATTATTAATTGCATGAACATAAACAAGGACAATGAATAGAGTCTGTTTTAATTATCAAGCAAGTAAGTATTATATTAGGAAGAGATTTATTTATGTAACAAAGATTTATCTCATGCTTACTAAGTGCCAGGAATGGCACTAGGAATCAAGGACACAGAGATTAAAATGCAAAGACACAACTGAGCTGACACCACCCTCGAAGCTATTTGAGTAGTGGCTGCCAAGAGCTCACAGCTGACTTGGGCCAAGAGGAGTAGCCTCACCCAAAAATGCCTGAGAGGTTATACCCTCACCCAAGGACAGCCCAGGCTATGGGTGTTATGGGCTACAAAGGCCCAGCTGCTTGCCTCAAGGTGAGGCAATTCTGTGATGCTATTCACACTCAAGTGTCCCCGTGTGGTGCAATGGTTAAGGAGCTAGGCTATTAACCAGAGGTACCTTGGAAGAAAGGCCTGGTATCTTCTTTTGAAAAACCAGTTATTGAAACCCTACAGAACAACAACTCAACAACAAAAATACAAATAATCAAATTGAAAAATTGGCTAAGAACATGAACAGATACTTCACCAAAGTGGACATTTGAGTAGCCAACAAACACACGAAAAGATGCTTGGTATCATTAGCCATTAGAGAGATGCAAATCAAAACTACAATGAGACACCATCTCATCCCTGAAAAATGGCACTGTTCAAAAAAACAGAAAATGACAAATGCTGGTGAAGATGTGGGGAGATTGGAATGCTTATCCACTGCTGGTGGGATTATAAAATGGTACAACCACTATGGAAAACAGTATGGTACTTTCTAGAAAAGCTACAAACAGAAATACCTTATGATCCAGCAATCCCACTCCTAGGTATGTACTCTAGAGATCTAATAACATTGACAAATAGACATATCCACAACTATGTTCATTGAAGCACTATTCACAGTAGCAAATATATGGAAACAACAACGGATGAATGGATAAACAAAATGTGGTATATAAATACAATGGAATACTACACAGTTATGAAGAATAATGATGAGTTTACAAAGCATAACATGGATGAATCTGGAGGACATTATGCTGAGTGAAATGACTCAGTCAAAAAAAGGACAAATATTGTATGATTCCACTTCTATGTTGTTGTTGTTGTTAGGTATTATCAAGTTCATTCTGATTCATAGCGACCCTGTGTACTACAGAATGAAACCTTGCCCAGTCTTGTGCCATCCTCAAAAATCCTTGGTATGTTTGAACCCATCACTGTAGCCACTGTGTCAGTCCATCTTGTTGAGAGTCTTTCTCTTTTGCACTGACCCTCTCCTTTACCAAGCATGATGTCCTTCTCCAGGGACTGATCCTTTCTGATAATATGTCCAAAGTATGTGAGATGTAATAGAAAGACAAAAATAGGTATATATACAGAAATCAACAAGGTGTTTCATTGACTATGCAAAGGCATTCAACTGTGTGGATCGTAACAAATTATGGATAACATTGTGAAGAATGGGAATTCCAGAACACTTAATTGTCCTGATGAGGAACCATAGACCAAGAGGCAGTTGTTCAGACAGAATAAGGGAATATTGTTTAAAGTCAGGAAAAGTGTGGGTCAGCGTTGTATCATTTCACCATACTTATTCAGTCTGTATGCTGAGCAAATAATCCGAGAAACTGGACTATATGAAGAGAAACAAGGCATCAGGATTGGAGGAAGACTCATGAGCAACCTGCGTTATACAGATGACACAATCTTTCTTGCTGAAAGTGAAGAAGACTTGAAGCACTTACTGATGAAGATCAAAGACTACAGCCTGCAGTATGGATTATACCTCAACATAAAGAAAACAAAAATCCTCACATCTGGACCAATAAGCAACATCATGATAAATGGGGAAAAGATTGATGTCAAGGATTTCATTTTACTTGGACCCACAATCAATGCCTATGGAAGCAGCAGTCAAGAAATCAGACAACTTATTGCATTTGCCAAATCTGCTGCAAAAGACCTCTTTAAAGTGTTAAAAACCAAAGATGTCACTTTAAGGACTAAGGTGCACCTGACCCAAGCCATGGTGTTTTCAACTGCCTCATATGCATGTGAAAGGTGGACGATGAATAAGGAAGACCGAAGAAGAACTGACTCCTTTGAATTATAGTGTTGGTGAAGAGTATTGAATATATCATGTACTGCCAGAAAAACAAACAAATCTGTTTTGGAAAAAGAACAGCCAGAATGCTTCTTAGAGGCAAGGATGGTGAGGCTTCCTCTCACGTACTTTGGACATGTTATCAGATGGGACCAGTCCCTGGAGAAGGACATCACACTTGGTAAAGTAAAGGGTCAGCCAAAGAGAGGAAGACCTTCAATAAGATGGACTGACATGGTGGCTGCAACAACGGCCTCAGGCGTAACGATTGTGAGGATGGCGCAGGATCAGGCAGTGTTTCGTTCTGTTGTACATGGGGTTGCTATGAGCCAGGACTGACTCAACAGCACCTAACAACAACAAAATACAGAAATCAATGTTCTTTGCTGATCACTGGGGATGGAAGGGGGAGAGGAGGAATCATTCTCTAGCCATTTGTTATATTTGGTGATGGGAAAGGCAATACCAAATGTGAGTGAAGTGTGCATAACTTGGCCATAGTTAATGATGACACTAAGAAGTACACAAAATAAGGGATGATATTGGTAAATGCTATAAAATTCTGCAAGAGCAGTAACAACAAAAAACACATGAGTGGTTAGATAGGTAAATATGTATGCATATATATGTATAGGAATGTATGTCAGTATATATGCATGTGCATGGATAGGCATATTCGTAGACATGTATGTGCTGCACATATATTCACATATATAACAAAGCACATAGGGGACACAGTCATAAATACTTCCCAGACATAACCGAACACCTCGCAGGATTGGTTTGCTAGATTTGAAGGCTTAGGACCATAGTCTTGTTGAGCAACTCAATCAATTGTCACAACATAGGGCATAAAGTTTATGTTTACTTATGTTCTACATCTTAGTTTGGTGAGTAGCATCTCAGTCCTAAAAGCTTACAAGCAGCCATCTAAGATACAACTATTGCTCTGTACTCTGCTGGAGCAAAAGAGAAAGAAGGATACCAAAGACTCAAAGAAGAAATTAATCTATAGAACTAGTTGGCCACATGAACCACAGCCTCACCTATCCTGAGATCAGGAGAACTAGATGGTGCCCAGCTACCACTACCACATGTTCTAACCAGGGACACAATAGATGGTCCAAGAGAGAATGGAAGAAAATCGTAGGACAAAACTCAAATTATCAAAAATTTGATTTGCTGGACTGGTAGAGACTAGAGAAACCCCTGAGACTATCGCTCTGAGATACCCCTTAAACTTTGAACTGAAACCACTCTCAGAGGTCACCTTTCAGCTAAATAACAGATTGGCTCAAAAAAATAAACAATATCACCTGTGAGTGCTGTGTTCCTTTAAAAAAAAAAATTAAATAACAATAAATGAAGAACCATCTATATGAGACCAAATGGTCACCATTTACCCTGAAGCAAAGATGAGACGGTCAGGGGAGGCAGGGAAACCAGATTAATGGAAATGGATCTCCCAGAACAGAAATAATAAGAATGTCAATACAATATGGAAAATGTCACCAATATCACTGAACAGTACATATAGAAATTGTTAAATGGGAACTGAATTCGCTGTGTAAACTTTCACCAAAAACACAGTAATTTTAAAAAGAGAAGAAAACCCTATGGAACACATTTCCACTCTGACACACATGCAGTCGCCATGTGTCGGAATCAACTCAGGAGCAACTGGCTTATTGACAGTGCGGAGCAACCCATGACATCAGCGAAGCCACATCATCTTTGCTTAGCTTCTTCCCCTACCCTGTCCTGCTTCCCTCTCTTCCTTAGTGGTTCCTCCTACGAGCACTCCTTCAATAAATCACCTGACAAGAATTCCTGTTTCAGGCTCTGCTTCTAGGGAGCCAGAACTCATCCTGTTCCAACGGGGCTTTTTGCCTAGTGGAGAAACATACCTGCAAACAAACAAATAAATCACCGTGTAAAGTCATGAATGCCAATGTACAAAGCACAGCAGGTGTGCAGAGGTAAAGGAGCATGGCAGAATCAGTGCTCATCTTTATCCAGATGGTATCGGGGTAAAAGGAGATTAAAGTCCACCTAGAATGCAAGTGTAGTAAGGCATATGCTCTAGAGCTGGGATCAGCAAGCTTTTTCTGAAGGGTTGCTGTTGTTAGCTGCCATTGAGTTGGCCCTCAGCTCATGGTGACCCCGTATGTTGCAGAGTAACACAGGGTTTTCTAAGGAGTCCTTGGGTGTCACAAATGATTAAGTATTTCACTACTAACCAAAAGTTGGTGGTTTGAACCCACCCAAAGACACTGCAGAAGAAAGACCTGGAGATTAGCTTCTGAAAGTTCACTGCCTTGAAAAAACCCCATGGAGAAGATCATGATTTAGAATTTACTTAACGGCAATTAGCAATAAGAATTTTCTTGGCTGTAATCTTTACAGAAGCAGATTGCCAGGCCTTTCTTCCATGGAGTTACCCTGTGGGTTCGAACCATCAACCTTCAGATTAGCAGCTGATAGCAAACCTTTTGTGCCACCGGGCTCAGAGAGTAAATATCGTAGGCATTTCCAACTAAGAGGTGAAATCGAGTGCATTATAAAAGTACTTATAAAATTATTTACAAGGTAACCCCAGGCAGCTGAACGGATTTGGCCTATACGCATATCTAGAAAGGTGCTTTTCAAACATTAATGAGTATAGTAATTATTAGAGGTTCTTTTTAAAATATAGATTCTGATTTAGTCGATCGGTAGTGGGGCCTGAGAATCTGAACTTCGAACAAGCTCCTGGGTGATGTTGATGCTGTTGCCCAGGAGCCACACGTTGAGTCATGAGGCCCTAGATAGGTAAGTATGGCAAGGAGAGAAACCCTAAAAGGAAAAAGAAAAAAGGGGTAACTCTGCAGGACTTAGATGCTCACGAAGCAATGGCAAGGGCTCTAGGTGAGGTCAGAGGGATGACAAACCAAAAACAAACCCGTTGCCGTCGAGTCAATTCCAACTCACAGTGATAGTATAGGACGGAGTAGAACTGCCCCATAGAGTTTCCAAGGAGTGCCTGGTGAATTCAAACTGCCGACCTTTTGGTGAGCGGCTGTGAGACCTAACCACTACGCCACCAGGGTTTCCAGAGAGATGTGGCATAATTTTATTAATGGACTTTTATTGAGTGTCAGCTCATTGCAAATCACTGCTCTAAGCTCCACAAGGAAAGAAGCCAAGCTTTCAAAACCATAGCTAGAACTTAGCGCAGCAGAGAAAAAAGACCTGTGCAGTCAACTGTGGCAAGACAGTCCACAGCCCTAGAGAAACATGGTGGGTTGACGGTCTGGATATACATACCTAGAAGAATTCAGCAATAGATGCTATGCAGACAGACCATCCAATACACATGGATTTAAAGCCCAATTTCAATCCTTTACTAGTTGTTTAAGCTAATGCATGTCATCCAATTACTCTGAGCCTCAGATTTCCAACCTGAAAGTGCAGCTAATATCTACCTCTCAGAGTCACTAAGAAGATTAAAATGGGTACGAAGGCATCTGATATGTAACAGAAGTTTAGTGATGGTTAGTTGCCCATCCCTTTTCCTTGGTAACGATGTTGGCTTGGTCGCCTGTTTGTGAATGGTGCAAGGTGGAACAAGTGGTTTTAAGAAAGTACTGCAATTCATATATGCTTTTACTTGCGAATGAAGAAACTATCCTTGGAAGCACCCCAATAAGATAATAATATTGATGGCATCTGGGACAGGGAACTGAACAAACGGATACAAAGATAAGCGGGAAACTTTTGTATGTATTGATTCTTTTCCATGTAAATTTATTACATACATGGAGAGAGAGTGTGAGTGAATTGCTGAGTAGGTCAGTGGCAGAGTTTATGAATAAGCTCTTTGGCAACAGGTGTGAGTGAGGGCAGACTTCGTAATGAGGATTG
Organism: Loxodonta africana; assembly: GCF_030014295.1. Lineage (NCBI taxonomy): Eukaryota > Metazoa > Chordata > Mammalia > Proboscidea > Elephantidae > Loxodonta > Loxodonta africana. Next base: position 24,659,655 of record NC_087354.1, read on the forward strand.
AGTTTCTGTCCAGGAAACCAGAAAACTGTACCTAGGAGCCTGCTTTAGGTTTAATCTCTAAATATTATTATACCCAGAAAAATTCATCAAAATTGATTATCTGTTCTGGAAAGCTATTGCAGATACTGTTAATTAGTTCACTTAGTACTCATTCCAACCCTATCCTTCCTTGTTTCTTCTGCTTAAAAAAATAAAGTTAGTTTTCCAGCCTTCCTTGTAGCTACCTTGAGGTAGCCATACAACAGAGTCTTAGCTACTGAGACATAAACAGAAAGCTGTTGGTGCTGCTGCTTCTTTTTCCTTCTTCCGTCCTACAGGCTAGATGCCTGGAGATTTGGCAGCCATTTTGTTACCATAGGGATGAAAACCACATGTTTAGGACAGTGGAACAGAAAGAAAGTGTTTTTAACAGTATCAATGAGCTGCCATCTGAGTTCTATTCCTGTACTTCCTGTTACATAAGAAAAACAAATCCCCTGCTTGTTTAAAACCTTTTCATGGCCGTTAGACTGTATGGTTGCCCACCAATATTTTCCACTTCTCAGGTTTATTGAGAACCTGCTTTCCCACTGATAGTGCATGCTGCCACAAGGTGGGGACTTTTATGCCTGTTTGAAACTGAAGAAACAGGTGTGTGCCACAGATTACTGTTTTTACAGGGTATTGTATGAGATGTCTGAATTTTTGGTAGGAAAAATAGGAATTTAAAAATTTTTTATTAGGAACACATATGTCTCGGTGGACTCTGGGGGGACTCTAGGGGGCTTGGTGGGGGAGTAGAATGAGTGGGACACAATATGTCCCACTGGACTCTAAATGTAGGCTTGCAGGAGGAGGCAAGAAAAAAAAAATCCATACTACCTACCAAAAATTCAAACACACTCAATGATTCAGCATACTTCCATTAATGAAGACACATGGTATTAAAAAAAAAAATTCAAAGCAGAAAATAATTGGGACTTGAAAGGGTTAAGCCGTTTTACTCTATTTTTCTTTTCATTACAGCCAAAATCAATTGTTAATGATAAAAAAAAAGAGAGAGCCAAGCTTAAGCTCCCTGTTCTATGTTTTTCCTATTTTTTTAAGCAAAGGATTTATTACAAAAAGTTTTGAGAAAATCATAGAATAAAGGAAAATTAAGCTCTAGGAAGAACTGAAACAGCAGAGCTCCGGGCCCCCCAGCAGCTGGTGCTCGAGGAAGACATACTTTCCACAGCATTTCCAGAAGGTTACACAACACTAGCAACCTTCTATTTCTATGTATTTCAGCTCAGGCTTTCATATTTTTAGGAAGACAATCTAATTGATCCAGGTTGGGTCAGGTATCTCTATTCTTGGAACAGATAACTGTGCCCAGGGGACAGAGTAGATCTTACAGACATGGCATTGGGGAAATCATTAGAAGCTGGACAACTATCCCAGTTTGTGGCTCCTACATTTCATTCCTTGGCTGTCTAAGATGCACACACATTTAAAACATCCTTTTTCCCATATATCCATAGATGCCTGGGTCCAACTAGTTATACCATATGTAATAACCAATACTCTCACCCTCTTTTCCAGTGTGAAGCAACCCAAATTCATTTCCATCTACTAAGCAAGGGACAATGTCATGAGACCACTCTTCTCTGAAACAAGGTTCCCCAGGCGACATCCATTTGTATTACAGATTTATAGCAATTTCTTCTGAGTACTTTGCAACTGCACAGCTTGTACATGGAATGAAAGCTATAGAAATCAATATTAGCACAAATACAGACATAGATGGAAACCCTGGTGGTACAGTGGTTAAGTGCTATGGCTGCTAACCAAAAGGTCAGCAGTTCGAATCCGCCAGGCGCTCCTTGGAAACTCTATGGGGCGGTTCTACTCTGTCCCATAGGGTCCATATGAGTTGGAATCGACTTGACAGCACTGGGTTTTGGGTGTTACAGACATAGGTATAGTAGAGATTTTGGGCTCTGTTGCTACAACTGGAAATGAGGTTCTAGCAGGTATGCCTGACATTCATTTTAATCTTGTCTTTAGACAGCAGCTCAAGTAGTCAGGATTCTTTGCCCAATGAAGTTATCTAATAAATTATTCCTGAATGGTCCAGGTCATATATGTTTCAGTCTGTATGATGTGGCAGCAGCTTCTGTTAACCTTTGCCATTGAGCACGGTAACTTAAGGTAGTTTTTTGCTCTCTAGAGGATTACCATCAATATGTTGTTGTTGCTATTGTTAGCTGCCATAAAGTTGGCACCGACTCATGGTGACTCCATGAACAACAGAACAAAATACTGCCTGGTCCTGCACCATCCCCACAATTGGTTGAGGATCAAACCATTTTGATGCATAGGATTTTCATGAGTTAGTTTTTGGAAGTAGATCATCAGGCCTTTCTTCTTAGTCTATCTTAGTCTGGAAGCTCCACTGAAGCCTGTTCAGCATCATAGCAACACGCAAGCTTCCAATGTCAGATGACAGGTGGCTGCACAAGAGGTACATTGGCTGAGAATCAAACCAGGGTCTCCTGCATGGAAGGCAATGATTTTACCACTGAACCACCAATGCCTTGCCATCAATAGGACTCAACTGTAATAGCCTGTGATCTCTGCGCCTTCCTTGGCAAGCTCTGAATGCCTAGAAAAGAGAATGCTTTGAGGCCAGGTATCTCTGTCCCTTAGGTCAAATGGATATGAATGAACTGGGTGATCACCCCAGTCTTTTTTTCTAGGAAAATAGATCTTTGCCTTACAAATAGCTATGTCCAAAGGTCATATACAAGGAATGTGAAAATTTTTTATGCAATGAATATTTATGTTAGTGTTAATTTTATTCTCCCATCCATTTTTTAAAAACACTAATAGAATTTGTTGATCCTTGGTCATATGCCGACAATTTTACTTTAATCTTTCATTTTTTTCCCTCACACATTTCCTAACCACATATTTCTGTCCAATCAATTAGATCATCCAACAGGTAAATCTAGTCAGTAAGTGAAACATCCTAAACAATTAGAGTGATTCTCTTTTGTGACCAATTCTGTAGCATGATTGAAAAAGCAAGGGCTTGGGGATGAGGTTCATCTGGGTTTTGTTTCTAGTGCTTCTCTCCTATTTGACCATAGACAATTTCTGAATTGCTTCCAGTACCATTTTCTTTACCTATAAAGTAATCATAATAATAATACCTAATTCATAGGCAGGTTGGAAAAAATATAATTAAATGATTTATATAAATCTTCCAGTACAGTTCCTAGAAAAGAATAGATTTCCAACAAATGACAACTACAATTAAAGCTAATAATTTACCCTTACTGGCATACAATTTTTGCTGGGAAAAAAACTCAGCTTCACAACTAGTCTGTTAGTTTGTAGAACTGTGGTGGCTTGCATGTTGCTGTGATCCTGGAAGCTATGCCACCAGTATTTCAAACACCAGCAGGGTCACTCAGGTGGACAGGTTTCTGCGGAGCTTTCAGACTGGGAAGAGGGACCTGGCAATCTACTTTTGAAAAAATTGGCCAGGGAAAACCTTATGAATAGCAACAGAACTCTGACTGATATAATACTAGAAACTAAGCCCCTCAAGTTGGAAGTCGCTCAAAATACAACTGGGAAAGAGCTGCCTCCTCAAAGTAGAGTTGCCCTTAACGACATGAATAAGTAAGGTTCTGGGGACCTTCATTTGCTGATGTGGCACAATTCAAAATGAGAAGAAACGGCTGCAAATATCCATTAGTAATTGGAACGTGGAAAGTATGAAGTATGAATCTAGGAAAATTGGAAGTTGTCAGAAAGGAAATGGAACTCATGAAGATCGACATCCTAGGCGTTAGGGAGCTGAAACAGGCTGGTGTTCACCATTTTGAATCAGACAACATATGGTCTACTATGCCGGAAATGACCAATTGAAGAGGAAGAGAGTCACATTCATTGTCAAAAAGAACATTTCAAGATCTATTCTGAAGTACAACGCTGTCAGTGATTGGATAATGTCCATACACTTAAAAGGAAAACCAGTTTACTATGACTATTATTCAAATATACGCAACAACCACTAATGCCAAAGACGAAGAGAATGAAGGCTGTTACCAACTTCTGCAGTCTGAAATTGATAAAACATGCAATCAAGGTGCATGACTGGGGGGCAAAGCTGTCATACAGATGCACTGCTTATTACCAGATTTAGCTTACACCTAAAAAAAATTCCCATGTAGTGTCAATCTACCATAATGTTGTTTTCATGTGTGTTTTTCTCCACCAAAGGAATCATTCCACAGGAAACAGGCAGAGAGAGGAGCATTCTGGAAATGGGAAGCCCTTCTAGAAACTGTAGAGTGAACTAAGGGAGTGAATGTGGAGGGCAGACTTGTCAGAGTATAAATTTAAGGTGAGCTTACTTCTCATCACTTTTGTCACCTCAGTCATCTCTATTGTTACGGATTGAACAAAAATACGTCAACTTGCAGTACAATATACTGGGGAAGCCAGCACAGCTTGTACAAGGCAAGGTCACGGAAGATCTATAGAAACATCCAAACTACCTGAGGGACCAAATTGCTGGGCTGAGGCTGTGGGGACTATGGTCTCGGGGAACATCTAGCTTAATCGGCATAACATAGTTTATAAAGAAGATGTTCTACATTCTACTTTGATGAGTAGCATCTGGGGTCTTAAAAGCCTGTGAGCGGCCATCTAGGATACTCCACTGGTCTGACCCCTTCAGGAGCAAGGAAGAATAAAGAAAACTAAAGGTACAAGGGAAAGATTAGTCCGAAAGACTAATGAACCACATCTACCACGGCCTCCACCATACTGAGTCCAATACAACTAAATGGTGCCCAGCTACTACCACCAACTGCTCTGACAGGGCTCACAACAGAGGGTCCAGGACAAAGCTGAAGAAAAACGTAGAGTAAAATTTTAACTCAAAAAGAAAGACCAGACTTGCTGGCCTGAGACAGAGACTGGATAAACACTGAGAGTATGGCCCCTGGATACCCTTTCAGCTCAGTAATGAAGTCATTTTTGAGGTTCGCCTTTCAGCCAAAGATTGAACAGGCCCATAAAATAAGGCGAGACTAAAGGGGCACACCAGCCCTGAGGCAAGGACTAGAAGGCGGGAGGGGACAGGAAAGCTGGTACTAGGGAACCCAAGTGTTGACATTCATGGGATTGTTAAGCAATGTCATAAACCAATATGTATATTAGTTGTTTAGTGAGAAACTAGTCTGGTCTGTAAACCTTCATCTAAAGTACAATTTAAAAAATATATACATGTGTCAACTTGGTTAGGCTATGATTTCCAGTATTGGGAATCATTTTGTAATTGATGTAACTTTCCTGTGTGTTGTAAACTCTAATCTCTGCCTGTGGTTAATGAGGCAAGATTGGGTTATGTTAAAGAGGATTAGGGTGGGATGTAACACCTTTACTTAGGTCACATCCCTGACCCAATGTAAAGGGAGTTTCCCTGAGGTGTGGCCTGCATCATCTTTTATCTTACAAGAGATAAAAGGAAAAAGAAATAAGCAGAAAGTTGGGGACCTCATATCACCAAGACAGCAACACTGGGAACAGAATGTATCCTTTGGACCCAAGTTTCCTGAGCAGAGAAGCTTCTAGGCCACAGGAAGCTTGATGACAAGGACCTTCCCACAGAGCCAACAGAAAGAGAAAGCTTTCCCCTGGAGCTGGCGCCCTGAATTCAGACTTCAGGTCTGCTAGGCTGTGTGAGAATAACTGTCTGTTAAAGCCATCTACTTGTGGTATTTCTGTAATAACAGCACTAGATAACCAAGACACCTATTAAGTGGATTGTGAAATCGTTACTGGAGAAGCTGGGCAGTGGGAGAGGGAGGTGGACAGGAACACATCTTAGCATTAAGAAGACACCAATTAGAAAAGGTACACTAAACTTGGCCTCTGAAGTAAATCAAGACCACTTTCCTTTCAGAGAAATTGCATGCTATGTTCCAAACAGCTGAGCAACCACTTTTTCTATGAGAACCCTATTGGCTGAAACTAAAACAACTGAGCTGCAAAATAATTTACTCATTTTATGATTGTTAAGTCTGGGAAACCAAGCCAAAAGTCTTGCTAATAAACTGCCTTCTTTGGAGGAAGTCAAGAAGGCTGGGGAGGATGTAATAGCATCTTCTCCAGACCTTCTTCTGTTCTAGCAGCAGACAGTTTAGTCCCTGGGGTGATCAGTACCATACGCCTATATTAAGGAAGAAAAAAGAACTTGTAAATGATCACATTTGAAATCTGGAATTGACTTTATAGCTTTATGTGTGAGTCACTCCATCCATAGGGATCCCTGCCCCGTCCACCTCCACTTCCACCCTTCCCTCCACCATATCCAATTTGAGCAGGCCAACCTTTCTCCACTGGGTTCATAACCAACGTTCCCCACCTTTAGGGGAGCCAGCAATTTCAGACTATGTTCCATACAACATTGGCATCCAGAAGCTGTCAACACATGCCCAATACTTAAGAATGAAGCTGGGTTAAACACATATAAGGAGAACATTTTATAAAGATTTTCAAGTTTACTTTTAAATGCTATAAATCTTGTTCCCACGTGACTCCTCACCCATAGCATTCAATCTGTTGGTAACGGAAGGTGCCAGAAATTAATTAAACAAAACCAAAAAACAAACAAACCAGCTGTCGTTGAGTGGAATCCAAATCATGGCAACCCCGTGTGTGCCACCCCGTGTGTGCCACCCCGTGTGTGCCACAGTAGAACTGTGCTCCATAGGGCTTTTCAATAGCTGATTTTTCAGAAGTAGATCACCAGGCCTTTCTTCCAAGGTGCCTGTGGGTGAATTCGAACTTCCGACCTTTCAGTTAGCAGCCGAGTGCACTAACCATTTGTACTACCCAGGGACTGGGCTTTTATTGAGAGTCAGCCTTTGTCAAGGGTGAAAGAAGTTTCCAAATTAAAAAAAAAACAAACAAAAACAACAAGCAAAAGAAAACACCCTTTACTGTTAAAGTCAAATGAAAGGTAAGAATGAGATTTGGAGAGATTTTTGCTGCAAAAGGAAGGAGGGAATTCAACACATAATGAAGAGAAGTTCCAGTTGCCTGGAAAGTGTAGCAGTTCTGGGACAGAAAGATGGAGTTTTGAGGGCAGAAGAGAAGGATAAGCACATGAGCAGATATGTATGATCTGGTCCCCTAGCTAGGACAAAATTTCAGAGGAGGCTGTGTTAAGAATAACTAAGTTGGGAGATCCCAGAGGAATGGACATTTTTGCTCACTTTCTAGAATACAGACTGGAATGTTCTTTTTTTTGTATAGATCAGCGCCACTGGTTACATTCTTCACATTTTCACAATGTGTCACCGTTCTCATTACAGCCTGGAACTTCTAAATCTTCTCTTGGAAAGACTTATAGTCAGCTAGTCACTGGAGCTGCATGGCACCTAGAGAATGGGTTAGACCTAGTGAGGGAGATGGTCAAAGAGGTCAGCCCAATGTCATGTCCCCAAGAGCAGTGGAGGGGATCCTGAAGTTCCCCTATGTCTTAGAGGGGAAAAGGGGAAGTGCTAACAGGGCTAGTACATCAGTTGACCTTTTGGTCAGGACAAAGAGGTTACTTTGTGCAAGGGCATCAAAACCAGAGACAAATGAGCAGAATTTCAGCAGAGGGCCACAGCATACCATGCCTAAAAATGCCAGAGGAGGCCTTTCGTTCCCCAGTAGACACCAGACCAGACCCACCCTCTACTGCAGAGACCAGTGCAGGCCCAGAGGATACCCTATGAATCCAAACTCCCCTTGAACCCACTATCTTGAAGATATATAAGATAGTGCAGAGCAAGAAATCTAAGAGACTGGGCATTTCTCCAAAAAGAGTGAATCATCTAAAGTAGCCTCTCTCAACTGGAAGAATTGAAAAAAAAGACACTGTTAATTAGCACCACGTGTCTGTCAGTTTGTCATACCACGGTGGCTTGCGTGTTGCTGTGATGCTGGAAGCTATGCCGCAGGTATTTCAAATATCAGTAGGGTCATCCATAGTGGACAAGTTTCAGGGGAGCTTCCAGGCTAAGCCAGACTGGGAAGAAGGACCTAGTGATCTACTTCTTAAAAAATTGTCCAGTGTAAACCTTACGAATAGCAACAGAACGTTGTCTGATACAGTGCTGGAAGATGAGCCCCTTGTGCACGGCAACCACCGGTCAGTGCAGGCTTGCATGTCGCTATGATGCTGATCTGTTCTCAGCAGAGCTTCCAAAAATCAGCCAGTGAAAACCCTGTAAATCACAACAGCCCATTCCCCAACTAAGTATGGGGATGGTGCAGAACTGGGCGGTATGTCATTCTATTGTGTGTTTCATTCTATGAGTCCGGGACCTACTTGATGGCAGCCAATGCCCTACCCCTTGCTGAATTACCCATTGAGGTCAGGGTTCATGACAAAGATTAGGTCTGTTATAGAAAACTCATAAGCAACATTTTCTTTACACACTGAGCAGTACCTGAAATTTAACTTTCGATCTCATCGTATTAAAAAATTCTAGCATATCACATAAACGTGGGATAAAAAGCTTTAGAAAATTAATGTGATGCAAGAGGACAGTTTCCATGAAACAGGATGAAAAAGTCACAAGAAGATAAAATGAGTGGTAAACATGGGTAATACTGCACAAAAACAAACCACGCGGCAGTAGGCTTCAAAAGCACAGCAATGATAGTAAAGAGAGATTGTATGCCGTGGAAAACTTAATCTGTGTTTGGAGGACAAGTTGAGAAGCTCTCCTGAAACATAGAAAATCACAGTTGATGAAAGTGAACAATTTGGGATGAAGGGAGAGTGAACAAATTTGTAATCTAAGACTTCAGTGCTACCCCAAGTAATAATCACAACTGGAACAGAGACAATGAGAATGGAGTTTAAAGGAAACTTTTCTTATTTGTTAAGCGTCTTCATTTTTTTCCTAATTTGTACAATATATATTAACCAGTTGCCATTAAGTCGATTTCAACTCACAGCACCCCCATATGTGTCAGAATAAAACTGTGCTCCGTAGGGTTTTCAGTGGATGTGATCTTTCAGAAGTAAATTGCCAGGCCTTTCTTCTGAGGCACCTGCGGGTGGGCTCGAACCTTCATCTTTGCGGGTAGCAGACAAACAACCATTTGCACCACCCAGGGATGTCAAATTTGTACATTAAAAGAGCTAATTGTGTTCCATTCAAAAATAGTGTAATAAATAAAAATAAATAGTGCATTTATCACACTCTTGCCATTTTTTAGAAATATAAAGAAAGGAAACAAATTCTGATGAGCGACCCCAATGGAACATTTGGGTTACTTCCTTGGCCCAAAAAACGAGTTGGTCTCAGAAATGTTACTCTGACACCAAAGGGAACTAGCAATATACTTGAGTGGAAACAGCTGTGGCCTCACTGTGTCCTATGTGGGCATGTGTTTTCTTTTATGTGTGAAAGCAACAAAAGAAGTGAATCTCCAATATGCAAAGACTCAGAAACCATTCCATATGCATATCCTCCTTGAAAACAATTACTTTAAGACACATACTGGCTGGTAAATAATTATAAATTATGACCCCACAAATGGGGTCTTGATGGAAAAGACTTGGGAGGCTTGGGAATTGGGCAGGATTCCATGCCCACGAGGGGATCCTACAGAGTTTATTCGTGCACAGCTTCTGAACCAACCCCTCTTCTGTGTCCACCCTTCTCTCTCTACTAGGAAAAGGTTGTTTTGTTTTGTTTTCTTCTTGAGCCATGTCCTTTAGCCCACATTCAGATGGACTCCCTTGCGAATTCTGATGACCTCTTCAAAAAATAAATGTTTCTTTTCCCATGCTTGGTAAAAATAGAAGAACCACTGGTAGTTTGGGAAACCATGCTGCAAACACTACTACTGCAAACATCTTTTTGTTTTTCTTCTATCAAAACGGAGCCGTTAATAGAAACATAATGTCTATTTTTATAGTCAAGGAATTTCAGTGTCTTTAAAACCCATATTAAACAACCCACCTTTTAGTTAAAGAAATAAAAGCCATTGCCATCAAGTCAATCCCAACTCATGGCGACCCTATAGGAAAGAGTAAAACGGCCCCATAGGGTTTCTAAGGGTTTCTGTAAAGATTCGATAAATCTTTACAGGAACAGACTGCCTCATCTTTCTCCCTAGGAGTGACTGGTGGGTTCGAACTGCTGACCTTGCAGTTAGCAGCTGAGTGCTTAAACACCATGCCACTAGGGCTCCTTTCACTGGCAGTGGCCTCTTTTGAATTGGAAAAGGCTAATAGCATACTACTTCCTGGAAGAAAATATGTCACCAAATTCTTTTTCAAATCACTTATCCTGGTGGATTTTTTTGTTGTTGTTAGTGATACTTAAAAATCAGAAAATGTAGTAAGATCTTGATACTCTAAAAATACAACAGGAAAAATGTTCTGCAAGTTATTTCAGGATAATAGGATTATGGAGTGTTTTCCATAATTCCTTTCCTTTAGATAGGTTTTAAACTTCTCAGCAAATAGTAGGTATACTATTACAATCAACAATAAACAGATGCTATTTTAAAGAGGCTTATTATTAATGTGGAAACCTTGGTGGCGTAGTGGTTAAGTGCTACGGCTGCTAATCAAAGGGTCGGCAGTTCAAATCCACCAGGCACTCCTTGGAAACTATATGGGGCAGTTCTACTCTGTCCTATAGGGTCACTATGAGTTGGAATCGACTTGACGGCACTGGGTTTGGGTTTTTGGTTTTATTATTAATGTATTGTATATACGTATACATACACATCTACATATACATCGTGTCATCACCATTACGGGGGAGACAGTAAAAATAGTAAAGGAATTGGAATGAAATGTACCAAAATGAGAGCAGTGGTTTAGCTGTGGCTAGCATTGTGTGAGAAGACTAAAAATTTTTTAGATCTATTTTTCTGTGTTTTCTAGATGTTTTACAAAAAAAAAAAAAAAACTATTTTATGTGGAAAAGTAAGCCTGATTTTTATTAAATAAAAAAAATCCAATAACACTATATTTAGAAAAAACATTTCTTAAATAAACTTGAGCATGAAGAAATTTTTTGTGACTGTTGTGATCATTTTGAAAGACTAGCAGAAGCAGGGAAGATGTGACATTTAGCTGATCTTTCAAGGGAAGCTGGACAAATAACACATTTCTTTTTTTTATTTATAGATTTAGTAACTAGTGATGAGACATGCTGTTTCTAGTGTGATTTCAGAAGTGAGGTGTCAAATTTTTTTGTGGAAAATTTCAACATTACCAAAACTCAAGAAAGCACATACTTCAAAATTGCCAGTGAAAAATATATAGATTCATTTAACACTGCTCCAGAGTTTATCCCAAAAAGCGTATTGTAAAAGCAATCTGACTCACATAAACTCATCTCTGCAGTGGACTATCCAAATAAGAGCATCTAACGTATGTTGAAAGAGAATCAGAATGTTCTTTAGAAGCTAGAATAGAGGGACTTTGTCTGGCTTACTTTGAACTCGGGCCTGTCAGTTTGTCGTACTCTGGGGGCTTGTGTGTTGCTGTGATGCTGAAAGCTATGCCACTGGTATTCAGACACCAGCAGGGTCACCCATGGCAGACTGGTTTCAGTTGAGCTTCCAGACTAAGACAGACTAGGAAGGAGGACCTGGCAGTCTACTTCTGAAAAGAATTAGCCAGTGAAAACCTTATGAGTAGCAGTGAAACATTGTCTGATTTCAATCACATCATATGCATGCAAAAGCTGGGCAATGAATAAGAAAGATCGAAGAAGAATTGACACCTTTGAATTACGGTGTTGGCGAAGAATATTGAATATACCACGGACTGCCAAAAGAAAGAACAAATCTGCCTTAGAAGAAGTACAACCAGAATGCTCCTTAGAAGCAAGGATGGAGAGACTACATCTTACATACTTTGGACATGTTATCAGGAGATATCAGTCCCTGGAGAAGGACATCATGCTTGGTAAAGTACAGAGCCAACAAAAAAGAGGAAGACCCTCAATGAGATGGATTGACACAGTGGCTGCAACAATCGGCTCAAACATAACAGCAATTGTGGTCATGACACAGGACTGGGCAGTGTTTCATTCTGTTCTACATAGGGTCACTATGAGTTAGAACTGACTCAACGGCACCTAACAACTACAACAACTTTGGACACATCATCAAGAAAGACCAGTCACCAGAAAAGAATATCATGGTTGATAAAGTAGAGGGTCAGCAAAATCAAGGGAAACCCACAATGAAATGGATTAACACAATAGCCAAAACAATGGACTCCAACATATGAAGATGGCATAGGACTGGGCAACGTTTCATTCTGTTATTCATAAGGTTGCCATGAGTTGACTCAACAGCACCTAACAACAATAATCTATGTTGAATAGCCAGCATGTGCTGGGCATTCCATACACATCATTTTTAATCCTTACAACAAAAGTGAAAGGAAAATATTCTTAGTCTCACCTTACAGGTTGGGGAACTGAGGCTGGAAGAGGTAAGGTGTCTTCCCTGACATTCTACAGCTGGCTGATACATGGGAAGAGTGGGATCCAAACTTCTGTCTGTTTGACTCTAAAGTCTGTGTTCTTCTTTCCACCCCTCTTCCTCAGCTCAACATTTGGGGTCTTCATTATGACAACTCACCAGCTCACAATGTGCTTTTTGTGACATTTTGACTCAGACATTATCACCCAGCAAAATAACTCAGCTAATTTGTTAAATGTAACTAAAAAACAAACCTATTGTCATTTCCAAAAGCAAAAATCCAACCACAAAAGATGAAGACTTGCTATCATTAGTGCTTTATCCACGCAAGTAACCTAGGCAGTAAGGATACTTCCAGAAATGTCTGGAACCAGAGGAATCAAAGTATCACTTGTTTGGAACTGTACTTATTTGGAGGCAAATTTTCTTGTGCACCCATTTAAAATATTAGTCTTGTTATTTTAAAAGCTAATGCACAGGTAAGAAAGCTGAATGAATGCATTTCCTTTTTATTCCCTTAAGCCTTCTTGCTCCACTGATAGATGTCCTCCCAAACTTTAATGCAAATAGAACATATAAGTGTAACTGGATTTAGTTTTTAAGGGTGAGAATACATATAAATAGGTTTGTATGGATTATTCTACTTCTGAAAACCCTACAGGTCACAACAGCCCAAGCCACAGCTCATCGTGAGTATACACAGGACTGGGCATTGTTTCGTTCCATTGCACAGGGAGTAACGTGAGTTGGGGGCCAACTCTGTGGCAGCTAACAACAGCAACAACATGGCTTATTCCAAGTCAAACTCAAAAGAAATGAGCATCTAGAGGGCAGGGCTGGACCTTGCTTGTCTTTATATCCCAGCTGTGTTAAGTGCAATAACTGACATAAATTTTAAAATTATATATCCAAGAATCATAAAACTGGACGTTACAAATGAAGTAAGTTTCTAATTCAGTGCAACCCTAAGGAGCTGGTGAGCTTGCCCTTTGAAATCACAAAAAGCATCCCACAGTCTTGCTCTGAAATATAAAGACTGCTCTTGGAGTCCTACATTTTTTATCCTGATTTTGCCACTAATTGGGTAAAATAAGAAGAGCTGGCTACTAACCAATAGGTCGGCATTTCAAATCCACCAGCCACTCCTTGGAAGCCCTGTGGGTCGCTGTGCTTCGGAATCAACTCGATGGCAATGGGTTCACTTCCCTAGGCTTTGATTTCTGATTTCCACATCAAGACATGAGCAAGGGAGGAGAAGAGAACAAAAATGAGGGGAGAGACGAGAGATCCCATAGATGAGGGGTTGGCAAACTAAAACCCATGAGCCAAATCCTGCAGAGCTAAGAACGGTTTGCATATTTTTTTAATGAAAAAAATTTCAAAGAATAATAATATTTGGGACATGTGAAAATGATATGAAATTCAATTTTCAGCGTCCATAAATAAAGTTACATTGGAACTCAGCCATGCTCATTCATTTATGCATTTTCTATTGCTGCTTTCACACTACAACAGCAGAGCTAAGTAGTTTCTACTGAGACCATATGGCCCACCAAGCCGAAAATATTTACTATCTAGTCCTTTCCAGAAAAAGTTTACCTACCCCTGGCACTATCAACCAAGTAATCACTTGAGAAAATTGAACGAGTCTAGGGTGAGTGGGACAGGCCTGTAGAAATCAGGAGGCAATCTTCCCAACTACTTAAAGTAGAAAAATCTACCATTCATTAGAAGAGTGGGTTATGTGGCCCGGCAGCACCATTATCCCACCTGTCCCAATCTCCCCTCCCCTGAGCTCCTTAAGCAGCCAACATTTCATATAGGTCCGTGGAGAGGTAGGAAGGATTTTGATGGGTTGTTCCAAATCTGTTCTTCCTCTTACTTTTTCGCATTCTATTTTCTGAGTGGTTGTCAGAGGAACACTGGATCCTGCTATCATTTTTTTTTTTTTTTTTCCAGAACGCAGGAGCAGTTTCTGACAGTCTTGGCACCATGAAGCGTTCCAAGATCCTATCTCAGCTCTGCAGCTGCCGGCTCCCAGTTCACAAGGATGAGCTTCCCACTTCCCACAATGCACTTGTTCTTTAGTCTCTCTCTTTCTCTGTACACACATACACGCACACACACACACACACATACACGCACAGACACATTTCAGTAGGATCAGGGAGAAAAACCTTTCAGCTTCTTGACAAGTCTAATAAGCAATCCTGTTCATAAACAAAGCTACTTTTGTCAGTTGTAAAATTGTAGCTGTCCCTTCCCCTGAAGAGCGACAGTATTATTTTTTCTGCATAGCCCTCTCTCGTTCCTTTTTTTTGTGTGTGTGTGTGTGTGTGTCCTTGCGTGTGTCTGAAGGTCTGTGTGTCTGAGTGTGAGTGTGTTACATGGTGTGTGTCTGTGTGTGAGTGTGTGTGAGTTGTATTTGTGAGTGTATGTGTCTGAGTCTGTGTGCCTAAATGTGAGTTTGGTGTGTGTCTGTGTGCCTGTGTGTAAGAGAGGGAGGGGAAGGATGAAGGAAAGGGTGGCAGGGAGAGAGCATCATCAAGTAACTAGGCAAAAGGCATAACGTCAAAGCTACAGTGGCCAGTGATAGAATTCCCGAGTGGATCACCTTCAGCCAGGAAAACTGGAGTATGAGGCTGGCAGAGTGGGAGTTCCTCTCTGACAATGTATTCACTGTCTAAGACAATTTTGTAGGAAAATGTGCCTGGACAAAAAGCCCAAGAAGAGAATATAGCAAAATGTTAACAGCGGTGTCCTTGTGGGAGGGACAGGAGGCAGGTTATAGGTGATTTAATCCTTTTATTTCAAATGTTCTGCATTCCCCACTTTCTCTTTTTGATAGTAAGCTGAAGAGAAAGGACTCACTTACAGGGTGGAGAGGAGGACTCATTTACAGAAAAATCTGCAATGAACCCTGATTTAGCCAGAGACCCATGGGCTACCTTCCATTTCCAGTTGCTTGACTGTTAATTGAAAAACCACTTTGCAGAAACTCTTTTAAAATATATATATTTTTTACAATATTCCCCCTTTTGGCCTAAAGGTTATAAAATGAACTTTAGCTACCGTCCCAAGGATTTTTAGACCATTCCGGACCATTTTCAGAGCATCGCTTCTTTTTAAACAAGACACGAGGCTAAATCCCTATTGACCCCCCCAAAACACATTGGTGAGGTTTTTGTCACAATGTTACATTTCTCTGATCAAAGCAGAATACATATATAATACCCTGATTAATTGAAATATTGAATGATTAAGATTCTACTCGAAGAGAAATACATAGACTTCATTTAAGACAGTGATGGGGTAAATGCATATACTTCCACTCCTTCATTAAACCACATTAAAGTAACAATGGGAGGATTTTTTTTTTTTTTTCTAAAGAACAACCTGTAAGGATAAGAAGGAGAGAAGAGACAACATTTACGAAGCTGGAAAGCAGAAGGTATGAGTGGTACCTGATGTAGCCGACCCAGGAATGCTGCATCCTAAGCAAGCAGTGGAAAAGCACCCAGAAATCCAAAAAGCTCAAGAGTTAGAGACACGATTTACCTCTGGAAGCAGAGGCGAAAGTAACCAGAAGAGAATTAAGCAGCAGGGAGGAGTGGAGGATGAAAGTAAGGATTAGTGAGGATGAAATCAGGGTTGAATTCTGTATGGGGCAGTTCTAATCTGTCTTATAGGATCACTATGCATCTGAATCAATTCAACAGCAACAAGTTTTTTCAGAGTCCTGGTGGCACAGTGGTTAAGAGCTAAACTGCTAACCAAAAGGTCAGTGGTTCAAATCCACCAGCTGCTCCTTGGAAACCCTAAGAGGGCAGTTCTCCTCTGTCCAGTGGGGTCGCTATGAGTTGGAATTGACTCAACAGCAATGGGTTTGGTTTTTGGTTTAGCCCTGGTGGTGCAGTGGTTAAGAGTTCGACAGCTAACCAGAAGGTCAGCAGTTCGAATCCACCAGCCACTCCTTGGAAACCGTATGGAGCAGTTCTACACTGCTCTGTAGGGTCACTATGAGTTGGAATCGACTCGACAGCAACGGGTTTTTAAACCTCTCTTACGGTGGCAACAAACCGGAGATATCTTCTCTACAGCGTGAAATGTAGTGTCTCGGTGTAGGTCTCCGTACACCGAGTACTGAAAACTGTGGAAATACGTGATAATTTACATACTGAGACCCTTATATTTTTTCTCCCACTTGGTTCCAAGAAGGGTGGAAGACACTCAGGCAGGAAGAAGGAAGAGTCTTCTCTGGAGAATCTCACCAACCCAAGTAAAAAGTTCTAAAGATGCTGATATTAAGGGGTGGGGAGGATCCAGAAAACCAGTTCAGACAGAGTAGCTTCCATAAAAGTACCCCTCAAGCACAGAACTTCCATCAGCTTTTAGGTGCTCCATTTTTCGACATGAACAGACAGCTACAGGTCACCAGATTTCTGAGGAAAGTGTCTACCGTGAAAGGCAGACCCAGAGCAAATAAACAGATAAAAACAATCTGAATGAAAAAGAACTGTGCGAGGAGGTAAAGCCTGCAAAATCCTATCATGAATGTCTCAGAGACATAAAAAAAAAGTCTCAGAGACATAAAAGTAGGTATTACATTCATGAAACAAGCTCAGAGAATAATAAAGCTCTTGAAAATTAAAAATACGAGAGCAGAATTAATTCTAAAAATCTTAATATAAAGTAGGAAGACAAAGTTGAGGAGATCTCCCAGAAATAAAGCTAACAGAAAAAGAAGAGACAGATGGAAATCATAAAAAATAGAATTGAAGAAATTTTCCCAGATTTGAAAGACATAATTTTCCAGATTGAAACAAATGAAAATAAACCCACACCAAGGTACATTATCTGAGAATGTGAAACATAGAACAAAGAGAAGATCCCACAAATTTCAAAAAAAACATTGCTTACAAAGTATAAAGAATCAGAATGGCTTCAGGCTTCTTCCTCAACAGCAACATTAAAAATTAGAAAATAATGAAGTAATATCTTCAAATTTTGAAGGTGAAATGATTTCCAGCCTCGAATTCTATATCCAGCTAATCATTTGTTGTTGTTGTTTTTAGGCATTGTCACATTGCTTCCGACTCATAGCAACCCTATGTATAACAGAATGAAACATTGTCCAGTCCTGCACCATCTGCACCATCGTTGCTATGCTTGAGTCCATCGTTGCACCCGCTGTGTCAGTCCATCTCATTGAGGGTCTTCCTCTGTTTTGCTGATCCTCTGTTTTACTAAGCATGATGTTCTTCTCTAGGGACTGGCCCCTCCTGATAACATGTCCAAAATACATGCGGCGAGGTACATCCTTGCTTTCAAGGAGCACTCTGGCTGTACTTCTTCCAGGACAGACTTACTCATTCTTCTGGCAGTCCATGGTACATTCAATGTTCTTCACCAACACCATAATTCAAAGGCATCAATTCTTCTTTGGTCTTGCTTGTTTATTGTCCAGCTTTTGCATGCATATGACACAATTGAAAATACAATGACTTAGGTCAGGTACACTTTAGTCCTCAAAATGACATCTTTGCTTTTTAATACTTTAAAGAGGTCTTTTGAAGCAGATTTGCCCAATGCAACATGTTAGATTTCTTGAGTGCTGCTTTCATGGGTGATGATTGTGCATCCAAGTAAAATCATTTAAGTGTGATAAAAAAAAAAAAATAAAGCCCTTTTTCAGACATGTAAGATGTCAAAAATTTACTTTGGTACACC
The DNA here is from genome assembly GCF_030014295.1 of Loxodonta africana. Lineage (NCBI taxonomy): Eukaryota > Metazoa > Chordata > Mammalia > Proboscidea > Elephantidae > Loxodonta > Loxodonta africana. Next base: position 24,677,886 of record NC_087354.1, read on the forward strand.
TATTTTCTGAAAGTTATTGAAGTTGTATTTCACAAAAATGAGAGAACAAAAAAAAAAGAAAGATATCAGATCTAAGAAATAGTGAGCCTAGGTTAATAAGCAATTCTCAAGTTGATGATAAAGGGAGACCCCAGGTTGCAGCTCGTTAGAGAATAGGCACCTTGGAGCAAGTAGGAGACTCTAGAAGAGATGAGTCCTGTAAGACAAAATTCGTAAAATACTTGAAGTGCTTTAATGTAACTAGAGGAGAATTAAGCAATAGGGAGAGGTGGAAGATGAATTAATAATAACTACCTAGAAAACTAAAACAACTCAGAAAGCAATTATTAACTCCAGAGAAAATAAATACTATACAAGAAAGGGAAATTTATTACAGTATACATAAATGTATACTTTTTTTATATACATAAATGACTTTTCTATGAATAGCATTTATGAGATCATAAAAATGTAAATGTCGCATATTGATCTAACCAAAATGAGATCATTATATTCGAAGGACAGGGTGGAGAGCAAGATGGGAAGCAAGCCTGAGTACAGAAAAGTGGTAAAAGGAGAAATTAGAGAATGCTAAATCCCCTAAAATGGAAAAGTAAGAGGATAAGATGTAATTTAGGCATTTGAAGGCAAATAAGCAGCTAGAGGAGTTTCAAGTGATTGCCTCAGATGAACAAGAATATTGGGCATGAAAGACAGAAGAATGTTAGTTTTCATAAAAAGCCTTATGAAATTATTTGACTCGTTCAATATTCTGTGAATTAAAATATAATAAAACTTAAAAGTCAATTTTTTAAACCTTTGTACACACACACACATGCACTCAACCTCCAAACACATACACACAAAACCTATACTTAATGAGAAGAGGAAGGTGGAAGGAGTAATTTGGAACCAAAAAGGCTGAGAGGACATGATGGAGAAGGGGGAAAGAGATAGAAACCACAAACAAGGGGGAAATACTCAAGTATAATTTTCACCCTTCCAAAGAGTCACTATGAGTTGGAATTGACTCAACAGCACACAACCACAACAACAAACATTATCTCCACTTTGGAAAAGTACACATGGTCACCATGACTACCCGCCCCCATTACAAATAGTTTTCATTACATATATCATTTAAATAAGTGTTTACACTGCATATCTGATTATGGATATGGAGGGGGACACACAGTCAGGACTGAAGGGCAGTGTAACAGAGGAAGAGAAAGGAGATACAAGTTCTGCACTTCACGCCCATGAAGAATGCACCAGGACAATTGGTTGACTACATGATTGACTGATGCAGGCCTAATCACCCTGGAAGCTGAAAATGACTGACCTCCAGAGATAATGAAATCTCCCTTACCCTGTCCCTCTTCCCTCAACACATCGACAGTTGACGAGGAATAGTTTTGAGAGGACGACATTCACATGTCCCTGGCCCTCGTCTGGCAGAGGCATGTGTCCACAGAAGACCTGTTTGAGAATGTCCAAAATGTACCCTCAGAACCCAGCACTCTCTCAGAGAATGCTTTCTCATACCAAGAGCTCCATAAAATGACCCCTCCCAAAGAAACCAGCTTTGAGAAGACAATTTCAATCAGCTCTGCTCACCACACTGTCAATGGAAAGTTTTGAAATGAGTGAAGGTATTTCAAACATCTGAAAGCACAAATGCTGTGGTGGCCTTCCCCAGGGTGGGGTGGTGCCAACCGAGTGGGTTTGTGCCCATGTTTAAATGCAGTAGCGTGCCAGGGTTGGGGCTGCACTAGCCAACATCCCTGGGCCTCTCAGCCCTCTTTCCTGTATTCCTGTGTTCCACTGAAGCCTGTGAATTCTGATCACAAATTCCCAGAATAGAGGTATTTGTAGCACTGATTAGCTATAGTCAAGTGGCTCTTCCTGGGGCTCTTCCTTTAAAAGTCAATTTGATGAGTTTAACTGTGCAGTTAGAGTCCCTGGGTGGTACAAGTGGTTAACTTGCTTGGCTGCTAACCAAAAAGCTGGAAGTTCAAGTCCACCCAGAGGCACCTCAAAAGAAATCCCTCGTGATCTACTTCCAAAAGATCAGCGATTGAAAATCCGCTGGAGTGCAGTTCTATACTGACACCCATGGGATTGCCATGAGTCAGAGCCGAGTGGATGACAACTGTGAGGTCCACCCGCTACCGCCTTTATCTTCAAGTTCTTGGGGCGAGGTCTCCTAATGTATTGAAGAACTTGACTCCTCTATCTCAGGCTTCTTTGATTCTGGGCAAGTGACTTTATTTTCTCATTTGTAAAAGAAAAATGGGATAGCATAAGGCTGTCATCAAGCTGAAATGAAATAATGGACTTAGGGTACACCACATGCAGGAGGGATTGAATAAAGTATTTGTTCCTTCCCCTGTGAGGCTGTATCACATGGAGGACTCTAAGACAACCACAGCCCTGCTCACTCCGGAGAAGTGCAGGCTCCTGTCACACTGTTAAGATGCCTTTGCCAAGTGGGTGTTTTGCCTCTGGTCACTCATTGCCCACATAACTCCACCAGCTTTCACTCCTAGATAAACCAGTACTGAACCAGTTGCTGTCAGAGTCAGCTCCAACTTACGACTACCTCATGGCTATCAGAGAAGGGCTGTGCAATGTAGGGTTTTCAATGGCTGATGTTTTCAAAGTAAATCACCAGGCCTTTCTTCCAAGGTGCCTGAGAAGACTCAAACCTCCAACGTTTGGTTAACACCCGAGTTTCTTAACCATTTGCACAACCCATGGAATCCCCAACTCTGGATATCGGTTGCTTTATATGCAATTTTTAGCCTGCCCTTTGGGAAAAGGACAAGGAACAGAGAGCCCCTTCCTGAAATACAGAAAATAAATGCATTTTAGCATTTTAAATCAAGGCAGAGTTCATGATCAGAAATAAGCAGTTATTCATCTGATAATGGAGAATTTCCACCATTCTTCTCCTCCAGTCTGTCACATAAGGGCCCCTCTTCTCTGCATCCCTAGTTCTGAATGGCCTGCCTCTCCTTCCAGCTGACTCACAAACCCAGATGCTGCCCCCAGGGCCCATTCTCTCTACAGAGGCAGCCGCTCAGACGGAGAGTGGCGTAATCAGTTTCAGGTGGCCTGGGGATGTTCTGCTCTCAACCCCTCACCGTTCAAAGGCTCAGACCACTGAACAGTGGCACAGAGGCCAGGTCGAAAGAGATAAATGGGGTGAAAATTGCTGGCTTAATTCTTGTCTTTCTGGCAGAAGTGAGGTTATAAAGAGCTAATTTTTGAGTCATGAGCCGGAAATTAGACAATCTTTCTGTTTCCTAGTTGTATTCCCCAGGGCAAACCACATCCCATCTCTGAGCGTCCTCTGTGAAGGGAGAGAGTAAAATCAGGGAAACCCCAAGGCCCCTTTGTGCATTAGGTTCTGACTTCTATTTCCAAAATACCTTTCTGCAGCCATCCATACCTCACAAATATTCTATACATCAGACAGTGAGGGGCAAAGTCCTGCAATACTCCTCCCTTAGCAGGCAAAACAGGTTCCTGGGAATGCAAACAGTTTGTGCTTGACTACTAACCTAAAGATTGGTAGCTGAAACCCATCTGGTCACATGTTGTTGTTGTTAGGTGCCGTCGAGTCAGTTCTGACTCGTAGAGACCCTATGAACAACAGAACGAAACACTGCCCGGTCCTGAGCCATCCTTACAATCGTTGTTACACTTGAGCTCATTGTTGCAGCCACTGTGTCAATCCACCTTGTTGAGGGTCTTGCTCTTTTCCGCTGACCCTGTACTCTGCCAAGCATGATGTCCTTCTCCAGGGACTGATCCCTCCTGACAACATGTCCAAAGTATGTAAGGCACAGTCCCACCATCCTTGCCTCTAAGGAGCATCCTGGTTGTACTTCTTCCAAGACAGATTTGTTCATTCTTTTGGCAGTCCATGGTATATTCAATATTCTTCGCCAACACGACAATTCAAAGGCGTCAACTCTTCTTTGATCTTCCTTATTCATAGTCCGGCTTTCACATGCACATGATGTGATTGAAAATACCATGGCTTGGGTCAGGCGTACCTTAGTTTTCAGGGTGACATCTTTGCTCTTCAACACTTTGAAGAGGTCCTTTGCAGCAGATTTGCCCAACGCAACGCGTTTTTTGATTTCTTGACTGCTGCTTCCATGGCTCTTGATTGTGGATCCAAGTAAAATGAAATCCTTGACAACTTCAATCTTTTCTCCGTTTCTCATGATGTTGCTCTTTGGTCCAGTTGTGAGGATTTTTGTTTTCTTTATGTTGAGGTGTAATCCATACTGAACGCTGTGGTCTTTGATCTTCATCAGTAAGTGCTTCAAGTACTCTTACTTTTCAGCAAGCAAGGTTGTGTCTTCTGGATAATGCAGGTTGTTAATGAGTCTTCCTCCAATCCTGATACCCCGTTCTTCTTCATATAGTCCAGCTTCTCGTATTATTTGTTCAGCATACAGATTGAATAGGTACAGTGAAAGAATACAACCCTGGAGCACACCTTTCCTGACTTTAAACCAATCAGTATCCCCTTGTTCTGTCTGAACAACTACCTCTTGATCTATGTAAAGGCTCCTCATGAGCACAATTAAGTGTTCTGCAATTCCCATTCTTTGCAATGTTATCCATAATTTGTTATGATCCACACAGTCAAAGGCCTTTGCACAGTCAATAAAACACAGGTAAGCATCCTTCTGGTATTCTCTGCTTTCAGCCAGGATCCATCTGACATCAGCAATGATATCCCTGGCTCCACATCCTCTTCTGAAACCAGTCCGAATTTCTGGCAGTTCCCTGTCGATATACTGCTACAGCCATTTTTGAATGATCTTCAGCAAAATTTTGCTTGTGTGTGATATTAATGATATTGTTCTATAATTTCCACATTTGGTTGGATCACCTTTCTTGGGAATAGGCATAAATATGAATCTCTTCCAGTCAGTTGGCCAGGAAGCTGCCTTCCATATTTCTTGGCATAAATGAGTGAGCACCTCCAGTGCTGCATCAGTATGTTGAAACATCTCAGTTGATATTCCATCAATTCCTGGAGCCTTATTTTTTGCCAATGCTTTCAGAGCAGCTTGGACTTCTTCCTTCAGTACCATCGGTTCCTGATCATATGCCACCTCTTGAAATGGTTGAACATTGACTAATTCTTTTTGGTATAATGACTCTGTGTATTCCTTCCATCTTCTTTTGATGCTTCCTGCGTCGTTGAATATTTTCGCCATGGAATCCTTCACTATTGCAACTGGAGGCTTGAATTTTTTCTTCAGTTCTTTCAGCTTGAGAAACACCGAGCATGTTCTTCCCTTTTGGTTTTCCATCTCCAGCTCTTTGCACATGTCATTATAATAGTTTATTTTGTCTTCTTGAGGGGCCCTTTGAAATCTTCTGTTCAGTTCTTTTACTTCATCAATTCTTCCTCTTGCTTTAGCTGCTCAACACTCAAGAGCAAGTTTCAGAGTCTCCTCTGACATCCGTCTTGGTCTTTTCTTTCTTTCCTGTCTTTTCAGTGACGTCTTGCTTCCCTCATGAATGATGGCCTTGATGTCATTCCACAACTCGTCTCGTCTTCGGTTACCAGTGTTCAATGCGTCAAATCTATTCTTGAGATGGTCTCTAAATTCAGGTGGGATATACTCAAGGTCATATTTTGGCTCTCGTGGGCTTGCTCTGATTTTCTTCAGTTTCAGCTTGAACTTGCATATGAGCAATAGATGGTCTGTTCCACAGTCGGCCCCTGGCCTTGTTCTGACTGATGATATTGAGCTTTTCCATCATCTCTTTCCACAGATGTAGTCAATCTGATTTCTGTGTGTTCCGTCTGGTGAGGTCCATAGTCGCCATTTATGTTGGTGAAAGAAGGTTTTTGCAATGAAGAAGTCATTGGTCTTGCAAAATTCTATCATTCAATCTCCGGCATTGTTTCTATCACCAAGGCCATATTTTCCAACTACTGATTCTTCTTCTTCGTTTCCAACTTTCGCATTCCAATCTCCAGTAATTATCCAGTCACATAGTGGAAGCAATTTGCTTCTGTAAAGATTACAGCCAAGAAATGGAGTTCTACTCTGTAACTTATGGGGTCGCCATAAGCCAGAATCAATTTTGGTTTAGCAGGCAACACAGATTAACTATTGTTACTATCTTAGTTATCTGGTGCTGCTCTAACAGAGATACCACAAGTGGACGGTTTTAACAAAGACAAACTTATTCTTTCACAGTCTATTAGACTACAAGTCCAAATTCAGGACATCAACTCCAGAGGAAGGCTTTCTCATTGCTGTCAGCTCTGGAGGAAGGTCCTTGTCGTCAATCCTCCTGTGGTCTAGGAGCTTCTCTGCACAGGAGCCTTTGGTCCAAAACACTCGCTGTGCTCCTGGTGTTGCTTTCTTGGTGGTATGACATCCCCCATCTCTCTGCTCACTTCTCTCTTTTATATCTCAAAAGAGATTGGCTTAAGACACTATTTAATCTTATAAATCTCATCAATATAACTGCCGCTAATCTATCATAGTGATAGGATTTGCAACACATAGGAAAATCTTATCAAATGACAAAACAGTGAACAATCACACAATACTGGGAATCACGGCCTAACGAAGTTGACACATATTTTGGGGGGAACACAATTCAACCCACGACAGTTACCAAAAAAAAGAAAAAAATCTGGTGGCCATCAAGTTGATTCCAACTCATAACAACCCTATAGAACAGAGTAGAACTGTTCCATATGATTCCCAGGGAGACACTGGTAGATTCTAACTGCCAACCTTTTTGGTAGCAGCCAAACTCTTAACTGCTGTGCCACCAGGGCCCAGCTATGGTAACAGGATGATGGAAATTTGCTGTCTTCTCTTAATGTTGCATTGGAGCCAAAGATTAAGTACCAAAAAATAGCTGTCGAGGGCCTGCTCATTCAAGGTCAGGTGCTAGACCTTCTATGTAGGACTTAACCAGTTTTGCCAGGACAGACCACTGTCCACCTCCAGACTTTATAAGACTAAAAATTCATTGAGGGTGTAGAGTGAGGACTTCTAAAGAAGAGCTGTGTGCTGTATACTTCTCCCCTCACCCCCTTCCCACGGGTAGGGGTGTGCTTCTTTCTCATTTTAAGGCAACTGGGCTGCATGAAAAGAAACTTTAGTTTCCCCTGAAGTCTGAGGGATTCAAGGACTGTTATTTCCATCAAAATAAAGCCCAGCACATGGAACATTCTCTGGAATAGACCACATATTAGGTCATAAAGCAAGCCTTAGCAGAATCCAAAACATTGAAATATTACAAAGCATCTTCCCTGACCATAAGGCCATAAAGGTGGAAATCAATAACAGGAAAAGCAGGGAAAAGAAATCAAATACTTGGAAACCAAACAATACTGTGCTCAAAAACGACTGGATTATAGAAGACATTAAGGATGGAATAAAGAAATTCATAGAATCCAATTAGAATGAAAACACTTCCTATCAAAACCTTTGGGACACAGCGAAAGCAATGCTCAGAGGTCAATTTATATCAATAAATGTATACACACACAAAAAAGAAAGGGCCAAAATCAAAGAATTATCCCTACAACTTGAACAAATAGAAAGAGAACAACAAAAGAAACCCTCAAGCACCAGAAGAAAACAAATAATAAAAATTAGAGCAGAATTAAATGAAATAGAAAACAGAAAAACAATTGAAAGAATTAACAAGACCAAAGCTGGTTCTTTGAAAACATCGACAAAATTGATAAACCATTGGCCAAACTGACAAAAGAAAAACACGAGAGGAAGCAAATAACAAGAATAAGAAATGAGATAGGCAATATTACAACAGACCCAACTGAAGTTAAAAGAATCATATCAGATTACTATGAAAAATTGTACTCTAACCAATTTGAAAACGTAGAAGAAATGGATGAATTCCTAGAAACACACTACCTACCTAAACTAACACAAACAGAGGTAGAACAACTAAATAGACCCATAACAAAAGAAGAGATTGAAAACGTAATCAAAAAACTCCCAACAACAACAACAACAAAAAGCCCCAGCCCAGATGGATTCACTGCAGAGTTCTACCAAAGTTTCAGGGAAGAGTTAACACCACTACTACTAAAGGTATTTCAGAGCATAAAAAAGACAGAATATTCCCAAACTCATTCTATGAAGCCGCCATATCCCTGATACCAAAACTAGGTAAAGACACCACACAAAAAAGAGAAAACTATAGACCTATATCCCTCAGGAACTTAAATGCAAAAAACCTCAGCGAAATTCTAGCCAATAGAATTCAACAACATATTAAAAAATTAATTCACCATGGCCAAGTGGGATTCATATCAGGCATGCAGGGATGGTTCAACAATAGAAAAACAATTAATGTAATCCATCATATAAATAAAACAAAAGACAAGAATCACATGATCTTATCAATTGAGGCAGAAAAGGCATTGGACAAAGTTCAACACCCATTCATGATAAAAACTCTCAGCAAAATAGGAATAGAAGGAAAATTCCTCAGTACATTAAAGGGTAATTTTTTTTATGTAAAGCCAACACCCAACATTATCCTAAATGCAGAGAGCCTGAAAGCATTCCCCTTGAGATCGGGAACCAGACAAGGATGCCCTTTATCACCACTCTCATTCAACATTGTGCTGGGGATCCTAGTCAGAACAATTAGGCTAGACAAAGAAATAAAGGGCATCCAGATTGGCAAGGAAGAAGTCAAAGTATCTCTATTTGCAGATGACATGATCTTATACACAGAAAACCCTAAGGAATCCTCCAGAAAACTACTGAAACTAGTAAAAGAGTTCAGCAGAGTATCGGGATACAAGATAAACATACAAAAATCAGTTGGATTCCTCTACATCAACAAAAAGAACATCAAAGAGGAAATCACCAAATCAAAGCCATTTACAGTAGCCCCCAAGAAGATAAAATACTTAGGAATAAATCTTACCAGAGATGTAAAAGACTTATACAAAGAAACTACAAAACACTCCTGCAAGAAACCAAGAGAACTACATAAGTGGAAAAACATACCTTGCTCATGGATAGGAAGACTTAACATTATAAAAATACCTATTCTACCAAAAGCGATCTCTACCTTTAATGCAATTCTGATCCAAATCCCAAGACATTCTTTAGTGAGATGGAGAAAGAGGCCTCAGATAAGTAAAGCAATACTGAAAAAGAAGAACAAAGTGGGAGGCCTAACGCTACCTGAATTTAGAACCTATTATAATGCTGTAGTAGTCAAAACAGCCTGGTGCTGGTACAACAACAGATACATAGACCAATGGAACAGAATTGAGAATCCAGACATAAATCCATTCACATATGAGCAGCTGATATTTGACAAAGGCCCCAAAACAGTTAAATGGGGAAAAGACAGTCTTTTTAACAAATGGTGCTGGCATAACTGGATAGCCATCTGCAAAAAAAAAAAATGAAAAAAGACCCATACCTCACTCCATGCACAAAAATGAGCTCAAAATGGATCAGAGACCTAAATATAAAATCTAAAAAGATAAAGATCATGGAACAAAAAGTAGGGACAATGTTAGGAGCCCTAAAACATGAGATAAACAGTATACAAAACATTACTAACAATGCAGAAGAAAAACTAGATAACTGGGAGCTCCTAAAAATCAAACACCTATGCTCATCCAAAGACTTCACCAAAAGAGTAAAAAGATTACCTACAGCCTGGGAAAAAGTTTTTAGCTATGACATTTCTGATCAGCACCTGATCTCTAAAATCTACATGATACTGCAAAAACTCAACAACAAAAAGACAAATAACTCAATTAAAAAATGGACAAAAGATATGAACAGACACTTCACTAAAGAAGACATTCAGGTAGCTAACAAATACATGAGGAAATGCCCATGATCATTAGCCATTACAGAAATGCAGATCAAAGCTACCATGAGATTTCATCTCACGCCAACAAGGCTGACATTAATCCAAAAAAACACAAAACGATAAATGTTGGAGAGGCTGTGGAGAGATTGGAACACTTATACACTGCTGCTGGGAATGTAAAGTGGTACAACCACTTTGGAAATCAGTTTGGTGCTTCCTTAAAAAGCTAGAAATAGGACTACCATACGATCCAGCAATCCCGGTCCTTGGAATACACCCTAGAGAAATAAGAGCCTTTACATGAACAGATATATGCACACCCATGTTCACTGCATCACTGTTTACAATAGCAAAAAGATGGAAGCAACCAAGGTGCCCATCAATGGATGAATGGATAAATAAATTACAGTATATTCACACAATGGAATACTACGCATCGATAAAGAACGGTTATGAATCTGCGAAACATTTCAAGACTTGGAGCAATCTAGAAAGCATTATGCTGTGTGAAATTAGTCAGTTGCAAAAGGACAAATATTGCATAAGACCACTATTATAAAAACAAAAGAAATAGTTTAAACAGAGAGGAAAATATTCTCTGATGGTTACGAGAAGGGGCGGGGAGAGAGAGTGGGAGAGGGGTAAGAACTACTTTAAGTGAAGGGAAAGACAACACACAATACAGGTGAGGTCAGCACAACTGGACTAAACCAAAAGCAAAGAAGTTTTCTGAATAAACTGAATGCTTCAAAGGTCAGTGTAGCAGCGGCGGGGGTTTGGGGACCATGGTTTCAGGGGACATCTAATTGGCATAATAAAATCTGTTAAGAAAACATTCTGCATCCTGCTTTGGAGAGTGGCATCTGGGGTCTTAAATGCTAGCAAGCAGCCATCTAAGATGCATCAATTAGTCTCAACCCACCTGGATCAAAGAAGAATGAAGAACACCAAGGACACGAGGTAATTACAAGCCCAAGAGACAGAAAGGGCCACATAAACCAGAGACCACATCGGCCTGAAACCAGAAGAGCTAGATGGTGCCTGGCTACAACCGATGACTGCCCTAACAGGCAACGCAAGAGAGAATCCCTGAGGGAGCAGGAGAGCAGTAGGATAAGGACTCCTAATTCTTACAAAAAGACCAGACTTAATGTTCTGACTGAGAATAGAAGGACCCCAGTGGTCATGGCCCCCAGACCTTCTGTTGGCCCAGGACAAGAATAATTCCCATAACCAACTCTTCAGACAGGGATTGGACTGGACAATGGGTTGGAGAGGGATGCTGGTGAAGAGTTAGCTTCTTGGATCAGGTGGACACTTGAGACTATGTTGATATCTCCTCCCTGGAGGGAGATGAGAGGGTGGATGGGGTTAGAAGCTGGAGAAATGGACACAAAAAGAGAGAGTGGAGGGAGGGAGTAGGCTGTTTCATTAGGGGAGAGCAACTGGGAGTATGTAGCAAGGTATATACAAGTTTTTGTGTGAGAGAGTGACCTGATTTGTAAACTTTTACTTAAAGCACAATAAAAATTAAAATAAATAAAGCCCAAAGGCAAGAGGTTGTGGCTGCATTGGAATAAGGGAGGAGAGAAGACAGATTTGCACTGGAAGTGGCCCAGCCTTCAAGTATGCCAGGCAGAGATGTGCTCATATTTTCCATGGGCTAAATATGGATTCCACAATAGGGAACTAGTCAGGGATCATGAAAAACTCTGCACAAAAAAAGCTTCCTGCCAGGGGTGGGACAACCTCAGCAAAAAGAAGCTAGAACGTTTGCAGCATTACTCACAGTAGCCAAAATGTGGAAACACAACCCAAGTGACCATCAACAGGTGAGTGAATCAACAAAATGTATATACATAGAGAGGAACATTATTCATCCATGTAAAGAAATGAAGTTCTGACACATTTCTGACAGAAAGCTGGTGGCTGCACATGAAGTGCTTTGGCCAGGAATCAAACCGGGTCTCCCTTGTGGAAGTCAAGAATTCTACCAATGAACCGCCAGTGCCCCCTAGACATCAAAATCCATCCCCGTAAATACCTCAGCATGCATTAACTAAAGTTCAGTACATTTCTTTCCTTTTGATATAAAATTTACAGAAAATGAAATGTGCATAAAATGAAACATTCATATTTGCTGAGTTTTGACAAATGCATACACATGTGTAACTCCAAACTGTACCAAACAGAGAACATTACCATAATCCCAGAAAGCTCTCTCTTGCTATCACCTCTCAGTCAATCCCTGCCCCGTCCCTTCATACTTTTACCACTATGTATTAATTTTGCCTATTTTCAAATTCCAAATAAACAGGATCGTATTGTGATTCCTCTTTGGTATAAGGTCTCTTTCACTCAGCAAAATGTTGTTGACATTCATCCATGTTGTTGCATATATCAATAACTCTTTCATTTTTATTGATGAGCAGCATTTCATTGTGTAGAATATACTATACTATGCTTAACTATTCTCCTATTTGTGGATACCAGAACTGTTTCCATTTTTCAGTTGTTATAAATAAGGCAGTTATAGTCTTCTGAAAGTTTTTTTTAACATACGTTTGCATTAATATTGGTTAAATGCCTAATAGTGGATTTACTGAATTTATAGGGTACATGTATGTTTACTTTCCAGGAAAATGCCAGAACTTCTTCCTAAATTGGTGTAGCATTTCATATTCCCACCAGCAATATATGAGAATTCCATTTGCTCCACATCCTTGCAAACATTTGATGTTGAGCCTCTTTAGTCTTAGTCATTTTGATGGATGTGTAATGGTACATCATGGTGGTTTTAATTTGCATTTCCTTGATAAGTAATGGTGTTGAGCACTTTTTCATTCATTTGTATATCACCTGGAGGAAGGGTCTCCTCAAATCTTTTTCTCTTCTAGGGGATGTTATTTATGTTTTTGTCTAATTGTAAGAATTCCTTATATATGCTGGAAACCAGCCCTTTGTCAGAAAAAGAATTTATATTTTTCCCAGGCTGTGCCTCTTGATGAGCAAAAGTTTTTAATCTATCAATTTTTTTCTAAGTCTTGTGTAAGTTGTATATTTCAAGGATTTTGTTCATTTCATCTAATTACTGAATTTGTCACCATAAAGATGGGCATAATAGTTTCTTATCACCTTTTTCATATCTGTAGGACCAGTAGTGATAACCAGTTTTTCATTTCTGATATTGAGAATTTTTGTTTTCTTTCTTTTTTTCATAATCAGAGTAGGTGGGATTTATTAATGTTACTGATCTTTCCAAGAGTCAACATTTAACTTTGCTATGCCTGAACCCATTGCTGCAGCCATGTGTCAATTCATCTCCTCGAGTGTCTTCCTCTTTTTCATTGACCCTCTGCTTTACCAAGCATGATGTCTGTCATGGATTGAATTATGTCCCTCAAAAAATGTGTGTATTCACTTGGTTAGGCTATGATTCCCAGTATTCTGTGGTTGTCTTCCATTTTGTGATTATGATTTTATGTTAAAGAGGATTAGGGTAGGATTGTAACACCACCCTTACTCGAGTCACCTACCTGATCCAGAGTAAAGGGAGTTTCTGTGGGGTGCACCCTGCACCATCTTTTCTCTCTCAAGAGATAAAAGGAAAGGGAAACAAGCAGAGAGTTGGGGACCTCATACCACCAAGAAAGCAGCACCAGGAGCAGAGCGCAACCTTTGGACACAGGATCCCTGGGCCTGAGAAGCTCCTTGACCAGGGGAAGATTGAGGACAAGGACCTTCTTCCAGAGCCAACAGAGAGAAAGCCGTCTCCTGCAGCTGAGTTTGCCCTGCATTTGAGTTTGTAGCCTACTAGATTGTGAGAGAATAAATTTCTTTGTTACAGCCATCCACTTGTGGTATTTCTGTTATAGCAGCACTAGATGACTAAGACAATGCCCTTCTCCAGGGACTGCCCCTCCTGATAACATGTCCAAAGTATGTGAGACGAAGTCTCACCATCCTTACTTCCAAGGAGCACTCTGGCTATATTTCTTCTAAGACAGACTTGTTCATTCTTCTGGCAATCCATGGTTGTCATGGATTGAACTGTGTCCCTCTAAAATGTGCGTCAACTTGGCTTGACCATGATTTCCAGCATTGTGTGATTGTCCACCATTTTGTCATCTGATGTGATTTTCTTATGTGTTGTAAATCCTAGCTCTATGATGTTAATGAGATGGGATTAGCAGCAGTTATGTTGATGAGGCAGGACTCAATCCACAAGGTTAGGTTGTGTCTTAAGTCAATCTCTTCTGAGATATGAAAGGGAGAAGCAACAAAAAAAGACGAGACTTACTGGCCTGACAGAGACTGGAGAAACCCTGAGAGTATGGGCCCCAGATATATTTTTAGCTCAGCAATGAAGTCACTCCCAAGGTTCACCCTTCAGCCAAAGATTAGTCAGACCTATTAAACAAAACAAGACTAAAGGGGCACACCAGCCCTGGGGCAAGGACTAGAAGGCAGGAGGGGACAGGAAAGCTGGTAATAGGGAACCCAAGTTCAAGTGTTGACATGCTGTGGGGTTGTTAACCAAAGTCATAAGACAATGTGTGTACTAACTATTTAAGGAGAAGCTAGTTTGCTCTGTAAACGTTCATCTACAGTGCAATAAAAAAAAAAGAATAAAACCAGGAATTAACGCCCCCCAAAAGAAGAAGCGAGCAGAGAGATGGGGGACCTCATACCACCAAGAAAGTAGTGCCAGGAGCAGAATGCAACCTTTGGACCCAGGGTTCCTGTGCAGAGAAGCTCCTAGACCAAGGGAAGATTGGTGACAAGGACCTTCCTCCAGAGCCAATAGAGAGAGAAAGCCTTCCTCTGGAGCTGCACACCAAATTTGGACTCCTAGCCTCCTAGACTGTAGGAGAATAAATTTCTCTTTGTTAAAGCCATCCACTTGTGGTATTTCTGTTATAGCAGCATTAGATGACTAAGACAATGGTATATTCAATATTCTTTGCCAACACTCTAATTCAAAGTCCTTAATTCTTCAGTCTTCCTTATTTAAAGCCCAGCTTTCACATGCATATGAGGCCATTGAAAATATTATGGCTTGGGTCAGGCACACCTTAGTCCTCATCGTTGGCCTGTTAGGTGGTTACTATTATCTTTTTATTTTATACAGAACATAAAACTCAGAAAACCTATGTATCATATGCAAGATCTACTTCTTGTTGTTGTGTGCCTTATATTCTGACTCATAGTGACCCTCCAAAACAGAGTAGAACTGCCCCACAAGGTTTCCTAGGCTGTAATCTTTACAGGAGCAGATCACCAGGTCTTTTCTCCCACAGAGCCACTGGTGGTTCCCAACTGCTGATCCTTCAGTTAGAAGTCATCAATTCTTGAGGCATTTCAAAAATTGGTATATAAATATCACTCCTAGGAACCTCTCCTAAGGCAATACTCACACTGACGTCCAAAGACATGATTACAAGAATGTTTCTTTGCAACATTATTTAAAATAATGGGAAACTGAAAGCAATCTAAATAGCCATTATTAAAAGAGCTAGATTAGTCACAGTACTTCAATACTATAGAATACTGTACAGATATTGAAAGACAATGTTATATTAAAAAAAAAAATCACATCCAGCTTCTGTTCATGGGTCCAAGGAGATACATACAAGAATGTTCATTACATTTTTGCATAAACATTTAAGTATGGGAAGGAAAAAGTAGATGTTATTTATAAAAAAAAAAAAAAATTTATAAGTGGTTATTTATTACAGGATGGGGAAAAGAATGAAAGCAGACTTGTAATGTTTATATTCTTTGCTATTCTATGTTTTCTTATATAACTTCTGTAATTTTCATAAATATATTTTAAAGTTTTCATGATGATTAAGTAGTAAAATGATAGATTTCCTTGAATAGAATTCTTCCATTACTGCAACTAGTATCTACAGCCAAAACTTTTCCCACAGTGAAGGAGAATACCAGAACTAGAAGGCAAGGAGAATTAGAGAAGGTGGGTCTGAAGAGTCAGATCTATTAGCAGCCCTGAGTAGCATCCTCAGGAAAACTTGCACTTTGTAAGTGCTTAATAAAGGAGTTGAACTGGAAAAAATTTGTGACAGTTGTGAGTTAAAGATAAAGGTTACCTGTATCATCAATAATAAGGTATATCCAAAATATACAAAGAACAAAAAATTTTACGTTCATATGATTGGTAAAAAATTTTAAAGTCTAATAATACCAAGTCAGGTCAAATATGTGGAGAAACAAACTTTCTAATGTTGCTTATGGGACTATGAATTATTACAACCACTTTAGACAATAGTTTGCCAATTCCTGGTGTGTTTTTTTTTTTAGGCTGGGTTCTCTAGAGAAGCAAAACCAGAAAAGTGTATAAATATACATACAGAGAGAGATTTACATCAAGAAAATGGCTCATGTGGTTGTAGAAGCTGGAACGTCCCAAGTCCATGGGTCAGGATAGAGGCTTTTCCTGATTCATACAGCCATGGGAGCTGGCAAACCCTAGATCAGCAGGTCAGAAAGCAGGGCTCTTGCTCACAGGCTGTGAAGATCTACGAATCCCAAGATCACCAGGCAAGACCCCAGGTAAGCTGCTAGCTCAAGTCTCAAGAATTGAAGGTCAGACAAACAAGAGCCAGTTGCAGGATCCAGAGCCAGCAAAAGCCATGAGACTTGCCAGAATGTCCACTTACGTTCAATGCAAGCCACATGTGAAGAAAACTCCGTTTCAACTGATTGGCTACTCACAGCAGATCCCATCAGGGAGGTGATACATTATATCAAATATTGATCATGGAAGTGACTGCCAAACCACCGAGAATCATGGCCCAGCCAAGCCGACACACAACCTTAACCATCACACCTGGTGAAGTTGAAGACAACACTACCTCCCATCTTAGCAATTCCACCTCTAGGAACATGCCTAAAAGAAATTCTTCTCGAGGGCTATACAAGAAGTATACGATAGTACTGAAAACAAAAGGACCAGGGCTGCAGGATTCAATATGGGTAAATATGAAAAGATCATATTGAGCAAAATTAAATCAAATAATAAAAGGATACATACGGTATGACAATATTTATACAAATTTTAAAGACATGAAAACATTACTGTCTACTTTTTTCTGAATATATACCAGTGAAAATATAAAGATACTAATGGGAATTTTAAACACTGCCATTAGTTATCCTGGGTTGGGTATGGGGAAAGAAAGCAGGACATACAGAGTTGCAACTGTATCTGTAATGTTTTCTTTTGAAAAAAAAAAAAAGAAAAAAAGGAACAGTGTGGATAACAAAAAATAAAAGAAGCAGAAGTATATATAGAAAAATACCAACATTTAAAAAATCCCAATGGTGGGTATAAGACCGTTTTCTGTGTTATTCTGTTTACTAAATATGTTTGAAATATTTAATAAGAGGAAAGGAAAATGCATAGGAGAGAATATTCTGAAAATACGCTGGAATGTTAGCAGTGATTATCTCTAAATAGTAAGATTCCAAACGAATTATTCTTTTTATATCTTTCTATATGTTCTAATGTTTCTATATTAAACATGTATTACATTTATTGTAATACAAGTACATTGCTTTAAAATTAATATGTACAATTTCTTCGTAACATTGGGTGAAACTATATGAAATAGAGTCACAACAAAAAGAACTGAAAATAGACCAAAATATTAACAGTTGTTGGCACTAGGAGCTGGAGCTCCAGGTGGATTTTTTTTCTTTATGTTTTTCCCTAAATATATATTTTTTATATTAAGGGAAAATAAAATATTTGCAAACATTGGATTAAATAAAATATTATAAGTGTTAAGTGAAAAAGAAAATTCAAATAATAATTTCTTCAGGATTATAAAGTACTCATGTTCCTAATGGTGAACTGGAGCCCTGGTGGCACAGTGGTTAAGGGTGTAGCTGCTAACCAAAATGTCAGCAGTTTGAATCTACCAGGCGTTTCTTCAAAACCCTGTGGGACAGTTCCACTCTGCCCTATAGGGGCGTTATGAGTCGGAATTGACTCAATGGCAATGGAGTTTTTTGGTTTAATAGTGAACTAAGTCACCAAAAGGAACTGGGTTTTAAAAGAAATATTAGAGTCTGATGATTTTTAAATGAAGTCTGTTTTATGGTATTGCAATTGGTATTGATATTCCATGAATGCTAACTCCAGTAACTAGAATATTAAGTTAAATATCCCCTGAGTTAATCCTTAAATAATCCCATGAGTTACTCCCTAAATAATTTGTATGAGTGGGAATTATTTGGGGGGGGGGGGAATATAAAGATTTTAAGTGGACTAGTGATCTGAATTGTATCTCTGAGAAAGAAGCACCAGAGTCATTTAATCAATGCAATATCTTTTATAAATCTTCAGGAAATCTCCTAGGAAGACTTTAAAGAGATGGATTCCTTATTACTCCTGATATATGTTCCAATTAAATTTTTAGCATCACTCTCATGGGACAGCCAGCGTAAAGGATGATGTGAGTCCAGACTGCTCACTCCCCCTCCCCTTGCCCCCCAGGTACAAGGGTTTTCGAACATTGGGGAGGCCATGACCAGTCGTTGACTAAAATCTATAATGTAAAGTGATGGCACCACTCCAGCAGTCTTGAAGCTCTTCCCTAGAATCCGTGCAAAGCTCTGACAGCCTTAGAATTTTATATACCTGTGTGTCTCCAAATATAAGAGCAATGTTATTTTCTGGAGAAAAAAAAAACTAGGAAAGATCTATAGTTGTCTCCTTTGCTTGTCCTCTCCACCCTATCTCAGTTGCCATCCAGTAGGCTCCTGACTCATGGCAACCCAATGTACAACAGGTCAAAAAGCTGCCTGGTCTGTTGTGTATCATAGCAACACACAAGCCACCACTGATGGCCAGACAGCCAACATGAAAGGTGAGAATTCTACCACTGGCCTCTCACCTCAGTTAGGAAAAGCCAAATGCAAGCGCACAGATGCCCTAACTTCTCCAACAGAGGTTGCCCACAATTGTGTTGGGTGATACTTTTTATGAAGCATGTATTCAACCAAATATTTTATGGAATCTGAAGGGCAATAACTCAAGGCAGAAAAATCAGGGATTATTGCCCCAAATTGTACACATTGTACAATTGTACAAACTGAAAAAAAATTAGGCTGAGAGAGTTTAAGCAATTTACCAAGGTCATCCTCATAGCTGATAATTCAGGGCCGCTATGGCCAAGAGGAGAAAATGTGATACTGGTAGTAAGAAGGCATCAGAGGCAGAAAAGCAAATGAAACAAAGAATTTTAAAATTAGCACCTTTTTTAGCCATTATTTTTTGCTCTTTTCTTGGGCAAACTAATTTGACCCTACAAACATACAACCTCACATACCCATCCACGATTTCACCTCCATAGCTCTAGGATCTTGGCATTAAAAAAAATGAGAAATGCAGCTGACTCCTTCCCTACCTATTTAATGACCACATGTTGTTGTTGTCAGCTGCTACTGAGCCAGCCCCCAGCTCACGGCAACCCCACGCACAACAAAACAAAATGCTGCCCTGTCCTTCACCATCCATGATGAGTTGCAGATTGAACCATTGTGATGCATTGGGTTTTCAGTGACCAGTTTTTCAAAGTAGACCACCAGCCCTTTCTTCCTACTCTCTCTTAGCCTGGAAGCTCTGCTGAAACCTGTTAAGTCTCATAGCAACACACAGGCCCCCACTCACAGAGGGGTGGTGGCTGCACATGAGGTGCTTTGGCCAGGAACCCAACCCTGGCCTCTCGCATGGAAGGTGAGAATTCTACCACTGAATCACCACCACCCTCAATGAGCACACATGCCTTTCCCTTCACTCTACTCTCTCATTGCCTGTTTGAGACGTACACGGATTTTGCTGCCCCCAAGTTTTTGCAGTGTTCTGCTCAACCGATTGCCTCCAACTGAAAAATGACTGCTCCACATATTCAGAGATATGTGGTAATCGAGCAACTAAATGCTCCTTTTGCTAATGACATGTTTTTTCAATATGTTCAAATGAGAGGCTTATCGGAAATTATTCACTTTCTTCTGAGTTGCAAAGGAAAATGAAAGGCAAATTATGGCTATATAAGCACGTGTTTGCACGTATCTCATTCCATTGAATTAATTTGCCATCCACTGAGTTATTGACAGCTTCTTCCTCACTCTTTTTCACTTACCAGGTGGAGATGATTCAAGATTTAATTTCCTTGAAGGGTTACTTAGGTTGGCGATGGCACCTTTGTAACACAGAAGTCATAATGTCCACCAGAGAGAATAAGAGCAATAGCCTCCATAAGTGCTTCAACAGTAAGGAGTAAGAAAATGGAGTGTCAGGTTTGAAAGGATATTACGCCTTCACTCTTATTTTTCACATGAGGAAACTGAGGCCCAGAAAGATTAAGGAATGTTATGGGTTGAATTGGTCCACTTTAAAAGATACATTGAAATTCCAATGCCCAGATTTGTGAATGTAACTTTGTTTGGAAATATGGTCTTTAAAGGTGTTATTCCACCATGTGTCTATCAGTTTGTTGTACTGTGGTGGCTTGGATAGTGCTCTGATCCTGGAAGGTATGCCACCAGCATTTCAAATACCAGCAGGGTCAGCCATGATGGATAGGTTTCAATGGAGCTTCCAGACTAAGACAAACCAGGAAGAATGACCAAGTGATCTACTTCTGAAAATTAGCCAATGAAAACCTTATGGATCACAACATAATATGATCTGATATAGTTCTGGAAGATAAACCCAAATGTAGCAACAATTATAAAGATGGTGCAGGACCAGGCAGCATTTCATCCTGTTATATATAAGGCCCCCATGAGTGGGAGCCTATTTGACGACAACTAACAACAAGAACACAAAGATATTATTAGTTAAGTCAACTTGTGGTTATATTGGAGTACCAAAACCAAACCAAACCCAGTGCCGTTGAGTCGATTCCGACTTAGAGCGACCCTATAGGACAGAGTAGAACTGCCCCGTACAGTTTCCAAGGAGAGCCTGGCGGATTTGAACTGCCGATCCTTTGGTTAGCAGCCGTAGCACTTAACCGCTACACCACCAGGGTTTCCTGTTGGAGTACAGTGCGTTATAATCAAATAGGACTGGTGTTCTTGTAAGAGACACAGAGGGAAGTTGGCTATGTGAAGACAGAGGCAGAGATTGGAGTGACATGTCTTCAAGCCAAGAAACACTAAGGATTGCCAGGAGCCACCAGAAGCTAGGAGACAGGTATAGAATAGATTCTCCCTCAGAGCTCCCAGAAAGAGCCAACCCTATGGGCACCTTGTTTTCAGATTCCTATCCTCCAGAGCTGAGACAAGTTTCTGTTGTTTGAAGCCACTCAGTTTGTGGTCCTGTGGTATGGGCAGCCCTAAGAAACTCACACAAAGGTGCTGGCCAGTGAGCTTATTAGTTTGAAGCACTACTAAAACCAAGTGCCAAATATTCCAATGCCTAATCCCTCACTTCCTCCCCATCCCTGCTGCTGCCTGCAGCATCAGTGGCAAATAAAACAACTTCTAGGAGTATATGACCTCAGGGAGGAGTATTTAGGACAAAGCCTCAATATATACTTGCAATTTCCTCCAAATTCCTTAATTACACCCTTCGTTCATTCAAGAAGCTGCCCTCCCCACACACACATAGTAGAATACACACACAGTCTAACAGAGATAATGCATAGTCATCTTAATGCGCTCAGGGCAGCCAGTTCCTGCCAGAGTGAAGAAAGCAGAGTAAAGGGCAATTGACAGGGAGACCCTCTCCATTCCCAGTCCCCTGCCCCTATCAGCCCAGGTAGATCCATTTTCATTGCACTTCTCTTTGATGCAAAATCCAGCTTACTCAGGCAGTTCTGCTTATCAAGTCTGTTCTTAATAACCTAGTTTTATCAAACTCTATCCTGATGGAGCTGAAATACATTTGATCTTAGTATAAAGTACACTTATCAGTCCTTCTGCTAAAATGACACTGCCCATAAGTGAACGGTGTTAAGAGCAAAGTCTCCAGAGCCAGAAAGACCTGAGTTTAAATCCAAGATTCACCACTTCCTAGCCATGGTGCCTTGCCCGACTCGTTCACTCATTCCTCAATATCTTATGGAGTGCACTAGGCTCCAGGAACACAAACAGGTGCAGGCCCTGCTTTCCTGGCTTTCCACTTCAGTGGCAGAGATGAACACTGCCACATTTATTACCCAAGTTAATGTAAAGGGTTAACTCTTACAAATGCTGTGAAGGAAGGTTCCTAGAGCTATGACAGGACCTAGGAGGAGGGTTTCACCTAGTTACAAGGGTCAGGAAAGCTTCCCTAAGAAGGACTGGAGCTAAGATCACAAGGATACATGGGCAATCAGTAAGTGAAATGATGAGCAAAGGCCTGGGCTGGGAGGGACCATGTCAGGTCTGAAGGAGGCCCTGTGGAGCAGAGAGAAGGGAGAGTGATGCAGGAAGTGATGTCAAAGAAATGCGGAGGGACCTGCAGGCCATGAGTAGGAGCTTTGTCCTCATCCTAAGGAAGTGTGTGTGATAGAGAGAGGATTTATGATCAGAGCTACATGAAGAGAAAAGATTGAGGGTCAGTGTGAGCACAGCTAGACAAGTAGGGGCCAGTGCCGTGGTACAGACAGGAGCTGAAGCCATGGTATAGATGGAAAAAGTGAACAGAGTATAAGGTATGTTTAAGAGCTAAAGTCCACAGGCTTCCATGACAAATCAGATATGGGACATGAGAAAAAAAGGATACAGCAAAGCTAAACTCACAGGGCTTTGGCTTGTGTAACTGGATGGATGGAGGTACCATTCTCTGAGAAACAGAGCTCAAGAGGGTCAGACTGGCGACCTAAACTTCTGAGCCTCAGTTTCTTCATCTCTAAAATGGGGATAAAAACCAAAACCAGTTGTCATCAAGTCAGCTCTGACTCATAGTAAGCCCATGCATGTTAGAGCAGAACTATGCTCCCTAGAGTTTTCAATGGCTGGTTTTTCAGAAGTGAATAGTCAGGCCTCTTGTCCTAGGCACCTCTGGGTAGACTTGAACCTCCAACCTTTAGGTTAGTACTGAGCACCTTAACTGTTTACACCACCTCGGGACTCCAAAATGGAGATAATAATACCGGTATCACAATGTTGCAGAAAGTATTAAAGGAGGTTTCTAGAAAGTGCCTGGTGCACAGTGCTTCCCAAATAAATGGTAGCTATTCTGATGCTGTCGCTGTTGTTAGGTGCTTTCAGGTAAGTTCTGATTCAGAGGAACCCTATGCACAACAGAACAGAACACTGCCCGGTCCTGTGCTGGCCTCACAATCTTTGTTATGCCTGAGCCCATTGTTGCAGCCACTGTGTCAATTCATCTCATCCAGGGTCTTCTTCTTTTTCACTGACCTTCTAATTTACCAACATGATGCCCTTCTCCAGGGACTGATCTCTCCTGATAACATGTCCAAAGTACAAAAGACAAAATCTGGTCATCCTTGCTTCTAAGGAAGCATTCTGGTTGTGTCTCCCAAGACAAATTTGTTAGTTCTTCTGGCAGTCCATGGTATATTCAATATTCACCAACACCATATTCAAAGGCATCAATTCTTCGGTCTTCCTTATTCATCATCCAGCTTTCCATGCATATGAGGCAAGTGAAAATATCATGGCACACCTTAGTCCTCAAAGTGACATCTTTGCTTTTCAACACCTTAAAGAGGTTTTTTGCAGCAAATTTGCCCAATTCAATGCGCCGTTTGATTTCCTACCTGCTACTTCCATGGGCTTTGATTGTGGATCCAAGTAAAATGAAATCCTTTACAAAGTCAATCTTTTCTCCATTTATCATGATGTTGCTTATTGGTCCAGTTGTGAGAATTTTTTTTTCTTTATGTTTTTATCAATAGGCTAATTCTGATAGGCTAGTCTTTCTTGATCTGAGTGCAAATTCAGGATCTCAGACATTCACTTGTTTTCACTCTCTTCTCTGACTGCTCTAATAAGCTGCCAGTTTACTGATCTAATCACCCTATATGGTTTCTTTCATGCCATACTAGTAAAATAGGTAAGGTGGCAATTGCTCTTATAAACTTGTTATTGTACATGTCACTGCTATGGATTAGCGCACAGTGGCTCACTTTGCTGTTCAATGGAAAACACCGATTGCAAATGCAGCCCCATTATTAGTAAAATGTTCTTGCTCAAGTGTATTTGTTAACCTCAGGTGTAGCACTGGACGTCATGCAAGGTGAGCAGAAACGCACTAAGCCCAAATGGAAGGGAGCTTACAAACCCCCATTACAAACACTCTATCAATGGGCCCTCATACTGTGGAGTGGGCAAGGCAGGTATTTTCATTATCATTTGTACAAGTGAGATTAACTGAGAAAAAGTAGCTTGTTCAAACTCACAAAACAGGGAAGTAATAGAAGTGACTGGAATACAGGCCTGTGTCTCCCCACCTTGTGACATGTTGTCGTTGTTGTTAGGTGCCGTCGAGTCTGTTCCGACTCATAGCAACCCTATGCACAAGAGAACGAAACACTGCCCAGTCTAGTGCCATCTTTACAATCGTTGTTATGCTTGAGCTCATTGTTGCAGCCACCATGTCAATCCACCTCATCAAGGGACTTCCACTTTTCCACTGACCCTGTACTCTGCCAAGCATGATGTCCTTCTCCAGGGACTGATTCCTCCTGACAACATGTCCAAAGTATGTAAGATGCAGTCCCACCATCCTTGCCTCTAAGGAGCATTCTGGCCACACTTCTTCCAAGACAGATTTGTTCATTTTTTTGGTAGTCCATGGTATATTCAATATTCTTCACCAACACCACAATTCAAAGGCGTCAACTCTTCTTCGGTCTTCCTTATTCATTGTCCAGCTTTCACATGCATATGGTGTGATTGAAAATACCATGGCTTGGGTCAGGCGTACCTTAGTTTTCAGGGTGACATCTTTGCTCTTCAACACTTTGAAGAGGTCCTTTGCAGCAGATTTGCCCCATGCAATGCATCATTTGATTTCTTGACTGTTGCTTCCATGGCTGTTGATTGTGGATCCAAGTAAAACGAAATCCTTGACAACTTCAGTCTTTTCTCCATTTATCATCACGTTGCTCATTGGTCCAGTTGTGAGGATTTTTGTTTTCTTTATGTTGAGGTGTAATCCATACTGAAGGCTGTGGTCTTTGATCTTCATTAGTAAGTGCTTCAAGTCCTCTTCACTTGTGACATGACTATCAAAATTCCCCAGCTGCCAAACACACCACAGGACAAGGACCATAAAAATCACAGTCACTAAATGGAGGACAGGGACAAGATCAAAACTCACGCTGAGCTTCTATACTGCTATTTCATCAACTCGTGATTATTGTGGTTGTCATTAATAGATAGGATTTGTTGAGTAACTACTATAGCTAAGCCATATATTAAACACTTCACTATCTCATTTAATACTCACAGCAACTTATAACGTAAGTGCCTCTACAAATCAGAATTTACAGATAAATTTACAAATGAAGAAGTACATTTTAGAAAGCTTAAGTCACTTGCCCAATTTAATGATATGACCTACTCCTAAATCCTGGTCTTCTTCCATGGGCGCTATACTAAACTGGCATGCTTCTGTGAAATGTGTTTGATTCTCAGTAGAGTCAAATATCAGTAAGGCCAAAATAATGAGAAATTTTGAGTTTTCCCGGATTTTTCTGGCAATTGACACAGTGCCTCCCATCTTCCTAAAAGAAAAGCATTTAATCCAGTTCCTCTCATTCTGTGAACAAACAGGTTGTGAGCCCACACCTGGGCCAGGCACCACACTAGGTACATGTAATGGCACCTCTGTGCATAGACCTTTCTATCTTGAATTCTGATCCTGACTCTACCGTTCACTGGCTGGATAACCTCGGGCAAGTCCTTAACAGCTCAGGCACTCAATTTAATGGTCTTCGAAGTGGGAAAGATAATAGCTCCAACATCATAAGGTAAATGGGACAATGTCATAAAGCACTTAGCATGGTGCCTAAATACATGGTCGGTGCTTCATACAAATTAGCTGTGATTATTTTTTATTTTGATGATCCTTGGAATAGCAGAACAGATGTTAATTTCATTCTACAAGGTGGAAACTGGCTCCAGGAGATAAAACGCTTTTTTGTAATCTCACATAGTTTGTGAATGATAGAACAAAGATAAGAATCCAATTTTCAGTATGTGACTGAACACATTCATGTTATTAAAATCACCTACGGCTCTCTAAGGAGAGTGGAGCTTGATGCCTGCAGGACCCTGAAAGTAGAAGCAGAATGGAGTCAAATTGCTCACTGCAATAAAGGGTTGAGAGGTTAAGAGACCTAAAGGGTGACTCAGGCGTGGGAAGAAAAGATCCAAAGAAACAGAGGTACATGAAAGAGATGCTCACAGAAAGGAGAGAGATGACAGGAGAGAAAACCAGTTGCCATCGACTCAATTTTGATTTGGGGTGACCCCATGTGTACAGAGTAGAACTATGCTCCATAGGGTTTTCAAGGCTGTAACCTTTTGGAAGCAGATAGCCAGGCCTTTCTTTCAAGGTGCCTCTGAGTAGCTTCAAACCTCCAGCCATTCAGTTAGTAGTCAAGTGCTTAACTATTTGCATCCAACGACTCCTGGTAGGAGAAAAAGGCTGGGGGGCAAGAGAATATGTTACAAGAGATCTGAGAAGTTTGCTCTGGGGTGTGCAGTGTAAACTCTCTCTTCCTTCTATCTTCAAAATCCTTGTGAAAATTGCTCCATAGGGTTTCCAAGGAGTGGCTGGTGGATTCAAACTGCCAACCTTTTGGTTAGCAGCTGAGCTCTTAACCACTGTGCCACCAGGGCTCCCCATGAAAACTAGACTACTTATAAATGCTCTGGTATGAGTGGATTTGTTCTGGAGACTGTAAGGAGGTCCTGATTCCCATAGTCACACTGGTGAGGGGTGAAAAGAGTTGTTCATTCACACAAGGACAGTCCTACCTAGGCACTTTCATGGGAAAGCAATGGGCCTGATGTAGTACGTTGGGTGAGAAAGATAAAAGGTGTTGTGGGATTCAACTGAATTTATTAGGTGTGGCTGAAGACAGTCCGTGGAAGGCATGCTGGGAGGGAGGGCAATGGTGGTTCAGTGGTAGAATTCTCACCCTCCATGCAGAAGACCCAGGTCCGCTTCTCGGCCAATGCACCTCACGCATAGTAACCACCCGTCTTTCAGTGGCGGTTTCTGTGTTGTTATGATGCTGGACAGGATCTTCCAAGCTGTGACAGATTAGGAAGAAAGGCGTGAAGATATACTTCTGAAAATCAGTGAGAACCGTATGGATCACAGTGGTTTGATCCCACTGTGCATGGGGTTGCCATGAGTCGGGGCCAACTCAATGGCAGCCAACGACAACAGTGGTGGGAAGAGGGTAAATAACCAAGTTCTGCACAACCTGAGAAAATATAGCAAACAGCTTTAGCTTCCAGGATACCATTCTTAGTCTAATCAGCTTGTAGCAGGGACTCAGACCATTCATTCAGAAAGTGAGCCATACTGTCACAAAGCCCAGAAAAGGATCACAGACATCAATGCTCCCTGGTAGTCCTTCAAGGGTCACAGCTGGTTTAGGAAGCAGGAGGCATGGGCTGAGGTTGGAGATTTTTCACCATTGCTTCTAGTTTGCTGTGTTTTCTGCCTCCTACTCAGAGGTCATCCAGGGGTTCCCACACAGCACATTGGGAAATCATGATAATCTGTTTGTTCTGTCCTTCCTCTGTGCCAGAAATACAATCAACGAAAACCAGACTCTGTATTAACCGCATGTTCACTGAACTTCAGATACGTGGATTATTGTGTTTTAAAGACATATTTGCTAAGAAATCATTTGCTTTTATGTCTGTTGGTGTGGGCAAAGTAATAATTGCTTACACCCGCTGGTAGTAGGTAGCAAGAGTGATGGAAGGAAAGGCAAGGGCAGGGAGGTGGAGAGAGGTGGGAGGATAAGTCAGGGAGTAAAAAGAACCTAAGGAAACTTAGCCTTTCCTAATGAGACTGAACAAATGTATCTATTGGTGTGCTTCCTTTAGAAAAAGGCAATCTCCTGGGTGCTCCATTTACCCTCCCTGAACCATAAAAGCCAAATTGTTGTCTTCAATTCCAACTCATAGAGACTCCATATGTTATAGAGAACAGACGGTCCATAGAGTTTTCTTGTCTATGATCTTTACAGAAGCAGATTGCCAGGTCTTTCTCCCGTGGCACCACTGAGTGGGTTCAAACTGCCAACTTTTAGGTTAGAAGTTGAGCACAAAGTATTTACGCCACTTTTACAATCCCTACCTCCTAAGATCTCCCCCACCAACTTTACCACCATTCAAAATGTACCAAATCAAAGGCCATGTGGGGTGGTAAAAAGTTAACGATATTGGAATGAAATGACCTGAATATGAATCCTAACTCCTGTCATGTATTAGCTGTGGATTCTATCCCTTTTGGCCTTGCTTCTTTTCATGCATGCAATAAAGCTATGAGTTCCATATTTGTTCTCAAATAACGCACCCACACATATAACGCACGTAGCCGTCTAAGAAAATAATGACCAAAGGGGTTGCATGGTTGGCAAAAAACATATAACATGCGTGTTAGTTCCCTACTGTCAATGAGATAATGCAAGGACTCTGTATGTTTCTCTGTACATGCTTCAAAATATGAATACTCATTACTGACCAAGGCGCCACGTGTGCACCCACCACCCGTCTGTCAGTGAAGGCTCGCACATTGCTATGATGCTGAACAGGTTTCGGTGGAGCTTCCAGACTGAGACGGACTGGGAGGAAAGAGCAGGCAATCTACTTCTGAAAATCAGCCAGTGAAAACCCTATGAATCTCAACAGCTTGATCCGCAACCCATCACGGAAATAGTGCAGGACCAGGCAGCATTTCATTCTGTCGTTCATGGGGTAGTCATGACAGCAGATAACGGCAATGACAACAATCGACATTAATAGACAAAATTGCCAGAAGTGTCTTTAAAAAATTTTGACTTTAAATTGTTCAGATAAATGTGCCAGATTCCCATTTCTTCCCTTTGACCGGCTCTTCTGTCACCACCCAACAAGCATGCATCCTGGTGTTCTTCTGAGTCAAGTTTTTCCAACCATCGGCCTGACCGAAGTCAAGCCCAGCCAGCCTGGATAGCCAGAGCAGGAGTGCGTGAGGAAGGACTGAGTCGGGAGTTCAGAGAGGTCTCACACCTGCCCTCAGAATCTCAGTGGCCGTCTGCTGGGGAGGTGAGCTAAGCAGGTGTGCATGCCTCCCCTTGGCTGTGCTTAAATCTTACTGCTTATGACATTGTTACAACTCCAGATGTGACCTGGGAAAGAAGGTTATAAAACAAGGCTCCTCTGTGAAGTTTTCATTTGCTACAACTGGTGTACATGAATTGGCCAGGTCCACACAGGTCAAAATGTGATGGAATTTCAGGAAGCTACTGTAGAGGTTGGCAAACCATGAACCATGGGCCAAATCCGGCCCACCACCTGAGATAAGAATGGTTTTTATATTTTTAAATGGTTGAAAGAATGCAAAAGAAGAATATTTTGTGACATGTGAAAATTATATGAAATTCAAATTTCCATGTCCATAAATAAAGTCTCACTGGAAGATCGCCACATTCTCTCATTTCCATATTGTCTGTGGCTTCTTTCCCACTACAACTGCAGGATTGAGTATTTCTGAAAATACTCAAAAGACCATATGGCCCACAAAGCCTAAAATATTTACTATCTGGCCTTTAGAGCAGGCAGCTCTGGTTACCGTGTAAACAGTGCGAGTCCACTCACCCCCGGCAGAAGCCAATACTGAGCTCCATTCCCTTCAGCCTGACCTACTCCCTCACTCTCCTGTGAGCTTACTGCCTTCGCTCCTACCTTGTTTCTTCACATTTTGTTGTTGTTGTTGTTGTTTTTAAATTTTGTTGTGCTTTAGATGAAAGTTTACAGAGCAGATTAGTTTCTCATTCACACATTTATACACAAATTGTTTTCTGACATTGGTTGCAAACCCTGCAATGTGTCAGCACTCTCTCCCTTTCCCTTTCCACCCCAGGTTCCGCATGTCTATTCTTTCAGTTTTCCTGTCCCTTCCTGCCTTCTCATCTTTGCTTTTGGGCAGATGTTGCCCATTTAGTCTCCTATATTTGATTGAACTAAGAAGGACGTTCCTCACATAATTTTTTTTTTTTTTTTTTAATCTTTGGCTGAAAGGTGAACTTCAGGAGTGGCTTCAGTTCTGAGTTAGCAGGGTGTCCGGGGGCCAAAGTCTTGGGGATTTCCACAATCTCTGACAGGCCATCAAGTCTGGTCTTTTGTATGTGCGTGTGAATATGAGTTTTGTTTTACATTTTTCTCCCACTCTGTCCAGGACCCTTTATTGTGGTCCCTGTCAGAGTGGTTGGTGGTAGTAGCTGAGCACCATCTAGTTCTTCTGGGCTCAGGCTGATGGAGGCTATAGAGTTCATGCAGTCCATTAGTTCTGTGGACTAATATTTTCCTCATGTCTTTCGTTTTCTTCATTCCCCTTTACTCCACATGGAATGGGACTAACAGATGTATCTAAGATGGCCACTTGCAAGCTTTTAAGACCCCAGAGGCAACTCGCCAAAGTAGGAAGTAGAACATTTTCTCTATCAACTATGTTATGGTAATTGACCTAGATGTCCCCAAGACAATGGTCACCAGCCCTCAGCCCCAGGAACCCGGTCCCTCGAGGTGTTAGGATGTGTCTAGGAAGCTTCAGTGACTTTGCCTTGGTCAAGTTGGGTTGACTTTCCTATATTGTACGCTGTCTTTCCCTTCACCAAAGCTATCACTTTTCTTAGGTTGTTATAATACTGGTCTCTTACTATGTTTGTCTTTTTGTGATTAACTTATTTTATTCAGCATAATGACCTCAACACTCATTCATGTTGTGAGAGATTTCGCAGGTTCATCATTGTTCTTCATTGTTGCATGGTATTCCATAAAAAAATTTCTTTTTTTTTATTCCATTGTGTGTATGTACCATAATTTGCTTATCCATTCATCTGTTGTTGCGCACTTAGGTTGTTGGTGTTCATGCATTGTTAGTTATGGTTTGTAGTCAATATGCCATGCATTAGGACCCCTGACATTGTCCCTATTATTTCTTCCATGATTTTTATCATTTTAGGTTTCATATTCAGGTCTTTGATCCATTTTGAGTCAGTTTTTGTGTACGGTGTAAAGTATGGGTCCTGTTTCTTTTTTTTTTTTTTTTTACAGATGGACATCAGTTTTGCTGGCACCATCTGTTGAAAAGGCTATTTCCCATTTAATGGACTTTGATTCTTTGTCAAAGATCAGCTGACCATGAATTTACATCTGGGTTCTTGGTTCTGTTCCATTGGTCTGTGTGCCTGTTGTTGTACCAGTACCAGGTTGTTTTGACTACTAAAAACCGAAAAAAAAAAACCAGTGCTGTTGAGTCGATTCTGACTCATATTGACCCTCTAGGACAGAGTAGAACTGCCCCATAGAGTTTCCAAGGAGGGCCTGGCAGATTCGAACTGCCGACCCTTTGGTTAGCAGCCATAGCGCTTAACCACTATGCCACCAGAGTTTCCGTTTTGACTACTATTGCCGTATAATAGGTTCTGAGATCAGGAAGGTTGAGGTCTCCTACTTTGTTCTTTTCCTTCAATAATGCTTTGATTATCCGGAACCTCTTTTCCATATGAAGTTGGTGATTAGCTTTTCCATCTCATTAAAGAAGTCTGTTGGTATTTGGATTGGGATTGCATTATATCTGTAGATCTCTCTGGGTAGAATTGTCATTTTCACAATGTAGAGTCTTCCTATCCATTAGCATGGTATGTTTTTCCACTTATGTAGGTCTCTTTCAATAGCGTTTTGTAGTTTTCTTTGTGTAGGTCTTTTACTTCCCTGGTTAGATTTTTTCCTAAGAATTTTAACTTTTTAGGGGCTATTATAATGGTATTGTCTTCCTGGTTCCTTTTTCAAAGTTCTCTTGGGTGATGTGTAAGAATCCAACTGATTTTTGTATGTTCATCTTGTATTCTGCTACTCTGCAGAGTCTTTCTATTAGTTCCAGTAGTTTTCTTGTGGAATCTTTGGCGTTCTCTATGTATACAATCATATCATCTTTGAATAGCATTTGTTTTATTTCTTCCTTTCCAATTTGGATGCCTTCTTTTTCTTGCATTATTGCTCTAGCTAGGACTTCCAGCACAATGTTAAGTAAAAGCGGTGATAAAAGTCATCTTTGTCTTGTTCCCATTCTCAGGCAAAATGCTTTCAGCCTCTCTCTGTGATGTTGGCAGTTGGTTTTTTATAGATACCCTTTATTGTGTTGAGGAATTTCCCTTCTATTCATATTTTGAGAATTTTTATCAGGAATGGGTGTTGGACTTTATCAAATGCCTTTTCCGCATCAACTGAGATGATCATGTGATTTTTTTTCTATTGTTTTATTTGTGTGGTGGATTACACATTGATTGATTTTCTAATGTTGAATCATCCTTGCATACCTGGTATGACTCTCGCTTGGTTGTGGTGTATTATTTTTTTGATATGATGCTAGAATTTTGTTGAGAATTTTTGCATCTATATTCCTGACAGATATTGGTCTGTAATTTTCTTTTTTGTTGTGTCTTTGCTTGGCTTTGGTATCAAGGTTATGCTGGCTTCATAGAATGAAATAGGGAGTATTCCTTCTTTTCCTGCTCTGAAATGGATTGAGTAGTACTGGTGTGAGCCCTTCTCTGAATGTTTCGTAGAATTCTACAGTGAAGCCACTCAGGCCAGGGCTTTTTTCTGTTGGGAATTTTTTTTAATTCCCTCTTTGATCTCTTCTCTGGTTATGGGTCTGTTCAGATTTGCTATCTCGGTTTGTGTTAGTTGAGGTAGGTAATATGTTTCTGGAAATTTGTCCATTTCCTGTAGGTTCTGAAATTTGTTTGAGTACAATTATTCATATTATTATCTTATGGTCCTTTTTCTTTCAGCTGGGTCTGTTGTAATTTCCCCCATCTCATTTCTTATTTGGATTATTTGATTCCTCTCTCTCTTTTCTTTTTTGTCACTTTGGCCAATGTTTTGTTGATATTTTCAAAAAACAAATTTTGGCCTTGTTGGTTCTTTTTATTGCTTTTCTGTTCTCTATTTCATTTATTTCTGCTCTAATCTTTATTATTTCCTTTCTTCTGGTGACTGTAGGTGTCTTTTTTTGTTCTTTTTCTATTTGTTCTAATTGTAGGGCTAACATGTTGACTTTGGCCCTTTCTTCTTTTTTGATATGTGCATTTAATGCTATAAATTGCCCTCTGAGCACTACTTTTGCTGTGCCTCAAAGGCTTTGGTATGATGTGTTTTCATTCTCATTTGATTCTAGGAATTTTTTTACTCCCTCTTTGATTTCTTCTATTACCCAGTTGTTTTTAAGCAAGGCATTACTTGGTTTTCATGTATTTGATTTTTTTTTTCCTTGCTCCTCCTGTTATTGATTTCTATTTTTATGTCATTGTGATCAGAGAGGATGCTTTGTATTATTTCAGTGTTTTTCAATTTTATTGAGGGTTGCTTTGTGGTCTAATATGTGGTCTATTCTGGAGCATGTTCCATGTACTTTGGAAAAGAAAGTATATATGGCTGCTGTTGGGTGGAGTGTTCTGCATATGTTTATGAGGTCAAGTTGGTTGACTGTGGCCTTTAGATCTTCTGTATCTTTGTTGAGTTTTTTCTACACATTCTGTCCTTTATCGAGATTGGTGTGTTAAAATCCCCTACTGTTATTGTGGAATTATCTATTTCTCTCTTCAGCGCTTTTAGAGTTTGTTTTATGTGTTTTGAAGCCCTGACATTGGGTGTGTAGATATTTATTAGGGTTATGTCTTCTTGGTGGCTTGTCCATTTAATCATTATATAATGTCCTTCCTTATCTTTTAAGGTTGATTTTGCCTTAAAGTCTATTTTGTCTGAGATTAGTATTGCCACTCCTGAACTTTTTTGGTTACTGTTTGCTTGATATAGTTTTTTCCATCCTTTGATTTGGTGTAGTGGTTAAGAGCTCAGCTTTTAAACAAGAGGTTGGCAGTTCAAATTCACCAGCCACTCTTTGGAAACCCTATGTAGTAGTTCTACTCTGTTCTATAGGGCCACTATGAGTTGGAATCAACTTGATGGCAATGGATAGGGGTGTTTTTGGTTTTGATTCTGAATATATTTATGTCATTGTGTCTAACGTGTGTCTCTTGTAGACAGCATATTGATGGGTCATGATTTTTTATCCATTCTGCCACTCTGTGTCTTTACAGATATATTTAAGCCATATATGACCAGCGTGATTATCAATAGGTATGAGTTTATTGCTGTCATATCGTTGTGGTTGTTTTTTGTTTTAACTTTTATTTATTTGTGGTGCTGGTGTTTTCTTTGTTCCTCTTACTTTCCTGTGCTGAGTTCCTTTTGTATTGGATTTTCTTTTCTTTCATTATTATATATTTTGTGGTTACTGAGTCTATGTTTTTCTTCCTTTTTAATTTGGTGAGTAGGTTTGTTAACTTTCTTTGTGGTTACTGTGAAATTTACCCTTATCTTCCTAAATTTGAACCTGTCTTTTACTACTTGGTATTGCCTTGACTTCCTCTCCATTTGAAAGTTCTATACCTAAATCGTTTATTCCCCTTTTATTGTTTTGACATTGTTGTCATTTATAGATGTCTTTGTTTCTCTGTTTTAAGTCTTCTAGCTTTGTTTATTATTGAGAATTCTTTACCTAGGTTGGTATCTGGCAGATGCTATCCTTGTCCTAGATTCCAGTTGTTGGACTCCTTTTAATATTTCTTGTAAGTTTGGTTTGGTTTTTACATAGTCTCTTAATTTCTGTTTAACTCAAAATGTTCTAATTTGGCCATTGTATTTGAGAGTTTTGTAGAATTTATTATTCTTGGTTGGAAGTTTTTTCTTTTGAGGTTTTACATGTGTCATCCCATTGCCTTCTTGCCTGCATAGTTTCTGCCAAATAACCAGTGTTTAGTCTTATTTTTTCCTGTTTGTATGTGATTTTGCACTTTTCTCAAGCTACT
Organism: Loxodonta africana; assembly: GCF_030014295.1. NCBI lineage: Eukaryota > Metazoa > Chordata > Mammalia > Proboscidea > Elephantidae > Loxodonta > Loxodonta africana. The sequence continues at coordinate 24,712,838 of NC_087354.1, forward strand.
CTCAGGATTCTTTCTTTGTCTTTGTTTTTGGCAAGTGTGATTATGATATGTCCTGGTGACTTCGTTTTGGGCTCTATCCTATATGTGGTTCATTGAGCTTCTTGGATGGTCAGCTTCTCATCTTTCATATTTGGGAAGTTTTCTGCCAGCAAATCTTCAGCAATCTTCTGTGTATTTCCATTTTCTCCCCCTGTTCTGGAACTCCAATCACATGCAAATTTTTGCTCTTGATTATGTTCCACATAATTTTTAGGTTTTCTTTATTCTTTTCTCTGACTTTTCCTCAAAGTGGCATCCAAAGATTTTGTCTTCAATCTCACTGAGTCTATGTTCCAGTTTTTCAAGTATGTTCCTAAAGCTTTCTGTTGTATTGTCCATTTCTGAAATTGTTTTGTTTATCTTTTGGATTTCTGTTTTTGTACAGTTTCTAATTTATTTATTTTGACATTTTGTTCTTGTATTGTTTTCCTGAATTCTCCTATTGCTTTGTTTGTATTTTCCTTGTTTTAGCTGTTTTCATTGGTTTTTCCTGTGTTTTCTGTGCTTTAATTTATTTTTTCCTTGATTTTGGCTGTGCTTTCCTTGATCTCTTTCCTAATCTTTTGGAGAGCCCTAAATATTAGTCTTTTGAATTTCATAGAAAAGGAAGAAGCAGGGGGGGAAGCGTGTGGTGAGAGAGGGTGGGGTGGGCAGAGGGGTGGTTCATATTGTGGATCCCAGAAGTGGGAGCTGCTGGGCTGGAGGGGTTCTTGCTGCTACTCACCAAAAGGGTGAGGGGTGAGAAAGCATGTTTCTCTGTTTACTGGGTGCTCTGTCTCCTATTGGAGCCCCATGAAGTTGTCTTCCTATATCCCCTGTCCAGGGTCATTGCTGGCTGTGTTCCAAGATGGTGATGCTCTGCTGTGTTAGTTGGCAGGGGACTTCCACTCTGTATTTCTCCTCGTTCTCTGTTTTCAGCCAGTTTCTTCTTCCATTTGGTGTTTGATCTAGTTTTTTATCCCTTCATTTGATGCTTAGGATTCCAGGATCGAAGTTTGTATCTGATTTACTTAGTTTTTCAGGTCTTTGCTGCAGAGGGATGGCAGAGTGCAGCTGTCTGGGGCACCATGTTGGCTCTGCCTCTGTGTTTTTTTTTTTAACATATTTTTCATGACTCTTTTTATGTTTGAAAACATAAATATCTGTCTGTTTGAAAGCCATTTAAATCTAATGTATATCTCCCTATCACTTCCAGAATAAGCATCCTATTTTCAAGCTCTCACCCACCATTACAATGCCCTCCTCATCTACCTAATAGCTTCACAGTGACCCCATGTGAGAGAATGGAACTGCCCCCATAGGGTTTCCTAGGCTGTAATCTTTACAGGAGCAAATCATCAGGTCTTTCTTCCACAGGGCTGCTGGATGGGTTCACACTGCCAACCTTTCAGTTAGCAGCCAAATACTTAACTGTTTGCACCACCAGGGCTCCTTAACAAATCTCTTACTGCCTTCAAAGTCCAGTCCAAAGGAACCACCCCTGTTCCTCACACACTCAGTCAGAACATGTTTTAGTCATCAAGTGTTTCTCCAAAGCACACGTTTTTTATAAACTTCTGCAGTGGGACTTATCACACTGTTTTGAAATTATTTACTTATGTGACTAGCCTGGTCCACCATACCTACTAAAACCAAACCAAATTTTGTTATTGTCAAGTCTATTCTGTCTCATAGTGACCCTATAGGACAGAGTAGAACTGCCACACAGGGGTTTCCAAGGAGCAGCTGATGGATTCAAACTGCCAACCTTTTGATTAGCAGCCGTAGCTCTTAACCGCTGTGCCACCAGGGTTCATACCTACTAGAGAGGATGTGAAAGGCTCACATTTATTAGCTATTATTATTACTGTTGTTAATATTATCTCCAGAGTGAGAATGGCAGAGCTAGTAAGTGGCAGAGCCAGGATTCAAATCCAGGACTCTCTGATCCTCCACTCCCCGCACCCCCCGCCCCATATGCTCCATTAGAAGGACCAGGATATGTTTGCAACAGGGCTAGATGATGCTTTCATATAGAGTCATTACACCAGTTGTCTACCAGCCCAGTGACTTTCCATGTGACATTTCCATTTCTATGACTCCAGCACTTGGCATGAGGAACAAAATATGTGTTTATAGAATTTGAAAATAATGATAGTTTAGATCAGTTTTATTGCCTTTTCATCTCTGTAGTTTAGAGCACACTTCTTAAAATACAGCAATAGACATAAGATAGGTCTTTACAGATTCATCCTAAGTAGCTCCATGAACTTAGAGAAGCCACCTAACTTTTATGAAATGCAAATTTCTCATCTGTTGGCTGATAAGGATGAGACCTAACTGACTGACTTCACCTACTTCATAGGAGGGAGTGATAATCAATCATAAAAATAACAATCAGCATGAATAATACAAGTTCACGTTGCTAAAGAGTGTTGCAATTTTAAAAGTGCTTTCATAAACAAGATATGTTACACTGGCCAAAAAAAAAGAGAGAGAGAGAGACCAAAACAATGTAATATCAGTAAAAGCTCTTTATAAATTGTAAAATATACACGTGAAATAATATGGCTTTTAGTTTCTATTGTAATAGCCACCTGGCATAGCTCAAAAGATCACAGTCTGGCAGATAGAAGAGTCTGTTTCAAGGGCTCGTAACGCATTTCAGAGTGTAAGGTTAATTTTATTTTGCATGATAATGCCACTGCCTTCTGACTTGCTCTACTTCAGCTTCTTTGTGGAGAAATAAAATCAAAGTCTTACAAGTGCATGGAACTTAGATTAACAAAATACTTCCACATTTATTACCTCTTTTAATCCTCAGGACTATTACCACTTTGCAGATCAGAAATCCATGCTTTGGAGCTGGAAGGGACCTGCCTTTCACCTTCCAGCTAGTACGAGGCAGTTGGAATTATAACCAAGGTCTTCAGACTACAAGTCCCTGATCTTTCCTCCATATCAAGATCCTACAGCATTAGAACACTTACAATTATCTATTCCAAGATCTTTACTCCTTAACAAACTGGACACCATTACTGAACGTTTTAATCAAAGATTCTATAGAAAAATTCTGATCAAAAGGAGTAAAATTGCAGAACAGAATTTCAAATTCTCAATGGAATTTGGACTTTCTGGAGACCTTGAGGCTGGATGAACCCCTGAAAATATTGCTGTGAGATAATCTTTAAACTTTAAACCTTAAACCAAAACTATCCCTTGATGTTTTCTATGAGTCAAACAATAGTTTAGCTTAATTAGTCAAATATCTCTGCCTTGAGCATTATGCTCTTTTAAAAAATTATCTATGTGAAATCAAATTGACAATAGCAACTTAAATGGTTAAATGAGAAACTTACAGTGCAGTAAGTTTATGTTAATATTGCTGGAATAATTTGAAAAAGGATAACAAGAATAATTGTACAACTTAAAGAATGTAATCAGTGTCACTGAATTTTACATGTAGAAATTGAAATTGTGTATCTTTTGCTGTGCATATTTTCACCAAAAAAAATTAAGAAAAAAAAAAAAGAAAGAAACTGAGACCAAGAGACTACAAATGCTCTACCTACAATCATATAAACCCAGCGAGGATAGTCTCACTTCTCCCCGGTTGCTGAACAGTTATGTTTTACCGCCTGTAGGTCCTTGGGTGGCACAAATGGTTAAGCACTGAGCTACTGACTAACCTTGGAAGAAAGGCCCAGCAATCTTCTTCAAAAGGTCTCAGCCTTGAAAACCCTATGGAGCACAGTTCTATGCTGCACACATGAGGTTGCCATGAGTCAGAATCAATTCAACAGCAACAGGATGGTAGCCAGACTCCAAGATGGCCTCCAGTGATCTCCCCTCCTTGCATCCATGCAGTTGTGTAGTCTGCTTCCATAATGAAGAACGCTGACTTGTGTAGCCAATAGGACATTGAGGAAATGACAGTGTGTGACTTCTGAAGCTAAGTCATAAAAGACATTGTGGCTTTTTGCCTTGCTGTCTGAGATAATGCCCTTTTCTGCCACTTTTCAGAAGTTCTCTAAACTCACTCTCAGGAACATGAATCAAACTAGAGTGATTCTCCACAGCATTCACCCAGCTGCCCCAGAAATTTTCCATCTTGTCCTCAAGCAATTTCCTCACAGCGTGCTTATGTCTAAAGCCTCAGATAAGGTTGACTAGGCGTGCGAATGCCGGATGTTCTGTATCTGATCTCTCCTCTGAGGAACACATCGTAACAGCTGAGATGCATCTGGTTGAAAATGGTGTCCTGGAATGATAGGATCGTGATGCTTAAATATATTTTGTTTATTTGTTCCAGGTCCCATGTTTTTCTCATCTTTAAATCCTTCTACCATCCTCCTGCTCTTTATGGTATATCATTCTTATTACTGAGAAACCAAGACCATGGAAACTGATTATTGACAATAAACATGCTCATCCTTAAAAACAGCAAAAACCATTGTATTTGTAAATCAGAGTCTCTTCTTTTTCCAAAGCAAATAAACCGTGGAACTACTTGTCCCAAAGACTGGTCTATTTATGCAACTCTCTTGAAAAAAGAAATACGAGTGAAAATCCTGAATTCGTCCATCTTTGCCCTATGAAAACCTATGATACTTGCCAAGAGGAAAGGAACAAAGTGCTGACCTATCAGGAGTTTGCTTCCCACCCCAGAAGTATGGCAAGGAACAAATATCATCAAGTCCTTTGTGGTGGCGGTAAGGGTAAAGCAGAGCCAGAAATACCCTCCAGAAGAGGCTTCAGGTTGCTGAGGGTAAAAAAGCATCACCCCAAGGCACAGTCACAAAGGAAAGCCAAGAATTTGGGAAGGACCCGCCTTACATACAGGGGACCAACAAAAATGCATGGCAAGGGAGAACCTGGAAATCTGGGAATAACCAGAAAAAAAAAAATTTTTTTTTTTTAAACCAGAACAGAGAAAGAATTGAAGGAACATAAAAGGTTGCTAACATATATTGACCATCTACTGTGAGCCACGCACTGTGCCCGGCTTAATCTCATTTAAACCTCCCAATTACTTAGTAGCCAAGAGCATCTGCTTTGAAGATAGCCTTGGTTCAAATCCCCTTTCTGGTTGTATGATTTTTGAGCAAATCACTTAACCTCTGTGAGCCTCAGTTTCCTTACTTGTAAAGCAGTGAGATGGATATTATATATATAATGAGTATTCTTCAGTATTATGAGAAATAACATAATTCCATGTAAAGCAGTGATTTCAAACTTTAACAAGGTTACAAATCACCTAAGGATCTTGGTAAAATTCTGATCCATGATCTGGGTGTGGCCTGAGATTCTGCATTTCTAGCAAGTTTCTAAGAGATGCTGTTGCTGCTGGTCCAAGGCCCACATTTTGAGCAGTGAATATATAACACTAGAGCTATCATCGTTGCCGGTGCTAATGCAGTAAAAGCTGCGAAAGCAGGAACCTGTGTAAGGCATAAATCTGTCAGAAAAGGAAACCTCAAATATTTCCCACTAATAGAGAGCAATAGACAGTGGTAAGAATGCACCCTGTCAAAGACAGAAAACTTGCGAGACCCGGAAAAACAAGACAGTCCTATTGAATTCTGGCTTGCACAGGTTTCAGTGTATTATCTTCAGAGCAAGCCCGTTCTGACCACCTTCTATGCACCCTGTTGGTGGAGGAGGGATCCCCTGCCCTAAATAATACCAGATGGCCAAACACACACCTGATGCTGGAAAGGTGAGATTGACAGCAGTTTATATGTCACATATACTCACGGCTCAGCAGAGGAGGACACTGCATACCATGCAGGCCCAGACAGGTTTTGCACTTGAGAACAGACTGAACAAGTAGGGGCCGTGGGAGGCAGGCTTTGTAGTGACAAAGGGTGAGGTGGCCCCTGGTTCCTGTGGGGAATGTGATTGGCTTGTTGGAATAATTTTGCAAGCTGGCACAGAAATGAAATCTGTTAGGTTGAGATCCAAGTGGAGTACAGCTGGTCTGTCAGACACAGGAAATAGCCAGGTGGGGAATCTTTTCTGCTGGGTCAGGGGCCATATATGGCAAGATCGGGGGAACTTCTGATTAGACCTTTAGAGCTTTGTGAACCTTAAAGATGTCAAGGCAGCACTTAATACTGAATCTTAATTTCAGGTCTTACACTGCAGAGTCAGGGTTAAAATCCAGAGGACTATCTGATTCCTACCACTGCCCACGTTGACTCTTTCAAAGGGCAGGATATGCTTGGAGTGGGGCTAGGTGATGCTTTCATACAAAATCATTATGCTGGTTGTCCACTGGCCCAGTGATTTCCCATGTGGCATTTCAGCCGCGACATCTTGAAGGTTCCAGAAAATAACTCCAACGGTACAGTGATGGATTTACTGCAGCCTCCATCACATTATTACATGCTGAGGACTTTGCAGGCTGCTCAGAAAACTTCTGTCAGCAAAGACAGATTCAATCAAAAATGAAAATTGAGGCTTAATTCAGCCTGGGGAGGAAATCGATTAGCCGGGAGATGGGCGATTAACCCCCTGGGCCACATCTCAGGGCTAAGCAGGGCTGACTGTTCCATGTTCATTAAAATTAATTAAGCACTGTCTTACCCCAGGAATCACAGGGAAGAAGTTCTCATCTAAGATTGAACAGGCCTGGAGACATGGGCACAGGGCTTGATTCTCATTGCCTTTTAGTGGAAGGCTGGGCCTGAATAAGCAGATTTTTGGCTTGATAGAGACTGTAATGAGCCTGATACCATTATTTTACACTTGCAGCACTTTTGAGGCAATCCTGAGAAAGGGAAAGAAGTGAGCAGTCCTTATACCTCTAAACCTTAGAGTTAGACCCTTTAGAAATTGTGAGTGCTATACTGTGGGTGTTTTTTTATACTGTGGAAGCCAGCACAGCTTGTACAAGGCATGGTCATGGAAGCTCCAGAGACACATCCAAACTCCCTGAGGGACGGAATTGCTAGGCTGAGGGCTGTGGGGACCATGATCGCGGGGAATATCTAGCTCAATTGGCATAACATAGTTTATAAAGGGAAACCCTGGTGGTGTAGTGGTTAAGAGCTACAGCTGCTAACCAAAGGGTTCAGTAGTTCGTATCTGCCAGGCGCTCCTTGGAAACTCTATGGGGCAGTTCTACTCTGTCCTATAGGGTCACTATGAGTCAGTATCGACTTGACGGTAGTGGTTTTGGTTTCTTAGTTCTTTTTAGTTTATAAAGAACATGTTCTGGAGGCAGGGCCAAGATGGCTGACTAGGTAGAAGCTACCTCGGATCCCTCTTGCAACAAAGACTTGGAAAAACAAGTGAATTGATGACATACATGACAATCTACGAACCCTGACCATCAAACACAGATCTAAAGAGTTGACCTGAGTGACGGAGACTGAGAATGAACAACCACAGGGAAGCAACGACTGTTTTCAGAGCCTGGAGCCAGCGCCCCAGACAGGAAACCTTGGCGCCAGGCTTTGGACTGGGTGCAGGGGAGCTAAGCATGGCATCCTGAGATGGCGCAAACACGGGACTCAGCCCTAGCCCCCAGAAGTGACTTTGGGGGAAGCCCAGCCAGTGCACGCAGGCAGTGCAGCAATGCGGCTGACAGGAGGAGAAGTCACCAGGAGGCAGTGACTGGTTTTGGAGCCTGGAGTGCAGTGTCCCAGCCAGGGAACCTTGGCGCTGGGCTTTGGACTAGGAGAGGAGGAACTGACCACAGCTTCTGAGACAGCACAAGCACGGGACACGGGCCTGACCCTTGGGGGCAATCTCGACCCAGCCAATGCACACAGGCTACACTCCCCTCGGGAATCTCAGATAAAACAGCTATCAACCAAACAAGATAGGTAACTTTGTCTATATTCCGAGGTGCTACTCTCTCCTATTTACCTGAACCCTCCCCTCCCCTTCCCAGGTGGCTTCATTAACATTGGAATTTCCTGAGCCAGAGAGTAATGTGCGCTGCAGTTTTTCTTTCTTTTTGGTCTTTTCCTAACCCATTCTCCTGGCCTGAGAGAAGCAGCTACAAAAAACCCAGGGACCAAAAATCCTTCCCTAATTGGACTAAAAATACAGAACCAGCTCCAGCCAAGCATATGTGATCCACAGTCTTGGGCTTTCATCCCTACAGGGAACAAGGTGGCTATTATAACGCAAAGGCATTTCTGATAGGGATCTGACTGTAATTGTTTTAGCAGATTACTGGAAAGACAAGTTTCCCAGGTCTGATATCCCTGCATATTCAACAGAGCCCTCACTGACCCACAACAGGGAACTGAGGGCTGAAGCTCCCCCCAGACCACCTAACCTCCTGCCTTAGGGGTCTAAGAAGGGTGACACCTACCAATCTGTAGAGGTACTTGCATTGGGGGCCTAAGGTACAGCTGCAGAACCCACCCACCAAAGTGCTTTAGGAATAGAGACACACCTACCTTACTGGAACTTGGGGGAAGCCTGTCAGCATCCTGCCCCCCCAGAGTGTCACCCCCTGCTGCTACTAGAATCTGGTGCACACAACTATCACCACTACTTCTCTAGGTGGATAGGTGACAGTCTGCACCACACACCTGATGACCCAAAATCAGGTTCTACTCAAGAATAGTGAATGGACTCTTGGGCTTATATATCTGGTAACAGCCCAAACCAGCTGGTAATAGGACTATAAGTGATTCAAGGGCTACAACAATCAAGACAGCATAATGTAGTAGCCCGTCTACATACCTTGAAAGAAAACAAAGCAAGATAAGACTCAGTGAGCAAATATGGAATAAATCACTACAATATCTTAGTGATGGCTTGGAGAGAGCAGTCGATATCAAACCACATAAAGAAGCAGACCATGATTGCTTCTACAACCCCCCAAACTAAAGAATCAAAATCTTTCCCAAATGAAGATACAATCCTGGAATTACCAGATACAGAATATAAAAAACTAATTTAGAGAATGCTTCAAGATATCAGGAATGACCTCAGAAATGAAATAAGGCAATCTACAGAAAAAGCCAAGGAACACACTGGTAAAGCAGTTGAAGAACTCAAAAAGATTATTCAAGAACATAGTGGAAAAATTTATAAGCTGCAAGAATCCATAGAGAGACAGCATTCAGAAATCCAAAAGATTAACAGTAAAATTACAGAATTAGACAACTCAATAGGAAGTCAGAGGAGCAGACTCGAGCAATTGGAATGCACAGTGGGGGATCAGGAGGACAGAGGAATTGACACCAATATAGATGGGAAAAAATCAGATAAAAGAATTTAAAAAAATGAAGAAACACTAAGAATCATGTGGGACTCTATCAAGAAGAATAACTTGTGTGTGATTGGAGTCCCAGAACAGGGAGGGATAACAGAAAATACAGAGAGAATAGTTGAAGATCTGTTGGCAGAAAACTTCCCTGACATCATGAAAGATGAAAGGATATCTATCCAAGATGATCATCGAACCCCATTTAAGACTGATCCAAAAAGAAAATCACCAAGACATGTTATCATCAAACTTGCCAAAACCAAAAATAAAGAGAAAATTTTAAAAGCAGCCAGGGATAAAAGAAAGGTCTCCTACAAAGGAGAATCAATAAGAATAAGTTCATACTACTCAGCAGAAACCATGCAGTAAAGAAGGCAATGGGATGACATATATAGAGCACTGAAGGAGAAAAACTGCCAGCCAAGGATCATATATCCAGCAAAACTTTCTCTCAAATATGAAGGCGAAATTAAAACATTTACAGATAAATACAAGCTTAGAGAATTTGGAAAAACCAAACCAAAGCTACAAGAAATACTAAAGGAAATTGTTTGGTCAGAAAATCAATAATATCAGATACCAGAACAGCACAAGGTCACAGAACAGAACATCCTGATATCAACTCAAATAGGGATATCACAAAAACAAATTCAGATTAATTTTAAAAAGAAAAAAAATGCTCAAAACAGGGAATCATTGAAGTCAATATGTAAAAGATCACAATAATCAAAAAGAGGGACGAAATACAGGTGGCATAGAACCGCCAGATGGAGAGGGAAACAAGGCGATATAGGACAATACAAGTTAGGTTTTTACTTAGAAAAATAGGGGCAAATATTAAGGTAAGCACAAAGAGGTAGAACAACTCCATAACTCAAAATAAAAACCCAGAAAAACATAACGACTCAGCAAACATAAAGTCAAATACGATGAAAATGAGGAACACACAATTTACGAACAAAAACGTCTCAGCACAAAAAAGCAAGTGGAAAAATGAAATTGTCAACAACACACATAAAAAGGCATCAAAATAACAGCACTAAACACATACTTATCTATAATTACGCTGAATGTAAATGGACTAAATGCACCAATAAAGAGACAGAGAGTCTCAGACCGGATAAAGAAACACAATCCGTCTATATGCTGCCTACAAGAGACACACCTTAGACTTAGAGACACAAACTAAAACTCAAAGGATGGAAAAAAATGTATCAAGCAAACAACAAGCAAAAAAGAGCAGGAGTAGCAATTTTAATTTCTGACAAGAAAGACTTTAAAGTTAAATCCACCACAAACGATAAAGAAGGACACTACATAACGATTAAAGAGACAATTGACCAGGAAAATATAACCATATTAGATATTTATTCACCCAATCACAGGGTTGCAAGGTACATAAAACAAACTTTGACAGAACTGAAAAGTGAGATAGACACCTCCACAATTATAGTAGGAGGCTTCAATACACCACTTTCGGAGAAAGACAGGACTTCCAGTAAGAAGCTCAATAGAGACACGGAAGACCTAATTGCTACAATCAACCAACTTGACCTCATAGACTTATACAGAACACTCCACCCAACAGCTGCAAAGGATACTTTTTTTTCTAGTGCACATGGAACATTCTCTAGAATAGACCACATATTAGGTCATAAAACAAACCTTTGCAGAATCCAAAACATCGAAATATTACAAAGCATCTTCTCAGACGACAAGGCCATAAAAGTGGAAAACAATAACAGAAAAATTCGGGAAAAGAAATCAAATACTTGGAAGCTGAACAATACCCTGCTGAAAAAAGACTGGGTTATAGAAGACATTAAGGAGGGAATAAAGAAATTCATAGAATGCAATGAGAATGAAAACACTTCCTATCAAAACCTCTGCGACACAGCAAAAGCAGTGCTCAGAGGTCAATTTATATTGATAAATGCACACATACAAAAAAAAAAGAAAGAGCCAAAATCAGAGAACTGTCCCTACAACTTGAACAAAAAGAAAGTGAGCAACAAAAGAATCCATCAGGCACCAGAAGAAAACAAATAATAAAAATTAGAGCTGAACTAAATGAATTTGAGAACACAAAAACAATTGAAAGAATTAACAAAGCCAAAAGCTGGTTCTTTGAAAAAATTAACAAAATTGATAAACCATTGGCCAGACTGACTAAAGAAATACAGGAAAGGAAACAAATAACCCACATCACAACAGACCCAAATGAAATTAAAAGAATCATAACAGATTATTATGAAAAACTGTACTCTAACAAATTTGCAAACCTAGAAGAAATGGATGAATTCCTAGAAAAACACTACCTACCTAAACTAACACAATCAGAAGTAGAACAGCTAAATAGACCCATAACAATAAAAGAGACTGAAAAGGTAATCGAAAAACTCCCAACAAAAAAAAGCCCTGGCTTGGACAACTTCACTGCAGAGTTCTACCAAACATTCAGAGAAGAGTTAACACCACTACTACTAAAGGTATTTCAAAGCATAGAAAATGACGGAATACTACCTAACTCATTCTATGAAGCCACCGTATCCCTGATACCAAAACCAGGTAAAGACATCACAAAAAAAGAAAATAATAGACCTATATCCCTCATGAACATAGATGCAAAAATCCTCAACAAAATTTTAGCCAATAGAATTCAACAACATATCAAAAAATAATTCACCATGACCAAGTGGGATTTCTACCAGGTATGCAAGGCTGGTTTAATATTAGAAAAACCATTAATGTAATCCACCATATAAATAAAACAAAAGACAAAAACCACATGATCTTATTAATTGATGCAAAAAAAGGCATTTGACAAAGTCCAACACCCATTTATGATAAAAACTGTCAGCAAAATAGGAACTGAAGGAAAATTCCTCAACATAGTAAAGGGCACCTATACAAAGCCAACAGCCAACATCACTCTAAATGGAGAGAGCCTGAAAGCATTTCCCTTGAGAACGGGAACCAGACAAGGATGCCCTTTATCACCGCTCTTATTCAACATTGTGCTAGAGGTCCTAGCCAGAGCAATTAGGCTAGACAAAGAAATAAAGGGCATCCGAATCGGCAAGGAGGAAGTAAAATTATATATATTTGCAGATGACATGATCTTATACACAGAAAACCCTAAGGAATCCTCCAGAAAACGACTGAAACTAATAGAAGAGTTTGGCAGCGTCTCAGGTTATAAGATAAACATACAAAAATCATTGGATTCCTCTACATCAACAAAAAGAACATCGAAGAGGAAATAACCAAATCAATACCATTCACAGTAGCCCCCAAGAAGATAAAATACTTAGGAATAAATCTTACCAAAGACGTAAAAGACCTATACAAAGAAAACTACAAAGTACTACTACAAGAAACTAAAAAGGACCTACATAAGTCGAAAAACATACCCTGCTCATGGACAGGAAGACTTAACATAGTAAAAATGTCTATTCTACCAAAAACCATCTATACATACAATGCACTTCTGATCCAAATTCCAATGACATTTTTTAATGTGATGGAGAAACAAATCACCAACTTTATATGGAAGGGAAAGAAGCCCCACATAAGTAAAGCATTGCTGAAAAAGAAGAAGAAAGTGGGAGGCCTCACTCTACCTGATTTTAGAACATATTATACAGCCACAGTAGTCAAAACAGCCTGGTACTGGTACAACAACAGGCACATAGACCAATGGAACAGAATTGAGAACCCAGATATAAATCCATCCACATATGAGCAGCTGATATTTCACAAAGGCCCAGTGTCGGTTAACTGGGGAAAAGTTAGTCTTTTTAACAAATGGTGCTGGCATAACTGGATATCCATTTGCAAAAAAAATGAAACAGGACCCATACCTCACACCATGCACAAAAACTAACTCCAAGTGAATCAAAGACCTAAACATAAAGACTAAAAGGATAAAGATCATGGAAGAAAAAATAGGGACAAAGTTAAGAGCCCTAATACAAGGCATAAACAGAATACAAAACATTACCAAAAATGATGAAGAGAAACCAGATAACTGGGAGCTCCTAAAAATCAAACACCTATGCTCATCTAAAGACTTCACCAAAAGAGTAAAAAGACCACCTACAGATTGGGAAAGAATTTTCAGCTATGACATCTCCAACCAGCGCCTGATCTCTAAAATCTATAGGATTCTGTTAAAATTCAACCACAAAAAGACAACAACCCAATCAAAAAGTGGGCAAAGGATATGAACACACACTTCACTAAAGAAGATATTCAGGCAGCTAACAGATACATAAGAAAATGCTCTCGATCATTAGCCATTAGAGAAATGCAAATTAAAACTACGATGAGATTCCATCTCACTCCAACAAGGCTGGCATTAATCCAAAAAACACAAAATAATAAATGTTGGAGAGGCTGCGCAAAGATTGGAACTCTTATACACTGCTGGTGGGAATGTAAAATGGTACAACCACTTTGGAAATCTATTAGGTGTTTTCTTAAAAAGTTAGAAATAGAACTACCATACAACCCAGAAATCCCACTCCTTGGAATATACCCTAGAGAAATAAGAGCCTTCACATGAACAGATATATGCACACCCATGTTTATTGCAGCTCTGTTTACAATAATGAAAAACTGGAAGCAACCAAGGTGTCCATCAATGGATGCATGGTTAAATAAATTATGGTATATTCACACAATGGAATATTACGCATTGATAAAGAACAGTGACAAATCTGTGAAACATTTCATAACATGAAGGAACCTGGAAGGCATTATGCTGAGCGAAATTAGTCAGAGGCAAAAGGACAAATATTGTATAAGACCACTATTATAAGATCTTGAGAAATAGTATAAACTGAGAAGAACACATACTTTTGTGGTTACGAGGGAGGGAGGGAAGGAAGGAGGGTGGGAGAGGGTTATTTACTGATTAGTTAGTAGATAAGAACTACTTTAGGTGAAGGGAAGGACAATACTCAACACACGGAAGGTTAGCTCAACTGGACTGGACCAAAAGCAAAGAAGTTTCCGGAATAAACTGAATGCTTCGAAGGTCAGCGGAGCAAGAGCGGGAGTTTGGGGACTATGGCTTAAGGGCACTTCTAAGCCAATTGGCAAAATAATTCTATTATGAAAACATTCTGCATCCCACTTTGAAGTGTGGCATCTGGAGTCTTAAATGCTAACAAGTGGCCATCTAAGATGAATCAATTGGTCTCAACCCACTTGGATCAAAGGAGAATGAAGAACACCAAGGTCACACGATAACTATGAGCCCAAGAGACAGAAAGGGCCACATGAACCAGAGACTTACGTCATCCCGAGGCCAGAAGAACTAGATGGTACCCAGCCACAACCGATGACTGCCCTGACAGGGAGCACAACAGAGAACCCCTGAGGGAGCAGGAGAACAGTGGGATACAGACCCCAAATTCTCACAAAAAGACCATACTTAATGGTCTGACTGAGACTAGAGGAATCCCGGTGGTAATGGTCCCCAAACCTTCTGATTGCCCAGGACACGAACCATTCCCGAAGACAACTCATCAGACATGAAAGGGACTGGACAATGGGTTGGAGAGAGATGCTGAGGAAGAGTGAGCTACTTGTATCAGGTGGACACTTGAGACTGTGTTGGCATCTCCTGTCTGGAGGGGAGATAGGAGGGTAGAGAGGGTTAGAAACTGGCAAAATGGTCACGAAAGGAGAGACTGGAAGGAGGGAGCGGGCTGACTCATTAGAGGGAGAGTAAGTGGGAGTATGGAGTAAGGTGTATATAAGCTTATATGTGACAGACTGACTTGATTTGTAAACTTTCATTTAAAGCACAATAAAAATTATTACAAAAAAAAAGTCTGTTTAAAGACAGAAATCAAATTGTGCAAGACGGGTGAGATATAAGATATGAGGCCCAAACTACCACCGCCTTGTATTATGTGGTATTTCCTAGTATAGAGTCCAAAGGCTTTGCAAATTTCTATTCTAATAATTACAAATTGCTAAACAAATCCTGACAATAGTGAGGATGCAGCTTGGGCAGAAACATTCTGAATACTTATAGCTCTAAGTTCTACCACACAACAAAACAGAAAAATATTCAGCAAGGGAAAACAAAGGTTCTTGGCTGAAAACTCAGCTCACCATCTTGTACTTATCGAAGTCATCTTAAGAGGAATTATTCCAGGGTTACTTTACTGTTGTCTAAAACTAAAAAATGTGCATGCATTGGCCCAAGGTCAGTGCTCAATAAATACTTGCTGACTTGAAGTCTTAACTTTTCAACAAAAGGGCTATGAAACCTTTAAAGTTTTAGCAGCTATGTATGAAAACTAAGCATTCATTTCTCTAAAAGGGTAAGTTCATATGTCAAATGACAGAAATGAGCTAAGAATTTCAAGATATAGAATAAAAGCCAGGATCTCCACCAGAGATTTAACCAGTGATTCAAATTGTTCTTCCTGACAAAAGAATAGCAAACATCATGAATATTCATTTTTTTCTGTAGTAGCTGATTTTACTAAATAATATTTATTTTTCATCTCCCTTCCTGCACTCATAACACTTAAGACTGGAACCACATACCATTACATTTGATTACTACCGAAAATATCTAATATTCTCAAATGTAGAACAAAACTGAAAATCACACACACGCAAAAAAAGACCAGACTTACTGGTCTGACAGAGACTGAAGAAACCCCAAGAGTATGGCCCCTGGACACCCTTTTAATTCAATACTGAAGTTACTCTGAAGTTCACCCTTCAACCAAAGATTAGACAGGCCTATAAAACAAATAACAACACAAGTAGTTCAACCATTTATATGAGACTAAATGGGCACACCAGCCCAGGGACAAGGATGAGAGGGCAGGAGGGGACGGGAAAGCTGGACAAATGGAAATGGGAAGCCCAAGGTCAAGAAGGGGAGAGTGTTGATATGGTGTGGGGTTGGCAACCAATGTCACAAAATAATATGTGTATTAATTGTTTAATGAGAAACTAATTTGCTCTGTAAATGTTCACCTCAAGTACAATTTAAAAAAAAATCTAAAAAAAAAAAAAAGAATATGTTCTACGTTCTACTTTGGCGAGTAGTGGCTGGGGTCTTAAAGGCCTGCGAGCAGCCATCTAGGATGCACTACTGGTCTCACCCCTTTGGGAGTAAGGGAGAATGAAGAAAACTAAAGATACAAGGGAAAGATTAGTCCAAATGACAAATAGACCACATCTCCCAAGGCCTTCACCAGACTGAATCCGGTACACCTAGATGGTGCCCCAGCTATCACCACTGACTTCTCTAACAGAGATCACAATAGAGGGTCTTGGAAAGAGCAGGAGAAAAATGTAGAACAAAATTCTAACTCACAAAAAAAGATCAGACTTACTGGCCTGACAGAGACTGGAGAAACCCAGAGAGTATCACCCCTAAATACCCTTTTAGTTCAGTAAAAATGCCACTCCAGAGGTTCACCCTTCAGCCAAAGATTAGAAAGACTCATAAAACAAAATAAGGCTAAAGGGGCACACCAGCCCAGGAACAAGGACTACATGGCAGGAGGGAACAGGAAAGCTGGTAATAGGGAACCCAAGGTCAAAAAGGGCGAGTGTTGACATGTCGTGGGGTTGGTAATCAATGTCATAAAACAATATGTGTACTAACAGTTTGCTCTGTAAACTAGGGTAGTACTAGTACTAGTTTGCTCTGTAACCCTTCATCTAAAGTACAATAAAAAAATTTTTTTAAAGAAATTAAAAATTAAAAAAAAAAGAAACGTATGTGTCAAAGCTGGGAGTTGGTGTAGATGTATCAGCAACTAGCTGTGGAATGCTGAGGCCTAGTAGTGCACTTGCAATCACAGCTAGCTTAAAATTAAACCAGTAACAGTTACAACTAATAGTAGCTACTACTCTGTCCCAGGTATTTTGTGGAGCTCCATAAATGTACAACCACATTAATTTTCCCAGTAGTCTTATGGAGGATATATCTGTTGTTATCCTTATTTTACTGAGAACTGAAGTCATGTTGCTTCTTGAAATTTCCAAAGGCTATTAAGAGACAAAGCTACAAACAAATCTACCTTCTCATGTCAATGGACTCATTTGGTGGAGATGAGAGATTCAAAGCCAATCAGAGCACAGAAGTTGGGAAAGACTGGGAGAGAAAGGTTCCCATGTGTCTGTCAGTTTGTTGTACTATGGGGGCTTGTGTGTTGCTGTGATGCTGGGAGCTATGCCACCAGTAATGAAATACCATCAGGGTCACCCATGCCTGACAGGTTTCGGCTAAGCTTCCAGACTAAGACAGACTAGGAAGAAGGACCTGGCAGTCTACTTCCAAAAAGAATTAGCCAGTGAAAACGTTATGAATAGCAGTGGAACATTGTGCTGATATAGTGCTGGAAGATGAGCCCCTTAGGTTGGAAAACACTCAAAATAGGACTGGGGAAGAGCTGCCTCCTTAAAGTAGAGTCAACCTTAATGACGTGGATGAAATAAAACTTTCGGTACCTTCATTTGCTGATGTGGCACATCTCAAAATGAGAAGAAACAGCTGCAAACATCCATTAATAATCAGAACATGGAATGTACAAAGTATGAATCTAGGAAAATTGGAAATCATCAGAAATGAAATGGAATGCATAAAGATCTATATCTCAGGCATTAGTGAGCTGAAATGAACTGGTATTGGCCGTTTTGAATTGGACAATCATATGGTCTACTATGCTGAGAATGAAAATTGAAGAGAAATGGCATTGCATTCTTCATCAAAAAGAACATTTCAAGATCTATCCTGAAATACAACACTGTCAGTGATTGGATAATATCCATACACCTACAAGGAAGAACAGTTAATATTATTAGTATTCAAATTTATGCACCAACCAGTAAGGCCAAACATGAAGAAATTGAAGATATTTACCAAATTCTGAAGTCTGGCATTGACTGAACATGCAATCAGAATGCACTGATAATTACTGGTGAATGGAATGCGAAAGTTGGAAACAAAGGAAAAGGATCAGCAGTTGGAAAATACGACCTTGGTAATAGAAACAATGCCAGAGATCACACGATCAAATTTTGCAAGACCAACAACTTCTTCATTGCAAATACCTTTTTTCACCAACATAAACAGCGACTATACACATGGACCTCGCCAGATGGAATACACGGGAATCAAATTAACTACATCTGTGGAAAGAGACAATGGAAAAGCTCAATGTCATCAGTCAGAACAAGGCCAGGGGCGGACTGCGGATCAGGCCATCAATTACTCACATGCAAGTTCAAATTGAAACTGAAGAAACTTAGAACAGGTCCACAAAAGCCAAAGAACAATCTTGAGTATATCCCACCTGAACTTAGAGACCATCTCAAGAATAGATTTGATGCATTGAACACTAATGGCCAAAGATCAGACGAGTTGTGGAATGACCTCAAGGACATCATACACGAAGGAAGAAAGAGGTCATTAAAAAGACAGGAGAGAAAGGAAAGACCTAAATGGATGTCAGAAGAGGCTCTGAAATTTGCTCTTAAATTTTGAGTAGCTAAAGCAAAAGGAAAAAATGATAAAGTCAAAGAGCCGAACAGAAGATTTCAAAGGGCAGCTCAAGAAGACAAAGTAAAGTATTATATAATATGACATATGCAGAGACCTGGATTTAGAAAACCAAAAGGGAAGAACATGCTCAGCATTTCTCAAGCTGAAAGAACTGAAGAAAAAGTTCAAGCCTCAAGTGCAATACTGAAGGATTCTGCAGGGAAAATATTAAACGACACCAGAAGGATACAAAGAGGATGGTTGATGTCCACCCATTTCAGGAGGTAACATATGACCAGGAACCTATGATACTGAAAGAAGTCCAAGCTGCACTGAAGGCACTGGTGAAAAACAAGGCTCCGGGAATTGACAGAATACTGATTGAGATGTTTCAATAAACAGATGCACCTCTGGAAGTGCTCGCTCATCTATGCCAAGAAATTTGGAAGACAGCTATCTGGCCAACCGGCCGGAAGAGATCCATACACATGTCTATTCCCAAGAAAAGTGATTCAACTGAATGCGGAAATTATCAGACAATATCATTAAAATCACATGCAAGCAAAATTTTGCTGAAGATCATTCAAAAGTGGCTGCAGCAGTATATTGACAGGGAACTGCCAGAAATTCAAGCTAGTTTTAGAAGAGGACTTGGAACCAGGGATATCATTGCTGATGTCAGATGGATCCTGGCCAAAAGCAGAGAAAACCAGAAAGATGTTTACCTGTGTTTTATTAACTATGCTAAGGCATTTGACTTTGTAGATCATAACATATTATGGATAACATTGCAGAGAATGGGAATTCCAGAGCACTTAATTGTGCTCATGCAGAACCTTTACATAGATCAAGAGGTAGCTGTTCAAACAGAACAAGGGGATACTGTAAGGTTTAAAGTCAGGAAAGGTATGTGTCAGGGTTGTATCCTTTCACCATACCTATTCAGTCTGTACACTGAGCAAATAATTCAAGAACCTAGACTATATGAAGAAGAATGGGGCATCAGGATTGGAGGAAAGCTCATTAACAACCTATGTTATACAGATGACACAACCTTGCTTGCTGAAAGTGAAGAGGACTTGAAGCACTTACTGATGAAGATCGAAGACCATAGCCTTCGATATAGATTACACCTCAAAGTAAAGAAAACAAAACTCCTCACAACTGCACCAGTAAGCAACATCATGATCAACAGAGAGGAGACTGAGGTTGTCAAGGATTTTATTTTTCTTGGATCCACAATCAACAGCCATGGAAGCAGCAGTCAAGAACTCGAAAGATGCATTTCATTGGGCAAATCAGCTGCAAAAGATCTCTTTAAAGCGTTGAAAAGCAAGGATGTTACCTTGAGGACTGAGGTGCACCTTCCTCAAGCCATGGTGTTTTCAATCACCTCATATGCATGTGAAAACTGGACAATGAATAAGGAAGAGCAAGAAGAATTGACACCTTTGAATTGTGGTTTTGGCGAAGAATATTGAATGGACTGCCAAAAGAACACACAAAACTATCCTGGAAGATTTACAACTAGAATTCTCCTTAGAAGCAAGGATGGCGAGACTAAGTCTCACATACTTTGGACATGTTATCAGGAGGAATCAGTCCCTGGAGAAGAACATCATGCTTGGTAAAGTAGAAGGTCAGCAAAAAAGAGGAAGACCCTCAACGAGATGGATTGACACAGTGACTGCAACAATGGGTTCAAGCACAGCAACAATTGTGAGGATGGTGCAGGACCAGGCAGTGTTTTATTCTATGGTGCATAGTCTCCCTGTGAGTCGGAACAAGCCCAACGGCACCTAACAACAACAGGAGAGAAAGAGAATAAACACATCCTGTCATTATTGACCAAGCTATAAGCACCTATGAACACTTTTTCAGTTATACAAAGCACTCAATAGAATACTTTGACAGTTTGTTGGAGGTTCAGTAAGGTTCTAGCGGTGGTTACGTTGTTATTAGCTGACACGATTGTCAGCGCTTGACTCATGGCAAACCCACGCAAAGTGGGATCAGACCATTATGGTCCATAGGATTTTCATTGGCTGAATTTTCAGAGGTAGATAGCCTTTCTTTCTTCCTAGTCAGTCATAGTCTGGAAGCTCTGGCGAAACCTGTTCAGCATCATAGCAACATACAAGCCTCCGCTGACAGACGGGTTGTAGCCATGTATGAGGTACATTGGCTGGAAATCGAACCTGGATCTCCCACATGGAAGGGGAAAATTCTACCACTGAACCACCACTTCCTCCCCAGAGGTGGTTATAGATTCTTAATAATAGGTCTCTTTTGCCTCCACTAATAACCACGCCCGTTCAAAGAAGGTGATGATGACCTGATGCAATCCTCATTAGACTTGGCATAACAAAGCCTGGGTTTGCACCCAGGTAACCAACCACCCTGAGAGCCTGGGCAAAGCAACTAACCTTTCCAATCCTGTATCTTCATCTTTAAAATGTAGCTAATGCTGCTTTACAGGACCATGGAGATGAGCAAAGAAAATAATACTTGTGAAAATGACTTGAACATGATAAGCAAATATTCATTACTATCCTTAGAGGGGAGTCACTCTTTTTCTTCCCCCAGAGAAATGTTCAACCTCGAGCAGTCTTTGGTTTTTCTTTTCTCTCAAACAGATTTGTGAGGGCGCAAATCATCAGAGCTCTGGCTTTACTGTCTGCATGGCCCTTTTTCCTTTTTCTGCTCTTTCTACTACCAAAACAACCTTTTGGAGACCACATCTCGCTCTGATGGGGGGCTCACTCCTCCACTCCCAAACATAAGTTCTCTTTGGGAAACAGTGAAACAAGGCCATAGTCCCAGGAGGTGTCATTTCAGCGTCCATGCTGAGAGAGGGAGCTGACATGAAGAGAATCAAAAATAACAGCAAACAAATCAACACATTTATATCTGGCTTTTTTTTTTTTTTTTAGATCGTAGCCACCACCCATTTGCCCATTTGTGTCTTGTGTCTTGCTGTGATGCTGGAAGCTACGCCACTCGTATTTCAAATACCAGCTGAGTCATCCGTGGTAGACAGGTTTCTGTAGAGCTTCCAGACTAAGACAGACTAGGAATGAAGGCCAAGCAAACTACTTCAGAAAATTAACCAATGAAAACCTCACGGATCACAACAGAACACTATCCGATTCACTTGCTTTGGGCATATCACCAGGAATAATCAGTTGCTAGAGGAAGGCATCATTTGGGGGGAAGTAGAGGGCCAACAGTGGCAGGGATTCCCTTGGTGAGATGGATTGGTACCACAGCCAAAATGATGGGCTATAGGATGACACAGGACCAGTCAACATTTCATTCTGGTGTAGGTAAGCTTGCCATGAATCAGAGCCCACTTCATGGCAGCTATCTATCTATCTTAGATCATAGACTCACACCCGAGTATCAGAACCAAGCACACACTCATTCACATGTGCGCACAGAATATGCATCCTCCATGCATTGAATACCTCCTGCCCTATCTCATGCCCTCTGTCAAAGCAGGCTCTCCACCAGCTGTCAGTAACAGCTGGGAGGAAGAGAGCTGAAAACCAAAGTTAATGTGGGGCCATTGATCAATGGTCATGGGCCAAAGCTTCAGCCAAAAGCAAAAACAAAGTTAGGAGTGAGCTGGTCTTCTCAATATCAGAGCAGGGCCTCCTAAACTTCGAAGCCCTACCCCAACACCTGGGTGGCCTTGCCTCTGAGAAGAGGGATTTCTGCATCCTTGAACATGTTCAGGAGTTCCTGGGTGATGCAATCAGTTAATGTACTTGGCTACTTACCAAAAGGTTAGAGGTTTGAGTCCACCCAGGGGCACCTTAGAAGAAAGGCCTGGCCATCTACTTCCAAAAAATCAGCATTGAAAACCCAATAGAGCACAATTCTACTCTGACATGTGTGGGGTCACCATGAGCCAGAATCAACTCAATGACAACTGGTTTTTGGGATGTGTCCAAGCAAAGACTATAAAGTCATTTGATAGGGATAATTCCAGAGAGGATGAGAAGCTTCTCTTCCTGGGTGACTCTCCAGTACCTTCCAGCATTTGTCTCATTCCCACAAAATAAACCCTAGTTAGAAAAAACATGAAAGATGCTTCTGCATATAGTTTTATGTTCTCTTCCCAATTTGTAGTTTTTTTTCACCTCTTCTCTTATTTCTATTTCCTTCCCTTCTTTTTGGCCTTTTTCTTTCCATGCTCTTCAATTCTTCTACTTGGGGTGGAGGGACAATAATCTTGTACTAATAATTTGTCTGTATTTTGAAAAATACTAGAGGCACAAGGTTTTGGATCCTAACTTCATTTCCCAAGAAATTCTTTGAAGAATATGCCAATTTCTCATCCACCTCTTCTACCGTGAATCTTGATTTCAAGTTATTATTTTAACCTATTGTTCATTTCCTTACCAATGAGTCACGAAGGTGTCTTGAATATATCCATACTATGTATTATTTTTTTTTCTCGTTCATGGAGTGGACTGCCTCTAGCTGCACAGTTTCTCATAGTATGATGTTCCAAAGGAAATGTGTAAATTGATTTTTCTCAAGTTGTGTCATTGCTCTGAAAAGCTTCCAGTTCTCTGTCCATTTTGTTTACTGCCAAGTTGAAAAAGAAGGATCAACTCCAGAGCTTAGAAATGTGGAGGGAATTAAACATGCCTGTTAGAAAAGGAAGTGGGGATTAACAGAGAGTTAATTCTTTTTCCGAATTATTGTAAATGGAGACTTTCTGCCCACTCTAAACTCCTCCCCAGTGCCTGCCCTAAAGAAAATCAGAGAGCCCAGGAAAGAGAAGAATGTCTCTTTTATTGTCTCTAAAATCAAATTTTTCTACCTGGAATTATGAATGCTAGTTAATGCCACCACCACCCGTCTGTTAATTTGTAGTACTGTGTTGGCTTGCATGTTGCTATGATGCTGGAAGCTATGCCACCAGTATTTCAAATACCGGCAGGATCACCTCTTGTGGATAGGCTTCAGAAGAGCTTCCAGACTAAGACAGGCCTGACAATCTACTTCCTGAAAAATTAGGAAATTAGCCAAAAAAAATCTTCTGGATCATGACAGGCCATCGTCTGACTTGCTTTCTTTAGACATGTTATCAGGAGGAATCAGTTGCTAGAGAAGAACATCATGTTTGGTGAAAAAGAGGACCAACAAGGGCAAGGGAAACCCTCAGTGAGATGGATTGGCACAATAGCTGCAACGATGGACTCCAACACACTGGCGATTGTGAGGATGATGCAGGACTGGGCAGTGTTTTGTTCTGTTGTACATAAGATTGCCATGTGGTGGAGTTGACCCAATGACAGATAACAACAACAGTTAATGCCAAGTAAGGTCCTGAGTTTTAGGGGTGTATGAAGCAGTTTGAGGCACAGGGCAAAGAAAGGATTTGCAGGTTGCTTGGTTTATTAGCCCAGAACAATTTATAAATGTCATAATATCTATCTTTTTTTTTTTTTTTTTTTTGCATGCCACCAAGTGATTAGCACCTTACATTGTGTCTTTTCCAAAGACAAAGCCTGAGTCAGGAATTTGGGAGGTGATACCCAAAAACTTGAGTGAGAGAGTAGAGTGAGACACAGAGGAGGAAAGGGTTAATTTTCCAAGGTTACTGCAGAAGGCATCAGGGATGGGTTCTGCAGGGACCTCTGAGGAGTGTTTAGAATACCTCCCACAGCTACCTATCCAAAGGATGCAGCTGGCTTCTATCCCTCCTTGGATAGAGCTACCCTTAGGGTGTTAACTGTCCCAACCCCAATTCTGGCTGTTCTGTGCACTAACTGAGCAGCTCCAGCAACGTCAAAGAAGACCCTGCCCCTGTGCAGAAAGTGAAAGAGTCTCAGTGCCTCAGGGGGGGGCTGCAGCCAATGCCAATCCAAGAGAATGCAGAACTGTCCACTGAAGCTACAGCTGAAACCAGAGATGGACCAAGAGGACGTGATAAGAAACAGCAACAGGGTCTGCTATACATAGATGCATATCATGATCCCCCTTTTTTTGTTGTTTGTTCTTTCTACCTCATGACTCTTATACAACCTCTATGGAAAGCAATTTAATAGTATTTTTCAAAATTAAAAATGCAGATGCCATTTGATCAAGAAGTTCAAATTCAAGGGATTTGTTCTACCAATATTCTTGCACATGTGTGAAGTATTATAGGTACGATGATATTTATTCAAGCATTATTCATAATGTCAAACAATTGGGGGGGGAACTAAGCATTCACCAATATAGGACAGATCAAGTAATGACATGTGCATGGAACAATGGAATCAAGGTGATAATTATACTTAACAACATGCATGAAATTGACACTGGCAAACTAGAGTGGACACTGGTCTTACAAGAACAGAAGTCAGCTGTAAAATCTGGCACGCTCCTGATGGCACAGACTGACTGAATGTGAGCCCCAAATGGGAAACAATGCTCTCACGAAGAAGAAGGAGACCTCTCTGTGTATGCAGAAGTCCCTGGCGTAGTGCAAATGGTTAAGCGCTCAGCTACTAACAGAAAGACTGGTGGTTTGAATCACCCAAAGGTGCCTTGGAAGAAAGGCCTGGGAATCTGATTCTGAAAGGACACAGTCATTGAAAACCCTGTGGAACACAGTTCTACTCTGAAACACATGGCGTCTCCATGAGTCAGAATCGACTCATGGCAGCTGGTTTGGTTTGGCTTTTTCTCTATGGGCACAGTTATGCTCTCACTTTTTATGTTGATTTTAGATCATTGTTCAGTTAGGAAGTTCAGGCTAAAAGTTCAACCACCTTGCCCTCAATCTCCTTGATAAATTCTTCTGCCCTGAGAACACAGTCTTCCTTTAAGCACAGAATGCCAATGCTTATTTGAAGGCATTAAGGAAGAATAGAGTCAATATATTGGGATTGTTATGCAGTTATTAGAAGAAAAAAAAATTGGGGGGGGGGGCTTTTTTCCTGTTCCACTCTCCATTTTATCCTAGGTGTTTAAGTCTTTGTATCATAAACCAGAGTCCCACATGTGAACAGCCAGACCTCATAGAGTTAGACTAAGTCAACAACAGGGTCATTTCATCAAGCAAACTGATAAATCACACTCAGCAGGCTCTCTCTTCTTCCTGATGGCTTTCCTCTGAGTTTTAATATGCAAGCAAAATTGGACCAGCCTTAAGAGAAAGTGGCCAGAACCTGGAATCCTCCTAGGTCTCTCCATGGAAACCAAGAACCTGGAGGGCTATGTCCACCCCAACTGAAACAAACCCCCCACATCCAGTGTCCTACATCCTGTGTCTTGGGTGGCAGAGAAAACTCACAGGCCAAATGATGTCATGCTCTTTGAATCTCACAGTGGGTCTCCCCAGGATGTCATGCCTAGAAAAACCCCACGTTGTTAGCCCCATGGTGACCCCATGTGTGTCAGAGTAGAACTGTACTCCATAGGATTTTCAATGACTGATTTTTTGGAAGTAGGTCTCCAGGTATTTCTTCTGAGGCAACTCTGGAGGTATCTGAACTGCTAACCTTTCAGCTGACTGTACCCCCCAGGGACTCTGAAGAAACAACATGTTAGCCTATTTCCTGCTTAGATCTTGTAGCTAATGAAAGGAAAAACATGAGAAAAGCTCTTTTAAAAATTTGTCTTTTTTTAAACATAATTCTATTTTTATAAGAAGAGGCAAATTTCTGTTTCATTAGGGCGTTTATTTTCTATTTTGCATTAAAAAAAATACTTCAGATATATAAACCTCCCTCATCTTCTTCCCTTCCAACACCTCCCATGATAATTACTCCAAGTTCGGTATTTCCTTCTCCTGCATATGCTTCTAAGCTTTAATTATGCACGCATATATTACTAAGCCATACTGAGTATTGTTTTGTGTGCTTTTAACTTATTTTAAAAGTACATATTTCCTTCTGCATTTGAGATTTGCCCATGCTGATACGGCAGCTCTGATTTATTCTAGCTGCCACTTAATAACCCATGTCATAAATATGCCATAATTATTTATCAGGTTTTTGTTTTTTTTTTCCTGCTGGCAGATATTTAAGTAGTTTCCAGCTTTGCATGATTCCAATACTGCTGCAATAAGCATCAAAGAACACCCTTGGACCTGTCGCCTTGTGCACATGTGAAATGACTGTGACATGATTTTAATAAAACAATACATCTCAGAGATGTTTCATCCCAGTACATGTTGTTAAAACTCGTTCTTTTAAACATCTGAACTGCATTCTAGCGTATGAAAGCACTAAAATGCATCCACCCAAGGTCTTCTGATGAACGTTTAGATTGCCCTCCTTGTTTTGTATTTTTAACATTAATGCTCACACGTTTCCTTGGGCCCCTATGAGTATTTCTCCTGGGTATGTACCGAGAATTGGAATTGCTCCATCAAAGGGTATGTGTGCTTACAATTTTCCGACATACTTCCAAGTGGTCCTCCAAAGCACCTTTACTGATTTACACTACCACTATAAGTGTGTCCGGAAATGCTGAAGGCGAAGTGGTTAAGTGCTACAGCTGCTAACCAAAAGGTCGCCAGTTCAAATCCACCGGGTGCTCCTTGGAAACCTCATGGGGCAGTTCTACTCTGTCCTGTAGGGTTGCTATGAGTCAGAACTGACTTAACGGCAACAGGTCTGATTTTTTTTTTACAAGTGTGTCCATTGCTTTACCTACCACCTCACCATCTCTTAGTATAGTCAGTCTTATACATTTTTGTCAATTTGTTGGATTTGAGATGGAATCTCATAGTGTTTATTTTCATTTCCATGATTACTTGTGAGGTTGAGCATCTTTTCGTGTGTTCTTTAGCCATTCAGCTTTCATCTTCTGTTAATTGTGTGAATATATCCTTTGCTCTTTTTTCTTCTAGATGGCCCTTATGGGGGTTTGTTTTCAAAAATTTCCATATTCTATTTATTTTAGAAGAGAGCAGTCCATTGAAGGCTTGATTGATAAAAATCTCATCAGTAAATAGCAAAATAATTCTAGTCATTAAAATAATAAAAAATCTAAAAAGTAAAATAATAAAGAAGTAATGCATGTCTGCTGCTCAGAACTTTGGGGACTCAATAATGATGACTGCACTATGGGTGAGAGATAATCCTAGGGATGTTGCCTCCATTTGCAGCGGAAGCCAAATGCTGCTTCATGTCCCGTCAGTTAAGTGGATAGGGAAAGAACTAACAATGTTGAATTTTGACTCTTCACTCCGAGCTTAATGAATATGGCCTCATTTAATCCTTGCAACAAAATTACAAAGAAATGTAGACTCAGAGAGATTAAATGTCTTACCTGAGGTCATAGAGCTTGTAATTAGCAGAGCCAGAATTTGGACCCAGGACTGTCTGCCTCCAAAGTCTATGCGCTTTTCACCACATGAGGGTCATAATTCTTGTGGATAATGTAGTTGGAACAGAAGGTTGGTGTTTGGGGAAGTTTATTAACCTTTGTCCTTATCGTCTTGTGCCGTCGAGTTGATTCTGACTCATGGTGTCTAAGTCATCTAGTGCTGCTGTAACAGAAATACCACAAGTGGATGGCTTTAACAAAGAGTTTATTCTCTCACAGTCCAGTAGGCTACAAGTCCGAATTCAGGGTACCAGCTCCAGGGGAAGTCTTTCTTTCTGTCAGCTCTGAAGGAAGGTCCTTGTGATGCATCAGTCTTCCCTTGGTCTGGGAGCATCTCAGCGCAGGAACCTCAGGTCCAAAGAACGCTCTCTGCTCCCAGCACTGCTTTCTTGGTGGTATGAAGTTCCCATTCTTTCTTTTTACCTCTTGAGAGATAAAAGGTGGTGCAGGCCACACCTCAGGGGAATTCCCTTTACATTGGATCTGCGAGGTGACCTGAGCAAGAGTGTTACATCCCACCCTAATCCTTTTAACCACAGGCAGAGATTATGATTTATAACATATAGGAAAATCACCAAATGGAGGACAATCACACATGGCCTAACCCAGTTAATGCACACATTTTGGGAGGAGGACATAATTCAATCCAAGACACATGGCAACCCCATGTGTCACAGAGTAGAACCGCTCCATAGGATTTTCTTGACTGTAATCTTTGTGGAAGCAGATCTCCAGGCCTTTTCTTCCGTGATACTGTTGGGTGGGTTTGAACCACCAACCTTTCAGTTACTAGTTGAGCACAAACCATTTGCACCACCCAGGAACATTTAATAATCTTAAGGGTAATGAATGAGAGTTACTGTTTCAGAAATAATTATTTGTGGAGCTAAAGAATATGCCCAGTATTATCTGAATTCTGATCACTAGAGACCTTTAGAGGCACGCTCTCTCCCACCCACCTCCAGGAGGAAACTGTGGTCATCACATTATTGTTGAAATATTGTACATGCTGTGGGGTATTGATACAAATTCTCTTCTTCTTTTCTCTTAGACTACTTGTCCTCCTGCTAGGAAAAGAGTGGTTAGTTTGTCAGGAAGTAATATCAGCTGCTTCCTTAGGGGGTTGATGATTTGACAAGGCACGGTAAGAGGAAGAGATGAATCAGGCTTTGAGAAAATATTTTAAAAGTTTTAGTTTGAAAAAGTGCTAGAATTTATCCTGAGAACTTTAAATTGAGTTTACCAACGATTACATTACACCTTAGCTTTTCTAATGGTCTATTTCCTACTTTAATTATTGGGTGATTACAGAAGGAAATTATGCTGATCCCTGACACTATGTAGTTGTAGGAACCTGCGGGAGTTTCTGAAGTGGTTTCTATAGCTCCCAAGATGCCTTGAATCTTGGCAAGTAGCCCATTAGTTTTAGAGTAAAGCACTTTTTTTTTCCTACTCCGTCCTATAGGGTCGCTATAAGTTGGAATCGACTCGACGGCACTGGGTTTTGGTTTTTTGTTTTTGGTGGAAGTGAAGCCTTCCGCATTGTACATTATCACCTGGGGTGAGATTTCAGCTGGAGCTTTGCTGGACAGTTCCCTCTGCAACCACCCACTTCCCCACACACATTGCTTCACTTTCTGCCTTAATATTGTTTCTGAAGCTCAGGAAGCACACTCAGTCTTTGTGCAGGGCCAGAAGTGCAAGAGAATTAATGCCCCTGGAGGCAGCCCTCATCCAGGAACATATCAATAAATAAATGCTCCATCTCTCGTCCCTCAAAGGGAAATTATAAAGTCTGTTCTACATCGTTTCTCAAAGGGATTGCATCTCATTTGCCCATAGCAGCACCCAGTCGATAATGCGCAGTTTCTTGGCTTCTCTTCCTTCCCTGTCTTACTTTCCAGGGTTCTTAATCCCACCTCCTGAGAGCACCTCCTAAATAAACTTATACCCAAGTTCTTTTCTCATGTTCTGCTTTTGGGAGAACTCAAAGACCCTCAGATTCCCCTACATGTCCTTCATGTCTCATCTCATATAATCTCCTCCTCCAGGAAGCCTTCTTTGACCTCTCTTAAGTGGAAAAAGGAAACCCTGGTGGCATATTGGTTAAGTGCTATGGCTGCTAACCAAAGGGTCAGCAGTTCGAATCTACCATGTACTCCTTGCAAACTCTATGGGGCACATCTACTCTGTCCTACAGGGTCGCTTTGAGTCAGAATCGACTCGATGGCACTGGGTTTGGTTTTTTTTTTAAGTATAAAAAATGTAGTTTCCTAAACTTCCCCTCTATCACACTACATTTTAATTTTCTGCTTAATTATTCTTCTCCTTCACTAGATTGAAGATTGAAGATAGTGACTCTATATTAATTCTCCTCAAGAAACAATAAATGAGGGCCAATAATGTGTAAGTACTAGATGAACTACTAAGTGGTCATATACCAACGTGAATAATATTCACAATATTTTCTTTAGTTAACGGGATTCAGTCTGCTGGGAAGGAGAGAAATGAAAACAGATAAATTTCAGCACAGCATATGTTGAGCAGAACCAAGACATGAAAAAAAAAAACATTGTTTAGGCTCTGCCTTGAAAATCAAGCAAAGGATTCTCAGAAAAGGTATTTCAGCAAGAACTTGAAACAGCCTGGTGTATCTTAATTTTAAATAAAGGATTAGATAAAATAAAATAAATAACTCCCATTTGTTGGTCATTTGTTTGTCACCAGCCACTGCGCAAAGGCTTACAGGCATCATTTCATGTAACCTCCCTAGGTAGGTATTTGAACAGCTCCATTTCTCACATGAAGAAACTGAGGCCTGAGGGGTTAATAACTTGCACAGCTAGTAAGAGGTTGACTTACTAGCTGCTACAACAGAAGTACCACATGTGAATGACTTTAAAAAAACAGAAACTTATTCTCTCACATTCTAGGAGGCTAGAAGTCCAAATTCAGGGCACCAGCCCCCAGAGTAGTCTTTCTCTCTCTGTCAGTTCTGGAGGAAATTCGTTGTCTTCAATATTGCCCTGGTCTAGGAGCTTCTCAGCACAGAGACCCCAGGTCCAAGGACACACTTCTTTCTTGGTGGTATGAGGTCCCACTCCTCTCTGCTTGATTCTCTCTTTTACATCTCCAAGGAAATTGACTCAAGATACAACCTAATCCTATAGATTGAGTCCTGACTTATTAACATAACTGCCTGTAATCCCGCCTCCTTAACATCATAGAGGTTAAGATTTAAAATGCATACGACAATCACATCAGATGATAAAATGGTGGACAACCATACAATACTGGAAATCGTTGCCTAGCCAAGTTGATATGCATTTTGAGGGGACACAATTCAATCCATAACAGAGTTAAGGCCAGAATTCAAGTTTGTCTAATGCTGAGACACTTAACAAGGCATTTATTATAAGAAAACTTGCTACTGTTATGTGAAAAGTGAGAAATGATACCTCCTTCCTCAGGGGCCATGTATTCTCATGTGAAACCAGCCAGAACAAGAACAGAGAAGTCTCAGGCAATGGGGATATGATGTCATTTTTGAGAAGTGACATATACTATCACATACCCCATTCCAATCACATACTCACCCCCTACCAAAGCTCACATTTATCCTACTGAGGTTGGAGTTATAGGCTGTAGCTTCCTCTGTAGTTAGACTGGTGTGCACTGCCTGCTTTCCTCCCTCTCCCCTGAGTCTCTCAATCTTTCATGAAAAGATAAGAAAGTGTGGTTCTACTTAGAATCATCTCTTAGTTCTTCAAGCTCTTCTCAAGTACATTTAATTATTCCTTGAAACCTCTCAAGATGTGCACTGTGCACACCACACACCACACACACACACACACACACACTCACATAGATGCACCAAGGAAAGGTCTCCAATAACCACCTGGATTTAACACATAAGGGGTGATTTGGGAACGCTATTCAGTAATTACGGCACAACGCAAAAAAAAAAAAAAAGAGGGACTAAACTCTCAAGTGAAGTCTTCAAACTTTCTCTCAAAATTCAGTAAACTCTGCTGTAGAACCAGGTGCTTTCAACTGTTTCATTCTTAGTAGAGCTAGAGTGCTGCTTTGGCAACTTCTGACTGGTGAAATTAGTGAGCTTCATATATCTGATATTGCCTTTTAACTTGATCTATTATTTAAGTCATTTTATATAGGCAAAAGGTAGAGTGAGAGGTGGAGGGAATAAAAATCAGAGGAAAGGAAACAATAGGAAAAGAAGCCATGACTCTTTAGTGGGCACAAATACAGTGTTGAATAAATACGAGGTGGTTGTTGTTAGCTACCTGGCCAGCCGACAAGAGATACAAATAAGAGGTAGTGAAATAAAATCCATTTTCCAGATGTCATTTCCATAAAAAAAAAAAAAAAGGCAGCTTCTTGCATTTACTCTGCTCTGCAGGATACCAGACAGAAAGGAAGATTCCAGGGAAGAAAAAACATACATCCTTGCTCTTCTTTGAAATGCAGCGTGGCTAGATGAAGAAATTGAAGTCCTCTAATGGCTCAGATACAGCATAATTGATTAAGTGAGACTGAGATGAAATGAGTAACTTCACTTTATATTCTTTAAAGGAAGTAGCCCAGGCTTGGGAGAAGGCAGAGAGACAAATCATAGAGTGACAGGCAGTTATTGCTGCCGTATCAAAGGTCTGTTAATAGGATCTTGGGATGAAAATTGGGCTTTCAGTTGGTTTAGCTGAAGACCGAAAGAACCTCTTCCACTAAGACTCTAATCCCCACAGGACTGAAGTGACTGAACTGCATAAAACATGACCTACAATTTATGGCACACTCCCTGGCAAAGATCTCAGGCAGCCCCTGAGGGACCGACAAAGCTGTGATTCCGCATTAATTGATACAAAGGGTGCTGTTTTCCAGATGACCTCACAGTTAATTGACTAATGCAGACACGTGTACTACTTGTAACCATGTTTATCACATGCATTATCATCATTTAGCATTTATCACCCTTTACCAGTAGCATGGAACAGTTAAGAGGGCTGGCTCTGAAGTATGACAGACTCAAGTTCTGTCAAAAAATAGATCTGAGAGTTTCATCGTCTTCAAAATGGTGACAAAAAACAGTATCTACCTCAAAAGGTTGACGTAGATTAGAGACCAATGCCTGAAAAATATAATATCTGGCATACAGTAAATATCAATATTATTTGCCTTCGCTGAAAACATTATGGATAGCAGCATTATTAGCTAGACTTTGCTCCTTGGGCAAATACTATTTTGAACACAATGCTAAATTATTTCATATACTTTCTATCCTTCAAAGCACTTCAGTGAAGTAGGTATTATTATTCCCATCTAAAAACTAAGAAAATCAAACCTCAGATATTATAAAATAATTTGCACTTCGTCACTTGGTTAAAATATTGTAGAGCTTTTTTTTTCTTGAGCTCAGGTCATCTGACTTCACAGTATGGACACTTGTACCACACAATACAGTGTTAAGTCCTTTTATATACACGAATTTTTATAACCCAAGGAAATTCTATCCATTGGTGGCCTGGTAAACCAGCTATCAAAAAATAAGCCCTGATTTGTAGCATTTGCCAATTTCTATGGTGTAAATACTCCCACCTGTCTGATTTCAAGCTACCAGCATTTTAACAACTGGCTCACAAAATTCTTGAACACTTAACAATCCCTCTCACTAGCCGTTATAGGCTAGCTCCAGCCCACCACTGACGGTAGCACTAAATTCAAACTGCAGACCAGTGGTTCTCAACATTGACTGCCTGTTAAAATCACCTGGAGAGCTTTTTAAAAATCTTTGCTGCCTAGGCTGCATCTCAGACTAGTTAGATCAGAATCTCTGGAGATGGGGCCTGGGCATCTGTATTTTAAAGTACCCACAAGTGAGGAGATTGAGGCTTGTCATGGATTGAATTATGTTCCCCCAAAAGTGTGTATATCAATTTGGCTAGGCCATAATTCCCGGTATTGTGTGATTTTCCTGTCTGTTGTAAATCCTGCCTCTATGACGTTAATGAGGGAAGATGGGAAGCAGTTACATTAGCGAGGCAGGACTCAATCTATGAGATTGGATTGTGTCTTTAGGCAATCTCTTGAGATATA
Organism: Loxodonta africana; assembly: GCF_030014295.1. NCBI lineage: Eukaryota > Metazoa > Chordata > Mammalia > Proboscidea > Elephantidae > Loxodonta > Loxodonta africana. The sequence continues at coordinate 24,747,070 of NC_087354.1, forward strand.
AAAGAGAGAAGTGAGCAGAGAGATGGGGGAGCTCATACTACCAAGAAAGCAGTGCTGAGAGCAGAGGGCATCCTTTGGAACCGGGGTCCCCGCTCGGAAAAGCTCCCCAGTCCAGGGAAGATTGATGAGAAGGCCAACAGAGAGATAAAGCCTTCCCCTGGAGCTGACTCCCTGAATTTGGACCTTTAGCCTACTTTATTGTGAGGAAATAAACTTCTCTTTGTTAAAGCCACCCACTTGTGGTATTTCTGTTATAGCCGCACTAGATGACTAAGATAAGGCTTGATCCTCTGCCTCATTCTGCCTATTGTTGGCTGTGTTCTTTTATTCCCAGGCTTCCTGACTTTCTCAGGCACTGTTGTGAATGAGGCTGAAGCAAGTTGGAGGAGGCAGTCCAGCACCAAGGCAAAGCCAGGCTGTGAATCAGAACCTGGCAAACAGTGGAAGACATAACAGGGTGAAAAGAATAGGGATTCAGACAAGACAGGCAGCCAAGAGCAAAGGGCACATGTCACAGGCATAGCAATGGGAGACTCCAATTCTATACACAAATATAGGGCCCAAGGAATTGAAGAGACAGAACTTGCTAAATAAAAGATGAACAAATAAGAAGCACAGGGTGAAAGTCAGATCAGAGTTTAACTTTCTGCCCTGCCACTTACTCACTGTGGACACTTATTTAAATTCTCTGTTCCTCAGTTTTCTTTCCTTTAAATGGGAGCAGTGGTATCCTCATGTAAGGATTAAATGATATAAGAGTGCCTAGCAGGTTTTTTTTTTTTTTAGCAGGTAGTAGTGTTCAATAATACTAAGCTTAAAACACTGATCTTACTACTGGTAAGGAGGCAAACTCTGCCTCAACCAGGGAAGATTACATTTACTTCATTTCATCCTATTTTTAGAGCTCAGGTACATAGATTTGAATTGATCAGATTCCTCAGTACATGGCATAATGTTACCCTCAATTCACCCAATGCCCTTTTTAATTTTTTCCAGTCTATTTTCTACTTTGATCCCATCCTCTTTCCCTCATACACACCCTCACTCCAGTACTTAGTACACACACTGCTGGTGTACACATAATGTTTATTTAATTGCATTTATATCTAGGAAAAATATAAAATATCATTGGTGGGTGAACTTTCAAAATTTACATAAACTGTGCTATTATGGTAGTCACAGTAATGAATCACACCTCCTTGAATCCATGCCCTCATATACCCCTCTTTATCACTGACTCTAGGCTTGGCCATATAACTTTCTCTGGCCAGTAGGACATTAGCAAATATGCAAGTAAAGACTTAGTAACTCCTTGTGCCTTGAGGCTTTCCTTCTCTTGCTGCCAACAACTCTTCCACCACTATGTGAGAAAGCCCAGACCAGACTGTTAGTTTCTGGAGACACGTGGTCCAGCAGAGAGCCAACGCCAATGGCTAGACTAGTGAGTGAGGCCATCTGTGACAACCCAGCAACAGTTGTTTCAACTGCCAACAAACTGCAGGGGCATAAGTGAGCTCAGGAAAGACCAGAAGAACAGCTCTGCTGAGCCCAGCCCAAAATGTTGACTCACAGCATCATGAGCTAATAAAAAATTGTTGTAAGTCAGTAAGTTTTGAATAGTGTGTTAACTGCCAACCTTTTGGTTAGCAGCTGTAGCTCTTAACCACTATGCCCCCAGGGTTTACTCAGTAGACATAGATAATAATAGAACTATAAGTGTCATTCTGTCCTTCTCCACAGACTGATACCTCCTGATAACATGTCCAAAGTATGTAGTCTCACCATTCTTGCTTCTAAGAAGCATTCTGGCTGTATTTCTTGCAAGACGGATTTATTCATCCTTTTTTTTTTTTTTTTTTGGCAGTCCGTAGTATATTCAATATTCTTTGCCAACACCATAATTCAAAAATGTCAATTCTTTGGTCTTCCTTATTCATTGTACAGCTTTTACATGCATATGAGGAGATTGAAAACACCATGGCTTGGGTCAGGCACACATGAGTCTTCAAGGGGACTTCTTTGAGTTTTAACACTTTAAAGAGGCCTTTTGCAGCAGATTTGCCCAATGCAACACGTTGTTTGAGTTCTTGACCGCTGCTTCCATGGGTGTAGATTGTAGATCCACGTAAAATGAAATCCTTGACAACTTCACTCTTTTCTCCATTTATCACGATGGTGCTTATTGGTCCAGTTGTGATGATTTTTGTTTTCTTTATATTGAGGTGTAATCCATCCTGAAGGCTGTAGTCTTTGACCTTCATCAGTAAATGCTTCAAGTCCTCTTCACTTTCAGCAAAGAATGTTGTGTCATCTGCAAAATGCAAGTTGTTAATGAGTCTTCCTCCAATCCCAATGCCATGTTCTTCTTCATAGAGTCCAGCTTCTCTAGTTATTTGCTCAGCATACAGATTGGATAAGTATGGTGAAAGGACACAACCCCGACGCACACCTTTCCTGACTTTAAACAATGCAGTATCTCCTGGTTGTATTCAAACAAGTGCCTCTTGATCTATGTATATGAGCACAGTTAAGTGTTCTGGAATTCCCATTCTTCACTATGTGATACATAATTTGTTATGATCCACATAGTTGAATGCCTTTGCATAGTCAATAAAACACAGGAAATCATCTTTCTGGTATTCTCTGCTTTCAGCCAAGATTTATCTGATATCAGCAATGATATCCCTGGTTCTACATCCTCTTCTGAATTCAGCTTGAATTTCTGGAAGTTCCCTGTGGATATACTGCTGCAACAACTTTTGAATGCTCTTCAGAAAAATTTTTACTTGTGTGTGATATTAATTGTTATTGTTAGATAATTTCTGCACTCAGTTGGATCACCCTTCTTTGGAATAGGCACAAATGTGGATCTCTTACAGTCAATTGGCCAGGTAGCAATCTTTGAAATTTCTTTACATAGAGAAGTGCGTGCTTCCAGCCCTGCGTCCATTTGTTGAAACATCTCACCTGGCGTTCCGTCAATTCCTGGAGCCTTGTTTTTCACCAATGTCTTCAGTGCAGCTTGGACTTCTTCTTTCAGTACCATCAGTTCCTGATCATATGCTACCTCTTGAAATTGTTGAATGTCGACCAATTCTTTTTTGTACAGTGACTCTGTGTATTCCTTCCATCTTCTTTAGATGCTTCCTGTATTCTTTAATGTTTTCCCAGTAGAATCCTTCAATACGGCAACTCGATGCTTGAATTTTTTCTTCAGTTCTTTCAACTTGAGAAATGCTGAACATGTTCTTCTCTTTTGGTTTTCTAAATCCAGGTCTTTGCACATGTTATTATAATACTTTATTTTGTCTTCTCAAGTTGCCTTTTGAAATCTTCTGTTCAGCTCTTTTACTTCATCATTTCTTCCATTTGCTTTAGTTACTCAACATTCAAGAGCAAGTTTCAGAGTCTTTTCTGACATCCACTTTCATCCTTTCTTACTTTCCTGTCTTTTTAATGATCTCTTGCTTTCTTCATGGATGATGTCCTTGATGTCATTCCACAACTCGTCTGGTCTTTGGTTATTAGTGTTCGATGAATCAAATCTATTCTTGGGATGGTCTCTGAATTCAGGTGGGATACACTCATGACTGTACTTTGGCTCTGGTAGCCTTGTTCTAATTTTCTTCAGCTTCAACTTCATCTTGCATTTGAGCAATTGATGGTCTATTCCACAGTCAGCCCCTGGCATTGTTCTGACTGATGATATTGAGTTTTTCCACCATCTCTTTCCACACAAGTAGTCGATTTGATTCCTGTGTATTCCATCTGACGAGGCCAATATGGATAGTCATCATTTATGTTGGTGAAAGAAGGTATTTGCAGTGAAGAAGTCGTTGGTCTTACAAAATTCAATCATGTGATTTCTGGCATTTTTCCTTTCACCAAAGCCATATTTTCCAATTACTGGTCCTTCTTCTTTGTTTCTAACTTTCACATCCCAATCACCAATAATTATCAGTGTATTCTGATTGTATGTTCAATTAATTTCAGACTGTAGAAGTTGGTATCTTCAATTTCTTCATCTGTGGCCTTAGTGGTTGGTTCATAAATTTGAATAATAGTTGTATTAAGTGGTCTTCCTTGTAGGCATATGCATATTATCCTATCACTGACAATGTTGTACTTCAGGATAGATTTTGAAAAGTTCTTTTCGACGATGAATGCAATGCCATTCCTCTTCAAGTTATCATTCCTGGCATAGTAGACCATGTGATTGTCCAATTCAAAATGGCCAATACTAGTTCATTTCAGCTCTCTAATGCCCAGGATATCAATGGTCATGAGTTCCATTTCATTTTTGACGATTTTCAGTTTTCCTGGATTCATACTGCATACATTCCATGTTCTGATTATTGATGAATGTTTGCAGCTGTTTCTTCTCAGTTTGAGTTGTGCCATATCAGCAAATGAAGGTCCTAAAAGCTTGATGCTATCAACATCATTAAAGTCAACTCCACTTTGAGGAGGCAGCTCTTCCCCTGTTGTCTCTTGAGTGTCTTCCAACCTGAGGGGCTCATCTTCTGGCTCTGTATCAGACAATGTTCCATTGCTATTCATAAGATTTTCTCCACTAATTCTTTTCAGAAGTAGACTGCTGGGTCCTTCTTCCTAGTCTGTCTTAGTCTGGAACCTCATCTGAAGCCTGTCCACCATGAGTGACCCTGCTGGTATTGGAATACCGGTGGCATAGCTTCTAGCATCATAGCAACACACGAGCTCCCACAGTACAACAAACTGACAGATACGTGGGGGCACTATTCATTAATCTTTATTGTTATTGTTATTGTTAAGCTGTATGTATAGGTTTTATGTACTTTTATCACAAAAATGCAAAAAAAAAATGAATGACACGAAATACACTGAAATGATAAAGGAAGTTTCTAAAAGTAGTAGCAATTTCAATAACTTTTTTTCTTTCTCCTATTTTCTAATATTTTTTACAATGAATATAAATGTTTATCATCTGAAAACAATAAACTATACTTACTAAAGGAGAAAAGAAAAGCAGATTGCCAAAGAGTGTCTGCCCAATGATAGCTTTTTTTCTTTCTATTTACAGCTTTATGTTGTGTGAAAGGTTGTTTAGAAATATACTAGTGGTGGCCATTTAATTGCACATTAAAGGAAAATGTAAGGTAGAGTATAATGCCTGAAAAATGCAGAAAGGCTATATTATAGTTTTTCATAAGTCATTCTAATGCTTTAAAAAATCTCTTTCATAATTCCCACTTTGGAAATAAGCTAACAAACAACAAAAATACAATGACTTTGGAGGAGATACAATGACCCACAGAAAAGACGGCAAAAAGTTGCTTATCATTTAACAGCCTCCATTTAGAAGCAATTAAGCATCTGGCCTTGTGCTTTCATTTGTAATGCCAAATACCAGAAGGGAAATTATATGTAAAATAGACAACAACCTCAGCCTGATTTTATGCAGACATTTCAAGGGAGCTACTTCACAAGATGTTTATCCCTAGAGAAGACCAGTATTGGAGAGCTGTTTTGATTATGTGTAACCTTCTGCAAATCACACAGACCTCCTGGGCCTCAGTGTCCTCATCTGTAAAATGAAGGGTTTGGAATAAGTGATCTCTAAGGACCCTCCTCTCATTAAAATCCTGTGACTCAAGTCTAGTCTACTTACAGAAGGATAGATCTTTATGATAAAATCAATGGTGAAGATAATAGAATTGAATATTCCATAGCATTTAAACGTATAAAAATGTTACTCTGTTTATATTTATACTCAACAGCTTCTATTTTAAGTAGGAATGGAAATATCATTATACCTATCTTGGAAATGAGGAAACTGAGAAGAAGTGGATATTGATAAGATGCTGAAAAGTGCACCAGGTGGGCATTCCCAAAGCAGGGCCCAGCATTAAATACCTGTGGGCTTTTGAGCATTCTGGTCCTCAGGTTTTCTTTTCATCTGTGAAATGAGTGGGCTGAACCAAGTAAATAATCTCTACGGTTCTCTTATTTTATGACTGCAATAAACTGACAGTCTGGTAAGTGAAGGTGCTTGGGCCAAAAGCAAGGTCTCCTGATAATGAAAATAGCCTTCTCCTAATTAATGGTCCCACCACCAGTCTGTCAGTTTGTTGTATCATGGTGGCTTGTGTGTTTTTATGATGCTGGAAGCTATGCCACCAGTATTTCAAATACCAGCATGGTAAACCATTGTGGATAGGAGCTTCCAGATTAAGACAGACTAGGAGAAAAAACCTGACAATCTACTTCCAAAATTAACCAATGAAAACTTTATGGATCACAACAAAACATTGTCCAGCTTGCTTGCTTTAGACACATCTTCAGGAGGTGTCTTAGTTATGTAGTACTGCTATAACAGAAATACCACAAGTGGATGGCTTCAACAAATAGACATTTATCCTCTCAAAGTTTAGGAGGCTAGAAGTCTGAATTCAGGGTGCCAGCTCCAGGGGAAGGCTTTCTCTCTCTGTCTTCTCTGGAGGAAGGTTCTTGTTACCAATCTTCCCCCTGGTCTAGCAGTTTCTCAGCACAGAGACCCCAAGTCCAAAGATGTGCTCTGTTCCCGGCTCTTCTTGCTTGGTGGTAATAAGGTCCCCCTCCTTTCTACACAATTGTCTCTTTCATATCTCAAAAGAGATTGACTCAAAATACAACCTAATCCTGTAGATTGTGTCCTGCTTCATTAACATCATAGAGGTTAGGATTTACAATACATAGGATAATCACATCAGATCACAGAATGGTGGACAACCACACAATACTGGGAATAATGGCTTTGCCAATTTGGCATACATTTTTGGGGGACACAATTCAATCCATAACAGGAGGTATCAATCACTGGAGGAGAATATCATGTTTGGCCAACAAGAGTGAGGGAGACCCTTGGTAAGATGGTTTGGCACAATAACTGCAACAATGGACTCGAACATTCTGGCAATTGTAAGGATGACATAGTATCAAGCAATGTTTTGTTTTGTTGTCATTAGTTGGAATGGACTCAATGGCAGCTATCTGCTTACATGTCTAATTAATGTTTACCTTGCAAAATTCAGAATCTTCAATGCATGTGGAAATGGCCTTAGAGGTCAATCATTTAGACACTTTCTACCACCACCACCAACCCACATGGTGCACAGGAGTCTCTTCTGTAACTGTCATGGAATTGAGTCTAGGGTGATCCACATCAAATTTCACTTTATGATCTCAGGGCCTCAGTTTCTTTATATACAAAAGTAAGAGTTTGAACTAAATTATGCTCCATGACACAATATCAGCTGTCTTATTTGAAGGTCTTATTTGACAGCACTGTTATGTCTTTCTAGTGTTTTATAAGGCAATGTAACTAAGCAGATGTCATTCTTAGTAACACAAGCATCCCAGCACCAATTGCCAGGAAGTTTCCCACATTCACATTAACTGGACTTTGCCCAGGCCCCAAAGGCATTACAGTTTGTGCCCTTGCCTTAAATGTCTTCTGATCCTGACATTTTGGGTTCTGTGGTCTGGCCTCCATGATGGTGGTTCTAAAACCTTAGGGAGTATCAGAACCACCTGAAAGGCTTGTTAAGACAGTGGCTGGTCCTACTTTCAGAGTTTCTGATTCTGTAGGTCTGGGGTGGAGCCCAGGAACTTGCTTTTCTAACAAGTTCCCCAGATGATGCTGCTGCTGCTGGTCCAGACACCACACACTTTGAGTGTTCACTGCTTTGAAAAGCATACTGTCCAAGGGGAGGCTGACTTAGTATATGTTATGGATTGAATTGTCTCCTCTAAAAAATGTGTGTCAACTTGTCTAGTCCATGATTCCCAGTATCGTGTGATTGTCCAAAATTTTATCATCTGATGTGAATTTCCTCTGTGTTGTAAGCTCTAACTCTATGATGTTAATGAGGCAGGATTATTGGCAGTTATGTTAATGAGGCAGGACTCAACCTACAAGATTAGGTTGTGTCTTAAATCAGTTTCTTTTGAGATACAAAAGAGAGAAGCAAGAAGAGACATGGTGACCTCATACCACCAAGAAAACAGCACCTGAAGCAGAGCACATCCCTTGCACCCAAGGGTCTTGCACAGAGAAGCTCCTAGACCAGGGGAAGATTGATGGCAAAGAACAGACAGAGAGGGAAAGCCTTCTCCTAGAGCTGGCACCCTGCTTTGGGTTTCTAGCCTCCTAAACTGTGAGAGAATAAATTTCACTTTGTTAAAGCCATCCACTTGTAGTATTTCTGTTATAGCAGCACTAGATATCTAAGACAATAGTTAACAAGTTTTTCACACTGAATGTCACTCATCCCTTCCTCCCCTTTATTTTTCATCCATCCTTGCAGCTTCTGCCTTCTGGACCAACACTAAAGCTATCCTCTCTTTCACTTGTCTCTCCAAATATCTAAAGATAATTTTCCTGACCCTGCCTCCTCAAGCTCACTCACAAACAGGCCATCATAAAACGCTGTCTGGTAAAATTTACACTAATATCACTGGTATTGTGGAGCAGTAAAGGGATTGACTGTACTAATAACAGCGAATTTGTAAAAAAAAAAAAAAAAGTAAAATAAACACAGAGTAATGAGACTGCTTAATGTGGTTCTAAAACTTCTCCAAATTCTAGGATGTTTGCTTAAAAAATCATCATTACACCATATCCTATATTGCATAATTATGTCATCTGTTAATTTCAGCTCCCTCCAGCTTAATTAAATAGGTTCAAGTCCCAGGTCCACCACGAATTAGCTCTTGATCTTGGGCAAAATTTTTAAATACTCTGTGCCTAAGTTTCCTTCTATGGTTGTTTTGAGAACCAGAGTGGGTGCCCACACACACAGAGAGATAATACACTGCATAAAACAGTAAGCTCTATGTATTTGCTATTATTGTAAGCTGCTTGTGGGAAAGAACAGTGTAAATGGATATGATTTAAATAAATGATTGTCTGATAAAGAAATTGATTTCTCTAAGTAATTAAATTCAATTAATAATAGAGGCTAATAGCTCGCAGACTTAATCTACAAGTCCTCAATTCCTAGGAAAATGAATTGACTTAACTTGGCAGAACTAATGATTTCAGTGTTTGCTTAGTGGATGGTTTATAAATACATTGAGAAGTTGCTGGTTTCCATGCCTATTTTTCATCATCAAACACCTCCATCCTACTTCTGAGACCCACCTACCATGTCTGCCACTCCATCCATATGAATAGCACTGGAGCCCTGTGATCATTATAGAGAGTCAGGCACTTGTCCCCAGGTAAGCCAGAGTCCTGGCAAGGGAATTTTGGAACTAGAACCAAGAAATAAATTAGTCACTTCATGGGTGGTTTGCTGAAGGATACGAAGCTCAGGCTGTATTTATGTCCTTGTTTTCTGTGATATGTTCTTGTTGTTAGCTGCTGTCAAGTCAACCCCTGGCTCATGGTGACCCCATGCACAACAGGACCAAACCACTGTAATCCATAGGGTTTTCACTAGCTGATTTTTGAAAGTAGATTGCCAAAGTTTCTCCCTAGTCTATTAAAACCTGTTCAACATCCTAGCAACACAAAAGCCTCCACTGACAGAGGAGTGGTAGCTACATATTAAGTACATTGGCTGAGAATCAAACCCAGGTCCCCTGCATGGAAGGCAAGAATTCTACCCCTGAGAAATGGGGAAACTTTTATACATTAAGAAGGGTAAGAAAGAAGCTGGTGTGTAAAGAGAACTGAAGAAAAAAGAAACGAAGTCAATTCTGACAGCATCTCAGTTGTCAGATATCCTGAGAATTGGTCACATTTTTGTTGTCGGTTTCTGTGAGACATCCCACCCCCAAAAAACCAAACCCACTTCTGTCAAGTCAATTCCGACTCATAGCAACTCTACAGGACAGAGTAGAACTGCCCGATAGAGTCTCCAAGGAGCACCTGGCAGATTCGAACTGCTGACCTCTTTGGTTAGCAGCCGTAACACTTAACCACTATGCCACCAGGGTTTCCTTGAGACATCCCAGTATCCTTAAAATGAATCCACCTTTTGCTTAATTTTCCTAGTGTGACTTTCTGCCATTTGCACCTCAATGCCCTTAAATAATAGTATGCCTGCCCAAGGCATACTGAAGGTCATCATTCATTTAGGCATAATTGCAGCTATACTCAGGAATTTCTGATGAACTTAGATTTTAAAATGACAAGTAAAAAACATAGGCATAAAAGTGTTCATCCAAGAAGAAATAAACAAAAGTGTTCAATTTTCAAAAAGGAAAAAAAAATTTTAGTAGAAAGCACAGAAGGCCAAAATTTGAACCCTACATGAGATCCCCAGTAAGTAGAAAGAGGAGTTAATGAGATAGGCTTAGCCAGGCATAACTGGGCTCACTCTCCAGTTGAGCTCTAAGATTCCGGCTTCAGGATTTAAAAAAAAAATCTCTGCCTTCCTTGAGCTCTGCAAATTCCAGGCCTGCCATGTCAGATGAGGGTAGCCAGACAGCAATAGGCAGGCTTTATTTTATCTAAGAAAAAAATTTAAAAATGAACTCTAAGACAAGAAAAACAAGATGAATAAAAAAGACAAAGCTTCTTTTTTGATCTTCTTGCAAAGACTTAAGCCACATTTCCACTATCTCTACCAAGAAATCAGAAGATAGGCCTCCAGGGTTAGACAACGATGGATGAGGAAGATCGGGGCGGGGTGGGGGGCCAGGCTGGAGCTGCTCCCAAAGCTGCATGAGGTCATCCCTTTTCTTGTCCAAGGTGGTGCTGTTTTCTTCGTTGTTTAGAACAGTGTTAGAGGCTGCTCTAACAAGCGCTTTCTGGAGCCGGCAAACTGTAATCTGGGTTTAATGATTTCCTCTTTATCTCCAAAGAAAATTTACCAAAAGTAATCAGGAAGGCTTGCCATGCCGATCATGGCTATAATTAATAGTAAGGATGGCTCTAATAGGGCTTCAGACTCCAATTTTCAAAGGGAAAATGGAACAGCCCATCTGTTCCTGCTGATATGCTCTATCTCTGCCCCAACTGATTGAAGACCTAAACCTTCACCCAGCCCGGGAAGGGAAAAATCTCAAGAAAATGCAAGAGCGGCAAAGCTTTTGCCTAATCAAGGCTTCCTAGGTCAGAATCTTGCTGTCAGTCTCACAGTCTGTAAATGAGTATTTAAGCAACATTAGCCTTTCAGCTTCCATTATGATCAACATCGTTTTCTCATTTATTCCCCCTTTGTTGGATCACTGCCTTCACAAGACTGGCTTTAATTGATTTCTTTTAATTGGCCTCTGTAGGGTGTGCAAGTGCAAAATTTTCCACAGAGGGAGAGATGGTCTGTCCCAGGAAAGCAGCAGAATGGAGAGGGAGTAAATGAGATGGTGTGGCTAGGACTTTCCTTTAATTTAAAGACCCCAGAAGATATACTTGCTTATCTCAAATCACCCAGCAGTGCCATGGAAGAAAAGCCTGGTGATCTGCTTCCATAAAGATTACAGCCAAGAAAACCCTATGGAGTTCACCATGGGATTACCGAGAGTCAGGATTGCCATGATGGCAATGGGTTTGGGTTTTTTGATATTTCGGTTTTGTTTGTTTTTAGTTTTGTAATTGTAAACCAAAAAAAAAAAAAAAAAAGACCTGTTCCCAAGGAGTCGATTCTAACTTATACTAACACCATGTGTTGCAGAGTAGAACTGTGTTCCATACGGTTTCCATGGCTGTGATCTTTCAGAAACAGATTCCTAGGCCTTTCTTCCAAGGGTCCTCTGGGTGGGTTTGAACCTCAATCTTCTGGTTAATAGTTAAGTGCTTAATCATTTGTGCCACCACCCATGGACTTCTGTAAAAATACACATAAATGTATGCATGTAAAAAGCGTATAAATATGAGATTAGTTCGTTTTTTCCACTCACTCCTCTTCTAATAGTTCCCTTGTTTAGCTTATCAATCCTGACCTAAAAGTTATGTTCCTTCAGGGAAGAGACTGGAGAAAGAGTTTATAAAAACGTAACTATTATCACTGTAAATCTCCTAGGTTGGGATTCTCCAGTCCCTGGGCCCTAAAATCAAGACTAATGTCCCAGTTTTGCCTCTTACTACCGTATTTTTATGCAAATAAAGTGCAAGTTCTATTTTTTTTTTTTGCCAACCACAACCTCCCTTCCAGATGTTTTCATAAGTATGCTATTCTAATATTTTTTGCATTTTTCTGTAAAAAAACATAGTAGCAAAATAAGCTTACAAAAAATACCCGGGGGGGTGGGGGGAGGGCAGAGTTGGGGGAAAAAAAAAAGTGGAACTCACACGTTATTTGCATAAAAATACAGTACTTATACGACCTTGGACAAGTCACTAAACCTCTCTAAGCTTTTTTATTCTCATTTAAAAAACAAAACAAAAAGGAAAAGAGGCTAATGCCTACCTGAAAGATAGAGCTGCTAAACGTTCATACATTCATTCTTTCACAAGCACTTACAATTCAAAGTGATAACTGCAATCAAAGAGTTTGAATAAGGAGGTGGAGCCAAGATGGCAGAATAGACAGACGCTTCCATCGAGCCCTCTTTATAACAAAGACCCAAAAAAAACAAGTGAAAGGAGTATATTTGTGACAAGCTGGAAGCCCTGAGCATCAAAGGCAAGCTTAAACAATGAACTGAGGGGCAGGGAGAGGAAGAGCCCTTCAGAAGCGGAGAGGAGTTACCAGACCTGAATCACGGGGAGCCCTCAGGCACCATTCCCAGAGCAGTGGCAGCTATGGCAGCAGGGGTGGGCTGGTCCTAGCATTTGGCTGCAGTTTCCTCAAGGAGAAGCAGCGAGCCATACAGCCCACTCACACCTCCGGAACCTGAGAAGGGTGCTCTTGGCAAAAGCTAAGTACTTGCGTATATTTCACCACGCCCCCCCACCCCCAAGCCAGCTTCAGCGGGTGAATCTCTAGGCCTGAGATAGACCCTGGTGAGCACCTAGAGCCATACTCCCAGCCTGGGGAAAGGAAAAAACTTGCAACTGGGGGGAAAAGATAATTTGCTAGCTCCATTAACTGGGGGAGCTCAGGACAGAGGCGGCTCCTGTCCAGGCATAAACCGTCCATGAGCCTTGAGCACCTTTCCCTTCTGTATGGACCTGTGTGGGCCTATTTCAGGAGAATAGGCCCTCATTGGCAAACTCCAACCATTTCAGCTGTGCGGTGGAGCGGTGGGTGTTTAAAGTGTGACATTGCTTTGCCTATTAAACAAGGTCCTCACCTACCTGCATCAGGGACCTAAGGACTGGTAGCTCCACTCAGGTCACCCAGCCACCCGTGACAGGGGTCCGAAGAGAACTGGTACCTCCCAGTCCTTACAACTAAAAACTTTGGATGCCCATGGTCCCTTTGCAGAAGCCACCCACCAGCACACTCTGGGGAACAGAGACGTGTTTTTATCAGAGATACTTGGGGCTTGGTTCTCAGCCCCCTGCCTTGTTCAGAGCATGACCCCGTGCTGCAATCAGATACCAGTATACATGCCAATCACCCCTACCCCTCTAAGACTGTAGGACAGAGCCTGTACCACACACTCGATATCAGCTACCTGGAAACCTGAGCTGAATTCATATAAGAAGACTGAATGGACTCCTGGACTGATATACCTGATAACAGCTCTAGCCAGCTGGGGACAGGACACTAGAGCTCCAATGGCGAAAATAATCAAGCTAGCTCACTCAAGCAACCCATAGGGGTATACCAAAACAAAACAAAGCAAGCAGCTATGATACAATAAGCAAGCATAAACTAAAACAATAACTTATAGATGGCTCAGAGACAACAGTCAATATCAAATCACATAAAGAAACAGACCATGATCACCTCCACAGGCTCTCAAAAAAAAGACTCCAGGGATCTTCTAGATGAAAGTGCATTCCTGGAATTACCAGATGCAGAATACAAAAGTTGAATATACAAAACCCTTCAAGACATCAGGAAGGAAATGAGGCAATATGCAGAACAAGCCAAGGAACACACAGATAAAGCAACTGAAGAAATTAGAAAAATTGTTCAGGAACATAATGAAAAGTTTAATAAGCTAGAAAAATCCATACACAGACAGCAATCAGAAATTCAGAAGATTAATGATAAAATTACAGAATTAGATAACTCAATAGAAAGTCAGAGGAGCAGAATTGAGCAAGGAGAAGCTAGAATTTCTGAACTCAAAGATAAATCACTTGGCACTAATATATTTGAAGAAAAATCAGATAAAAGAATTTTAAAAAATGAAGAAACGTTAAGAATCATGTGGGACTCTATCAAGAGAAATAACCTACGAGTGATTGGAGTACCAGAACAGGAAGGGATAACAGAAAATACAGAGAAAATTGTTGAAGATTTGTTTGCAGAAAACTTCCCTGATATTGTGAAAGATGAGAAGATATCAATCCAAGATGCTCATTGAATTCCAAATCAGGTAGATCTTAAAAGAAAGTCACCAAGACATATTATAATCAAGCTTGCCAAAACCAAAGATAAAGAGACAATTATAAGAGCACGAGGGATAAAAGAAAAGTCACCTACAAAGGAGAGCCAATAAGAATAAACTTGGACTACTCGGCAAAAACCATGCAGGCAAGAAGGCAATGGGATGACATATTTAAAAAATTGAAGGAAAAAAATTGCCTGTCAAGAATCATATATCCAGCAAAACTGTCTCTTAAATATGAAGGTGAAATTAAGACATTTCCAGATAAACAAAGTTGAGGGAATTCGTAAAAAACAAACCAAAACTACAAGAAATACTAAAGAGAGTTCTTTGGTTAGAAAATCAATAATATCAGGTATCAACCCAAGGCTAGAACACTGGGCAGAGCAACCAGAAGTCAACCCAGACAGGGAAATCCAAAAAAACAAAGCAAGATTAAAAAAAAAAAAAAAGCCCAACACACGGTAATGGCGAAGTTATTTTATAAAAGAAGACAACATTAAAATAATAAAGAGGGACTAGGAAATGTAATTACACATCTTCCATATGGAGAGGATGATACGGCGATACAAAGAAATAAAAGTTAGTTTTAAATTTAGAAAAATAGGGGTAAATGATAAGGTAACCACAGAGGAGACAAACCATCCTCCTCAATAAAATAAAATACAAGAGAAAAATACAGACTCAGCAGAAACAAAATCAAGAACAACAAATATGAGGAAAGGACTATATATAAAGAAAATCTACTCAGCACATAAAATCAAGTGGGAAAAAGAAACTGTCAACAACACACAAAAAAAGACATCAAAATGATGGCACTAAATTCATACCTATCCATAATTCCCTGAATGTAAATGGACTAAATGCACCAATAAAGAGACAGAGAGTGGCAGAATGGATTAAAAAACAAGATCCATCTATACGCTGCCTACAAGAGACACACCTCAGACTTAGAGACACAAAAAAACTAAAACTCAAAGGATGAAAAAAATACATCAAGCAAACAACAATCAAAAAAGAGTAGGAGTGGCAATATTAATTTCTCACAAAATAGACTTTAAATTTAAATCCATCAGAAAGGATAAGGAAGGACACTATATAATGATTAAAAGGACAATACACCAAGAAAATATAACCACATTAAATATTTATGCTCCGAATGACAGGGCTGCAAGATACATAAAACAAACTCTATCAGCATTGAAAAGTGAGATTGACACCTCCACAATTATACTAGGAGCCTTCAACACACCACTTTCGGTGAAGGACAGGACATCCAGAGAGAAGCTCAATAAAGACATGGAAGATCTAAATGCCATAATCAACCAACTTGACCTCATAGACATGTACAGAACACTCCACCAAACAGCAACCAAGTATACTTTCTTTTCTAGTGCACATGGAACATTCTCTAGAATAGACCACATATTAGGTCATAAAGCAAGCCTTAGCAGAATCCAAAACATTGAAATATTACAAAGCATCTTCCCTGACCATAAGGCCATAAAAGTGGAAATCAATAACAGGATAAGCAGGGAAAAGAAATCAAACACTTGGAAACTGAACAATACCCTGTTCAAAAAAGACTGGATTATAGAAGACATTAAGGATGGAATAAAGAAATTCATAGAATCCAATTAGAATGAAAACGCTTCCTATCAAAACCTTGGGGACACAGCAAAAGCAGTGCTCAGAGGTCAATTTACATCAATAAATGCACACATTCAAAAAGAAGAAAGGGCCAAAATCAAAGAATTATCCCTACAACTTGAACAAATAGAAAGAGAGCAACAAAAGAAACCCGCAGGCACCAGAATACAACAAATAATAAAAATTAGAGCTGAACTAAATGAAACAGAAAAACAACTGAAAGAATTAATAAGACTAAAAGATGGTTTTTTGAAAAACTCAACAAAATTGATAAACCACTGGTCAAACTGACAAAAGAAAAACAGGAAAGGAAGCAAATAACCTGAATAAGAAATGAGATGGGCAATATTACAACAGACTAACTGAAATTAAAAGAATCATACCAGATTACTCTGAAAAACTTTACTCAAACAAATTTGAAAACCTAGAAGAAATGGATGAATTCCTAAAAACACACTACCTACCTAAACTAACACAAACAGAGGTAGAACAACTAAATAGACCCATAACAAAAGAAGAGATTGAAAAGGTAATCAAAAAACTCCCAACAAAAAAAAAAAGCCCTGGCCCAGATAACCTCACTGCAGAGTTCTACCAAACTTTCAGAGAAGAGTTAACACCATTACTACTAAAGGTATTTCAGAGCATAGAAAAGGATGGAATACTACCAAACTCATTCTATGAAGCCACCATATCCCTGATACCAAAACCAGGTAAAGACACCACAAGAAAAGAAAATTATAGACCTATACCCCTCATGAATATAGATGCAAAAATCCTCAACAAAATTCTAGCCAATAAAATTCAACAACATATCAAAAAAATAATTCACCATGACCAAGTGAGGTTCATACCAGGTATGCAGGGATGGTTCAACATTAAAAAACAATG
Organism: Loxodonta africana; assembly: GCF_030014295.1. NCBI lineage: Eukaryota > Metazoa > Chordata > Mammalia > Proboscidea > Elephantidae > Loxodonta > Loxodonta africana. Next base: position 24,764,026 of record NC_087354.1, read on the forward strand.
TAATCCACCACACAGATAAAACAAAAGACAAGAATCACATAATCTTATCAATTGAGGCATAAAAGGCATTTGACAAAATTCAACACCCATTCGTGACAAAAACTCTCAGCAAAATAGGAATAGAAGGAAAATTCCTCAACGTATTAAAGGGTATTTACACAAAGCCAATTTTTTTTTTTTTAATACCCAACATCATCCTAAATGCAGAGAGCCTGAAAGCATTCCCCTTGAGATCGGGAACCAGACAAGGATGCCCTTTATCACCACTCTCATTCAACATTGTGCTGGAGGCCCTAGTCAGAGCAATTAGGCTAGATAAAGAAATAAAGGGCATCCAGGTTGGCAAGGAATAAGTCAAAGTATCTCTATTTGCAGATGACATGATCTTATACACAGAAAACCCTAAAGAATCCTCCAAAAAACTACTGAAACTAATAGAAGAGTTCAGCAGAGTATCGGGATATAAGATAAACATACAAAAATCAGCTGGGTTCCTCTACACTAACAAAAAGAACATCGAAGAAGAAATCACCAAATCAATACCATTGATAGTAACCCCCAAGAAGATAAAATACTTAGGAATAAATCTTACCACAGATGTAAAAGACTTATACAAAGAAAACTACAGTACACTTCTGCAAGAAACCAAAAGGGACTTACATAAGTGGAAGAACACACCTTGCTCATGGATAGGAAGACTTAATATTGTGAAAATGTCCATTCTACCAAAAGCAATCTATACATTTAATGCAATTCCGATCAAAATCCCAAGGACATTCTTTAAGGAGATGGAGAAACAAATCACCAATTTCATATGGAAGGAAAAGAGGCCCCGGATAAATAAGGCATTACTGAAAAAGAAGAACAAAGTGGGAGGCCTAACTCTACCTGATTTTAGAACCTATTATACAGCCACAGTAGTCAAAACAGCCTGGTACTGGTACAACAACAGATACATAGACCAATGGAACAGAATTGAGAATCCAGACATAAATCCATCCACATATGAGCAGTTGATATTTGACAAAGGCCCCAAAACAGTTAAATGGGGGAAAGACAGTCTTTTTAACAAATGGTGCTGGCATAACTGGATATCCATCTGCAAAAAAATGAAACAAGACCATACCTCACTCCATGCACAAAAACTAACTCAAAATGGATCAAAGACCTAAATATAAAATCTAAAACAATAAAGATCATGGAAGAAAAAATAGGGACGTTAGGAGCCCTAATACATGCCATAAACAGTATGCAAAACATTATAAAGAACGTAGGAAAAAAAAACTAGATAATTGGGAGCTCCTAAAAATCAAACACCTATGCTCATCCAAAGACTTCACCAAAAGAGTAAAAAGAGTACCTACAGACTGGGAAAAAGTTTTTAGCTATGACATTTCTGATCAGCACCTGATCTCTAAAATCTATGTGATACCACAAAAACTCAACTACAAAAAGACAAATAGCCCATTTAAAAAATGGGCAAAGGATATGAATAGACACTTCACTAAAGAAGACATTCAGGTAGCTAACAGGTATATGAGGAAATGTTCATGATCATTAGCCATTAGAGAAATGCAGATCAAAACTACAATGAGATTTCATCTCACTCCAACAAGGCTGGCATTAATCCAAAAAACACAAAATAGTAAATGTTGGAGAGGCTGTGAAGAGACTGGGACACTTCTACACTGCTGGTGGGAATGCCAAATGGTACAACCACTTTGGAAATCAATTCGGTGCTTCCTAAAAAGCTAGAAATAGAACTACCATACGATCCAGCAATCCCACTCCTTGGAATATATCTTAGAGAAATAAGGGCCTTTACACGAACAGATATATGCACACCCATGTTTATTGCAGCTCTGTTTACAATAGCAAAAAGATGGAAGCAACCAAGGTGCCCATCAATGGATGAATAGTTAAATAAATTATGGTATAGTCACACAATGGAATGCTACGCATCAATAAAGAACAATGATGAATCTGTGAAACATTTCATAACATGGAGGAACCTGGAAGGCATTATGCTGAGTGAAATTAGTCAGATGCAAAAGGACAAATATTGTATAAGACCAGCATTATAAGAACTTGAGAAATAGTTTAAACTGAGAAGAAAACATTCTTTCGTGGTTACGAGGAGGGGAGGGAGGGTGGGAGAGGGGTATTCACTAATTAGATAGTAGATAAGAACTACTTTTAGGTGACGGGAAAGACAGCATACAATACAGGGGAGGTCATGACAATCAGACTAAACCAAAAGCAAAGAAGTTTTCTGAATAAACTGAATGCTTCGAAGGCCAGCATAGCAGGGGCAGGGGTCTGGGGACCATGGTTTCAGGGGACATCAAAGTCAATTGGCATAAATAAAACCTATTAAGAAAACATTCTGCATCCCACTTTAAAAAGTGGCGTCTGGGGTCTCAAACGCTAGCAAGCAGCCATCTAAAATGCATCAATTGGTCTCAACCCACCTGGATCAAAGGAGAATGAAGAACACCAAGGACACAAGGTAATTAAGAGCCCAAGAGACAGAAAGGGCCACATGAACCAGAGACTACATCATCCTGAGACCAGAAGAACTAGATGGTGCCCAGCTACAACCAATGACAGCCCTGACAGGGAACACAAGAGAGAACCCCTGAGGGAGCAGGAGAGCAGTGGGATGCAGACCTCCAAATTCTCATAAGATCAGACTTAATGGTCTGACTGAGACTAGAAGGATCCCTGTGGTCATGGCCCCCAGACCTTCTGTTGGCTCAGGACAGGAACCATTCCCGAAGCCAACTCTTCAGACAGGGATTGGACTGAACAACAGGTTGTAGAGAGTTGCTGGTGAGGAGTGAGCTCCTTGGATCAGGTGGACACTTGAGACTGTGTTGCCATCTTCTGCCTGGAGGGGAGATGAGAGGGTGGAGGGGGCTAGAAGCTGGCAAAATGGACACAAAAAGAGAGAGTGGAGGGAGAGAGCGGGCTGTCTCATTAGGGGGAGAGTAATTGGGAGTGTGTAGCAAGGTGTATATGGGTTTTTGTGTGAGAGACTGACTTGATTTGTAAACTTTCACTTAAAACACAACAAAAATTATGAAAAAAAAAGTTTGAATAAAATTCTGTGGCACAAAGATGGAGCAGTTGATTCTGCCTGAAGGAGTTGGGAAAGGCTGAGTCCCTATGTGGTACAAACAGTTAACATGCTTGGCTGCTCTTTTAAAGACTGGTTATTCAATTCTACCCACTCAATGCCTTAGAAGAAACGCCTGGTGATCTACTTCAGAAAAATCAGCCACTGAAAATCCTAAAGAGCACAGCTCTACTCTGACACACATGGGGTTGCAATGAGTCAGAATCAACCCAACAACAACTAGTTTTATTGGGCTCAGAGAAGACGGATTGGAACTTGAAAGACTCATCAAGTTGGCCATGATAAGGAATCAATGTGAAAAAGACAGGAAGTCAGGAAAGAGCCAAGTGAGTTCAGAAAATGTGATCTCTCTGGGTGGACAGAGTCTCCCACTGGGAAACAGTGGGAGCAGAGCCTGGAAAGGGAGGTTGAGCCCAAGTTATGCACACTCCATCTAATGAAAAATGCACTTGGAAGCGCTTTGTAAATTATAAAATAATTGTGAATGGCTGCTATTACTTCTTATCTCTTTTCTTCCCCCCAAGTTAGAATCGACTCATCAGCAATGGGTTTGGTTTTGGTTTGTAGTCTATTTAAGTGTTGCTAAGAATGCCCAAATCTCTCATCATAGTTTCACAAAGGGAAGCTTTGAAGCCAGCAGACCTGAGCTTAACGCTGGACTTTGGATATTTGCCATGTGACATGTCATTGAACCTTGATTTTCCTGTCTTTAAACTGGGAACAGGGGGCAGAGGGAGGGCAGGGCGCACAATAATTTCTACTCTCCAAAAGTGTTATAGGCGTTAATGCCTGGCATACAGGTGGTCAATAACTGATAGTTATTAGTATATTTTGGTTAGAGAGAATGCCTCAGAAGTGCCGAGATCAAAGCCTGGCACAGACGCAATATTAATAAATTTCCTTCACTTCCCTTCGAGGTGAGAAGGGCAGTTTTTGATTAGCAATATTTGCAAATAGTTCAGAGATTTACTTCCCCTTCTGCCCAGCAATTCTCCTCATATGAAATTCTCACTCATAACCACTCAATGGATTATGAAAAAACATTTCTGAAATAGGTTCTTGGGCAAAACAGTTCTATGGCCTGAACTTGTACTGGAAACACACACACACACTCAGACCTGTACAGCATTTCCCAAACTTAAGTGACCATGGGACACTTTCCTCTCCAGAGCAGAAGCCAGCTGGAGAAAAGGTGGATTGGGGCTTTAACTGCAGAAAGCCCCTGTATAAGGCATCTTATCCAAGAAGGCATACAACTTGAACAACTTATTATTAATAATAGTAGTAACAGTAACAATAATACCAAAAATTCAGCATGCTTTATGTGCTTGGAATGTTATATGATTATTTCATTCAATTGATGATCATTAAGGACTTAAAATAACACATAGAACACATTCTATGTGCCAAGAAGGAGCCCTAGTAGTGCAGTGATTAAGCGCTTGACTGCTAACCAAAAGGTTGTCAGTTCAAACCCACCAGCAGCTCCTCAGGAGAAAAGACCTGCTGATCCGCTAGCATGAAATTTACAGCCTAGGAAACCCTGTAGGGCAGTTCTACTCTGTCCTTCAGGATCGCTATGAGCTGGAATAGACTTGGCAGCACACAACAACATGTGCCAGAAACAACAACGTCTTCTAAGCACTTTACATACTCATTTAATTCTTGGAAAAAAAAAAAAAAAAAACAGGGCTTCAAACGGGTTCATTCCAGTTCAAACCCCCGCTGAGGATTTGCATTATTTTTAACAAGTTCCAGAATAAAAATAAAAAAAAGGCTCCCTGCTGGAATTTGCATTTCTAACAAGTTCCCGGGAAGTGATACATAATAACCACCTGGACATCTACCACATGGCCTAAAAGGCAGATCCTGATTCAGTACCTCTGGCATGGAAATGCAAATTCTCAGCAGGGAACTTCTTAGAAATGAAAATTCTCAGCAGGGGTTTGAGCTAGAATGAACCAGTTCGAAGCCCTGGAAAAATCTCTAAGAGGTACCAAACCAACAAACCAAACCTGTTGCCACTGAGTCGATTCCGACTCATAGAAACCGTATAGCACAGAGTAGAACTGCCCCATAGGGTTTCCAAGGAGCGCCTGGTGAATTTGGACTGCCAACCTTTTGGTTAGCAGACATAGCTCTTAACCACTTCACCACCGGGGTGGGTAACATCATTATCCTCATTTTAAGGGGGAGGAAACTGAGGCATATTGAGGTTAAGTAACTGACCAAGGTGGTAACACCTGAGTGCCTGAGCCAGAGGTCAAACCCAGGCAGTCTGGCTCCACAGTCCGTACCTTTAATCACTGCATTTTTCAATCCATCACTTCACACACCCATTGCTGCACATGTAAAGTAAGGCACAGAACAGAACTGAAGTCTTTACAGGGGAGGAGAATGATGCTCACAAAAAACGTGATGAATACCCAGATCCTTCTACGACTTCTGAATACAAAATTCCTGGGCATGAAATAATTACTTCCGGAGAGCTGGTTACTATGCAGTACAAAGTTTAGAACCCACAGTGAGCCAGTCTCACGTCCAGAGAGCCCTGGACAATTCACAGGGAAGTGTTTATTTGGACAACCCTAAGTAAATGAAGTCCCTGGGCAGTGCAGTTAAACACGCTGGAGTGCTATCTGAGGCACCTGAAAAGAAAGGCCTGGCAATCTACTGAAAAATCAGCCACTGAAAGCCCTGTGGAGCACAGTTCCACTCTGACACACACAAGGTCATCTTGAGTTAGAATCCACTCCCTGGCAACTGGACTGGACTGGAAACAAAAGAAGCTGCTTTTCCTACCTGCGCTGAATGCCTCGTTAGGCATGGATTCCTTTGACTGGTCACGGAACTCATCTCAGCAGCAGTGACTTGCCATATGGGCTCCAAAGAGACCAGTGGCTTGATATTAAAACTTTCCCTAATTGAACTAAACCTGCACAGGTAGCAGGGCCCACCTGTTCATTGTCCTTGTTTAGCTACTTCTTCATTAAGCCAATTCTAGGTCTACTTCATTTGCTGCCTTTAAATTGAAAAAATGAAACTATATGGCTCCTTTTTGAGACTCTCAAAGCCAGAGAATCAGTCCTATATCTAGCTAAAATATTTTAGACCACAGAAGCGACTCGGTGGGGCTGAAGCCTTGTGCGGTGTGTCGTTGACAATGGCCGTACCTGCAGATGGCTTTGTTTTTCTTCCCATGGGCAGCAGTCAGAGTCAGACTAATTTAGCATGGAGGACTTGATTACTTTTCAGGTAAGCTTACCTGTCTTCTGGGGGAAGAGAGGATCTATAGGCGCTCAAGAGCCCCCATGCCCTGAGATCCTCCCTGCCATCCCTCAGCAGGTGCCAAGCTGCTATGGGACACCAGCTCAGTAACTGCTGCTGAGCCTGGAGGCCTGGAAACCTCTCCGTGAAATAGTTTACCTCATATGGCCCAGCTGAGTGATGAACCATCACACAACCACGAGAGGGGATAATTAGAAAAGCTGTGTAGAAGTGTAGGATGATGTTTTAACGTAAGAAAATTTAAAGTAGCAAAATTCGGAATGGGCTATATACACTGATGGCAACCATAGAAAAGTATTCATGCAAGAGGAATGTAATAGGCAAAGTGAAAGGCAATATTGTTGCATTGGTATGGTGGGGAAAGAATTTTTTAATTATTCATACCCTTTTTACTGTACCAGTTAGCCTGATATTGTATACAATTTTAACATAAAAGAATCACTTTCTATAATAGCTTTTGTAAAGGAAGGAAATGAAGAGCCATTGATCGTATACTATACGCTAAGGGACATACACACACACACACAAAAAGGGACATACATACAGTAGCGCAATTAACCCTAACACCAAAATTACAAGGTTGGTGCTATTATCTCCTTCTTTTAGACAATATAAAGTAACTTGCCTAAGGTCAGGAAACCCTGGTGACATAGTGGTTAAGTGTTACAGCTGCTAGCCAAAAGGTCGGCAGTTCAAATCCATCAGGCACTCCTTGGAAACTGTATGGGGCAGTTCTACTCTGTCCTATAGGGTTGCTATGAGTTGGCATCCACTCAGTGGTAACAGATTTGGTTTTTAGTTTTTCTGCCTAAGGTCATGCTAATGAAATGACTAAGATAGATGGGGGTGTGACTCCACCTCTTTATTCCCTCCCCAATAATTGGATCATATATCTATACCTTTTGCCATCTAAATTTGCAGAGCCCTTTTCACCCTGAGTAGAGCTCGCTTTTGATTTGTTTTGGTTGATGGCATGTTGGCCGATTGTATGCAAACAGAGGCCTAGAACGTGCTTTTACAGTTAGGCTCGTTCTCTTGCATCTCTGCTGTCACCAGTCCAGTCTGCTGGTCCCAGGAAGAGGAGGATGAGAGAGACACATGAAGCAGAGCCACTCCGGCTGAGCCAAGCGTAGCTCAGCTTACCGCATGCTGCCCCACAGACATGTAAATACATGCTTCTATTGCATGCCTCTGAGATTTTATGATTGGTCCTTACACAGTGTGACTGTGGCCATGGTTAACTAAAACAGCGACTAAGGCAGGACTCAAACCCAGGCCTCTCACTCCAACACCCATTGTCTTTTCTCTGTGACATACTACCACCTTGTCGAAAAACTTTGCTAAAACCGCACTTGATTTTATGGATAATTGGGCCAAGTAAAACAGAATATTGAGCAAGTGAATTTCACCATTTCTCTTTTCTCCTCCTTTCTTTTTTCTTACCATGGTCTCTTACTCTTAAATATTTATGTTTTAGTGCTCTACTTAAAGCATTCCAAAATTGGTCTAGTCTGTGACCCACAAATGACAAGAAAATCTATTAAGCCTATTCCAATGTAAGCCTTATCCTGAAGTCCTAAAATTCAGCGAGAACTGGTGGAGAAATATTCTATATAGTAATGTCTGCTAATAGATAAACAAAGCCATAGCTTTCAAAGATCTGGTAGGGAAATGGTTGAACAGGAAAAGAGCTAAACGTGTGGTACGTGCAAACAATGGAATATATTATCTCTTTTATATATTGAAAAGCTGTACACATGTGTTACGTATGCATGTGTAAATATATACACATATTTTACTTATTTTTATTTCATTGTGTTTCAGGTGGAAAATTCGGTGGCGTAGTGGTTAAGTGCTATGGCTGCTAACCAAAAGGTCGGCAGTTCGAATCCACCAGGTCGTCCTTGGAAATTCTATGGGGCAGTTCCCTTCTGTCCTATGGGGTCACCGTAAGTCAGAATCGACTTGACGGCAGTGGGTTTTTTGGTTAGGTGTTTCAGGTGAAAGTTTACAGTGCAAATAAGTTTTTCATTCAAAAATTTACACACAAACTGTTTTGTGAAATTGCTTGCAATCCCTGCAATGTTACAGCGCCCTCCCTCTTTCCCTTTCCACCTTGGGCTTCCCATGTACCATCATCCATTTTTCCTGTCCCTTCCTGCATTTTCATCTTTGGTTTTGGACAGTGTTGCCCATTTGCTCTAGTATACTTGACTGACCTAAGAAGCATGTTCCTCACACATGTTATTGTTTGTTCTGTAGGCCCATCTAATCTTTGGCTAAAAGGTGGACTTCAGGAGTGACTTAAGTTCTGAGTTAGCAGGATGTCCAGGGGCCATAGTCTCAGGGGTTCCCCCAGTCTCTGTCAGACCAGTAAGTCTGGTCTTTGGCGTGAATTTGATTTTTGTTTTACATTTTTCTTCCGCTCTGTCGAGAATCCTCTATTATGATCCCTCTCAAAAAGGTCAGTGTTGGTAGGCAGGCACCATCTAGTTCTTCTGGGCTTGGGCTGGTGGAGGCTATAGTTCATGTGGTCCATTACTCTTTTGGACTAATATTTCCCTTGTGTCTTTGATTTTCTTCATTCTCCTTTGCTTCGAACATGATGGGACCAATAGAGGTATCTTAGGTGGTCACTTGCGAGCTTTAAGACACCAGATGGTACTCACCACAGTAGGATTTAGAACATTTTTTTTATAAGCTATGTTATGCCAATTGACTTAGATGTCCCCCAAGGCAATGGTCTCCAGCCCACAGCCCCAATAACTCAGTCCCTCAAGGCGTTTGGATGTGTCAAGAAAACTTCCATGACTTTGCCTTGGTTAAGTTGTGCTGATTTCCCCTATATTGTGTTTTGTCTTTCCTTACACCAAAGTTAACACTTGCCTACTATCTAGTTAGTTATTTCTCCTCCCCAACACTTCCCTATATCGTAACCATCAAGATTGTTTCTTTCTCTGCGTAAATCTTTCTTGAGTTTTTATAGCAGTGCTCCCATCCGTATTTGTCCTTTGTTAATTGACTTATTTCACTCACATAATGCCTTCCAGATTCATCCATGTTGTAAGAAGTTTTGTGGATTCAGCATTGTTCTTTACCATTGCATAGTATTCTATTGTGTGTATGTACCATAATTAGTTTATCCATCCATCAGTTGCTGAGCACTTAGGTTGTTTCCTCCTTTCTGCTATTGTGAATAATGCTGCAGTAAACATGGATGCACATGTCTATTCCTGTCACAGCTCTTATTTCTCTTGGAAATATTCCTAGGAGTAGAATTGCTAGATTGTATGGTATTTCTATTTCTAGCTTTTTCAGGGGGTGTCATACCATTTTCTATACTGGTTATACCATTTTACATTTCTACCAGCAGTGTATAAGAATTCCAATTTCCCCACAACCTCTTCAACATTTGTTATTTCCTGTCTTTTTAAACTAATGGCATCTCATTGTAATTTTGATCTGCATTTCCCTAATGGCTAATGATAGCAAACATTTCCTCATGTATGTCTGTTAGACACTGGAATGTCTTCTTTGATGAAGTGTCTGTTCATATCCTTTGCCCATTTTTTAATTGGATTATTTGTATTTTTTTTGTTGTTTAGGTGTTGAAGTATTCTACAGATTTTAGAGATTAGCTCCTTGTCCAATATGTCACAGCCAAAAATTTTTCCCAGTCTCTATGTTCTTTTTTTACACTTTTGATGAAGTTTTTTGATGAGCCTAAGTATTTAATTTTTAGGAGCTCCCAGTTATCTAGTTTATCTGCTGGTGTTGCTGCATTGTTAGTTATGGTTTGTACTGTATTTCTGCCTTGTATTAGGGCCCCTAGGTTTATCCCTATTTTTTCTTCCATGAGCTTTATTGTTTTAGGTTTTATATTTAAGTACTTGATCCATTTTGAGTTAGTTTTTGTGTATAGTGTGAGGTATGGGGCCTGTTTCATTTTTTTACAGACGGACGTCTAGTTTTCCCAGCACCATTTGTTAAAATACTGTCTTTCCCCATTTAATAAACTTTGATCCTTTGTCAAAGATCAGTTGACCATAGGTGGATGGATTTACATCTGAATTCTTGGTTCTGTTCCATTGGTTTATGTGTCTGTCATTGTACGAGTGCCAACTGTTTTGACTACCGTGGCTGTATGGTAGGTTCTGAGATCAGGTGGTATGAGACCTCCTACTTTGTTCTTTTCCTTCAATAATGCTTCGCTTATCTGGGGCCTCTTTCCTTTCCATATAAAGTCGGCGATTAGCTTTTCCATTTTGTTAAAAAATACTGTTGGTATTTAGATCAGGGTTACATTACATCTGTAGATCACTTTGGGTAGGATTGACGTTTCTACAATGTTGAGTCTTCCTGTCCATGAGCACAGTATGTTTTTCCATTTATGTAAGTCTCTTGTTTTCTTGCAGTAGTATTTTGTAGTTTTCATTGTATACGTCTTTTACATCCCTAGTTAGATTTATTCCTAAGTATTTTATCTTTTTAGGGGCTATTATTTTTTATAAATGGTATTGTTCCCCTGATTTCCTTTTGAAAGTTCTTTTTGTTGGCGTATAGGAATCCAGCTGACTTTTGTATGTCGAACTTGTATCCTGCTACGTGGCTGAATCTTTCTTTTAGTTCCAGTAACTTTCCTGAGGAATCTTTGGGATTCTGTATGTATAGGATGATATCATCTGTGAATAGGGTTAGTTTTACTTCCTCCTTTCCAGTCTGAATTCCATTTATTTCTTTCACTTGCCTTATTGCTGTAGTTAGGACTTCCAACACAATGTTAAATAGGAGTCGTGATAAATGACATCCTTGTCTTTTTTTTGTTCTCAGGGGAATGCTTTCAGCCTCTTTCTGTTGAGAATAATGTTGGCTGTTTATTTTGTATAAACGAAAAAAAAAAAAAAAACCTCATTGCTGTTCAGTTGACTCCTACCCATAGTGGCCCTACTGGACAGAGTAGAACTGCCCCATAGGGTTTCTGAGGAACAGCTGGTGGATTGGAACTGCCAACCTTTGGTTAGCAGCTGAACTCTTAACTACTGTGCCACCGGAGCTCTTATTATTCATAATAAATGGAATAAACAGATTCCACTTATTATGTCGAGGAATTTCCCTTCTATTCCTATTTTATTGAGAGTTTTTATCAGGAACGGGTGTTGGACCTTATCAAATGCCTTTTCTGTGTCAGTTGAGATGATCATGTGATTCTAGTCTTTTGTTCTATTTATATGGTAGATTATGTTGATTGATTTTCTAATGTCGAACCACCCTTGCATCCCTGGTATGAATCCCACTTGATTGTGGTGTATTGTTTTTTGTGTGTGTGATGCTGAATTCTATTGGCTAGAATTTTGTTGAGACTTTTTGCATCTATATTCATGACAGATATTAGTCTGTAATTTTCTTTCTTTTTTTCTTTTTTTTTTTTTTTTGTGGTGTCTTTGCCCGGCTTTGGTATTAGGGTTATACTGGCTTCACAGAATGAAGCTGAGAGTATTCGTTCATTTTCTACACTCTGAAATAGCTTGAGTAGTACTGGTGTGAGCTCTTCTCTGGATGTTTGGTAGAATTCTACGGTGAAGCCATCCAGGCTAGGTATTTTGTTGTTGTTGGGAGTTTTTTTTTTATTACCTCTTCACTCTCTTCTCTTGTTATGGGTCTGCTAAGATTTTCTATCTTAGTTTGCATTAGTTTATGTAGGTACTTTTTTTTATGTTTCTAGAAATTTGTCCATTTCCTCTAGATTCTCAAATTTGTTGGAGTATAATTTTTCATACTATTCTGTTATGATTCCTTTTATTTCATTTGGGTTTGTTGTAATAGCCTCCATCTCATTTTTTATTTGGATTATTTGCTTACTATCCTGTTTTTCTTTAGTCAGTTTGGCCAGTGGTTTGTTGACTTTGTTGATCTTTTCAAAGAACCAATTTTTTTGTCTTTTTGAATCTTTCTATTGTTTTTCTGTTCTCCTTCAATTATTTCTGTTCCAATTTTTATTGCTTTGATTCTTCTGGTGGCTGTAGGCTTCTTTTCCTGTTCTCTGTTTTTTTTAAGTTGTACGGCCAGCGTTTCGATTTTAGCTCATTCTTCATTCTTGATGTGCGAATTTATTGCTATAAATTGACTTCTGAGCACTGCCTTTGTTTTTATTGTTGTTGTTAGATGCCATTGAGTCAGTTCAGACTCATAGCTACCCTATGCACAACAGAACGAAACACTGCCTGGTCCTGATCCATCCTTACATTCATTGTTATGCTTGAGCTCATTGTTACAGCCACTGTGTCAATCCACCTCATTGAGGGTCTTCCTTTTTTGTGCTGACCCTGTACTCTGCCAAGCATGATGTCCTTCTCCAGGGACTGATCCCTCCTGACAACATGTCCGAAGTATGTAAGACGCAGTCTCACCATCCTTGCTTCTAAGGAGCATTCTGGTTGTACTTCTAAGACAGATTTGTTCATTCTTTTGGCAGTCTATGGTATATTCAATATTCTTCGCCACTCCACAATTTAAAGGCGTCAATTCTTCTTCGGTCTTCATTATTCATTGTCCAGCTTTCACATGCATATGATGCGATTGAAAATACCATGGTTTGGGTCAGGCGCACCTTAGTCTTCAGGGTGACAGCTTTGCTCTTCAACACTTTGAACAGGTCCTTTGCAGCAGATTTGCCCAATGCAATGCGTCTTTTGATTTCTTGACTGCTGCTTCCATGGCTGTTGATTGTGAATCCAAGTGAAATGAAATCCTTGACAACTTCAATCTTTTCTCCATTTATCATGATGTTGCTCATTGGTCCAGTTGTGAGGATTTTTGTTTTCTTTATGTTGAGGTGCAATCCATACTGAAGACTGTGTTCTTTGATCTTCATTAGTAAGTTCTTCAAGTCCTCTTCACATTCAGCAAGCAAGCTTGTGTCATCTGCATAACGCAGGTTGTTAACGAGTCTTCCTCCAATCCTGATACCCCGTTCTTCTTCATATAGTCCAGCTTCTCGTATTATTTGCTCAACATACAGATTGAATACGTATGGTGAAAGAATGCAACCCTGACGCACACCTTTCCTGACTTTAAACCAATCAGCGTCCCCTTGTTCTGTCTGAACAACAGCCTCTTGATCAATGTAAAGGTTCCTCATGAGCACAGTTAAGTGTTCTGGAATTCCCACTCTTTGCAATGTTATCCATAATTTGTTATGATCCACATAACAAACTATGGATAACATTGCTAAGATTGACCCAGCAGTCTACTTCTGAAACGCACTAGCCAGTGAAACCTTATGAATAGCAGCAGAACATTGTCTGATATAGTGCTGGAAGATGAGCCCCCCAGGTTGGAAGGCACTCAAAAGATGACTGGGAAAGAGCTGCCTCCTCAAAGTGGTGTCAGCCTTAACGATGTGAATGAGTAAAGCCTTCAGTACCTTCATCTGATGATGTGGCACAACGGAAAATGAGAAGAAACAGCTGCAAACATCCATTAATAATCTGAACCTGGAATGTACGAAGTATGAATCCAGGAAAATTAGAAACTGTAAAAAATGAAAAGGAATACGTAAACATCGATATTCTAGACATTAGTGAGCTGAAATGGACTGCTATTGGCCATTTTGAATCAGACAATCATATAGTCTACTATGCTGGGAATGACAACTTGAAGAGGAATGGTGTTGCATTCAGCATCAAAAAGAACGTTTCAAGATCTATCCTGAAGTACAACGCTGTCAGTGATAGGATAATACCCATACCCCTGCAAGGAAGACCAATTAATACAACTATTATTCAAATTTACGCACCAACCAGTAGGGCCAAAGATGAAGAAATAGAAGGTTTTTATCAGCTGCTGCAGTCTGAAATTGGTTGAACATGCAATCAAGATGCATTGATAATTACTGGCAATTGGAATGCGAAAGGTGGAAACAAAGAAGGATCAGTAGTTGGAAAATATGGCCTTGGTGATAGAAACAATACCGGAGATTGAATGATAGAATTTTGCAAGACCAATGACTTCTTCATTACAAATACCTTCTTTCACCAACATAAATGGCAACTATACACATGGACCTCACTAGATGGAACACACAGAAATCAAGTTGACTACATCTGTGGAAAGAGATGATGGAAAAGCTCAATATCATCAGTCAGAACAAGGCCAGGGGCCGACTGTGGAACAGATCATCAATTGCTCATATGCAAGTTCAAGCTGAAACTGAAGAAAATCAGATCAAGTCCATGAGAGCCAAAATATGACCTTGAGTATATCCCACCTGAATTTAGAGGCCATCTGAAAAATAGATTTGATGCATTGAACACTAGTGACCGAAGACCAGAAGAGTTCTGGTATGACATCAAGGACATCATCCATGAAGAAAGCAAGAGGTCATTGAAAAGACGGGAAAGAAAGAAAAGACCAAGATGGATGTCAGAGGAGACTCTGAAACTTGCTCTTGAATGTCAAGCAGCTAAGAAAAAGGAAGAATTGGAGAAGTAAAAGAACTGAACAGAAGATTTCAAAGGGGGTCTCGAGAAGATAAAGTAAAGTATCATAATGACATATGCAAAGAGCTGGAGATGGAAAACCAAAAGGGAATAACATGCTCAGCATTTCTCAAGCTGAAAGAACTGAAGAAAAAGTTCAAGTCTTGAGTTGCAATAGTGAAGGATTTTGTGGGGAAAATATTAAACGACGCAGAAAGCATCAAAAGAAGATGGAAGGAATACACAGAGTCATTATACCAAAAAGAATTAGTAGATGTTCAACCATTTCAAGAAGTAGTGTATGATCAGGAACTGATGGTAATAAAGGAAGAAATCCAAGCTGCTCTGAAGGCATTGGTGAAAAACAAGGCTCCAGGAATTGATGGAATATCAATTGAGACGTTTCAACAAACAGATGCAGCTCTGGAGGTGCTCACTCATCTATGTCAAGAAATACGGAAGACAGCTTCCTGGCCAACTGATTGGAAGAGATCCGTATTTATTCCTATTCCCAAGAAAGGTGATCCAACCAAATGTGGAAATTATAGAACAATATCATTAATATGTGATCCAACTAAATGTGAAAATTATAGAACAATATCATTAATATCACACGCAAGCAAAATTTTGCTGAAGATCATTCAAAAATGGCTGCAGCAGTATATTGACAGGGAACAGCCAGAAATTCAGGCCGGTTTCAGAATAGGATGTAGAACCAGGGATATCATTGCTGATGTCAGATGGATCCTGGCTGAAAGCAGAGAATACTAGAAGGAGCACTGCCTTTACTGTGTCCAAAAGGTTTTGGTATGATGTGTTTTCATTCTCATTTAATTCTGGGAATTTTCTGATTCCCTCTCTGACTCTTTCTATCACCTAGTTGTTTTTAAGCAAGATGTTATTCAGATGCCACGTATTTGATTTTTTTTTTCCATTGCTCTTCCTGTTATTGATTTCTACTTTTATGGCATTGTGATCAGACAGTATGCTCTGTATTATTTTGATGTTTTGGATTTTTTTGAGGGTTGCTTTTGGCCTAAAATGCGGCCTGTTCTGGAAAATGTCCATGTGCGTTGGGAAAGAATGAATTTACTTATTTATTCATGAGCATAGAAATGAGTATGCAAGGATACACACCAAATTGTTTACATGGGATAGGGAACATAGTTGTGGGCAAAAAACTATCAAACTTTCCTTTATACATATTTATAGTGTTTCATTTGTTACAATAATCTTATACAACTTTTCAACCTTTATTTCTGAAAATATTTTTTCTTCTCCTTTCACTCTGTCATTCCTTTTTGGTACTCTCTCATTCTATGTATATTGGTCCACTTGACGGTGTATCAGATTTCTCTAAGGTGCTATTTTTCTTCATTCTTTTTTCTCTCTCGTCTTTGGCTTGCAAAATATCTATCAATCTATCTTCAGTTTGCTAAGTTTTTCTCTTGCCAGTTCAGATTTACTGTTGAGCTCCTTGAGTAAATTTTTAATTTCAATTACTGTAATTTCCAGTTCCAGGCTTTCTACTTGATTCTTTTTTTTTAATAATTTCTACCTCTGTATTTCACCACGCATCTGTCTGTTTGTCATACTGTGGTAGTTTGCATGTTACTATGATAATGGAAGTTTTGCCACTGGTATTTCAAAGACCAGCAGGGTCACACTTGATGGACACGTTTCAGCGGAACTTCCAGAAGATAGACTAGGAAGAAGGACCAGGTGGTCCACTTCTGAAAAAACTGGAGAGTCAAAACCTTACGAATAGCAGTGGAACATTGTCTGATATAGCACCAGAAGATAAGCCGTTCAGCTTGGAAGACATTCAAAATATGATTGGGGAAGAGCTGTCTCCTCAAAGTGTAGTCAGCCTTAGTGATGTGAATGAGTAAACCTTTCGGTACCTTCATTTGATGATGTGGCATGACTCAAAATGAGAAGAAACAGCTGCAAACATCCATTAATAATTGGAACATGGAATGTACAAAGTATGAACCCAGGAAAGTTGGAAGTCGTCAAAAACGAAATGGAATGCATAAATATTGATATCCTAGGCATTAGTGAACTGAAATGGACTTGTACTGGCTGTTTTGAATCAGGCAATCATGTGATCTACTTTACTGGAATGACAAATTGAAGAGGAATGGCCTCGCATTCATTGCCAAAAAGAATGTTCCAAGATCTATCCTGAAGTACAACACTGTCAGTGATAGCATAATAACCATACACCTGCAAGGAAGACCAATTAACACGACTATTATTCAAATATATGCACCAACCACTAAGGCCAAAGATGAGGAAACTGAAGATTTCTACCAATCTCTGCAGTCTGAAATTGGTCAAATATTCAATCAGAATACATTAATAATTACTAGAGGTTGGAACGTGAAAACCGGAAATAAAGAAGGATCAGTAGTTGGAAAATATGGCCTTGGTGATAGAAACAACCCCGGAGATCACATGACAGAATTTTCTAAGACCAATGACTTCTTCATTGCAGGTACCTTTTTCCAACAACATAAACAACTATTATACGTGTGGACCTCACCAGATGGAATATACAGGAATCAAATCAACTACATCTGTGGAAAGAGACAATGGAAAAGCTCAGTATTGTCAGTTAGAACAAGGCTAGGGGCTGACTGTGGAATGGACCATCATTTGCTCACAGTCAAGTTCAAGTTGAATCTGAAAAAATTAGAACAAGTCCACAAGAACCAAATATGACCTTGAATATATCCCACCTGAATTAGGAGACCATGTGAAGAATAGATTTGATGTTTGAACTCTAACTACCAAAGACCAGACAGGTTGTAGAATGACATCAAGGACATCATACATGAAGAAAGTAAGCGGGTCATTAAAAAGACAGGAAAGAAAGAAAAGGCCAAAATGAATGTCAGGAGAGACTCTGAAACTGGCTCTTGAATGCAGAGTAGCTAAACCAAAAGGAAAAAATGATAAAGTAAAAAAGCTGAACACAAGATTTCAAAGGAAAGCTCAAGAGGACAAAGTAAAGCATTACAATGAAATGTGCAAAAGACCTGGAGTTAGAAAACCAAAAGAAGAGAACACACTCAGCATTTCTCAAGATAAAAGGAACTGAAGAAAAAAATTCAAGCCTTGAGTCAAAATATTGAAGGATCTACAGAGAAAATACTGATCGAAGCAGGAAGCATCAAAAGAAGATAGAAGAAATATACAGAGTCACTCTACCAAAAAGAACTGGTCAACATTCATTCATTTCAGGAGGTAGCATATGATCAAGAACTGATGGTACTGAAGGAAGAAGTCCAAGCTGCACTGAAGGCATTGGCAAAAAACAAGGCTTCAGGAACTGACAGAATACCAATTAAAATGTTTCAACAAATGAATGCAGCACTGGAGGTGCTCACTCATCTATGCCAAGAAATTTGGAGGACAGCTGCCTGGTCAACTGACTGGAAGAGATCCATATTTGTGCCCATTCTAAAGATAGATGACCTAAAAGAACGTGGAAATTATTGAACAATATCATTAATGTCACACGCAAGTAAAATTATGTTGAAAATCACTCAAAAGTGGTTGCTGTAGTACATCGACAGGGAACTGGCAGAAATTCAAGCCGAATTTAGAAGAGGAGGTGGAATGAGGGATATCATTGCTGATGTCAGATGGATCTTGGCTGAAAGCAGAGAATAACAGAAAGATGTTTACCTGTGTTTTATTGACAATGCAAAAGCATTCGATTGTGTGGGTCATAACAAATTATGGATAACATTGCAAAGAATGGGAATGTCAGAACACTTAATTGTGCTCATGTGGAACCTGTACATGGACCCTTGTGCATAGAACAAGGGACACTGCATGGTTTAAAGTCAGCAAAGGTGTGCATCAGGGTCATATCCTTTCACCATACTTATTCAACCTGTATACTAAACAAAAAATCCGAGAAGCTGGACTGTATGAAGAAGAACGTGGCATCAGGACTGGAGGAAGACTCATAAACAACCTGCAATATGCAGATGACATAACCTTGCTTGCTGAACGTGAAGAGGACTGGAAGCATTTACTGATGAAGATTGAAGACTGATGCTTTAGTACAGAGTACACTTCAACATGAAGAAAACAAAAATCCTCACAACTGGACCAGTAAGCAACATCATAATAAACGGAAAAAAGATTGAAATTGTCAAAGATTTCATTTTATTTGGATTCACAATCAACACCCATGGAACCAGCAGTCAAGAAATCAAATGATACGGTGCATTGGGAAAATCCATTGCAAAAGACCTCTTTAAAGTGTTGAAAAGCAAAGGTGTCACTTTGAGGACTAAGGTGCGCCAACCCAAGCGTGGTATCACCAACCCAATTGCCTCATATGCATGAGAAAGCTGGACAATGAATAAAGAAGGCCGAGAAGAATTGATGCCTTTGAATTATGGTGTTGGCAAAGAATATTGAATATACCATGGATAGAATGAACAAATCTGTCATGGAAGAAGTACAGCCAGAATGCTCCTTGGAAGTGGGGGTAGCGAGACTTCATCTTATGAACTTTGGATGTGTTATCAGGAGGAACGAGCCCCTGGAGAAAGACATCATGCTTAGTAGGTAGATGGTCAGTGTCTTAGTTATCTAGCGCTGCTATAGCAGAAATACCACAAGTGAATGTCTTTAACAAAGAAATTTATTTCTTCACAGAAGTCCAAATTCAGTTCCAGGGAAGGCTTTATCTCTCTGCCGGCCTTCTTATCAATCTTTCCCTGGACTAGCAGCTTCTCCAGGCAGGGTCCCTGGGTCCAAAGGACGTACTCTGCTGCCAGCACTACTTTCTTGGTGGTATGAGTTCCCCCCTCTCTGCTCACTTGCCTTTCCTTTTTATCTTCAAGAGGTAGAAGGTGGTGCAGGCCACACCCTGGGGAAACTCCCTTTACATTACATTAGGCTTGTGACATGGCTAAGGGTGTTACAATCCCACCCTAATCCTCTTTAACATAAAATTACAGTCACAAAATGGAGGACAACCACACAATACTGGGAATCATGGCCCAGCCAAATAATACACACCTTTTTTGAAGGACATAATTCAACCCATGACAGTCGGCCAAAAAGAGGGAGACCCTTGATGAGATGGATTGACACAGTGGCTACAACAATAGGTTCAAGCATAACAGTGATTGTGACTATGGCACAACACTAGTCAGTGTTTCCTTCCATTGTTCATAGGGTCTCTGTGAGTCAGAACCTACTTGATAGCACCTAACAACAACAACCTCTGTATTGGCATTCTCTGTTCGATGTTACACTGCCATCATACCTTTCTTTATTTAATTATGCTTTCCTTTTGTTCTGTGAACATATTTATAATGGCTATTTTTAAGTATTTTTCAGTGAAATCTGACATCTGCTCATTGTCACAGGCAAGGCTGTGTTCCCTGCTTTTTTCCCTGGTGTATGAGTTATGCTTTCCTGTTTCGTTGAATGCCTAGTAATTTTTTGTTGGAAATTGGACATTTTAGACAAGGTATTATAGCAACTCTGGGTGTTGCTCCCCCTCCCCTACCTGGGACTTGTTATTGTTACTTGCTGGTTTATTTTTTAATGACTGGCTGGATTATTTTAGTGACATCTACCCTAATGTTGCTCCTCAGGGAGGTGAAGCCACTGTGGAATGGCAGTGATATAGGTAGGGCTCTCTCTCTTTTCCTGACCTCACTCAGCTATTAAATTCCACTAATTGCCTGTTGATTGCTCTATTGTTTTCAACAATGTCCTGGAGCATAAATTGCTCTACACTAATAGAATCAAATTATGGCTCCTTAGACAGTGTAGTGTCTGAGATCTATGCTCGATTCTTTTTCTGACCCCAGGAGGGATCCTCCCAGATGTCTCATTCCTAGTTTCTCCCCTGCAAATTAGCTACCCTATGGTCTAAGCTATATCTTCATTAAATCCATAAATCTCTTCCCAACTGCTGTTCACCATAGCTTCCTCTGTTCTTGAGAGCATCCTTAGGCTTGAATATCTTCCTGCTTTGTTGCAAATGAAGTCAGTTCCTTTGAAAAGAGATTAGAATCTGTTTGATGGCCTTCTTCTCTCCTCTAGCAAAATCTCTAAGCAGACTCTGGAACTGTAAGCTTCTGTCTGAATAATACCCTTGCTCAAGGAGCTGGTTGCTCAGTGGAGGGGCCAGCAGCCTGAGGTACCTCTCCTGTCATGGAACCACCACCTCACAAGCCAGAATACAGCGATCAGGGCCCCAGTATTCTTAGCATACCAGGCCCAAAGTAGAATCTAGGATCTACAAGTAGGGGTTGGATGGAAGATGGGAGCCCTGACCTCTAGATCTCACTTGCCCAGGACTTAGCCTCAGCAACAGGCATTTGGAGTAGGATAAGAAATGCTGAACCCTGCTCCTTCTGGAAAGAAAACCCTCCAACTGGGAGCTAGAGCTGGAGGACAATAAAATATAAGATTATCGTCCCCCTATTTTTACTATGTTCTTAGCTGCAATAGGGTGGAGTGAGTTTTCTTTCTGCTGAGGTAGAAGGACAGAGGAAAGGAGAAGTCTTGACTCAAATACCCCTGCCTCCATAATGTTTGTTATAAACGTAGCAACTGAGTCCATAGTCGGTGGTTCAAGGTCACACAGCTAACTAGTTAAAAAAAAACTAGGAGCAGGACTTAAATTCATGTCTATTTATATTCAATCGCATGTTCTTTTTCTTGCATCACCCATGAACACCTGATGCCCCAGTCAGCTACTTCTGACGTCCTGATTCCCTTCTCTGTTCCAAGGCCCTTTCCAGTACTAGCGACACCTCTCTTGCTGTTGGATAACATCCCCCATGTTTCCCTGTTACTCCTCTGCTACTTCTTACTCCTGAAAAGCTACAGCAATTTAATAAGCCCAACAATATTACCAGTCCATATAACATGGTACCAGTCTTATCTGTACCCAGTATTTAGATATGTATTAAGATTAATACATTCCTGTCTTGATGGCCCACAGGAAAATATGTACCTTCCCTGGAGAAAGAGGGATGTGATCATTATAAAGAATATCTGTGCAATGGCCCAGGACAGGTGTCCTCAAAAATACACAGGCTGAAATTTAAATGCAAGTTAAAACCACAATGTAATATCTCTGCATCCCTATTATGATAAAATAGCTAACCTTTAAAGATAAACAATACCAAGTGTCGATGAGGATATGGAGCAACCAGAACTGCTGCTGAGAGAGTAATTTGGTACAGCCAATTTGGAAAACTATTTGGAAGTATCTATTAAAGGTAAAAAAAAAAAAAAAATTATTATTATGTTTTTATTAAAGGTAAGCACATGCTATTTCTACAACCCAGCAATTCTACTCTGAGCTGCATACACACTGAAACACATGCAATCACCAGAAGATTTATGCAAGAAATGTCACTTGTATGCATAGCACTGTCACTTGTAAAAGCCAAAAATTAGAAATGATCCAAAACCCATTGTCATAGGTTAGATTCCCCAGGAAGCAGTGGAGTGTGAAGGAAATTTTCTTAGGTAACTCTTGGGATCATCACCCAGGGAAGATGAAAAAAAATAAAACAGAATTAGGCAGAAGGAGAGGTTGGGCTGCCAGGCAGTGGCAAGGACTCAGCCAACCTCACGGGGAGCTCCGAAGCTAGGATAGCCCTTCAAAGTTGTACTGAGTTGAGGCTATGGGGCCAGGCCTTCATGCCCCTGTACATCAGCCAGTTATTGTATTGGGTGCAGGCTGCCCCAGGAAAGGAGAATGACCTTTGGTAAGGCAGGTGTCTTCAGCTGAGGCAGCAAGGAATTTGTCCTTCAGTTCTGAAAAGGGGATCTGGATGGTATAAAACAGTAGAGTGTAAAAAGTGAAGTATATTCACCCAATAAACAAACTGAAGGAAATTCACCCAGGAGATGCCATACAGTAATGAGCAGTAGGGCTACCCATGGTGGACAGGCTTCAGCAGAGCTTCTGACTAAGACAGAGTAGAAAAAAAAGTCCTGGCCATCTACTTCCAAAAATTAGTCAATGAAAACTCTATGGATCACAACAGAATATTGTCTTACATAGTGCTGGAAGATGAGATCCCTAAGTTAGAAAGCACTCAAAATACACAGTGGCTGCAACTATGGACTCAAACACGTCAATGATCTTGAAGATGGCACAGGACTAGGCAGCGTTTCATTCTGTTGTACATCGAGTCACCTTGAGTTGGAGCTGACTCGATAGTAACTAACAACAACAGCCTGTGAAAATAACATTTCTGTTTACTTTTTTGAATTCAGTTGTGGTAAAATGCGTATAAAATTTGCCATTTTAACCATTTCCTAAGTGTACAATTCAGTGGCATTAATTACATTCACAATGGTGTGCGACCTTCACCACCATCTACTTCCAAAACTTTGCAATCACCCCAAACAGAAACTGTGTACTTATTAAGCACAAACTCCCTCTGTATGTATTTTATATTTCAATTAAGGTTAAAAAAATACATAGAGAGAAAAATAAGCTAAGGGTTCTCCATAGAGTTAGAAAAAGGACAGAGCAATGGGGCAAGAGGGAGAAGCAGTAAATTAACCAAAAACTATAAGCAGTGTAAGTAGGAGATCATTTAGATTTTGTGGTCTTGAGGCAGGAAGACATTTCATTTGCTTCTCCTCCATCAAATTTCCCATGAGCTAGGCCTGTGTTCAAGGAGAGAAGGGAGTGTGAAACAAGGAGAGTTGGAGCAGCCAGAGTGCTCCTTCCATCTTCATTCTCCCTCCTTTTGTTCTCTCTCCCCCAAAGCTTCAGTGTGCTTGGGGGCCAAGGGAGGCCCAGAAAGATGTGGCAGGTGCAGTTTTAGGGGCAGATTAAGAGAGGATGATTTAGAGAATCTACACATCGTCCAGTTGGTCCACACTAGGTCAACAAAATAGCCCCCATTATGGGGCCCTGGTGGTGCAGTGGTTAAGAGCTTGGCAGCTAACCAAAAGGTCAGCAGTTCAAATCTACCAGCCGCCCTTGGAAACCCTATGGGGCAGTTCTACTCTGTCCTATACTGTCGCTATGAGTCGGAATGGACTCAAAGGCAATGGGTTTGTTTTTTAGTAAGGGGATATTTTACTTAATTTAGATCATAAAAAACCAGTTGCCATCGAGTCAACTCCGACTCATGGCGACACCACGTGTTGCACAGTAGAACTGCTCAACAGGATTTTCTTGGCTGTAATCTTTACAGAAGCCAAATCTTCTTTCAGAGATACTGGGTGGGTTCAAACCACAAACCTTCAGGTTAGTAGCTGATAGCTTGCATCACCCAGGGACCTTCATGTAGCACCTGAACCAAAAGCCCCACTCCCGTCGAGTTGATTCAGGCTCATAGTGACCCTACAGGGCAGAGCAGAACGGCCCCACAGGGTTTCCGAGGAGCGGCTGGTAGATTTGAACTGCCGACCTTTTGGTTAGCAGCCAAGCTTTTAACCACTGCGCCACCAGGGCTCCATGTAGCACACTGACTACCAATAACACCAGATAAAGAAAAGGGGGAAAGCCAATCACTGTATAGAAAATCCCCAGGCTTCTTCACAATTGTTAGATTCAGCCAATTGCTCCTTTAATTTTATTTTACTAAAGATAACTCTGCTTTGTTTGGCAAAAATGCATCTGGACTACAGAATCTTCATAGGGAATATGCCCAGATGGTGGAGGTATTTAAGGAAATGCAGCTTTCCAATTTGGGAATTTGTAACCCCTCTAATTTCACTTGTATGATTTTCAAACCCCTTCTTTGCCCTTACAGCATTCAAAGTGCCAGTGGAATTTATAGTGTAGTCACGGTAACCAGGAAGCCTCACTACACACACACACACACACACACACACACACCCCACACGCTTTACCCACCAACCATAACTTCCTTAAATTCCAAAAATCTTTTATATCCTGAAAATGAGCTTAAAACAACAAATACCAAAGTCGTATGAATCTCCACATGTTGTATTTTTGTCACTGTGTCTAATTACTATTCTCACTGAAGGTAAAAAAAAAAAAAAAAAAAGGGATTTCGTGGCAGATTGCTTAGAGTTGAGGAGTTTCTTTTTTAACAGAGAGGAGAATGAGGAATTCTCTGCTAGAAGGGAAGTTGAAATTGAAGGTGGCTTTAAAGATGTGCTCCTTCCTGATTGTTTTCACTTTCCTTGTGGTAATAATTATTCTTGGCTAATAATGTTAGCTTTTAAGGCAGGTAATTAGAGCTTCCAACACTATAATTGAATTTCCGGAAAGCAAAAAGCCTGTGTTCTACAACCCAGCTCCCAATTATTTGACCAAGAACTGCATCTCAACCACGGGAGGCAAGAATTCCCCTGTATTTGTGGTAGTCAGGCCACACCTGGGTAGAGGTGTCCAGTTCTCAGGAGAATGGTTTCAGGTGAACGTGGATAAGCAGCTATGCATTCAAGGGCAGGAGACCAAGTCAGTGAGCCAATCTGTAGACCCTATCAGAAAACTAAACCCAGAAAGAGCTGAGAGTGTTTAGTTTGGAGAAGGGTGGGGATTTTAAATCCCAAAGCCTGTGTTTTACGCCAAGTTCTCTCTGAATAGCACAGGAACTTCTCTTGAAAGCAAGGGGCATCCTTGATCAGAAGGCTGTTGCCGGATGATGCAGATAGTTAAAGAACACAGCAAATAAAAGATTGACAGCTCGAATCCACCCAGAGGCACATCGAAAGAAAGGCTTGACAGTCTACTTCCAAAAGATCCCAGCCATTGAAAACCCCATGGAGTGCAGTTTTACTCTGACACACATGGGGCCACCATGTGTTAGAATCAACACTATAGCAACTGATTGGTTGGTTGCCTTAATCAGAGAGATACTTGCCCTAGCCATTTGCCACCTCTCCAAAGCAAAACAAGTTGCCACCAACTTGATTCCAACTTGATTTTCAAGGCTGATTTTTCAGAAGTAGATCACCAGGCCTTTCTTCAAGGGTACCTCTGGGTGGACTCAAACCTCCAACCTGTAGTTGCATTAACCATTTGCAACATCCGGGAACTCCCTCCAAAGGAAAAGAAAAGGAAAGAGCTGGTGTCATCACTAGTTGCTCTGAAGACTCCTCCTATCCCTATCCCCAGTAGTGATATGGTGGGTTCAAGAAGCCCTCCCTCCCCCGGGGATCGCTCTCACTCTCTTAGTCTATTATTTGCTTAGCCTGGGTTCCCCCAAAGTAGAAGCTGAAATAAAGACTTATGTTAGAGCAGTATATTTGGGAAGGTGATTCCAGGGAGGAAGGAGTGAGGCACAGGGAGAGTAAAAGGGAAAGGAAAGTCAACACAAGGTTGCATTTGCATTATCTAATTGCCCCCAACTCAGATGATGGTTGGGTAATCCCACGGGACGGTCTTCTTAGAAGTCATGTAAAGAGTCTCTGAATCATCTGCCTGGAATGAGAAAGGGCAATGCATTTATCCACCAGCTCCTCTTCCCATGGGTCGAGGGTTGCTCCCATGCAGCATAAACTCCCCTCCACTTCAGGGTTGCGCATTCCTGAGCGCCATGCAGTTTTGGGGAGTCCCATGCCCCAGTGTCAAAGAAGCCCTGAGGTAAGAAGCAAGAGGCTCACAGCACGGACCTGAGGAGAGATGTAGTCGGTCGCACCTGTAGAAAACTTTCCAAAGCCTATACGGATCCATGGTGGCGGCAGCAGTTAAAATAAGAGGTGAGGAGACCAAGGTTTCAGTCAGTGCACAGAAGGGATCCAATACACTCATCTGAAGAATAACTAACAATCAGGGCAGAAATGGGCAGACACAGCCCTGGAATCTACAGCCTCTTTTGGGAGATATAGAGTGCATTCCATGGATGTTGCGAATGGTTAATACACTTGGCTATTAGGCAAAAGGTTGGAGGTTCAAGTCCATTCGGAAGCACCTTGGAAGAAAGGCCTGGAGATCTTCAAAAAAATCAGCCAGAGAAAACCCCATGGACCACAGTTCCACTTTGATAAACATGGATCGCCATCAATCAGGGTTGACTTGAAGACAACTGGTTTCTGGTACGGGGTAGTTCTAAAGCACTGACCCAGGGATGCAACTTCCTATTTTCTTTTCTAGAATCTTCTTCAACTATGGCAGTGTACTTGATTTAAGTCCATGGGAAACTCTGCCTGCACCCTGAGACATGTAATCTGCCTACCTCTGACCTGTTGGAATGGCACAATTCTGGCCCAAGCCCATAATCTAAGATTTCATATCTTTTCAGTTCCCCCCCACCCCCATTGGAGGAATCAGAATCTTTGAATACACTCTCCTGTCTTCCTAGAATTTCTTATTATGACTTCTTTCTTACCTCTGTGTGCATCACCTGCCGCCCCCTTCTGACCTGGCCTTCTTCCATGCCCTGGCCTCTTTCTCACCTTCTGTACTCTTCTGTCTTGATCTTCTAATTCATTCTCTCTTTCTTTTTATCCTCTTTCCTTTAGGTGAAGCTTCCCTAGGGAAAAATCCTACATGCAGAGTAAATTAAATCTGAGCACTTGATGCAAATGCAATATTGATTTTGAAGCAAGATTATGTAAATTGCAGATAATCTATTGTTTTGCTTGCTGAAATCCCTTTAACATAATTAGGAAGCTTGAATTCTTTAATATGAGGCAAGCCAAAAAAGCAAATACATAATGATCAGCTCATGAAGACATGTGATTCTAAAGCATCCTACTGGTGTCACAGGGATTACATTCAGGCTCAATGAAACCTTAACACCAAAATTTTGAAAGGGACATAGTTTCTGCTAAACTTTACTTAGTCTTCTTACATCTCTTTTCCATGCAAGAAACCCCAGCTTTCTTCAATCATTGTTTATATATGTGGCCTATGTTTCTGCATTTCTTATACATTTCTAAGTTTTTTATAAGTTGAGTCACTTTTACAATAATGACCAGTATTTCTGAGGATTTTCTCCAAGCTCTTAATACAGGATTTCAAATCCCACTAAGCGTTTCACATGGTTATTTCTGGGAGTCCACAAAGGGTGCCACACATGTAACTTTTTCCTCATGTTCTTTTCTCTGTTTTTGTTTCTCATATTGACATTTTGTGCCCTCCCAAAGCCACATGAAGGTGGCCCTTCCTCACTACCGCCACTGCTAAGCGTGCTGCCTCATAGTGTCCCTCGTCAACGCAGGTCAGTCAGCCTGCCTGCAGCCTCCTCTCTCACAGGGCTCTGGCGCAAGTCCAGGGAGGTGGCCTGGTAACTGGGCTGTGAGTCACTGTCTTCCCACCCTCTTTACCCTAAACATATGCCTTTGTTCTTCTCCAGCCCAAAAAGAACCCTGCTATACAAACTAACACCAGGAAGGTTCATTTCATGAAGCATGCCAGGACTCATGCTCAGATACATTCTTAGATCCCTTTCCCATCTGTCCTGGTCTCCTTCTGAGTGCCCATCTTTAGCTGTGGAACATTCTAGAAATGGCATGGTTCCTTCAGGCCAAATTCCGTGTATGCTGATTTTTTCACTATACTTGCCGGTGCCTTTCTACCTGTTTGACTTCACGGAGAATTATTTCAACTGAAAGGGTGAAACATGAGACAATTTCTTCCTTAGAACTTCAGATTCAAGAAAAGGCAAAGAAGGAGAGGGAATTAACATTTACAGACATCAGATGAGAAAAAGAAGGCTCAGAGAGGTTCCTCATTTGCCCAAGCTTAAATCAGTAAAGCCATTGAGTCATTTCTGACTCATGGCTACCCCATGTGTGCCCAAGTAGAACAGTGTTCCATACGGTTTTTGACTGGCTGATATTTCTGAAGTAAATCGCCAGACCTTTCTCCCGAGGCCAATCTGGACGGACTTGAATCTCCAACCTTTCGGTTAACAGCTGAGTGCCCTAAATGTTTCACCACCCAGGGACTCCAGCCCAAGCTTATTCATCTAATAAAGGACAGAGGCAGAATTTGAACCCTGGGCTTTCTGACTACAAAACGCACTCTCTCTCTCTGCTACGACAGGCTGCTTCCTGGTCCCTCTGGTGGCCCCCTTTCCTGGTTCCTATTGATGTGGTTAAATGAAGTTTCCTGACTCTGCTTTGTTGGTATCTCAGTGGTGATCCAAATATAAAACAAAACTCCATTTTCTCTGGGAATTCTTCATTTTTTTTTAAGTAAGCGCTGAGCCCAAATTCCCCTCCATTTTACACTCAGAGTTCACCTGCTTCTTTCTCACTCAGAGACACCGCGCATGTGCATTTTAGTGGGTTCATCAAGTGTCTCAGAATGAACCACTTTTTAAAATTGTACTTTAGATGAGTTTATAGAGCAAATTAATTTCTCATTAAACAATACACATATTGTTTTTTGTGACATTGGTTGCCAACCCCATGACATGCTAACTACTCTAATCTTTCCCCTGTGTCTTTGGCTTTCTTCATTCTTCATTGCTCCAGAAGGGGTGGGACCAGGGGTGTATCTTAGATGGCTGCTCACAAGCTTTTAAAAGCCCAGACGCTACTCACCAAAGTAGGATGTAGAACATTTTCTTTATAAACTATCTTATGCCAATTGAGCTAGATGTCCCCTGAGACCACGGTTCTGGCCCTCGAACTGTAATTCGGTCCCTCAGGGGGTTTGGATGTGTCTATGAACCTTCCATGACCTTGCCTTGGTCAAGTTGTACTGGCTTCCCCAATATCATGTACTGCTTACCCCTCACCAAAGCTCCCACTTATCTATTGTCTAGTTAGTGTTTTTCCCTCCCTACCTTTCCCCTCCTTCAAACCATCAAGGATTGTTTCTTTCTGTGTGGAAACATTTTCATGTGTTTTTATAATAGTGGTCTCATACAGTATTTTTCCTTTCGTGATTGGTTTATTTCACTCAGCATAATGCCCTCCAGATTCATCCATGTTGTGAGATGTTTCGTGGATTCATCATTGTTCTTTCTTGTTGCATAGTATTCCATTGTGTGCATGTGCCATAGTTGGTTTATCCATTCATCTGTTGGTGGGCACTTAGGTTGTTTCCATCTTTTTGCTATTGTCAATAGTGCTGCAGGGAACATGGGCGTACATATGTCAATTCTTGTAATGGCTCTTATTTCTCTATAATATGTTCCTATGAGTGGGATCTCTGTATGGTATTTCTATTTCTCGCTTTCTAAAGAAGTGCCATATCATTTTCCAAAATGGTTGTACCATTTTACATTGCCACCAGCACTGCATAAGAGTTGCAATCTCCCCGAAGCCTCTCCAACATTTGTTATTTTCTGTTTTTTTGACTCGTGCTAGTAATGTCAGGGTGAAATGGTACCTCTGTCATTTTGATTTATATTTCTCTACTGGCTAGTGATCTTGCTGATTTTCTCATGTGTCTTTTAGTTGCCCATATGTCTCCTTTGGTGAAGTATCTGTTCAGATCCTTTGCCCATTTTTAGTAGGATTGTCTTTTTTGTTGTAGAGGTATTGGCTTTTCCTATAGGTTGTAGAAATGAGACCTTTGTCAGATTTGTCATAGTCAAAAATTTTTTCCAGTCTGTAGGGTCTCTTTTTACTCCCTTGGTTAAGTCTTTTGATTGGCAGAAGTGTTTGATTTTTAGAAGATCCCAGTTATCTAGCTTATCTTCTGGTGTTTGTGTATTGTTAGCTATGGTTTGTACCCTGTTTATGCCATGTATTAGGGCCTCTAGCGTTGACCATATTTTTTCTTCTATGATCTTTATAGCTTTTGGTTTTATATTTAGATCTTTGATCCACTTTGAATTAGTTTTTGTATATCGTGTGAGGTATGGGTCCTGCTTCATTTGTTTGTTTGTTTTTGCAGATGGACGTTCAGTTTTGCCAGCACCATTTATTTGTTAAAAAGACTATCTTTTCCCCATTTAATGGACTTCGGGCCTTTGTCAAAGATCAGGTAACCGTAGGCGGACGGATTTACATCTGGGTTCTCAGTTCTGTTCCATTGGTCATCGTGTCTTTCATTGTACCAGTACCAGGCTCTTTTGACTATTGGAGCTGCTTAGTAGGTCAGGTGGCATGTGTCCTTCTATTTGATTCTTCTTCTTAGATAGTGCTTTACTTATCCAGGGCCTCTTCTCTTCCATGTAAAGTTTTATGTATTTTGGAGCCCTGCCATTGGGTGTGTAGGTGTTTATCTTGGTTATGTCCTCATGAGATGGATTGTCCCTTTAATCATTATATAATGCCCTTCCTTGTCTTTTATGGTGGATTTTGTTTTAAAGTCTATTTTATCTGAGGTTATTGGCACTCCCGCTCTTTTTTGGTTGGTGTTTGCTCAATGTATTTTTTACCATCCTTTGATTTTTAATATATTTATGTCTTTGTTTCTTTTGTTTTTGCAGATTTTGTGTTTACTGAGGATTTGTTTTTCTTTTTATTTTGATGAGGAGGTGTGTTAACTTTCTTTGTGGTTACCTTGAAATTTACCTCTGTCTTTCTAAGTTTAACCAGATCTCTGGCATCATTTCTACCACCAAGGCCATATTTTCCAACTACTGATCCTTCTTCTTCGTTTCCAACTTTCCCATTCCAATCACCAGTAATTCTCAATGCATCCTGATTGCAGGTTAGATCAATTTCAGACTTCAGAAGCTTGTAAAAACCTTCGGTTTCTTCACCCGTGGCCTTAGTGGTTGGTGCATGAATTTCAATAGTAGTCGTATTAAGTGGTCTTCCTTGTAGGTGTATGGATATTATCCTATCATTGACACTACTGTACTGCAGGATAGATCTTGAAATGTTCTTTTTGATGATGAATACAACACCATTCCTCTTCAAGTTGTCATTCCCAGCACAGTAGAACATATGATTGTCTGATTCAAAATGGGCAATACCAATCCATTTCAGCTCACTAATGCCTAGGGTACCAATGTTTATGCATTCCATTTTTGATGATTTCCAATTTTCCTAGATTCATACTTTGTGTATTCCAGGTTCTGATTATTAATGGATGTTTGCAGCTGTTTCTTCTCATTTTGAGTCGTGCCACATCAGCAAATGAAGGTTCCGAAAGCTTGACTCCATCCATGTCATTAAGGTCGACTCTACTTTGAGGAGGCAGCTCTTTCCCAGTCATCTTTTGAGTGCCTTCCAATCTGGGGGGGGCTTATCTCCCAGCACTATACCAGACAGTGTTCAGCTGCTATTCATAAGGTTTTCACTGGCTAATGCTTTTCAGAAGTAGACTTCAGGATCCTTCCTCCTAGTCTGTCTTAGTCTGGAAGCTCAGCTGAAACCTGTCTGCCATGGGCGACCCTGCTGGTACCTGAATACTGGTGGCATAGCTTCCAGAATCACAGCAGCACACAAACTAACAAACACGTGGGGGTCAGTCATGGCAGTGGCTATCTATTGTTAAATATGGTTAATATGTGGACTAATTCCATTTTTTGGTAGATACATTATGGATACACAAACTACCGCTCACTTCTGCATTCTTGTTAAAAGACATTATCTTCACAAATTTCCAGGCACACCCACAGGTTTTTACCTACATGAGATGACCCAGCAACAGTAAATGGTGAAGGAAAGGCTAAATCAGACTGACTAAATGCCAATTGTCTCCTAGGATGGTGCTAAGTGTTTCCACGTAAACGTTTAATAATTCCTGGTAAAATCTGAATATGGATCATCTCCCCAAAGTAGATTAGAAAATTCCCCCTACTTCAGGCCTGAGCATATTACAAACAGTTAAAGGATACCCCAGGCCCTCAATGCATCCTTAAGAATAGAGGAGAAATACTTGTTTCACAAAAGCTGTCTCTTCCTCTTGACAGAGACAGGCTGAAGGTTAACCAACCTTAGAGTGGTAACTTGTTTTACATCTTCAAGGTAACTACTGCCCTCTAGTGTTATTACAGAAATAAAGCAAAAATGACACCAGGTAGACTCTAAACCTAATTTCACAGTTTTTTGGGGGGTGTGTGTGATTTAGGTAAAAGTTTACAGAGCAAATTAGTTTCTCATTAAACAGTTAATAACACAAAATATTTTGTGACATGGTTGCCAACACTTCAATGTGTCAACACTCTCCCCTTTTCCACCCCAGGTTCTATGTTTTCACTCATCCGGTTTTCTGTCCCTTCCTGCCTCTTGTCTTTGCTGTTGGCCTGTTGTGCTCATTAGTCTCGTATACATGATTGAACTATAAGCTACGTCCCTCATGTGTGTTCTTTTTGGCCCTATAAAAAAAAAACCCTGTGCCGTCGAGTCGACTCTGACTCATAGCAACCCTATGAGTTTGGCCCTATAGACCTGTCTAATCTTTGGCTAAAGGGTGAAGCTCAGGAGTGATTTCATTACTGAGTTAAAAGGGTGTCCAGGGGTCATAATCTCCGGGTTTCTACAGTCTCTGTCAGACAAGCAAGCCTGGTCTTGTGTGTGTGTGTGTGTGTGTGTGTGTGTATGTGTGAATTTGAATTTTGTGCTACATTTTTCTCCCACTCTGTTGGAGAAAACAGGGCCCTCTATTGTGATCCCTACCAAAGCAGTCGGTGGTGGTAAGCAGGCACCATCTAGTAGTAGTTCTAGGCTCAATCTGGTGGATGTCATGGTAGTTGTGGTTCATTAGACCTTTGGACTAAACTTTCCCTTCTGTCTTTGGTCCTCTCCATTCTCCTTTGCCCCACCTGGGATGGGACAAGCAGATATATCTTAGACGGCCGCTCGAAGGCTTTTAAGACCCCAATCACTACTCAGCAGCGTTTGATGTAGAACATTTTCTTTATAGACTATGTTATGCCAGTTGAGCTAGATGTCCCCCAGGACCCTGGTCCCTAGCCCTCAGCCCAGTAGCTTGGTCTATCAGGGCATTTGGTTGTGTCTGTAAAGCTTCTATGACTTTGCCGTGGTCAAGTTGTGCTGACTTCCCCCGTAGAGTGTACTCTTACCTTTCACCAAAATTAGCGCTTATCTATTGTCTAGTTAGTGTTTTTCCCTCCCTACCTTTCCCCTCCCTCAAACCATCAAGGATTGTTTCTTTCTGTGTGGAAACATTTTCATGTGTTTTTATAATAGTGGTCTCATACAGTATTTGTCCTTTTGTGATTGACTTATTTCACTCAGCATAATGCCCTCCAGATTCATCCATGTTGTAAGATGTTTCACAGATACATCATTGTTCTTTATCATCATTGTGTGGCATTCCACTGTGTGTATGTATCACAGCTTATTTATCCATTCATCTGTAGATGGGCACTTTTGTTTCCATCTTTTTGCTATTGTGAATAATGCTGCAGTGAACCTGGGTGTGCACATATCTATTTGCGTGACAGCTCTTATTTCTCTAGGATATATTCCTAGGAGTGGGGTTGCTGGGTTGTATGGTATTTCTATTTCCAGCTTTTTAAGAATGTGCCATATTGTTTTCCAAAATGGTAGTACCATTTTACATTTCCACCAGTATTGCGTAAGAGTTCCAATCTCCCCGCAACCTCTCCAATGTTTATTTTCTGGCTTTTTTATTCATGCCAATGGTATGTCATTGAAGTTTTGATTTTCACAATAAATAATATGTCTTAGCAGGCTTGGTAGGTAGTTTAGAAAACACCACTAGAAAAAGGTGCTACTCTGGGTTGACCACTTGTTTCTCCCAAGGTTCACAGTCAGTCAGTTCATACTACCACTTCCATACTTAAAAGCCTAAAATACTCCTACACCTGTTGACAAAAAGCCAGTACCCTAGCCTCATGAGTACTTCCAGTAACTAAATCCTTAATGCTCGGCAAAGCAGCAGTCTCTGAGACCCTGATCCAGAGCTATGGCTACAATGTTTGGTCCATGTTTGTAACAATCCAGAGATGAAATATTTTGAATAACACACTTTAATTTGCTCCTCAGCATTTAAAGAATTTGTTCATTCATCTGCCCATTTGTAATTTACTGTGCTTAAGATGGCATCTAATTTGGTTAGCATTGACCTAGTGGCCTAGAAACACCTACAGCCAATGACTAATATACTCCCAGGGTTATTTGGAAGGAAGTACAGTGGGAGGGTTACCCTATACTATATGCCAAGTGATATGGAGTCAGACTTTGGCTTCACCTCTTTATAGCTGTCTGGCCTTTAGAAAGCTAGTTTTCAGTTTCCCCATCTGTAGAAAGATGAAAATAACACGTCACTAGCTTACTATGAAGATTAAAAGAGAAAGTCTTCAAAAGTTTTTAGCACAGTCCCTGGTCTATAGCATGTTTTCAATAAGTGTTTGCTAATGTCTATATCCCAAGCTATTAAAGATTAAAAATTGACCAATCACCAAAGCAAATGTTTCTACCACTTTAATGAACCAAAGAACAAAAAGCATAGGTCATCACAGTAATTCCACTTTCCAGGGACAGCCAGATGGTAAAACATTTAAAGGGAGAGAGAAACTAGAGCATGAAAAATAGGAAGAGAAACCAAAAATGTCTTTGGTCATTCCACACTTACGGCATCAGTTTAATCATTCAGTAGATGTATTCACTATAGGTGGTATTATTTACAGGCCAGTTTGATCAAGTTTAGATAAATATATCGTAAAGGTCTCTCCAGTCGGTTCTTAAGTCATTGTAAACTCGTTGATGAGTCCCTTTGCCCATCGCCTGCAGACTTCCTTTTCGTGGCTCATGGCATATAGCTCTGTGTCCTCCTCCTGATCATGGAACTGCAGGACTGGTTGGTACGACACAGGACTAGGAAACAAAACTGGCCCTTAGTCATCTCCAGGTGAAGGTGCTTTACAGAAAGATGACAGGCTTCCAAAGAAACATCTCCTTCCTGTACTGGCTGTGTATCAGCACATTTCATCAACAGTGATGTTATCAACAAATGTCTTCTACAGCTTCCGAGTATCTTTACAAACCTTAGCACTTCATGGGGCCACAAACAGATATCAGGAGGTATTACCTTTATTAGCCTTGTTCACAAGCACCGCTATCCCAGGAGCACATTACTGTAGCAGACATTACTACTCAACAGCTCACCTTTGCAGAACTAGAAGTGTTCCATCTGGCCAAAGGACTGAGGTGGCCATTTTTATAGCAGTTGTTGTAGGAACGTAACATAACCACTGGCCAAACATTCAGGGAAGACCAGGAATAGTTACCCACGTCTGGAGAATTTTCACCTCTCCCCAAAGATGGCATCTCTCTAAGCCTGCCTCCGCCCAGGGAGATCGAAATCTCTTAATACCCCAGCATCGCTCACTGGAGTCCAAAGGTTTAGTGTAGACTTCCCAAGGTTAGGCTACTACTTCAGAATATGAAACAAACAAGAAAAGAAAAAGATTTGCAGGCAGAAATGACTATTAAAAGATGGGCTATCAACCTTGAAGAAAAGTCCTTCCTCATACCTGCTTTATATACTTAATTCATTACATCAAGGACAGAGAAGTAATAACAAAAGACGCAGACACTCTTTTAGTCTACTAGAGTTGGGGGACATTCAGGATTCAGATGGACAAAGAGCTGGGACCAAATCTCATGCAGAAAAATAACCTTGAATATTTCCTCCATTCCTGAAACCTGAAGTCACAGATCAGCTATTTTAATGTTTGACCCATTTAAAGTGTAGCAAAATTGGCAAATCTGTGTTTAACTCCTTGGTAAATACTTTAAACTTTGCCGTTTAAAATATATTTTAGATTTTATCTATTATGTGAAAATAGCCTGAATCATAACTAACTAATCCATGGCAAACAACAAGAAAATAAAACCCAAACCCATTGCTGTCAAGTCAATTCCGACCCTATAGGACAGAGTAGAACTTACTCACAGGGTCTCCAAGGAGCGCCTGGTGGATTCAAACTGCCAACCTTTTGGCTAGCAGCTGTAGCACTTAACCACTACACCACCAGGGTTTCCTGAATCCATGGCATTTATATTAAATATCTACATTCCAAGGGTTCTTTTGTTTTTTCTACTCTTATACATCACAAATATTCCATTTACCTCCTTAAAATGTAATTTTAAAAAGAATTGAGTTAACTTTCAAAATTTCCTATTAGATCTACTGGATACACATCTGAATATTCAGGGCTACCTATAAAATACCCTTTTCCTGCCTGACTTATGACAAGCCTAAATTCTAACACACAGCTCAGCAACATACTACCTATATTCTGATTTCAAGTCTTTCTTTACCTTATAGATTGATAGTTCCACTGTAAAACATGTAGAATACAGGTTTCTGAAAATTATCCTTCAAAGCCATTAGTACAAA
Organism: Loxodonta africana; assembly: GCF_030014295.1. Taxonomy (NCBI): domain Eukaryota; kingdom Metazoa; phylum Chordata; class Mammalia; order Proboscidea; family Elephantidae; genus Loxodonta; species Loxodonta africana. The sequence goes on from NC_087354.1 coordinate 24,801,116, forward strand.
TACCAGTTGCAACCCCACTGCAAACATTTGATATAGTTGGGGTTTCTTGAGTCATCCAGACCAATTCTAAACCGGAAAGAAAGCCATATCATAAAATACATTTTCAAGACGCATAGTTTTATCACTTTCAAGTACTTCTGAGGTCAAAAAAATTGCTCTTCTTTGGGAGAAACACTTTAATAAATAAGAATTATTTGTAATTTGTTGATCAATTGGCTACAGTTATTTTTCTAAGTATTTTTAGTTTAGGCAATTCTTTTGTGATATAGTCCCAAGTCTAATTTTCTTGGGAAGCCATTTTTAGAGGCCTTACTGAAATGATCACAAATTCTGACTTAGAGAAATCAGAATTCCTGAGATTATACCTTGTATATAAGCAGTGAAGGACAGGGCAGTCATTTTGAATGTCTCTCTCCTGAGCAAGGGTAAATGACTCCCTCCTGAGCAAGAGTAGCTGTGATTAAATAAACCTCCCTAGAACCCTGGTGGTACAGTGGTTAGGAGCTCGGCTGCTAGCCAAAAGGTTAGCAGTTCAAAACCACCAGCCATGCCTTCAAAACCCTATGTGGCAGTTCTACCCTGCCCTGCAGGGTCACTATGAGTCAAAATCAGCTTGACGGCAACAGGCTTGGTTTTTGATCCACCTTTTTTTTTTTTTTTTTTACCATGTTAACTTCTGTAAAGGATGGCTCCTGAAGATTTTGCTTTCTAAAAGAATGCTTCTTTACAGTCTTTGAAATTTTAATATATTTAAGCCAAAAGGGCCAAAGGCGAAAGGACAGCTAAACACATGTTTTAAGGGGAGATGACAGTGACTCCTCACTCCCCAGCTCACGGTTCGAACATTCCAGAGGGTGCAGTATGGTTCTGCTAAATAAATCCCCCGTTCGTTCTGTAATTAACAACCACTGTAACAACTTTTATTTCTCTACTTAACCTTTGTGGGTAGCACTACTGTCTGTTTCGTTTCATCATTAATCTTGGTAGAAGCCTCAGTGCTGCCACAAAAGCCGTGTATATAAATTTCCCCAGCATGCCTCAGCAAATTCAAGAAAGTGTACACTAAGCATGCCTCAAATTCAAAGGCTCTGCTTGCGTGATTTATTTCCAGACAGCTCTTTGAAACATTAGGCAGCTACCCATAATAGCATGAAGTTGTGGACAGAAGAAAATGCCCTCAGAGGCAGGAACCTAGCCCAGCCCAGGACACACGGCAGCCGCTCTGTAGTATGTGTTGAATAGATCTAAACGGAGAGATTTGTCCCACTCTGCTTTTCTTTTATCTAAAGAAACCAAACCAGTTACTGTTGAGTCGTTCCAACGCGTGGCCACACCACGTGACGAAATAGAACTTCTCCATTGGGTTTTCATGGCTGTGACCTTGGGAAGCAGATTGCCAGGCCTTTCTTCTGAGGCTCAAAACACCAAGACTTTGGCCAGTAGTCAAGTGCTCGTCAGGTGCTTAACCATTCACACTATCCAGGGACTATAGAAAAGCCAGATGTGGAGATGGAAATCACTTTTTCAGGGCTAATGGGAGTCTAATTCCCTGCTTTAGATCCTGGCCCCCGTCGTTTCTTCCTTGAAAAACTGTCTATAAAATCGATTAAGTAAAAACTAAATAAGTTCTGCAGAAATGAGCAAGTGTGCCCTTTCCCTCACCTGGGTTATAAAGACAAGAACTTGCTGTACTCCTTTAGGAAAAGAGAAGCTGGAAAGGGCAACTACAATCAGAAACGCATAATAAGTAAAATTCCTCTTACAAACAAAATGTGCATTTTACCAATTGTAAGGTCATTGCACTTTGTCTTCATTGTCAAGTTAATATCCGTCATGCCAACTAGCTGCAGACTTCACGGAGGAAGGAATTAGGAATAGCTTTTCCACCTCTGTATCCCCAGGGATTCCAAAGAGACTGGCACACAGCAGGGGCACAATAGGGTTTGCTGAATGAATTTATAACTAAATGAATGAATGAAAAACTAAATGAATGAATAAATACTAATCCTTCCATATTCAGACCGATCCTTCTACTCAGTCCAGGTGAAACCGCAAAGTGAGTTTTCAATGAATGGCCTCAGGGAATGGAGGGTTAAGTACTTGTCACATTCTCCCATTCCCCAAAACCCTACGGAAGGTCTGTAGTAGGGCTTCATTGACTGCAAAGTTAGTCCTGAATTATGAAGAGGACATCATCCTAGACCTTGTGGTCCACTCCTAGCACAACATGTGTCCTTGGTCACCTCATTTAACCTCTCAGTGTCCTCATATGCAAAATAAGAACGCTGATCCCTAACGTTCCTCTCAGCTGAGTCAGTGAATTTAGGAATACAGAAGAGACCTGGGAGACTGAAAATAATTTCTAGCCCCACTTCTTACAGGTTTGCTTGAAATTACTTTTTTTTATTATTATTATTTTTAATGAGCTAACACAAGGTACCAGAGAACCCTGGGAATGAGATTATTTGTACATGACCTCTGGCTAAGGTGGAGCCCTGGTGGTATAGTGGTAAAGAGCTACAGCTGCTAACCAAAAGGTTGGCAGTTTGAATCCACCAGCTGCTCCTTGGAAACCCTATAGGGCAGTTCTACTCTGTCCTATAGGGTCACTAGGAGTCGGAATTGACTCAACAGAAATGGGTTTTTTTGCTTTTTTTTTTTTTTTTTTTTGGTCTGGCTAAGGCGTAATAGACTTCAGAAATAGCCGTACCTCGTTCACTAATCATTTTTGATAAAACAAAAGATCAGACATCAGGATCATGAGGCAACAGAATACAGCTGAGACTATTAAAAGTAACTACTTCCATACTGGGTGTCTTAAAGTACATCATGAACTGTGAACAGATTTGCTCAACAAAGTTGAGGCGTAGCCCTTTAACCCTGCACGGATAACATCGGGAGTTTCTTAGGGTTGAACGTGAGATGAAAAAGAGCTGGATGGCCAGGAATGCTGTGCCTTATTCCCCCAATGACCTGCCACAGGGACTATTTTTAAAGAAGCATTTATCTCAGCAGAAGTGACAGCATTTAAGAAGTCGCCAGGCGCCACTGCCACACGATCCTTCATGGTGAAAGGCTGCAGAGGGTGGCTGCCTTCTTCAGGAGGATCTATGTGATGGATGAGACAGGAAATGCCCTTGGTTGGTTAGGTGTTTGGTTTCAAGAGCCATAAAGATAATGTAGAAGTTAAAGCTTGGAAACCAAATGGAGCCAACCCCAAAATGATTATGGCCACCCCCAGCACTCAAAAACTAATCAAATTGTGGATTTATAAGATCCATCTTAACTAGAGATGCAAACTCTAACTGCCTTGTAAATTTCTTAAATGGTAGCTGCTCACTGAATGATAATAGCCATTGTGTGATCCTGGATTCTGCAATTCTCTTTTATGAAGCTAGCCACTGTATTTTATATCATAAGAATATGGAAAGTATATTACAATTATATTACATCGGACTTCTGAGAGAGCATTTATGTTAGATAACTCCCATAAAGTGCTGAGAGAAACATTATGATGCAATGGTATTTTATATATATAAAATACCATATATAAAACAAAAGATCAAACATCGGGGTCATGATGTGACACAACACAGTTGACACTATTAAATGTAACTATGGGTGTCATAAATTACATCACGAACTGTGAACAGATTATATAAAGTGTGTTGACTCACTGGAAGGTGTTACCCTTCTTACTAATACTTTGGACTGGGGAGACATGAAGCCATATATGCAATGCTGTGTATATATATACACACACACACACACACACACACATATATACACACGTACATACATTCGGGGTGTCAAATCAAGGGATTAGAGTTGATGTGTCTTCCCTCACTGTGCAGAAAAAACAGGGTGAATAAAGAGAGGAGGATGAGAATAAACACTTTAAGCACTAAAATTAAACTCAGATAAAGGATGGAAAGGTATTATGTAACTTACTCTTTCCCCCCGCCTACCTGCTACTCAAGACGATAACAGAAAGACAGTCTGAAGCTACCACAGGACCTAAGTGTTTCTCCAAAACCAAAAACATCACTCGAAGCAGCCAAGATGATTCTGTTTTACATTTTTCAAGATTTCTGCGTTTGGCAGCCACTGAGTGTTGTGAACCAACTCAGAGAACCGGTTCTGCAGGCTGATGTTCACCTGGCTTCCACGAGTTCACCTCCAGTGGCAGGAGCTCGTAGTTCACTGTCCCTTCCATTGCGAGACAGTTTTGAGTGATTAAAAAAAAGTCGTTCCTTTTCTATGTAGTCAAGAAAAAGGCTTCAATCTATTGCTGACCCTTGCCAGGGCAGTTTGTTTTAGCCTTCTCCCCACCTCCAGCCCCATAGTGTTCCAAACTGGATTCTCAGGGAATAGTTTTCTTGGAGCACAGAAGAAAAACCGAGACATCCTTTATACCTCCTACTTCCCACCCCAATAACATCTGATTCAAAACCCCTGGACCTGGGACACATGGTATAGATTTCCCACAGGACCCGACCAGTTATAACAAACACAAATCATGGTTTACTTCTACAACAAACTGAAAGGATCTATACTTTTGAAGACTGTGGCTACACTCTCCCATCCTTCCCTTAATCCCCCACATAGTCCACAGTGTCTTGTTCTTTCCAACAAAGAGAATGCCAGAGGCCACGGAACACATCTCATGTTGTTTCTGGGTGAGCAGCAAAGTCAAATTCCAGTACTGCAGACGGTAAGCTTGAGTTTCATACGTGATTTGTGTAAGAGAAAAGTAACTACACCACGCACACAAAGAAAAGTGCCTGGATTAAAAGAACTGTACACTGTGAGTTTGCTAAGTGGATCTTCCCGACAGCAAGTTAAATGGCTATTAGAAATTGTGCTTGCGTTTCGTTCAGTCAGACCCAATTTCCTGGAACATCACACACCAAATCCTCCCAAAATATGGCGAAAATGCTGGCAAATATTTGCAGAACCACATTTGGAAATTAATCCCAAATACAGTTATGTACAAACTTAGTTCACAGAATACCTATCCTAATTTTCTTTTAATAGAGAATAAGGAATAAATATCATTTTTAAATTTGCTACTTAATCATCATAGAAAGCTTAGGACACTTGGGGAGAAAGTAGGTCTCTATGGATATTGCTCAAATATTTGGTTTTTATATCAGAGTATCTTTAATACTATTGTGCCAATTTTCAAATGGAAAATATGATCAGTAATACTTTTAAATGCAAAAATATATGTATCCTGTACTTCAAATCCAATATTTGTTTGATGGATCTAACTTCCAGCCAAGTCAATATGTTAGGTCATTGGGCTCCGGGGAGTTTTATGGAGGAGCTTGAGTGTTTCTCACCCACAAAATCATTTTGAAATGCAAATAAGTCCTTGCACCCCACTGGGGAAATGCATACTTCTTGCTTAGAGAGTTGACTCACTGGACAGTGTTACCTTTCTTCTCAATACTGGGCTGGGGAGACCTGAAGCCAAGTTCTGTGATTCTAAGGGTGACTTGGGCACCCCCAAATCAGTCACCTGAGTTACAAGCATATTAACCACTGAAATTAGTCCTAAACTAGAGGTCACAAAATCAGCTTCTCTTCCTGTGCTATCCAAGGTCTCCTCTGGACAGTGACAGACGAGAAGTGTCTTTAAGGTATCCTGGACAAGGTTCTTCAGATCTTTCCTTTCTCCTTAGGTTGTTTACATCAGGACTTGTTCTCGAGTCTCTGGCAGCCGGAGGGCAATCAGGCCACCTCCCACCAGGGAAGAAGCAGCCAGAAGGATGGGGACAACTTTGGTTACCCCAACAAAAGAAGAAAAGATGGTGTTTCCCAAGATGGCACCGAATTTGCATAATCCATTGAGGATGCCAAAGGCTGTTGCCCTATAAAAGAACACGAAAGTGAGTAATTCTGAAAGACACAAGGTGGGCCTCAGCAGATGAGTGGGGCTTGGTTGTTTGTTGTGGGTTTGTTTCTTTGTTTTTTCCCTTGTTGGGGGCAATGTATAGTGAGATCGTGGGAGACAATTTATTCCTAAATATAGAAGTAACAGCTTCCCATTTTAATCAAATTTGGAAATACAGATTCATAGAAAGATGTAGGAAAACAACCATGTATGTATAACCTCACCACTGAAAGCCAACAACCACTATTAACATTTTGGAGTATTTTCTTCAAGTTTTTTTTTTTTTTTTCTTTTCTCTTAAAATAATTCTCTTTTCAAAATTTTTTACATGAATTACATGCTTATTGTGCTACAAAATACCTCTTTAAAGCGTTAAAAAGCAAAGACGTCATTTTGAGGACTAAGGTAGGCCTGACCCAAGCCATAGTATTTTCAATCACCTCATATGCATGCAAAAGCTGGGCAGACCGAGAAGAATTGATGCCTTTGAATTATGGTATCAGTAAAGATTATTGAATATGCTATGGACTGCTAGAAGAACAAACAAATCTGTCCTGGAAGAATTACAAGCCAGAACACTCCTTAGAAGGAAAGATAGCAAGTCTTCATCTCACATACTTTGGATATGTTATCAGGAATGACCAGTCCCCTGGAGAAAGACATCATGCTTTGTAAAGTAGAGAGTCAGCGAAAAAGAAGAAGACCCTCAACAAGATGGATTGACACAGTGGCTGAAACAATGGGCTCAAACATAGCAACTACTGTGGGGATGGCACAAGATCAGACAGTGTTTCATTCTGATGTACATAGGGTTGTTATGAATTGGAATTGACTTGACAGCACCTAAAAACAACACATGCTTATTGTGAAATACTGAATGCAGGAAGAAGTTTGCAAAGCAAAAAGTGCCCCCCCTTTAATAACACCCTCAATCCTTTTGTGGCAGATACTGGTATTGTTGTTAGGTGCTGTCAAGTCAGTTCTGACTCATAGCGACCCTATATACAACAGAGTGAAACATTGCCCAGTCCTGTACCAACTTCACAATCAGTATTATGCTTGAGCACATTATTGTAGCCACTGTGTCAATCCATCTCGTTGAAGGTCTTCCTCTCTTTTGCTGACCCTCTACTTTACCAAGCATGATGTCTTTCTCTGTACTGGTCCCTCCTGACAACATGTCCAAAGTATGTGAGACAAAGTCTCACCATCCTTGCCTCTAAGAAGCATTCTTGTTGTACTTCTTCCAAGACAGATTTGTTCGTTCTTTTAGCAGTCCATGGTATATTCAATATTCTTTTCAAACACCATAATTCAAAGGCATCTATTCTTCTTGGTCTTCCTTATTCATTGTCCAGCTTTCATATGCATATCAAGCCCTACCTGCCCACTTCCAGGCCTATGCTAACCCCCATGCAGGAGAAACTCAACAGCCAATAGACATCTCAGATCGTAGAGAACCAAGATGACCAAAATGGTGAAGGACTGAGTGAGCACATAGCCTTTTGCCAAAGAAGTCCAAACAAGTCCTTCAGGAAAGTCCTGGTAAAACTGACCTCTGGTTGGTAGGATACAGCTCCACTGTGATCACATCCAGAGCATTCCAGGCGGCAATGCTGGTCCCACAGAACAGGCACTGCCAGCCAATCATCGCAGATTCACTATTGCCAAAAAACAGGAAGAAGCAGCAGACTGCCGAGATTAGCATAGAGCCACCTACGGAGGAAGATCAAAGGCACAAAGAAACATGAACCCCATTGTGAAGAGTTTAAGGCTAACTACAAAGTTGAAAGGCACAATCCTCAAGACAGTCCTCGCTTCTGAAGCCAACTGCAACTTTGAAGACTTCCAAAAACCACTCTCCTGTTCAATAGGTTACTAGAAGTGCTCACAGAACTCATTGAAAGCTATCATACTCATGGTTATGATTTACTACAGGGAAAAGATACAAATTAGAATCAGCCAAAGAAACTGAAACATAGAGCAGAGTGCAGATGGAGGTAAAACATGGAGACTTTGTTGCCATCTCTCTAAGAAGTTAGGACATAATACTCTCCAAGTATCATTGTGTGACAAAATTCACAGAGTATTCCTAACCATGGAAGCCCATCCAAGCCTCAGTGTTCACAGTTTTTATTGGGGTTCCATTACATAGGCATGGTTGATTGGCTGATTGATTGCCCATGTGGTTGATTCCAGTCTCCACATGAACCAATACTGTGTGAGTTAAAGCCGTTACTCTAAATCACTTGGTTGGTCTTTCTGACATGACCAGCCTTAAGCTTAGGACTATTGGGTGCGGCCTGCCCCAACCCAGGATTCAATGTGATCAACCCACACCTAAACAAGGATACCTCTATCAGGTATACCATAGATTACCTCCCAGAAACCAAGGGCAAAAGCCAGATCCTCTTTAGACAAGGCCAAATTCCTTATTATACACCCATGGGCAAGACTCTTACTCAAAGGTCTGGTCCCATCTCCCACAGGTACACATGAAGTAACATTACCAACATCCACATGGAGAAACATCAGCTTGACCCCCTATGTGACATCCAGTCCATGGCATTAGAGCTCTCTGCATAGATCAGGTCACCACAGTTAACCTCCAGGAAGAATTACAAAGTCACCACTGTGTGGGGCTTCCCAGCCCAGAATGAATGGGGATGGGGCAGAGGGAAATATTTTTTGAGAAACCATTGTGTGCCAGACATTGTTCAACACTCCAGCGATACATCAATGTCAAATACCCCCATTCTCACAGAGCTTACATTCTAGTAAGGACATGTGTGTAAATGGGCTACAGAGGAAAACCTGAAGAAGGGCTGTGGTGGGTATTCTCCACTTATCCCCATCCCCACTCCAAATATATGATCTGCCCTTTTCAGCCCTGCTCCGTGCCCTAAGAAGTGAACCCTGGTGGACTGCATACCAGGACTCCCTTGACAGGCAGATCCCCTCCATGGTTCCAGCTCTCATTGGGCTGTTAATATCATTTTATCCCCTCATTCCTGGGGCCCTAGAGGTGGTAACTGCTTGCCAGTGTTGCTAGTCTCTGGGTGCCTCTCTTGCTTTATTTGTTCCTGTAGCCCTTCCCACACCTCTATAAGAAGTCCCATCAATAAAGTCTCTTCACTGGAACCCTCTGGGGTGAATTATTTTTCCTTCGAGGACTCTAGCTGATACAGTGAATGGTAAGGGAGTCAATCGAAAGAAGCCTGTGTCAAATCCTGCCCAAATCTAGTAAGTCTAACCCAGAGGAGTTTGGAAGTTCAGGGTAGATATGGGTCAAAACAGAACAGGTTACAGACGAGGAATCTGACTGTACATGAGGTGGGAATAAGGTTAGTGGAAAGGAGGTAAGAAAGCAGGTCCCAAACAACCAGCTGGGAAAAAAAGCATCGCTTCCTCACTAGGGATCAGGACCTGGGAGGAGGGATGCACTCTGAATACCCAAAACCAGAATGTTAGCATGGTCTCTGAGAAATGCCTCCCTGGGAGGCCTCAGCCTGGAATCTCAGCCTTCAAACCTGAGGTAGTCAAGACTAATCCCACACCCTGCTGATGAGCTGGGAGATGATAGCTGTTCTGGATTTTGCTGAGCCTGGGAAGGTGTAGGGTTATGAACAGGTGACCTGGTAACTTCTTCCCGAATAACTAGGAGGGAGCTAGAATGGGGAGGAGACTGCCACCTGCTGGACCACAAGTGCCATGAGAACTCCACATGCATGCGTCCCTCCTAATGGGCAGCCGTGGTGCTTTGTTTATAATAAATGTTGAGCAAATGTTTGTAGAATATGTGACATTATCATCAAATAAATGAAGTGCTAGGAAGGCCTTCCTTGACCCTTCAACTACATTAGTCCTCTCGTGATAGGCCTATGGCCCACTGTACTTCCAATTTCATAATCCTTCTTCCCCTTGTAATTGAGAGGCTGAGTTCAAATCCCAGCTTCACTACTTATTACCGGGACAACCCTTTGCAAGGCACTTTATTTCTCTGTGCTGCCTCACTTTCCCCAACTGTAAAATGTTCATAAAAATAGTACTACCTTACAGGATTATTATGAGGGTTAAATACGTTAATGTTTACAAAAATTAATAAAAATGCGTACAGCAAAGCCTGACCAATAATAAGCACTTCATAAGTGTTTGTTAAATGGACCTTCTAGTTTATGTCTGTCTTTCCCAATAGGCCATTGCTCCTTAAGCACAGGGATATTGTCTGTCTCAACTACTGTTGGATTCCTGCAGCCTTCCACAAAGTCTGGCAGAGAGAGAGTATTACATGTTTGTTGAGTGAATAAATGAGTAACGTCATCATCTGCTGTTAACAAAAAACCACTTCTAACCAGGAAATGGCTTGGCAGAGTAAGCAGGACAAATGAGGCTTCATCAGCTAGTTCAGGTGGACCATGCGTAAGGCTATTTCAAAGCAGGTCACCCACATTCCACCATGACAAGGTGGAACAGAGATCTATTGAGTAGCTTCTATTTACTGAGAATGTCACAGTTCATCTATGGTGTGCCAGGCTTTTTACTAAAGATGGGGGGCAGGTACAGAGACAAAGATGGCACTGAGTGCTTAAGGAGTTTTCGATCTAGCTCAGAAGCAAAGTACAGACGTTAATAAAAGACTAGACTATAAAAAAGTGATTAAATATTAGTTCTAGATATCTAATTTGGGGCAGAAGCATACCTTTTTGTAATATTATAGAAATCAGTTTTGATCTGGGATGCAGCCATGATGACAAGAAGGGTTTCAATGGTGCCCTGCCTGCCACCTGTGCCAACTTGCCTTCTGCTTCTCAGGTAGGAGTGTACAGCCAATCCAGGTGGTGGGTCATTCTCATTGACCTGGTGGCCCTGTAGACCCTGCCTTCACAAGAACTTACCAGGCTACCCCAGGACATAACATAGAACCTCACTTTTAGACCCCAGGGCTCAAAGCCTGGTAACAAAATGGAAGAAATGTCATAGGTTTACTCTCATGCCCCTCATCTCACTTGAGCACTTGAGCAAACAGAGTTATAATTTTAACAATTATGAAACAGAAGCTCAGAAAAGCAGAACTCCATCAGCTCATAAAGCTAATTTTGGTAGAGACGACCGCCTGACTTCCAGCCGTAGGATTTTTACACCATACCGAGACTTTGACTTGCTTACTTGGGACACATCATCAGGAAAGACCAATTACTAGAAAAGGACATCATGGTTGGTAAAGTAGAGGGTCAGCGACAACAAGGGAAACCCTCAAAGAAATGGGTTGACACAATAGCACAACAATGGACTCAACATGCCGACAATCATAAAGATGGTGCTGGACTGGGCAACGTTTTGTTCCGTTATACATAAGGTTGTCATGAGTCAGAGCTGATTCAACAACGGCAACCATCTTGTAGCACCTTCTGCTGAAAAGCTTGGTGCCTTGGGCTTATCTAGGAAAGTGACTGTCCTAATTGGTTCCGGTCACTTCAGCAGCATGACTAAGTGGGGCTCTCTGGCAGGCACCAAGATATTAGTGAGCCCTTGTCCCATCCCTCATGTGGCTTCTGCCTCTAATAGGGGAGGCGGCGCAGTGGGTCCTACTTAAGACAGGACTCCATCCTCCCCACAAGATTAAAAAGCTGAACTCACAGACATCTCTTGTGCTCACCATTCTGAATATTAATTTTACTATTTATAATAATAAAATTCAATATGAAACAAATCCTAGGAAAAGACTTCCTTCCCATGAAGACTTGATCAATTTTTCCCTCTCTGACAATGTGACTTATTTTGTTACCCTTTGAGCTTTCACACCAGGAAGCTTGGTATTCATTCTACTGATCAATGACTTCCCAAGGGCAAACACTTAATAGCACATTTATTAATGTGTTGTCCACCCTACCCTTAGCCCTGACCTTGACTCATACTGTAATATGCATTTTCCCTGGCCCTAATGTGCTTCTGTTACCAACTGCTGCAGATACTCCAGGGAATGAGGCAAGGCATATGTGAATACAGCTACCATTTTTGAAACCCATGTTGTTGGCTGCCTCTGAGTCAGCCCCCAACTCATGGCAACCTCATGCACAAGAGAACAAAACGTTGCCCAGTCTTGCACCAGCCCCATGATCAGTTGCGGATCATACTGTTGTGATCCATAGGGTTTTCATTGGCCTATTTTCTAAAGTAGATCATCAGGCCTTTCTTCCACTGTAATCTATTAAGCATCATGGCAAAATGCAAGCCTCCACTGACAGATGGGCGATGGCTGTACATGAGGTGCACTGGTTAGGAATTAATCAGGTATCCCACACGGGAGGCAAGAATTCTATGTAAGCCACCACTGCCTGGTTTTGAGACCCTACAATGCACCAAGTACTTCAAGGTGTTTTGTGTACATCACAGTCCCTCCTCACACAATCCTACCATCTAGTTATAGGTATCTTCACCTAATAGATAAGGAAGCTGAGAGACCCAGGGGAATAAAGTAACACGTTCAAAGTCTACTCCAAAGCCCAAACTCTTTTTGCTACAATTGTGTTATTATTCTTAAATAATCATAAGCAATAAGCTTTCTTTAAAGCCTTCACACTATCATTTAAGAGCACTTTATACGCTTTTCTGACATTGATCTTATGAAGCAGGCAGAGTGGATATTTCTAGTATCTTATTTTCCAGGTGAGACACTGAGGTGCCACTAGGATAAGTGCCTGTTCCAGAGCTGCTTAGTGTGAAATTAAAGAGTCTCTCCCCTGGACCAGCAGTTTCTATTTCCACAGAGCCCTCCTTGGTGCTACTGATGGGACCCAACGGGGTGGGGCTCCATGACCCCCATCTTTAACAAGAACAGAATCAGTTTGGGTTTCCTATGGAAGATTTCTTTAAGGAAAAAAAAAATCACTTCTTTAACTTCTTTAATACATTCTGAAAGCCACTGCTCTGGACCATTGGAGCACGGATGGGCTAATCACTCACCAATCATCTTCAGCCTTCCTATTCTATCCATGAGCAGGGCTGAAATGATGTTCCCAGGCAAGACAGACAGGCTGCCGAGGAAGCTGACGAGGTAAATCAGGAAGTCATTGTCTTGCTCAAAGTCCATGTGGCAGCCCTCCTTCTGCTCCAGAAAGGTGGAATTGATAAACCGACAGTTGATAAACTTATGTTCGTAAAGGTCTGAGGAGAAAAGGAATCTTTGGTTCATGTAATGTGGAGAGTGGCTGGGGACAGCAGGGTCAGGGATGAAAGTAGGCTTTTGAACATCAGACATTCTCAAAATAAAGGTAAGTTGTAGCCAGCTATGGATGAATAGAGAAACTTCTACAACTGTAATGACCTGTTCACGTTTCTTTAAAGAAGAGGAAAGGAAACTAACATTAGTTGAGAAGCACTTTTAAATACATCATCTCTCAAACCTGGGTAAGGTCTCTGACTGTACCAATGAGGTGACCCTGAGGGCCACAGCACTTTGGCCTCTCCTCCACGGCTACTCAACTTACATATAGCAGAAGACAAGAGAGGCAGGCCCAGATCTACCCCATCACTGCACAGCCCATCCAGAAAACCATTTGTTATTCTTCTGGTATCTTCTAAGACCAACTGTTCTAGCAGAAAGAGCGATAAATAGGCTCTTAGGAAACCTGGGTGTGGGGAGCTGGCTCTGCGGGTGACCCCTCTAACCTCCCTGAGACTTCATCTATAAATAAAGGAGTGGCCATGCCATCTCTATTGCTTCTCTGAGCTCTGACATCTCATGATTACAAGTGTTTCAAAAATCCCCATGCTTGGAATATACAAATGAAGAGGCACCATTGAAACTTAAGAGGAGAAAATAAAAGGAAATACCAGTTTTTAGAGAAAAGTAGTGAATTTATGGAACACATTTTCATTATTTTAAGTTTAAATTAAAAAGAAATCCAGGAAGTTAAACCCCATAAAGGATGACTAAGAGACTCAGGAATATTTGGAGGCTAGATATGGAACCTCTTGAGGCTGACATCATGGAGGACAAAGATGTTCTTGCATAAACTATCCCTCAGTGTAGATGTCAGGGAGAAAGCACAGATCTGCATTTAACGCGAGTACAATCATGCGTCCCTTGACGTCCACGAAATGTTCTGTGATTTGGACATTGTGTGAACACCTAGTTTATCTAAGATTTCAACAAATTCTTCTGCTGCCTTTGCATCAGTCCTCACAGACTCACCCCTCACTTTCACATCAGGCAGGGGAATACGTTTGAAGCATTTGAACCATCCAGAGCCATCACTAAACTCAATATAGTAGTCTGTCTTGCTTTTTTCTTTAAGCATCTCAAGCAAGTTTTGCGCCTTAGCAGTGATCATCAACGTGCTGTGAGGGGTTTACTTTTGTGTTTGGTCTTCATACCACATCATTAGCAATTTCTCCATATCTAACATTTTTGTTAGCCTTGTAGCTTTCAGTAGAGCCTAGCCTTTAACAGCTTGGACAATTTTTTCTGTCTTTGATGTTAGGTCTGCTATATCCCATTCTCCGACTGGGATTTCTGAACTCTATTATAATTAACCTTATAGGATCATGGACATATATGCGGTCAGATGTTGCTCGAATGGATGTTATGCTGTGCATGACTATAGTTTGCTGGAAAGATCACAGAATTTAGAGCCAAACAATTGATGAATTCATCCAAGCTTGCCAACTGTGGCATCAAGCATGTTACTTAAGCCTCAATTTCCTAAGACGGGGTTAATAATAGCACATTTCCTCTTGCGACAATATAGGCAAAGCCCTGGGAAAGCCCAATTAGTTTCCTCATAGCCCAACTCCCTGTATATAATAAGAGTAATAAATGTAACAAGAAATGGTGAAGTGGTGGAATTTTGTAACTTTTTTAATCACGGAAATTTTAAATGGTGTGATTTTAAAATATTCACATCCTCTCACTTTATGCACAAATTTTAAAAAGATGTGAACTCCCTTTTTGGTTTATTATGGTGGGAACATAGGTCAGGAATTTTGCAAGATTCAAATTATTCAAGGTCTTTAAGAATGCACCCTGTGCATGAAATGCAGTCCTCATGGAAGATTTTTTTTAAATCTGTGTGACACTTTACTCCTATCAAGGACTCTTAGCATGTACCATCAGTCTCGTTGACATCCCAGTACTTGCTTAGAACTTTTGTTTCCATTTTACATGTAATAAAACTGAGATGCAGATAAAGCAAATATTTTGGTCAACGCTATGCAACTAAAATGAGTCATATTCAAGGCTAGAATCCATTTCTCCATCCTAGGGTTTGGTAATGGCATCTATGAATACTTGCCTAGTCCTAAAGTATTTCTAGTTCTTTGATTCTTAGACAAGATGAATCTACCCTTGTTACAAGTCTACCTATCTCTAGTCTTTCCATGTTCTTACCTGTGTTGTAAAAGATGGTTGATTCGATGGTGCAATTTTTGAAATAGGTATCAGTAGATGTAACATCTTCAAAATAGCACTCATCAAAGAACGTGTCCTCAAAGAGTACATGTTTAAAGTACATCTTTGTGAACCTGTGGAAAAGACATTAGCTCCTGAGTGATTCATCCAGAGAAGTGGGAGACTTGAGACAAAATTGAGAACACAGAAAGGCAAAGAGAGGAGAACTGTAAGCCACAAGGTGCTGGAACATTACTTTCAACCCTACTTTGCCATTTCTCAGGTGTTTCTTAATGGGGAGCTAGCACCTATAGCCCAGGTTTAAAAAAGGAAAAGTAGCCATTAAGTGGATTCTGACTCATGGCGACTCCTTGCGTGTCATAGTAGGACTGCGCTTCATGGGGTTTTCAATGGCTAATTTTTCAGTGGAAGATTCCCAGGCCTTTCTTCCAAGAGTGCCTCTGGGCAGATTCGAATCTCCAACCTTTTGGTAAGCAGCCCAGCGTGTTAACAGTTTGCACAGCCCAGGGATTCCAGTCTGGGTACATATGAGGTACTACGCACCACCAGCCCTGTGGTTCCCAAACGCAGGTCCACAGGCCTTCTGTAGCAGACTCACAGAAATGTGAAATAGTGTGGTTTGCAAATATGAATAACATCTCACTTTACAGGGAGCTATCAAAACATACAGGTTCCTGGGCTGATCCTGGGAGGTTTACAGGCAATAGATTTGCAAAGCTTCTGCGATTCTTCACTTTAAAAAAAAATCTCCCCACCAAAGATACAGGGAAGTAGACACTTCCACATTGTTGGTAGAATATAATTGGTGCACGGTCCAGGACAATTTTGAAAAAATTTAAATGCATATTCCCTTTTACCTAAAAATATAACCTCTAGGAATTTATCTTATACATATGCTTGCTCATGTATACAAAGAGACACATGCGTTGCTGATATTCACTGCAACATTATTTACAAAAGCAATGGTATACTACCTAGATTTGATATACAGATAGATGATATACATACATTAACACCATTCTCTTTTGGTTGTATTTACCACGTTTGGTCAAACTTTAGGCTGAAGGCCTTTGAGTATGTCTATAGTTGTCAAGAATTCCAACTCATTCACTCATTTATTTGTCTATTGATTCATTCACACATTCAGCCTTCAGCAAACATGAATTGAGCATTGTATTCAACGCTGTGAGAACAGAGAAGAAAGGCATGTCTAATGGGAAAAAGGGATGAGCCTATAGACAATGACAACCCAATGATTGAGTTAGGATATGAGGAGCATTGTTCCTCTTCAGGGCCCTCAGACCATTCACTCCATGACAACATATGATGGCTAGAGCCCTTGACTCTCATGCCATGTTGTGTTCTTCTCTGAATCCTAACCAAGTGCCACCTCACATTCACTTCTGCAAAAAGATCTCCCATACAATAAGAGGGCTAGGGCAAGTGCTTCTCAATGAGAGGTCCCAAATCTCCTGCATCAGGATAAAATGGAAGTTTACTATTAAAGGTGAACTTTTGCTCCTAGTTCCAACCTAGACTTGCTAAACCATAATCCCAGAGACAGAGACCAGATTCTGTATTTTTATTGAATTCTGCACAGAAGTACTAAGAAAGATTTGAGAAACACTGGCCTAGAAAACCCAATGATTTTGAGTAGTTTTTCTTAGGGTCAAATTTGCTACAGGTTTTTAAACCAGGGACTCCAAATCTATCATTGAACTCTTCAGGTTTCCACAGAAAAATTAATTGGTGAGCCTTTTGTTGCAGAAAGATGCCCCTGGTTTCAAAATTAATGTAATTTGTATGCTAGATGTGTTTACTCAGGAAAGCTATTCCTGGAGATAGTCCTAGGTCTTTGTCTCTTTAATATAGTATTAGGCTGGTGATGCAGCCTTCAGTGGTATTTTAATGTTCTGCCAAGGATGGGTGAGACAGTAGAGCCATAAATCATAAACAGGTCTGACACAGGCAGACCTTAAAATGTATCACCCAGAGAGTTATAAAAAGCAAAGTTATAAGGGAAGGGATAAAAGGAAAAAGGATCAAGGCATATTTTATGAGTCTTTATATAGATCATATTTTCCAATCTCTAATTTATATACTGAAGTGGTCCAAGACTCTTCACTCAGGATAGTTCCAAGGGTGAAAGAAAAGTTAGCAAAAGCATCTCGTAGAACTTTTCCCCTAAGAAAACATTGGCAATCCAAGGTCTTTGTCAGAATTTCTGTTACAAAGAGTATATTTCAGTTACCCTCTCGGACCCAATGCTCGGTCCACAAAGTGATCTAAACTATGTTAAATGTCACATTTTTAAGTGAAGGTGGAATTTTTAGGCTTAGCACTACATCAAGAAACTCAGTCTAATTAAAGAGATAGACAAGGAAACTGACGATTAAAATTCAGTGTGATAATTACCAAGACGGAAGTATGTTATAAATTCACTGCAAAGGGAGCACTTGACCCAGTTGACTAAAGAGATGGGAAGAAGGTCACCTTCCTTGAAGAGGCGACACATAGGTGACTTATGCTGAAGTAAAAGCTCTCCAACTAAACATGTGAAGGAAGCACATTTCAGACAGAGGGAACAGGATGTACAAAGATATGGAGGTACGTTATATTCTCCCATTTTCTTACAAAAATAGAAAATTCTCTTTCACACGAATCATGTCACCTCTCAAAAAATAAATAAAGGGCATGGTTCCCCAAAGCTCCTCCATGAACAGTGAAATAAAATAGAATTCTTCAGAAAAAAAAGTGGAAGCCTTGTCTCTTGCATTGTTGCATACCAGGTCTTAACCCAAGGTAAAGCAAAGCACAAATAAAATGATCATTGACTTCAGAAAAACTATGCTTAGGCCTAAGTTGCCTGAAGAATAGAAGATACAGAAAGTCTTGTCTGAATACTCCATATAGCTTCCTAAGTCCCCACACGTAGGCCTCAACACTTCCACTACCTCTGATGCACTCTCCAAAAGATGAGGAGTGGAGTCCAACTTGCAGGACTTAACTACCAGGCTAGTCTCTTCCCCTCTCTAGGGCTGCATTTAAAATCTAAAAATGGAAGTGTTGGGAGATGGCTTTCTCCAGCTGTATATATGGTTCTGTAAATGAGGAATACGTTTACTGTGAGTAGCCCTAGGAAGAAATAAAAAGTGGACTTAGGAGTGGCCATCTTAATAATTTCATATTTAGTAAAATAGCATTTCTTGGAGAATCAGGAAATATTTATGATGGGAAGTCCTGGGGCCAATGTCAACCAAATAGTCTTTAAGAACACACATTCTTGTGCCTCCATGAATCTGCCAGTAAATCTAACTGCCTCTCTCCTTCTTCTCTTATACGCAAGGTTTCCCAAGTGCTAAAACCTCAATATCTCATCTCGTCTCCTTTGCAGAGATCCCAGTAGGTTTACAGCCTTTAGGAATAATAACTAAAGCAGAATTTTTTAAACAGAAGATAAAATAAAAATGGAAAAAATGAAAATAAAAGCAGTTATTATTAAATTAGTAAGAGAAGAAAAAGTAGAACAAATTTACACATAAATATAGCTGTAAACATCTGAAATAAAACCCTAATATAAAAAAAAAAAAACCCACGCAAAAATCTGGAAACTACCCAAAATTCCTTTAACTGGTAAATAGGTAAACAAAGCGTAAGGTACATTCGTACAAAGGAATACAACCCTGCAATAAAAATCAACAAGCTGCTGAACCTGTAAGAGCATGGAGAAACCTTAAATGTATCAAGCTGAGTGAAAGATCATGACAAGTTATGGATAACATTTCAAAGTATGGGAATTCCAGAACACGTCATTGTGCTCCTGAGGAACCTGTACATAGATCAAGGCAGTCGTTCGAAGATAACAAGGGGGTACTGCATAGTTTAAAGCCAAGAAAGGTGTGTGTTAGGGTTGTATCCTTTCACCATGCTTTTCAATCTGTATGCTGAGCAAATAATCTAAGAAGCTGGACTATATGAAGAAGAACTCGGCATCAGGATTGGAGGAACTCATTAACAACCTGTATTATGCAGATGACACTGCCTTGCTTGCTAAAAGTAAAGAGGACTTGAAGCACTTATTGGTGAAGATCAAAGACCACAGGCTTCAGTATGACTTACACCTCAACCTAAAGAAAACAAAAACCCTCACAACTGGACCAATAAGCCACAGCATCATAAATTGGAGAAAAGATTGAAGTTGTCGAGGATTTCATTTTACCTGGTTCCACAATCAATGCCCATGGAAGCAGCAGTCAGGAAATCAAAGAACTCATTGCATTAGGCAAATCTGTTGCAAAATACCTCTTTAAGTATTAAAAAAGAAAGATGTCACCTTGAAGGTGCACCTGTCCCAAGCCATGGTGTTTTCAATCACCTCGTATGCATGCAAAAGCTAGACGATGAATAAAGAAAACGGAAGAAGAATTGATGCCTTTGAATTGTGGTGTTGGCAAAGAATATTGAATATACCACAGATTTCCAAAAGAATTAACAAATCTGTCTTGGAACAAGTACAACCAGAATGCTTCTTCAAAACAAAGATGGTGAGACTATATCTCACATACTTTGGACATGTTATCAGGAGTGATCAGTCTCTGCAGAAGGACTTCATGATTGATAAAGTAGAGGGTCAGCAAAAAAGAGAAAGACCCTTAACGAGATGGATTGACACAGTGGTTGCAACGATGGGTTCAAGCATAACAAGATTGTGGGGATGGTGCAGGACTGGGCAGAGTTTCATTCTGTTGTGTACAGGGTTGCTATAAGTCAGAACCAACTCAATGGTACCAACAACAACAACAACAAGTGAAAGAAGACAGATTCTATTTATGTGACATTTGTATTACAGAAGGCAGATCACTGGTTGCCAGGGGCTGGACGTGGAGGGAAGGATTGACTACAAAGCGGCACTAGAAGATTAGAGAGGTAATAGAACTGTTCTGTACCTTCCATATCTGATTGCGGTGGTGGTAACGTGAGTGTAGGTATTTGTCAAATCTCAGAGCTATACAGTAAAAAGGGTGGACAAGGAGGAGAACCCAATCCTCCAGGAAACGACTTTACCATGAAGCTATGGAAATAAGTTTGTGTAGCTATGGTGAAGGGAGAGGCAAATGGACCAATGGAATAAAACAGAGAACCTAGACAGAGACCAATACATATATAGAAACTTGGTATATGATAATATCAATGGGGAAAGGATGGACACTTCAATAAATGTGGCTGAGATGACTGGCTATTCATGTGGAAAAAAATCGAAATAGTTTTTCTCCCATCCCCAGAGACTAAGTCTAGATTACTAAAGGGCCTAAATATGAAAAGGCAAACTTTTAAAACTTAGGAAAATACTCGATGACATTATACTTGAAGAATTTCTTAAACAAGAGCCAAAAGGCACAAACTTTAAATGGCAGGTTGGTAAAAATTTAGCATTCAAATATAAAACGTCTGCATGAGATGTCACCAGTAAAGTGAAAGAACAGCCTGCAGACAGAAAATTTGCAAACACGTAATTGACAATTGCTTTACACGTAGAATTTATAAAGAACTGTGAATCAATACGCACATGATAACCCAATAAATAAAATAAACAAAGCATATGAGCAAGTAACCGATAGAAGAGGACAATGAATAGCTAGTAGGCAAATGAAAACGTATCAGTCTCACTAGAACCAGGGAAACGCAAATTACAACACAACGAGATACCATTTCACACTCATGAATCTTGAAATACAAAGATTGCCAAGATGAAGGGAAGTGTGAGCACCCATGTGCTACAGGAGGGAGTGCAAATTAGTGCAGCTCCTTTGCAGAACAATTTGGCACAAAGAAGTTGAAGATGTTCACACCTTTCCCGCCAGCAATTCCACCTCTGTTTTTTATGTATGTACATTAGAAAAACTCTTGTATAAGAATGCTACTTCAGCATTACTTGCTTTTTTGTTTTGTTCTGCTTTTTAATTGTGTTTTGGGTGGAAGTTTACACAGGAAATTGGGTTTTCACTTAACAATTTCTATACCTATTGTTCAATGACATTGGCTGTATTGTTCACAATATATCAGCATTCTTGTTATTTCCATTTTGGTTGTTCTGTTTCCGTTAATCTAGCTTCCCTGTCCGCCCTTGCCTTCTCATCTTTGGTCTAAGGTAAATGGTTACCATTTGGTTTTATCTAGATGGTTATTTTGAGAAGCACAGTACTTGTGGCTGATATTTATTTTACGGGCCAATCTCTCATTTGTGCAGTATTATAATAGCAAAAAAAAAAAAAAAAGTAAACTACTTAAGCATCCATCAAAAGGAGAACACAGATGAATACATTATAGAATATTCACAAAATGGAATTAAAATTAATAAAACTGAGTTATGTTAACCAACACAAAGCCATAATTTATATTCCCCAAACCACAACTTATACAAAAAACAAGTTGCAGAATTTATAAGTATGCATAATTATACGTGTATATGTATGTGTGTATATATATATACATATACACTGCAATATTTATCTAAAATTTAAAACATGAAAAACAATACTATTTCATGTTTATAGACTTATTAAATATTTGGATGAAGTGTAAAAACATGCGTAAGAATGCGAAACACCAAATTCATGACAATGGTGATCGATTACCCCTGGGAAGGAAAAAGAATAGAATTGGGAAGCGTTACATGGTGAGTAACATTAAATTTATTTTAAAATCCTAAAGAAATATTATTTTAAAATCCTAAAGAAAAACAGCATAGTTTACAATTTTATAAAGTTAGGTGTTCCTAACAGGGTTGTTTGCATTATTCTCTATTGTTTGCATGCTTTCAATTCACATTAAAAAAAAAAAAAAAAACAGGGGAAAGGGAGCAAAGGAATTGTTATTTGCAGATGATAGGATTCGATAACAAGAACAAGAGAAAAACTGGGAGAGGTAATAAAAAAGTTCAGTTAGACACAAAATAAGTATCCAAAACCAATAGGATTTCTATTTATCCACCATAAATAACCTGTGCAAATGTTTGATGGGGAGGAAGTATCCTATTTTCAATAGCTAACAAAAATATACCAGGAATAAACTTAATAAAAACTATGCAGGGCCTATATTAAACACGAAATTTACAGAGAGATTTTATTAACTTTGAAACGTTATGTACATTATACATCAATATTATCACGCTCAGATGTAGGATAGGAGGCTTAGAGAGCTCTGAGAGTTGCCCAGGAGGGTCAGCTAGTTACTGACCAATCAAGGCTGGAATCCAGTCCCTCACGCCTGGGCCGCGGCCTCAGACCTAAGCCAGGTGGTGCATTTGCCAGTATCCCACCACTGGCATCTTCAGCTTCACTGTACATAAACCTAGCCCCGCCGCAGTAAGAGAAAATTCTTTTTACGCCACACTAAAAGGACCTCAGCAGATGTGCGTAACTTTTCACTACAGTTCGTGAAAGACTCCACCTTCTCTTTTCTATGGGTAGGTTTGCTTTCTTTTTCTCTCTGCTTCTGCTGCCCCTTATTGTATTAAAAACCAGTTGTCACCAAGTCAACCCCAATACATGGTGACCCTGCAGGTGTCAGACTAGAACTGTGCCCCACGGCCGTTTCAGTGGCTGATTTTTCAGTAGTAGATCACCAGCCCTTTCTTCCAAGGTACCTCTGGGTGGACTTGAACCTCCAACCTTTCAGTTAGCAGCCAAGGGTGTTAACTGTTTACACCATTCAGAGACTCCCTATTGTACTACTCTTCTCATTTTAGAGCTAAACTCTGTAAGCTTCATTTTCATTCTGAGCTATTCACCCTTGACCTTCAGGAAGAACCTGAGAGAGGTTTTCTCCCATTTTTTCACTGGCAAATCATTTTGGGTGAACAGAAATCATCGAGTTGGATTTGCTCATCCCTATTTGAGGTTCCAACCCTGAACAGGACCCAAAATCAACTTCCTTTTCAGCTGCCACAAAAACCCAGGGTTATGACATTACTTTCCTATCACAAACAGGCATCAGGTACATCTCCCAGGTATCCCTGTAGAGGGGTGTAAGTAAAATAATCCCATTGCCCCCATCCTAACCCTCACAGCAATAAACTCTGCCAAGCAGAAATTTCTTTCCAGGGAGGGAGGGTAAATTAATGGATTAATGCACGCTCTGGGGTGAAAAGCTACTGTTTTCAATTAACAATAATAGAAGCCTGGCCTGACATTTTGGCTCAGGATTTAAAACATGAATGTATTATTTTGCCTTTCCTGCATTTTCCAAAACTCAAATTCTGAAGCAAAATCCGTACGGGAACTCAGAGCACCCAGATCCCATGAGATGCACCAGAAGGCTGCAGATGGTGCGTAGGGAACAGGCCAAAACTAACCTGTGTGCTTTTGTTTCTTCTCGGGGGAAAAGGGATTAGTCTCACAGGCTTCAATAGGATCTCCTTTATTGACAAAGTCTGTGAGCGAAGCCTAAAGCCCTCTTAACACAAAAGAGGTTTCCCCCATGTGTGATAGTTAACACAATAAATAATTTTTATCTAAATTTTAAATCACGACTCTGTGGGTAAAGTCAATATTAGGGGCAATACTGATACTGATGGGAGAACTATCCCAAGGAAACCAGAGAACAATCCCTCATCCATAGTTCAGAGGCTTGGGGTTTTCAAAGACGCGGTGTTTTCTAGCTCATTACCAGCAGATGTCACTGTAACTCAAGAAAAGAAACCAGACTGGTTCTTTCCTTAGGTCAATTTCAAAGGTTCGTTAATCCTTCCAAGGAGGGGAAAAAAAAAAGTGGCCATCAAGTTGATTCTGATTCATGGTGACCCTATTGTGTCAGAGTAGAACTGTGCTCCAAAGGGTTCTCAAGACTGTGACTTTTCAGAAGCAAATTGCCAGGTCTTTCTTCTGAGGCACATGTAGGTGGACTTGAAGAGCCAACCTTTCAGTTAGCAGGGAACATGTATGCTAACCGTTTGTGCCACCCAGGGACTCTTTCAAGGATAAAAACATTTTGTTCAAAAATTTTGCTAGAAAAAAATTATAGCCTTCAAGTGATAGTGTACTTCTAATATCCACAGACTAAAATATATATATATATTTATATATACATATATATATATGGCAGAAGTTATAATTAATTTATTATAACTTTTGAAGGAATTTATATTTTAATAATTAGTCAAAAACATCCACATACATTTGAAACAGAAACATGGTAGAGTGGAATATTTACATCCAGTCCCAGATAATCCTTGGCAGGGCTATGCACCCCCAGACCCTTGGCAATAACTCTACAGTCCCCAGGGATCCTGGATTCACAAGATGACACCACCAGTGTCATCCACCCTTGCTCCCTCCTCACTCTCACCCAGCAGATTGCTGAAAGCTAGCAAAGTAGAGAAAGACTAAAAGGACAAAGTGGACTAGAAGTCCCCACTTTCTGCATGGCTAGGTCTTAGAACTCTAAAACTTTGCATGTTATAAATCACAAGGATTCTGCAATTCACTTTTTAATGCAGAAAACACTATGTAAAAGGGGGCTTCTGAAGGAATAGTGAGTTTCCCAATGAGACAATACTGTAGTTTTCAAGGATACAGAATCAGGAGTCCAAACATCTGGGTTGTGAGGCAGACATTTCCATTAGCTGTGTGATCTTAGCCAAGTTCCTCAACCACTGTAAGCTTGTTTCCCCACCTATAAAATAGGAATCATAGTATTTCTTGCCTCTTGGGGTTTTCTGAGAAAAATCTATGTAGGGCCCTTAAGGCAGTACCCGGCACACAGCAAGTGCTCAATAATCCTGGCTGCCATAGTTACTACTGCTGGGGATCTTATCATTGCCACTACCATCATTGTTATTACTATTATCTCAGTAGAGTATCAGTAAACATTGGGAACTTCAAAAATGGTGTCTCTTTTAGTGAATTCATCTTTGCAGGAAATCATGTAATACTCTGGGTAACATCTAGCCATCGTAATGTTCCTTGCTTTTCAACATTTCCAAAGTGCAGGGGCAACGTTTCTCCCATAGCAATGCCAACCAGGGTCTCCTGACCTATACTAAACAGCCCTAAGATGAAGCATCATGGGGAATTTCTTTCAACTACCACTAACGTTGGAGCTACCATCTCTGGAATAGTCACCACTCTAAGCAGATTGTAGTGGCTGAATTCTTTGTGCAGAGGATGTGTGTATGCATGGGCACATGGGCGTGTAGATGTTTGCAACTGAGCTTATCACTTTTTAAAAAACCATCTGAAAATTAGAATTCCATGTCCACTGATACTCGGTCCTAAACTTTCTTCCCCAAAATTCTCACATTTGTAAAAATAATAACCCCTTCCCCCTTCTATTTCATACTTTCTCACTGAAAAGAACAGTGAACATTTGCTACAGTTTGACCTGTAAGAGAAATATAGGGAGTAGGTTGGAGAAGGTATTTTCCCTTGGACTCCACTCGGCCATATGCTGCTCCTTTTGCAAAGTGGCCAGCAGTCACAGATGGCCCACTTCATTCGGACACATAGATGGGTGAAGGTGGGGGTAGGGGGAAAAATTCCACAGGAGTTGAGAATACTTGGTGTGAATTTTGCCTAAAGGTGTAAATGTGAGGCAGTTTCTATCATTGACATTGAACTACCTGGGCCATGCTATTTCTGGTGTCCACTGTGCAACCCAACCTGACAAGATTACTGAGTACAATTCAACAAGGAAATATAAGAGGGGTAAATGCTCAGCTTCGTGAATAACGTGGCCTGGGGTAAATTTAGTGAATGTTCTGCTCAGACCCATTTTGGAGTTTCAGAAGGCAATACCTCAAGGAGATGTTCTTAAAGCCCAATGGGCTAGACCGTCCATCTCATTTGTCCCAGGGGCAGAAGGAGGAGGAGTAACAAGGGTTGAGGAAACAGTCCCACAGGGATGCAGGCAGGACTTTTCTAGTAGTCCACTGGCTTTCTCCCCATCCCTCCAAGGACACCAACACTTCAGGCTGGCCATAGGGCATGGTGATCAGCCCTCAGGTATAATAACAGGTGAAAGAATAACACAAGGTCATGCCATATTGGAGTCCTTAGTTGGTGCACACAGTTAATGTTAGACTACCCTGCACCAGCCTTGCATAGAGAAAAAAAAATTTTTTTTCTTCCTTTTGCTCAGAAAGCTGTGCTCTGTACTTGTTTTCAGACAGGTAAGAGAGAGAGCTGCAATCTGGGAGTGGCCATAGGAGCAAAGAGCCAAGTGTGTGCTCTGCCTGATTTTATTGCAGTGGGTCACCTGGAACTGCCCAGACTGAAAAACCTGAGTTCTCCGGCAGTCCAGGCTGGCTCAACCAAGACTCCATAGGGGTTTAGAGAAACCCTTAGTACGGAAAAACGTGCATGCTGGGGGCTTTGTCCCCCATGTATACACCTCCTTAGGAATCTCCCTTGACTGTAGCACAGGGTTCAAGTGTTGGGTATTCTGGTTTCCAGAAACTTCTCAATCTCGCCACCAGAGAGGGTTCCAACACCAAACATTTATTTACCCTATTCTTGATGGCTGAGGGTAATTACTGTAAACAGCAGCTACAATCAGTTGCCATGGAGTCAAGCCTGCCTCTTGGCGACCCCGTGTGTGGGAGTAAAACTGTGCTCCATAGGGTTTTCAATGGCTGATTTTTCAGAAGTAGATCCTCAGGCCTTTCTTCTGAGGTGCCTCTGGGTGGACTTGAACCTCCAACCTTTCTATAAGCAGCTGAGTGCTTAAATGTTTGCACCACCCAAGGACTCCTAAACAGCTGCTACTCCACCATATTATAAGATACACTGCTTCAGGGCCTATGGCGATGCATAGGGCTCTTCACTCCCACAAAAGAGGGTCCCAACTCATGGATCATTTTGAGTATTTCCTTTTACTTTTTACGTCTCCTCCTTTGATCTTAGTCTATTAATTATGACTGTTAATGTTAATATACTTGAGACAGACCATGTCCCCATTTCTAGTTCGCTCCTGCTAATCGGCCAGATGGCAAAGTTTGTTGGAATTCTGTGTAATATCAGAGTAAATGGGATTGTAATAAGGGCTCAAGTGGATTTCCCATAAGTAAAACGCACGAGTTTTACCATATGGACTCTAATATACCCACTTTGGCCCCCCAGGAGCCTTTCTGGCTTCCAACCTGGTTACTGTGTTTTGAATAGTTTGGATTGCAAGATAAGTGATCTTACCTAAGTAAAGCGTGGCTTTTAAAGGTACCTTTTCACCTGCTTTTATTTTAAACCAAAAGTGTCCTGTTTATTCCAAACTGAGGGACAATAGAAAATGCTATTCTCTCTAAAAACCCTTACATTGATCATCTCATGCACTTAGGAGTTTTACACCAGACTGTGTACAATGTTCAATTTAGGCAAATAATTGCCTTACTGAGAAAAGCCAGACGACCCAGAACCACATTTAGATTAGTGAAAAGATTTTTTGTTCAAGAAACTGAAACCAGCTCTGGGGCTGACCTAAGCCCAAAGGAATGTATTGGAAGGACACTGGAGAAGCCTACAGAATCAAAGAAAAAGCTGAACTACCAGGCCACGAACGGTTCAGGAACCACAACAGTGGAAACCTTGGACTCTCTCCAGGCAGTCACCATTCATGGGACACAGCTCTCTGCATATCTCCACGAAAGGTTCAAGTTCTCAGAAGAGATCACCTGATTGCCTCCCCGGTCAAATGTCTCCATCCTTGGATGAATTAGGTATGGCCAAATTAGACATGGCTCTGAGTCAGTATGACACAGACACAGTTACCTGGAGTGTTACTGTGACCATGGCAGCCATGATAAGTCGTGATCACTACAACATCCATGGAGCTCATTACCCACCATATTTAATTTTTATCCTTCCAATGGCTGTCTCCCAGAAACAGTCTCCAGGGGGTACTATTACTCTGCCACCAGGGTCTGAGAGAAGCCCATGGTCCCTCACTTACTTATCATTCACAAGTTTCCCATGTCGGTGAATCTGATTTTCCATCGTGAAGTTGATTGTAGCACCATACACGTGCTCACCGTGAAATACCTTTATTTTAGACTTGTATTCTTCATCTTGAAAATACCGAATCATATCAGGGAACCAAACTGTCAGTCCATAGTAACTGAAATTGAGAAGACAGAACATGTCAGCAGCATGCTTATTCTTTCACTATCAGAGTTTACATCCCTGACTTGATATAGCTCGGGTTCATTTTAAATAGATAAATATGGTCCATTATTAGCAAATCTAATAATATAATTCATCATATTAATAGATCTAAGGAGAAAAATTAGGATCAGCTCCATAGATTCTGAAAGGCATTTAGTAAAAGTCAACATTCATTCCTGATTAAAAATACCAATAAATCAAGAACTGGTGGAATATAACCCAAAAAAATGTGTATCTCAGTTCAAAAGCCGGGATCTTAATGGGGAAACACTGGAGACATTCCCACTGAAGTCAGGGAACAATAAAAGGATGCCCATTATCACCACTGCTATTTACACTGTATTGTGGATCTTAGCCAACTCAGACAAGAGAAAGAATGAAGAGTATAAAATTGGAAGGAAGAGGTAAAACTATCTCTGCTTGCAGATGACGTGATGTGGTGGTGAATTTTATGTGTCAACTTGGCTAGGCTAAGAGGCCTGGTTGGCACTAGTCTAGATGTTACTATGAAGTAGTTAAATGTGATTAGCATTTAAATCAGTAGGCCTTAAGTAAAATAGGTCACCCTCCATAACATGGGTGGGCCTCGTCCAATCAGTTGAGGCTTTAAGAGGAAAATCAGAGGTTTCCCAAAGAAGTATTCTGCCTCCAGACTACAAATAGACACCCTGCCAGAATTCTCTCTCCATCCCTACTTTCTGACACAACACTGCCAGAATTTCAAGCCTGTCACCTGACCTTCAGATTTTGGACTTGCCAGCCACCACAATCATGTGAACCAATTCCTCAAAAAAAATCTCTACATAGTTACCTTATTGATCTGTTTCTCTAAAGAGCTCTAAGACATATGGTTTTATATCAGGAAAACCCAAGATTTCCAATTTAAATAGTGACACTTAAACATATGAAGAGATGCTCAATCCCACCCATAATAGATAAATGCAAATTAAAACTACACCATGCTACCATTCTTACGTACCAGGTTGTCAAAAACCCAAAAGTTTGTCACAATTCTCTGCTGGTGAGGCTATAGTTTAAACAGGCATTCTCAGCCAGTGCTACAAGGAGGGCAAAATTGTACAATACCTCCTGGGTGAGAATTTGTCAATGCCTAAATAATTACTGGTGCATTTATACCCTTTGACCCTGTAATCCTTCTAGAATTAGAAATCTAGTCCACTGATAAATCCACCAGGTATGACACGATCTACAAAAATAACTATTCACTGCAGCATTGTTTGTAACAGCAAAAGCCTGGAAACTTCCCAAGGTTCAGCTATAGGGTCTTGGATGAATAAAGTGTGGTACTATACTACGGAGTGTTACAGTGATGTGCTGTGATTCTGGAAAGAAGAGTGAGAAAAATCTCTATTTTCTGATGGGCAGGTATCTCCAGAGTATATTGCTGAGTGCAAACAGTAGAACAATGTGTTTCTTCAAATAAGAAAAAGAGGAGCAAATAAGAATATATATAATTATTCATTTATATTTAACAAAAAGAAACACCAGAACAACAAATAAGAAAATTTTAAAAATGATTTTATATATATAGAAGGCACAAGGGAATGGGTGGAGGGGGAAGGGATGGATATAAGACTTCTCTGTGGTTTCAACACTTGAAATGTATTACTTATTCAACAAAATTAAATTAAATATAAATAAAACACTTGAAAAGCTATCAGTGAATTAAATCATAGTGTCTAACAGATTTGGCTTCTGAGATGTTCTCTCAGTTCAGATTGAACAGGTGGAGGGTAGCAGGGTCTGGCTTTCTCTCTACATTTACCTATTTATGTCTAAAAGGTCAGGTCTCCATAAGTAGGTATTGGAAGAAACTTGATAAGGGGGACCTTCAGGGAGCTAGGTCTCCACAAGTTCCTCACACAAAGAGGTCACTAGAGCCAATTCAATATGCTGGGTCGAGCGAATGCCTCTTTAGGCATAGACTGTAGTAAGCAAGGCAATTTCATAGACAGAAGTTCAAAATCTTGCTAAAGTTTCCTAGTTGATTATAGTTAG
The DNA here is from genome assembly GCF_030014295.1 of Loxodonta africana. NCBI lineage: Eukaryota > Metazoa > Chordata > Mammalia > Proboscidea > Elephantidae > Loxodonta > Loxodonta africana. Next base: position 24,831,594 of record NC_087354.1, read on the forward strand.
CAATTTATTGAGCACTTATTATGGGACAAAAATTATTCTAAGCATTTTGTTGCTGTTGTTGAATGCCATTGACTCAATTCCAACTCATAGCAACCCCATGTGACAATAGAACTTCCTCCATTGGGTTTTCTTGCCTGTAATCTTTATACCTATAGTGAAATAGCCCCATAATGCTGTAAGTGGACCTCATGACTTGCCTAGAAAAAGGGTCACATTATTTTGAGATTAATGAAATGACTAGGGTGAGCCTCCTGCAGAAGAGAGCAGTCAGCTAAGCACCAATTGTATTATACATCAATTTCCATTATCATAGGGAACGTGATTACAGAGTCTTACTGTTTTATCTACTTAATATTCACAGCAGCCTGCGGCAGGCAGTGATGGTTGCCTAGTCAGCACTCATTCCCTGCTTCTTCCCTGTGAATAGCAACTTAATTTTGTTTAGGTATCAACCCTCAGGGAAGGTGACTGTATCTTCAGCTCTGACACAAATTCCAATTAGTCTAAAACTATTGGGAACTCGCATTCCCTTTGCCAGGATTAGTTCAGGCATAGGCATGTCACACAAACCTGGCAAATACAGCAGGAGGAAAGTCTGCTGGGGGACCTCTGAGAAAGGTTTCCTTGATGTTAAAAAAGGAAGCTTGGGGAGAGGCAGCCTCTTCCTCTTTGGGACACTCTTCTGTGTCGACATGATGCCTGGAACAGCCATCTTGAAATCACAGTGGGAACTAGCCTGAGGCTGAAATTCTCCCTAGAGTCTGAGCCTGCCTCTCTACAGAATCCTTTTGTGCCAGACAACAGATTTCCTCAGTGTATAAGCCCCTAGAGTTGGCTGCCTGTTACTTGCAGCCAAAAGCATCCCATCTGATACAAACTCAATGAGCAAGAAGCAATTGTAATCCTCAGTTTATAGGAGAGGCAACCAAGGCACAGGGAAATTAAAGAACTTGAGTAAGGTGGAACTTACCTTAAGGCCATCGCAAACCAGACCACAGCCAGAATCAGTGTGTTCATTCTGTATGGCCCCATCACGCAGTACAGAGCATTATCCCAGACCTGTGACCATACCACAGAAGGTTCATTAAAGGGAGGAATGCTACGACTTGGAAGAGCTCATCTCTAGGATCTTCTAATATGTTGCCAAGGTCCCACAGAGAGAATGGGCACCCCACTACTCCCAGGGGCAGCAATTCTAGTCACATAACAAGAAAAGGATCTTCTTTTATTACTGGCTGGCCTCAAATTCTAACAGTCCAATAGCATTTTCCCTAGAAACCTAGCAATATTCCATGAACGTGACCAAAAGCACACTGAGTTAGGATTTTAAAGGACACAACCACCCACCAGGCACCCAATAACCTTGAGTACTGAGTTCTGCTCCCTGCCCATGGGCATGGGTGATATTCCTAATTTTTAACCATCCAGTCTTAATATATAGTGACTGGTAGGCTACACCACTGCTCTGCAGCTGACTAGCTTCCTGCCCACAGGAGCCAGTCTCTCTACAGAACTACATTGCCCTTTAGGAAGACTCTTTCTCAAAAATCGCTAACAAACCTCAAGGGATCATTTATATCGCCCACTGTTTTCTTCCTATGCATTATTTAAAGAGAAGTTGTTGGAAGGAAGTTTACTCAGACTGACCATTTTGTTGTTGTGTGCTGTCAAGTCGATCTAACTCATGTGACCCTATATGACAGAGTAGAACTGCCCCATAGGATTTCCTAGGCTGTAATCTTTTTTTTTTTTTTTTTTTTTACTGGAGCAGATTGCCAGGTCTTTTCTCCTGCGGAGCCACTGGTGGATTCAAACAGCCAATCTTTAGTTAGCAGCCAATTGCTTAGCCATCGTGCCACCAGGGCTTCTCCAGACATTTTACTGACATTCAAAATACGTGCCTTGGGCAGAAAGAGCAAGGAAAAGAAAATAAGGTTCAGAGACGGGAAGTGATTGGCTCAAGGGCACACAGCAATTTAGGGGCAGGCTTGTACTAGAATCCAAACATTCCCATCTAGGGTTGCTTCCTCTCCATAACACTGCCTAATGTGATAAGGGTGTCCAGGGTCTTTATTCTTCATCCACTGGGGTTATAGATTCCCATAGAGCCATCCTCCCATCCAAAATATATCCCCAATCATACCTGTTTGAAGGTGGTCTTAAATCTGACCAGCCAGCGCTGGTACCAAGTTCCTGTTGAACTTTGGATCTCAATGAATTCATCCATTTGCTTGGGAGTTTTGATGTTGGAAACCTGAAAAGCAAAGATGAGTTAAAGAATTTTAATCCCACTTTGTGTCAAAATTTTACTTTCCATTTTTGGTTTAATGTAACTGACTTTATTAACTTATTTTGAGCTAGAGGGGTCCTTGGTGACCCTCTTGTTCAGTGATTCTTAACCAAAGGTGCACATAATAACTCTTAGGGAGCTTTCCCAGGTGGATGTGTCCCACTCCAGACAAAATGAGTCAGAATCTTTTCACTAAATTGTGTCTTTGGAAAATTTATATCAATGAGTCTTAAATGATTAATTCACTTCATTCTCATTTATATCTGATTTGCCCACAGTAGCATTAACTCCACCCTAAAATTCACAAAACCTGTTGCCATGGAGCCGATTCCAATTCATGGCGACTCACATGTTTCAGAGTAAAACTGTGCTCTATAGGGTTTTCTTGGATGTAATCTATACGAAAGCAAATCGCCAGGCCTTTCTTCTGCCGTGCCACTGGGTGCCAAGCACAAATCATCTGTGCCACCTAAAACCATTGCCGCGGAGTCAATTCCGACTTGACTCATGGCAACTGGGACCTATAAAATTCCCAACTCTATCCTTAATACATATTAACATCACAGAAGTCTAGGACCCCGGGAGGCTATGGTGGGGGGAAGGGTGATGTTACTTAAAACATTTTAAAACCACAGCAGAGTAAGGGAAATCCTGTATCGCTGGTTTTCCTTGTAGGAGTCCTAGAAATAGGGAGCAGAGATAAGGTTTTCCATCTCAGCGCTCCCTGCACAAGAGCCCTGGGAAAGGTTAATTTGTCCCATTAAGCAGGTAGACCCATAAGCGAGCCTGATTCACCAGGACACTGATTTCCAAGTTAACTAGATGTCTAAAAGCAGCCATTGAATTAAATAACTAATCACCATTTTAAGAAGTCCCTGACCACACAACTTAACGCCTTTAGACAAGGTATTAAGGTTGGTGCTTGCTGAAAAGTCTTCCCCAATACTTACAATAAATGAAAGAGCACATTCAAAATAAATAAATAAAGCAGTTTCCATGATCTCCTCCAACAAATATTTTGTCTAAGGATTAAAATGAGTAATAGGTGTGCCTCTATCTCTTTCTTCAGCCAGAGGACTGAAAACATGAGAGGAAACAAGAACAAGAAAGACAGAAGGGTCTGGATAACCCACAGGGGGAAACCAGCACCTAGCTGGTTCCCCTCTTCCCCACCCCCTTCCCTGGATTAATTCATTAATTCCCCAGCACAGGGCTCAATAGAGTTTGGTTCAGCTTTTCTAAACACTAAAAAAAAAAAAAACCCTAGAGCAGACAATCTTAAACTTTTAGGAGGGTCAGGCACCCCTTTGAGAATCTGATGAAGTCACAGGCTCTCTTCACTGAAATTGCACATAAATAACACACTATGAGCCTTCCTGGACACCTCCCACCATCCCCAGCTTTGCAGCTTTTGCAAATGTAATTCAGCCTGGGGTCATACAGGAAAACTCGAGAGAGAGAAAACAGCAGGAACTGGAGTAGACCCTTTTGGTTGGATCTAGATTTCCCATTATCAGATATCCCCCCCAGGGATATCACAACCCCTGGAGCCCTGGCAGTGCAATGGTTAAGTACTCGGCTGCTAACCAAGAGGTCAGTAGTTCGAATCCACCAGCTGCTCCTTGGAAACCCTATGGGGGCAGTTCTACTCTATCTTACAGGGTTGCTCAGAGTCAGAATCAAGGCGACAGCAATGGGTTTGGTTTTTTTCTTTTCTTTTTTTGGTTGTTGTTGCTAGTTGCCAACGAGTGGATTCCAACTCACAGCAACCCCATGTAACAGAGTAGGGCTACTCCAGAGGGTCATCTTCGCTGTCATCTTCCCGGTAGCATATCACGAGGCCTTTTGTTTCACAGTACCGCTGGGTGGGCTCTAACCCAGTACCGCTGGGTGGGCTCTAACCCTGACCTTGAGGTTAGTTGTCCAGTGCAAACCGTTTGCACCACCCAGGGACCTATCAAGAGGCCAGACAGGAAGGCTGACACCAATTCATGAAGCACCTTAAAAACCACACTCCAAAGCCTTAAAATCTCCACTCATATGCAAATTTTTCTTTTTCTGGCTCCTAGGGGAAAAAACACCTTATTCCCTAGGGATCTGGGAGTGGGTGTGTTGACAACTTGAAGCACAATTATTGTAATTTACAATTAACTCTGATTCAGTCTACATTAGAATACAGGTGTCTTCACCCCAGCCCTGCTGAACATCAGTTCTCAGGGGAATACTCCATTCAGGGGACACCTGACAGGTGGCAGCTCAGGCGCTTGTCAGGCAAGGGAATGGAGCTGGTGAAACCTAGAGCTGAAAGGGAAAGTGAGGAAGGAGCATCTGAGAACCTGACCTGCTCCCAAGCTCTTCTTGGAGGCTACTGAGTGCATTCACCGAGGGGGCAGGCATGGGAACAAGGCAGTCACTTCATCACATTGGGCTCTGAGTATTCACCCCTGGCTGCCAACCTCAGGCCAGCTCTCTGAGGGAATCGGCACTTTCTGGCGGAGCTTCTCTCTCTCTCTCTCTGTCCCCATTCAGCCACCCACTTCTACATAATTAATATAATCATCAAGTCAGTGTAGAATACTGAAGCCACAATTTTTCAATTCCTTTTTCTTGTTGGGTAAAAACCACTCAAAACAGAGGTTGTGCCTAAGGACCTACTAACAGGCATGTGTGATGGGGAAGACAAAATTCCAAAGTTTTGTGGTCCTCTCCTCACTGATTTCTGCCTGAACTTTCTCAGGAATGCACTCCTATCCCTGAAATGAGGAGCTCTGGTCCTGAAGTAAAGGGCTTAGTTTTGCCTTTAGAAATTTCCAGGCTAAAATCTCATTCCTCAAAACTAGGCTGCTTACGTTGGAACATGCTGTCCAGAGAGTGTGAAGTCTCATTTTTACGAGCCCACCTGGTTGGCTTAGAAGTGGTCCTCCTAAAAGCGACAGTTAGGAAAACCCTAGGTGAGCACCATAGGTGCTTGGCTACTACTAACCAAGAGGCTGGCTGTTCGAATCCACCCAGTGGCACTGTGGAAGAAAGGCCTGGCGATCTACTTTCCTAAGGGCACAGCCACAAAAAAACCCTATGGAGCACTGTTCTACTCTGACACACATGGGGTAGCAATGAGTTGGAATTCACTCGACTGCAACAGATTGCTTTTGGATCTGTTTTTGTTTTTTGAGGGGGGGAGGGGAAGCACCTACTGTGTGTAAGACAAGTGTCTGGAAGAGTTTATAGCTTATCTGGGAAAGACACAGTAGGCTGCACAATGAAGTGAAGAAGAACTTCTCTATCAGAGCTCCTCTTAGGAGATCACAGTTTGTTTGGAATAAATATGTTAATAAAGTGAGATACAGGGGAGTCCTAGGGAGACACGCTCAAGCTTCAAAGATGACCCCTCACCTGCTATGCATGAGCCAAGGAGGATTTGTTTTAGTTCAGAGGAGGAAGGACAGAGAAAGAAGAAGGACAAGGGAAGGTCTGAAAAGAGGGAGGAAAGAGGAGACAGGGAGGGGAAGAAAGGGAGGAGAAGGCTGTGTGTGTACCATTCTGATTCTGTGATGTAATTCCTCGGTTAGCCCCAAAGTTTCAGTAAGGCTATTAAAATCACAGTGCTTTGTATGAGTAGGGTGTGTGTGAGAGAGAGAGAAAACTGGTGGGACTGAGTTTCACACCAGGTTGATATGGTACAAAAACCAATCCAGCCAACGTGGATTCAGAGGCTAGAAGCAGAGACCCATAACTCATTGGTGTCGAGTGGATTCTGACTCATAGAGATCCTATAGGACAGAGCAGAACTGCCCCACATCTTTATGGAAGCACACTGCCACATCTTTCTCCCACAGAGAGGTCAGTGGGTTCGAACTGCTGACCTTTCAGTTAGCAGCCAAGCATTTAACTACTGTGCCATCAAGGCTCCTCTCAGAAGCAGAGACAGACGGCCCTAAAAACTTCTCCCAGGAATAACCAGGAGATTGACGAGAAATTTGAACTTACTTTGGTTTGGAATTGGGGGTGGGAGAGGATGAGTCAAGTATACCCAAATCCTGGTAGGTAGGGAACCCCCAGCTAACATCTGGTTTCCACATCTGCAGTCCCCTGAAAATGGCAGGATGGAGAACTAGGAGAGCAACTATGTCCTCAACATTTTTATTTGGAGTATTTTCTATTAATTGTGCTTCTTAATAAATTTGTTTGCGATAAAATCACTAGTCCCATATTTTAGATGTTTTTAGGAATACTGAAATTGGGCAAATACGACATAAAGCCATTTTCTATAAAATTAACTACTTGGGTTAATTTCTGAAAAATATTATCATGACTTTTTGAGTAATAGTTAACACCTATGTTTTTATGTAACACTTCAAGTCAGGTACTGTTTTACGTGCTTTATTTCATCCACACAATAATTGTATTTATAGATACTATTATTATTGCTCTTTTCCCAAGGAGGAAACTGAGGCATAGAGAGTACCTTGCCTAAGTCCACACAACTAGAGTGCGTCAAAAACGGAATTTGAACCCAGGCTGTGTAGCTCTAGGGTGCAGATTCTTAGCTACCATGCAATCTTGCCACAAAATCAGGAGTTTAAAGCAACGGATTAACATGGACGAATGTTTTACTCTAGGTTGAAATTATGGATTCCAAAGACTCCAAACAACAGACTGGAGTTAGGTGGGAGTTAGTTCAGGAAGGCAGGTCTTAAAGGAAGTTATAGAAACAGGAGCACAAAGATGCCTGCCAACGATGTTCCTCCAGGTTGGTCAAAGAGCTGGAAAAGGAGGAACACGGCATCTCTGTAACTAACAGGACATCTTCATAAAGATTACAGTTTACTGGTTTTTCACTTTTTAAACCAGTAAGAAAAAGAAAAATAATCAAGCCAATAGCCAATGCTGGTAAGGATGTAGCCAAATGGACACCCTATTCCAGGTGGCATTGCAGACTGGTACGACTCTATGGGAATGTAATTTGACATTCTATCTCAAGAGCTAGGAAAAATTCACGCTCCTTGAGCCAATAATTTTCTTTCTAAGAGTCAACTCTTAGAAAAGATTCCTGGATGACTTGAACAGTTTTCGCTCAACTACTAGCCTAAGGATTGGTGGTTCAAACCCACCCAGCAACATCATGGAGAAAAGGTCTGGTGATCTGCTTCCATAAAGATTACTGCCAAAGAAAAACCCTATGGAACAGGTCTACTCTGTAACACATGGGTTCTCCATGAGTTGGAATCAACTCAACGATGGCAGTGGGCTTGGTTTGCTTTCGGTTTACTCTTAGAAAATAAACTCAGAAGATGAAGCAAAAGAAACAATGTTCAGGAGAAGGTTGGTTGCAGCAATATTTACAGGAACAACATAATAAAACAGGGTAAATAAATAACCGACATTAGGTACATATTTAGGAAAACTGTGTTACTGTTCCTAATTATTACATATTCATCAAAGTGATGGCTATGGTTACCATGTGACAACACATAAGACGTTTATGAGTACTGTTAAATCATATATATGTATATTTAAACATATGTCTGTTTACCTCTATACGAATATAGCTAGTTTTTGCTGTCATCATTTTTAACTAGCTAACTAAGAAAAACCTGGAAGGAAATCCTCAAAATGCAAAGAATAATTATATTACAGCTATAGGAATGTCAAGAGTTTTATTCTCCTTCTGATACACTTTCTGTTATGTGCTTATACAATTTTTTTTTTTTTTTTTTTTAGCAAACCAAAAGCATAAAGAGGGAGACATGCCCTTTTGTTGCCATAGGCAACCATACTCACTGTGAACACCTTCTCAGGGGTCCCCTTTGCCCTCATGTTGGTGTCGTGAACTTGCTTGAGAATCATCCAGGCTTCATCATGCTTGCCCATCTGGTAAAGCCAAGGGAAGAGACACGGGAAATCCATTGCTGAATATATTCTCTGTTCTAAGAGATGGAGAACCCTACAAACCCAAAGGGTGCTGTTACCTGGGTCTGAGGTGATTGAACATGGACTCATTACTGTTTGGACTCATGAAGACCAAGACAAGTTTTCCATGCCCAGCCCATGTTGAAATAATAATAGGGTTGTACCTTCATGGTGTCAGTGCTTGGCATTATTACCATTTTTTTATACTATGACTATCCATTCACAGTTATATGGTAGAATCGACTGCTGGGCTCAACAGAGAGCAAGTGGGAGGTGTGTCCCTCAATGATGAGATGAAGGCAAAGACACAACAAAATGTGAACTTCGTGGTAACCCTGGTTAAGAAACTTCATGCTGCATTTGCCTCCTGCTCAATGGGACCAAAGAGGGAATTAGCCATGGAGCATCATTCTGCAGAGAGCTCAAGAAGGAGGCATGTAAGAGGACTCTGAATTGGAGTCCTGCTGTTCCTCTGCCAGCCTCTGGCCTGTCTGACCACTGCAAGCACCAGCTTTCCTCAGAGTTGGAAGGCTCGAAGGACTCATCTCTCAGAATACTGGGAGCAGCCCTCCGGTAGGTAGGGGCCCTGCAGAGCTGCAAATCCTGGAGGGCTTGCAATAGGTACTAGCTTTATCATAGACCCCACTGCAGCACTGAGAAGCATCACACGGCTTTTTAAAAGGCTCATAGTGGGACCTCTGGAGAAAGTGGATGGCATGAAGCAGCCTGGGGAGCTGCCCTTCCTCCACTGCCTAGCCTCAGAGAATGGCTCTCTCTCCCTGTGGCCCAGGAACTCTGAGTCTCTCCAGCTCTGACAGTTCATGAGTTCATCCCATGTAGCCATCACAAACAGGGAGGGTCCCAGATTCGGTGATGGGCAAGCTCTGCAACTGGGGGGAAGGTAGCATTGTGCCAACAGGAGAGGGCATGGAACTGAGGGGCTGAAAGAAGCAAGGCTAGGACTCTTGTTGCTGGTTCAGTCTCTCATGCATGGGTAGGGAAGGCATGACTCACCTCTAGCAGAAACCTTGGGCTCTCTGGCATGAACTTCAGGGCCAGCATGGACACGGTGCAAGGCAGAGCACAGACGATGACAAACACTCTCCAGCTATGGAAGTGGTAACTGGTCCCCATGCTGAAGCCCCAGCCTGTGAAGAAGCAGCCACTGAGGATTCCTTGTACATGGTCTCTTCCACAACCAAAGAGCAACTGTAAAGGGCTGACTCTCAAAGTTGAGGGCACGTGAGAATGCAGATTTCCCCAGTTGCACCCCCAAAGCTTCAGGTGCAAGTCTGGTATAGAAGCTGAGAATCTGCATTTTGACAAATTCCTGCGTAGGCCTGCCGTGGCATTTGCAGGGCCCTGGATAATAGTACAGATAGAGGTAATATCCTATATTCCTACATATTCAACTTTAAGTTAACAAACTATTCAATAAAATATGTTCTGCCTCCCTAGAAGCAAAGATGGTGAGACTTCAGCTCACTTATTTTGGACATGTCAACAGGAGCGATGAGTCACTGGAGAAGGACATTGTGTTTGGTAAAGTAAAATGAGATGGATCGACACAGTGGCCACAACAATGGACTCAAACATATCAATGATCATGAAGATATCAGAGGACCAGGCAACATTTCATTCTGTTGTACACAGGTTGCCATGCATCGGAGCCAACTCGACAGCAACTAACAACTCCTGCCTACCTTGACAAATTACAAATTGAAGGCCAGGCCCAGAGTTGCACAGGACCTGCCTTTGTGGGATCCCTTCTTGGCCCAGCTTTCAGGCCCTCTGGCAGAGTGAGGGGCCTCAGGCTGACATAAATGGGCCCACCACACACACCACCTTGATGAGAATGGGTGTCCTTGTCTTGATTCTGAGCTTAGTGGGAATTCAGGTTTCTGGGTAGCTGGAGCTTGGTCTGGAAGGGGGCCATGGCTCCCAGTGTACACATCCTCCTACCCTCAGGGACTCCTTGCCTCATGGGAAGGAGTGTGGTCGGAGGGGGGCCAGAGTGGGGCCTTATAAGGCACGGGGCTTCCATCAGGGAGCCCTGGTCCAAGGGCAATGCCAGCTCCAGTTTATTCTGATGCCAATAGTTCAGGACCACACTTTGAAAAACACTGTAAATCTTAATATGACTATTTTTTTTAAAAAAAGAAAAAGAAGCTGAACTTTTATATTCAAATAAATCCCCCCCTTTTTTTTTTTAAATGGAGAGCTGCAATTGCTCAAAGCATTTCTAAAATCCCTTGTCAGAAATTGCCTTCGGGATCTACAACACAGTATTATTGAATATCCTCCAGGGCAGCAAACTTCTCCCTTTTAAAGACCGGTAGCATAGTGGAAAGAGCCCAGACTTCTCACAGTCACAAAGATCAGAATTCAAATCCTGGCTGTATCGCCTCAGTGTGGCCATGGGTTTGCCCATCTGTAGACGCAGGTAATGATCCCTCCACAGACTCACTGTGTGTGAAAGCTCCAGGCAACCAACAATAATTCACCCGTTCTGAGGGTGGATCATTTAAAAATAGCTTCATGACATTTAGTGTCAGAGATATTGAAATAAGATAAAGATGAGCAAAAGAATGGCTTAAAAAAAAAATGCCGAGGGTATAAAATAGTCTGATTTCTTAGGCCACTCAAAGTACCTCTGAAGACAATTTCAAGTCTTTCTAAAAAAGACCAAATGTGTGTGTGTGTGTGTGTGTGCATGTGTATGTGTGTGTATGTGTGTGTATGTGTCTGCTGTGTGTGTGTGCATTGATTTCTAAAGTTTAGAAGGTAATAATCCTCTAGATGTAAAATTTCTATTTCATTTACTTAAAAAACAGAATACTTAAAAATATACTATTTAGTTTACTTAAAAATTACAACAACAACAAATACACTGGCAAACTGTAGTGGTGGGCAGGGTTTATGTTTGACTTCTCCATTACTCCCTGTCACAGTTACCTAATGCAGTCCAAACAGAAAAACACCACAAGTGGGTGGCTTTAAAGAACAGATCTTTTTTTCCTCACAGTTCAGGAAGCTGCTGTTGTTAGTTGCCGTTCAGTAGGTCTTGATTTGTGGCAACAGAGCAAAATGTTGCCCAGTTCTACAGCATCTCCACAGTCGTTGCTACGCTCAAGACCACTGTTGCAGCCACTGTGTATTCTGAGTGCCTTCCAGACTGGGGGCTCGTCTTCCAGCTCTACATCAAGCAATGGTCTGTTGGGATTCATAAGGTTGTCATCAGTTAATTTTTAGAAGTAGATCATCAGGGCTTTCTTCCTACTCGGTCTTAGTCTGGAAACTCTGCTGAAACCTGTCCACCGTGGATGACCCTGCTGGTATTTGAAATACCAATGTTATAGCTTCCAGCATCACAGCAACAGACAAGCCACCACAGTATGACAAACTGACAGATGGGTGGTGGTCAGCTGGCTATAAATCTGAATTCAGGGCATGGCTGTAGGAGCAGTCCTTCTTTGTCTATCTCAGCTTCTAGTAACTGCAGCAATCCTCAGAGTTCCTGGGCTTGTAGAAACATCTGCTGTATGTGTCTGTCTTTATATGGCATCTTCCCCTGTGTGCCTCTTCGTCTATTCTACTCTTTTTATAATTCAGAGGTGATTAGGTTTAGGACCCACCCTGCTCTGGTATGGTCTTATTAACATAACAAAAGAAAAACCCTACTTCCAAACAGGATCACATGTACAGGTACAGGAGTCAGGACTTTGATACATATTTTGGGGGAACACAATTCAGTCTGTAACACTCACCCTCTGTGGTTCAACGTGTTCTACTTGCAATGGACTCCTTACCAATATCTGCTGTTTCTGTAGATATTGCCTACTCTATCTGCACAATTAAAAGACTAGGCAGCTGGGAAAATCAGCAGGACTGTGGCCACTTTAACACACTTGGCCCCAGCAACAGAACAGGCACTTCATCCAACACACTCAATCAGAGTCAAATCACTTTTCTTCAAATCACAGTGTGGCTTCTTCTCTTCCTCATCTTGCTGGGTTTTTCTTTTCGTTTTAATTTAAAAGCCTTTCCTTTCTCCTGGGAGTAACAGTAGAAAAAGGCAAGATAAAACCATAGCAATGTTTACACATTCTCAACTCATATCCACAAATTACTCTGGGGTAATTAGAAGTCAAGCTGATCAAAACTGCATCACAATCAACTCGGGTGGAGAACCAAAAAGGGCCACAGCAGGCGCATTTACAAAGGCTTACACTCTGCCTGGAAATTTTTTGTTCTTTATGATAATATGTATAAATGATCTGAAATCCATTATTCCCTCATGCTTCTGTGGTTTTTATGGTGATTTCAGTCATCTGCACTTATCATATTTACTAGGCAGATCGTTGGGGCCTTAAATTAAATAAAATTAAACAGTGAAGTGGTTCCAAATATTTGGAACCATATTAATTTGGAAGCAGGGATTATTCCACTCTCTGATCTTTCAGCTTGCCCTACTTTTCTCCATCAGGATTTCACAACAGCTGGTGGTGCTGACTATAATCAAAATTAATCTTCCATTATATATTCATTTCTTCTGGGCCGTGCCCATGAGTTCCCAGGAAAACATTCTGAGTTTTGTAATTTCCTCTCTCAATGAGTCAGTCACCCAAATTCCTGGTGCTAAGACTTACCATCATTGCATTCCCACAAAAGAAATTCAATGGGTTACACAAGCCGTACGCAAACATCAGTCTCTTTCCTACAGTCACTTCTTGTGTTGGCCCCTCTTAGTGGAGGGATGTTAGAGGATTACTGTCTTAGGCATATTGAGAAGTAGCATCAAATATCTGCTTCTCTCTGAACAAAACATCTGGCCGTGGTAAAATGAGGCTTAAAATAAATAATCACTCTTGTTACACTGTGATTTTAGTCTACTGTATTTGTAGGAAGAGTTTCCTCCTAGCTAAAGCCTGTTTTGATTCAGCATGATCATCCAAGAGGCTTCTATTTTAAAGTGCAGTAGAACCTGCGAAAGCTGGAATCTGTGTAAGGTGGAAATCTATCAGAGAAGGAAAACTCAAGTATTTTCCACTAAAACGAGCAACAGAAGTGTTAAGACTGCACCCTGTCTAAGGTAGAAAACGTGTGAGATCCAGGTAAGCAGGGCAGTCCCATCGAGTTCCAGCTCTCACAGGTTTCACTGTGTAATGTAAAATTCACAGATATCACACGGGCATAAAATGGCAAAACGTCTTGTCCATTTGGGATAAAATACACAATTCCCTCTGTCCACCAGCAGGGATCAGCTAGCAGCTGTGGGCGCCCCCCACCCCCCCGCCTTAGGCATCTCGTGGAATCTTTTCGTTTTAAATAATATTTTTGTGTGTTTTTAGTGAAATTTTACACAGTAAATTAGGTTCCCATTTGACAATTTCTATACAAATCGTTCAGTAAATCTCATGGAATCTTGATCAGCATGCTCCCAACCTGAATTCTTTGAGATTTCTTAGCAACCAGACACCTAGACATTACCGTGTGTGTGTGTGAGCGTGCACGTAAAGTGAGAAAAGCATGCAGTTTAAAGTGATTATTATGGGCTGCCTGTCCAACCTCACAAGACCCCTCCCACCCTTCCTCTCCACTGTCTTCCTTTCCTAGTGCCGCTGTAACACAAATACCACAAGTAGGTGGCTATGTTCTCACAGTTCTGGAGCCTGAAAGTCCAAATCAGGGTCTCAGCTGCGTTAATTCCTTCCTTGTCGGTAGCCCCAGGCTCTTTGCCTTGTTGAGGGCCATCACATGGCATCTGTCCTGCCCTATGTGTGTGTCTATATCTATCTTGGTCTTTTTATAACTCAGAAGTGATTGGGTTTAGGACCTGCCTTACACTGACATGACCTCATTAACATAAAAAATAAAAACCCTATTTCCATACAGGATCACATCCACAGTTACAAGGGCCAGAAATTCAACATATATATTGGGGGGACACAGTTCAATTCCCAACACCCACTATGTTGCAGACATGTGGTTTGGGTGGGACTAACCCCACTCCCTGTTCCAGGAAGGACGTGCTATCCTCTAGGGTATAGTGATTGGTTGAGGTAGACACAACCTGAGCTGATCTAATCAAAAGGAGACCAAAGACCTTTGTGTACTGCCTTGGTGTGAGGTGTATGTTTCCAAGGTATCTGCAAAAAGGAGGCCTGCAATCGCTAATGCTGCCAGGAGGGAAGCTAGTCCAAGTGTCAGAATCATCTTGAAAATGTTCTCAACACTCCCCTTTGCATCTCAGGAATTACCAAACTTTAGGGCTGGTATGAATGGCTACATTCTACACTTTACAGGTGAAAAAATGAAGGCTGAGCAAGGTGGAGTGACTCATCCCGAGTCGCACAGCACCACTGTCTTGGCTCAGCATTTATTCAGGTTTTATTTGTCCCCCTGCAAAAGCTTTTCAGTCACTCAACTTAAATTTGGAAATAGTTTCTTAGCATCAACATGGTCGGACCAGTTATAAGAGGAAGTGATATTATATCAAAAAGTGTGTGTTGGTGGGCAGGAAAAAGGCAATTTCTCAAAACCATATAACCAAAGGCACAATATACAAGATAATCAAAGTGTGAGTTTGGGTGAAGGATAGAGTGCACAGCCTGTTATCAGGAGTAATGCAATTTTGTCTCTAAAATTGTGAAGAACTGCCTATAGTGACAGAATTATCTGGAAAACTCTTCATTTCACTATTCCTGCTCCTATTTCTTCTCCATTTCAGATACAAAATCCAGCGAGTTCTCAAATACTAGATATGACAAAGACTACATGTTGTTCCCAAACTCATTTCCTCTGTTTTCTAGGCACATAGCTAGATTCCTTTTCCCAGCATTCTTTGCAGTAAGGTGTGGGCAACGGATGTGAGCAGAGATGATGTGCTCGACTTCCTGGCTTACCCATTAAACCACCATGAATAACTACCATGCTCTTTCCCCAAACCAGAGACCTTATAAGGCACAGGTTGCAGATGGCAGAATTATATGATAGAAGGAGTCTGAGTCCCTGAAATACTTCTGGAACAGAGCTACCTGCAGATCAGAAACACCGTCTGGGCCTTACATGAGGGAGAAACTTCTCTGTTAAGCCACTGAGAGTTCAGGGTTCATTAGTCTATCAGGGTGATATACTCAGCATCATCTTAACTAATACAGTAGGTATTGTCTAGACCAAAGTTTCTTTTTATAAAGATATACATGGAGTCCCTATTAGCTCAGAACACACACCACGGAGGCTCAGGTTTAAAACAAGGACACCAAAGAAGTGAACTGGCAGAGAAGTATTGATTAGCTTCCAACCAGTCGCTGTCAAGTCAACTGTGAATCATGGATCCCATGTGTGTCAGAGTCTAACCGCGCTTCACAAGGTTTTAAGTGGCTGATTCTTCAGGAGTAGATCTGCAGGTCTTTCTGTCAAAATATCACTGAGTGGACTCGAACCACTAACCTTTTGGTTAGCAGCTGATTGGGTTAACCATCTGCACACCTTGGGACGTCTGGTTAGCTTCAGGAGTCCAGATGTCTGCTCCACCCTTTTGGACTGGCTGCTCTGTGACTGCAGGGTTCTAACTGATGGCAAGGCCCAGCCCCATAATCCCTAGTTAACCCATGCTTCAGTTTTCACACAAATTGATTTTGCAGGATGCTGATATTATTACCTAGTGTACTCAGAAGGCATAATCAAATTCAAAACTCTTGCCTTCTCCCTACTTTATTACTGACAAAACCAATAGTGAGAGTTAATGTTGCGAGGTCCCTGTCCAGAGAATCCAGTGTTCACAATTACCCAGGATAATAAAATTGTCCTGGCTGAAACCGTGACCTTTCTGTAAGAGTATCTTGCCTGGTACACATCTGCAGCCCAACAAGAGGGATGGAAGGCACTAGAGTGGAATGTGGGCTGTACCAGAGGGGGAGTCAGGATTCTAGTCTCCCCCACTACCTGCCAGCCATGTGACTTTGGGCAAGTCACCAACTGCTCTTGGCTTCTGTTACTTCTTCATTAAAATGTGGCTACCAAAATCTAATTTGCTGGGGGAAGGAGGGCTGGAGAAGACAATGGTTGAAATCTTTTCAGTTAAAAGAAAAGAAAGAAGAAAGAATGAGAAGATGGATGTTGTTGTCGTTGTGCGCCCTTTCCAACTCATAGGGACCCCACGTGACAGAATAGGACTGCCCTATGGGGTTTTCTAGGCTGTATTCTTTACGGGAGCAGATGGCCAGGTATTCCTCCCGAGGAGCCGCTGGTTGGGGTCAAACCACCAACCTTTCCGTTAGTAGCTGACTGCTTAACCGTTGCACCACCAAGGCTATAAAAAATAAAACCATTGCCATCAAGTCGATTCCAACTCATAGCGACCCTATAGGACAGAACAGAACCGACCCATAGGGTTCCCAAGGCTGTAAATCTTCACAGAAGCAGACCGGTACATCTTTCTCCCATGCAGTGGCTGGTGGGTGTGAACCACTGACCTTTTGGCTAGCAGCCAAGTGCTTAACCACTTACACCACCAGGGCTCCTTACCAGGGCTATCCCAAAAAGAGGGTGGAAAAGAGGGAAGGAGGGAAGGAGGGAAGGAGGGAGGTTCCAAGGGTAGGAGGACAAACTGATTGCATTGTTTCCAGAAAGACATGTGTATTGAAATGAGTGATGTGTCTGCCATGTTAGAAGTTCTTTAGAAAGATCAAGGTCACATACAGGAACTGCATGTGAGTATGGGGAATAAGGCTGAGAACAGGAAGGCTTGTTTGGATGCAGGTACCATAGAAACAAGGCCCCCTGGGCCACTTTAAGGCCAGTGCACTCACCGTAGTGTGGAATAATGCTCCAGGCCATCACAGATGCATAGATGCCCCCAGTCATCCAGAAGATGCCCAGCCAACTGAGGTGCTCTCCTCGCTTCTCCCGAGACAAGAACTCAGAAAAATAGGCAAAGACAATGGGCAGAGCACCTCCAATGCTGCAACGGAAAATGCCAGAAAGAAAGAATCAAGCCATACAGGAAAAATGGTGATAGCAGAAACAAAGTTGCCTTATACTCCACCCTTAGGCTCCCTGGTGAAATAACCCAATGAATTTGGGAGGCTCCAAGCATGAGCTTTCATTAAGAAGCCATGCCTCTTTAACCAGTCAAGATTGCTAAGCAAAGATGGAGCAGCCAGGCAGTTCCTCACTGCATGTGGGAAAAAGTCTCAGGCAATTTTCGCCATACTTTACAATCTGAGGTTTAACTTCATTGTATTTTTGAAAGTTGACAAAAAACTGAGTACAAGGTTTCTGGAGGCACCATTCAGAACTATACTGTTGGAATGGATGGACCATTGGTCTAAGAGTGCCCAGGCATGCTATCTGATTACCTACCCTATTCCGGAGATGAGTCGGCAGAAGACGAAGGCTCCATACCCCTGCACGAAGGAGGAGAGGGAGGCAAAAGAGGCATTGATGGCCAGAGACATGCTGAGAGCCCTCTTCCTGCCCAATTTATCAGCAAGGCCCCCCAGGACAAAGGCCCCGGCCATCATTCCTAGGTAGACTATCAGCCCTGGGAGGAAGAGAGAGAAAGTCAGAAATTAGAAACCATCCGATGTCTTAGAAATCCAACACCCATTTTTACCCATCCTAAAAATTCAGTGTCAGAGACATAAAGGTGAAGTGGGACAAGATGCATGTGGCAAATTAGAAGTGCTATTCAAATGTGACTTTTTAAAACTGTTATTCCAAAAAATAGCCTCACCAGGTTTACCCAGATTTACACATACTAAAATACTTCAGTTGTAACCGGGGTGATGTACCCTTCTTAAATATTATGCTTTTAGATGCACAGGCAAAGAAAATGTCGTAATTTTATTTTCAAGTAAGAAAATATATTTATGCTACAAAAGTTCTCGTATGAGGGGCTATGTGAGAATTTCCAGGAGAAAAGCCTGGAAAAAGGGCACGGGGAGCATTGGGAAGGGAGAAAATGGAGCACGTCAAAAGCAGTGATTACCAACACAAGAAACCATCTGTTGCTATTGAGTTGAATTCAACTCATGGCGACCCCATGTGTGTCAGAGTAGAACTGTGCTCCGGTTTTCAGTGGCTGATTTTTCAAAAGTAGGTCACCAGGCATTTCTTTCAAGGTGCCTCTTGGTGGACTGGATCCTCCAGCCCTGTGATTAGCAGCCAAGCCCATTAACCATTTGTACCCCACAGGACCGATATTTTATTAACAACCCAAGAAGGACTTTTTCCAAGCCTCTAAAAGGACTGTGGAAGAAAATAGCAATGAGCTGTCCTTTCTTAAACACATGTGACTACTACTTGCTTTATAATAGAATCAGTTCACTTAAGTATCATGATAATGGGTGGTTTTAGCTACACTTAATGGTGTTATAATGAAAGTCAGAACACTCCTAGAGTTGACAAAATCCCCAGAAGCATATGGATAACTCTTTTCTACTAAATATTTGATTCCGACTCATAGCGACCCTCTAGGACAAAGTAGAATCGCCCCATAGGGCTTCCAAGGAGCAGCTGGTGGATTTGAACTGCCACCCTTCTGGTCAGCAGCCTGAGCTCTTAACCACTGTTTCACAGTGCTGACTAATTCCCATCCATTGTGCTAAGTGGGGTCACTATGAGTCAGAATCAACTCGACGGCAGTGAGTTTGGTTTTAGTTTGGTGCTAAGTGAACTACATACATATTTTTTTTATTACTGTTGTTGTTATGGATTGAATCATGTCCCCCAAAACAGGTGTTGGAATCCCAACCCCTATGCCTGTGGAAAGGAGTCCTGGTGGCACAATGATTAAGCACTCAGCTGCCAACTGAAAGGTCAGTGAGTCAAACCTACTGGCAGCTCCACGAGAGAAAAGACCTGGTGATCTGGTCCCATAAAGATTACAGCTTAGATAACCATATGGGGCAGTCCTACTCTTACATAGGGTTGCAATGAGATGGAATCAACTGGATGACGCACAACAACATGCCTGTGGATATGATCCTGTTTGGAAATAGGATTTTTTTTTATATTAATGAGATCATATCAGTGTAGAATGTGTCCTAAACCTAATTACTTCTGGGTTTAAGGAGTAGCATAGACCCACAGACAAGGGAACACAGATGGAGGAAAGTAGATGCCATGTGAAGATCGCCAAGGAACCGAGGAATGCTGGAAGAGAAAAGGGTCTTACCCCAGAGCCGGCAGAAAGAGAGCCTTCCCCTAGAGCTGGTGCCCTGAATTCAGACTTCTAGCCTCCTGAACTGTGAGAAAATAAATTTCTATTCTTTAAAGCCACCAAAAAACCCAGTGCCGTTGAGTCAATTGCGACTCATAGCGACCCAAAAGGACAGATTAAAACTGCCCCATAGAGTTTCCAAGGAGCACCTGGCGGATTTGAACTGCCAACCCTTTGGTTCACAGCCGTCCACTTAACCACTACACCACCAGGGTTTCCTTAAAGCCACCCTCTTGTGGTATTTCTGTTACAGCAGCAGTAGGTAACTAAGACAATTGTGGCAAGTACATACATAAAAAACATTTGCCATTTCAACATTTTTACATGTAAGATTTAGTAGCATTAATTACATTCTTCATCCTGTGCGGCCATCAACACTATCCATTTCCAAATTTTTCCATCACTTTTAACAGATACTCAATGCCCACGAAGCAATGGCCCCCTCTTTCTCTCTCTCCCCCACCACTGGCAAACACTAATAAACTATGGTCTCTATACATTTACCTATTTTAGATATTTCATATAGGTGGTTGTTGTTACTTACTATTAAATTGGCTCCAATACATGTACATGTAAAACAGAACTCACATGAATGTGTAACGGAATGACAAGTTTCCCCAGTCCTGCGCCATCTTTTCTTCTTCCAGCACTGTGTCAGACAACATTCTGTGCTGATCCATAGAGCTTTCATTGGCTAATTTTCAGAAGTAGTTCACCAGCCCTTTCTTCCTAGTCTGTCTTAATCTGGAGGCTCCACTGAAACCTGCCCACCATGAGTGACTCTGCTGGTATTTGAAATACCAGTGGCATAGCTTCCAGCATCACAGCAACACACAATCTACCACAGTATGACAAACTGACAGACAGGTAGTGGCATATAAGTGGGATCATAAAATAGTTGTCATTTTGCGACTGACTTATTTCACTAAGTGTAGAGTTTTTAAGGTTCGTCCATGTTGTAGTATGTATCAGGACTTTAGTTTTCATTATTTTAATATGTCTTTAGTAAACTTATGAAGTATTCTCTGCAGATCTTTCATAATGAGAAAATATCTAATACAAATGATGGAAATCTCCTTTGCCCAGCCTTAACTGTAAATAAAACAATGAACACAAATCATCTTTCACAGAAAGGAAGCCTCTCAGGCACCTGCAGATGCTTTATTTATGCAGATACGTGCTGGGAAGGACCAACCTAATGCAAAGCGCTCCAATTAGCTGATTAATTACGTTGAAGTTAGGTCCCAGTTTGCTCTATGACAGGAAAAGAAAGAATAACTTTTGTGTTATCCTACTATGACCTTGAGTCATAGTAGGATAACACAAAAGTATATCCCACCTGAATTTAGAGACCATCTCAAGAATAGATTTGACGCATTGAACACTAGTGACCGAAGACGAGACGAGTTGTGGAATGACATCAAGGACATCAGCCATGAAGAAAGCAAGAGGTCATTGAAAAGACAGGAAAGAAAGAAAAGACCAAGATGGATGTCAGAGGAGACTCTGCAGCTTGCTCTTGAGCATCGAGCAGCTAAAGCAAAAGGAAGAATTGATGAAGTAAATGAACTGAAGATTTCAAAGGGCCTCGCAAGAAGGCAATGGATTTTTAATGGCTCGAGAAGACGAAGTATTATAATGACGTGAGCAAAGTGCTGGAGGTGGAAAACCAAAAGGGAAGAACACGCTCCGCGTTTCTCAAGCTGAAAGAACTGAAGAAAAAATTCAAGCCTCCAGCTGCAATAGTGAAGGATTCCATGGGGAAAATATTAAACAATGCAGGAAGCATCAAAAGAAGATGGAAGGAATACAGAGTCATTATACCAAAAAGAATTAGCCCATATTCAACCATTTCAAGAGGTGGCATATGATCAGGAACCGATGATACTGAAGGAAGAAGTCCAAGCTGCTCTGAAGGCATTGGCGAAAAACAAGGCTCCAGGAAATAATGGAATATCAATTGAGATGTTTCAACAAACAGGTACAGCACTGGAGGTGCTCACTCATCTATGCCAAAAAATATGGAAGACAGCTTCCTGGGCAACTGACTGGAAGAGATCCATATTTATGCCTATTCCCAAGAAAGGTGATCCAACTGAATGTGGAAATTATAGAACAATATCATTAATATCACACGCAAGCAAAATTTTGCTAAAGATCATTCAAAAATGGCTGTAGCAGCATATGGACGGGGAACTGCCAGAAAATCAGGCTGGTTTCAGAAGAGGACGTGGAACCAGGGATATCACTGCTGATGTCAGATGGATCCTGGCTGAAAGCAGAGAATACTAGAAGGATGTTTACCTGTGTTTTATTGACTATGCAAAGGCATTTGACTGTGTGGATCATAACAAACTATGGTTAACACTGCAAAGGATGGGAATTCCAGAACACTTAATTGTGCTTATGAGGAACCTTTACATAGATCAAGAGGCAGTTGTTGGGGCAGAACAAGGGGACACTGATTGGTTTAAAGTAAGGAAAGGTGTGCGTCAGGGTTGTATTCTTTCACCATACCTATTTAATCTGTATGCTGAACAAATAACACGAGAAGCTGGACTATATGAAGAAGAACAGGGCATCAGGATAGGAGGAAGACTCATTAACAACCTGCATTACGCAGATGACACAACCTTCCTTGCTGAAAGTGAAAAGGACTTGAAGCACTTACTAATGAAGATCAAAGACCACAGCCTTCAGCATGGATTACACCTCAACATAAAGAAAACAAAAATCTTCACAACTGGAACAATGAGCAACATCATGATAAACGGAGAAAAGATTGAAGTTGTCAAGGATTTCATTTTACTTGGATCCACTATCAACAGCCATGGAAGCAGTAGTCAAGAAATCAAAAGACTCATTGCATTGGGTAAATCTGCTGCAAAGGACCTCTTCAAAGTGTTGGAAAGCAAAGATGTCACCCTGAAGACTAAGGTGTGCCTGACCCAGGCCATGGTATTTTCAATCACATCATATGCATGTGAAAGCTGGACAATGAATAACGAAGACCGAAGAAGAGTTGACACCTTTGAATTGTGGTTTTGGCGAAAAATATTGAATATACCATATGGACTGCCAAAAGAACGAACAAATCTGTCTTGGAAGAAGTGCAGCCAGAATGCTCCTTAGAGGCAAGGGTGGCAAGACTGCATCTTACATACTTTGGACATGTTGTCAGGAGGGATCACTCCCTGGAGAAGGACATCATGCTTGGCAGGGTACAGGGTCAGCAGAAAAGAGGAAGACCCTCAACGAGGTGGATTGACACAGTGGCTGCAACAATGAGCTCAAGCATAACAACGATTGTAAGGATGGCGCAGGACTGGGCAGTGTTTTGTTCTGTTGTGCGTGGGGTCACTATGAATCAGAACCAACTCGATGGCACCTAACAACAACAACATCCTACTATTTTCACTACCTAGATTTTCTTCACTCACCTGCACTGTAACTATTAACCTCTGTGTTGCTCAAAGTCATGAACTATGTTTTTTCCCCTTTTCGGGATACGGTGTTATTTATGAAATATGCCTATTACTCTCCCTTTCTATATGTATTCAACAAACACTTATTAAATGCCTATTATGAAGGAGGCAGCTTTCTAGCAACTAAGGATATACAGCAGGGAACAAACACATGAAAATCTCTGCCTATGGGAAACTACATTCTAGTTGGAGGATAGAGTCAATTTTTTTTAAGAAGTATAAAATATATACAGTAAGTTAGTTACCAATATGGGTTGTAAAAAAAAAACCCACTGGGATTCTGACTCATAGTTACCCTATAGGATAGAGGAGAACTGCCCCATAGGGTTTCCAAGAAGCACTTGGTGGATTTGTACTGCCAACCTTTTGGTTAGCAGCCGTAGGTCTTAACCACTACGCCACCACGGTTATAGATGAAAAAAAAATGCAGAGAGGAGAATGGGGAGCGCCAGGATGGGAGGTTACAATTTTAAATAAATGGTCCAGGAAAACCTCACTGACATGGAACGTTTGAACAAAGGTGGACTCATCCCAGACATAAAAAGTATTTTATCATCTGGTCAGTTTGAAAAGGGGAACTTCAGCCCTTCGGTCCATTTCTGTGCTCTACACCACAGCACAAGGTCCAATGTTCTAGACCATGGGTAAGCAAACTTCCTATAAAGGGTTGCATATTAAATATTTTCAGCTTTGCAGGACAGATGGCCTGTGTTGTGACTACTCAACTCTTCTGTTGTATCAAGAAAGCAGCCATAGACAACATGTAAATAAATGGGTGGGGTTGTGTCCTAAGAAAACTTTATTCACAAAACTAGGTAGGCTGGATTTGGCCTGTGAGCCATAGTTTGTGGACCTCTGGACTAGACTCAGGCTGAGATGGATTCCATGATGCCTTTAGTCTATAGTGGAGCCCACCATGCCTTCAGGGGCCTCCAGGGATGTCCTGGTAGGACTCTTGAGGTCTCTGGTAGACCTTCATATTACCATCGTCCAGCCCTGGTGTAAGCACGGCAATGAGCTCTCCTAAGATATTTTTTTTTTTTTTTATGTACTATAGCCACCTCCACACCTCAAAATACCTAAATCTATTTTACGCGATTCAACTGACCACCTGAAGCAACGCTTATAATCACTTTCCCCTATCAGTAATGGATGGTTGCCACAGGCTAAAGATCATTGTCACCAAACACGGCTGATCTATCTGAAGCACACACACCAGTATTCAATCCCACTCTTCTAAGTCAGAATTTCCAAAAGTAAGACTCAGACTCTAATTTTAACTGGTATACAAGGCCTCCCCCAGGTGATTCTTAGGTAGCCAGTCCACTACTGATCCATAGGTCATTGTTTAAAAGCAGCTGAACTGTTTAAAGGCAATATTTACTATGACTATCAGAATCTACAAAAGCTAGGGGGAGGAAATCACAAAATTGCTTTTTAGAAAAACACCTGGAATCGTTTATTCTTATTTATAACTTTTGATTTTGGTTTCATTACTGAGTGAGTTCCCCCTGGGATGAAATTAAAGCATTCAGGCTCCGTGCCTTTTTCTAGCATATCCACGTTGGTAGTGGTTAAGTGCTACAGCTTCTAACCAAAAGGTCGGCAGTTTGAATCTGCCAGGCGCTCCTTGGAAGCTCTCCAGGCAGTTCTACTCTGTCCTATAGGGTCACTATGAGTCAGAATCGACTCGACGGCAGTGGGTTGGGTTTGGATTCATGTTGGTATGAATTGCTTGAAAAAACATCTTTTGCCTAATTCCTTCCCTCCAGCTTTGCAGAATGTTATAAATCTCCTTAGAGTTGAGCAGAGTAGGCAGTTTCCTCCTGACTCTGTTCAGTCCTGCTCCTTGAGTCAAGAAAGTAGACACTTGCTGAACCTGTGCTCCTCCCGGCCCTGAGCTTTCTCTGGATACTTGGAAGACACACAGAAAAGGGAAATGGTGAGGATCAGGATCCATGAAGATTCCTGGTTCTCCTTATTTCACCAATTTCCCAACCCACAGATCAGAACACGTATTGAACAGTTTTCCACTGTTAGATCACTGACACTGGAGAAAATGAGTTAAGATTGTGAAAACTCATTCAATAGTATGCATCATACTATATTGTAATAATGTATGGGTTGATTATTCCTTCCAGACTATGAGTTTATCTGCCTGATCCAGCCCTGTCCAGCAAGGGTTTCAACATCTGTTCCCTGCAGACTTAGCCTTGCCAGGTTGTGAGCCATGGTGAGTACTGCCTCACAGGACTGCCTTAGCCATCCATGAGAGTACCTTAAAGCCATCTTCTGCACCTATGTTCCGTCTCCACCAAGAATGAATTTGGTCAGGATGCCTGGGTAAGCCTCAGGCTGCAACCTCCCTATTACTCTCATATGATAAGGCAAGTCTACATGACTGGCCTTGTGTCTGGTCCCAGGATCCTCATCCCCATGCTAATTTCCTGTCAGATCTGATACCCCAACCAACTGTAAAACTCTTGTCCAACCAGGCCCTCCCCAGGAAGGAAGTGGGTTCTCCCTCCTATGACTTGACAACCCATCTAATACCATGACCATGGGTAACCATGAGCCCCGAAGCTTGAACAGCCTGCCCTTCTTCTCCTACCTCCAGACAAACCCCTGGATAGCACCACCAATCTAACTCATACTGGAGTTTTAAACAGTTCCTTGAACTTAGTAATTTAGAATTCTAGAGTCAGGGCAGGGAGGGGATATTTTTTTCCAAGTTAGGTCTGCTCAGCTTCCAACCTTTGTTGGCCTCAGTTTAGTCCCATTCCTTCCAAGTACTTCCAGCATAGCATTCAGCCAACAAAAGCCTTGTGGTTTTCTGCATGACACCTGCCCAATAAACCTTTGGGGAAGATGGAAAGGAAGGAAGTTGGGGAGAAAGAGAGGTAGGGAGGGAGTGAGGGAGGAAGGGGGGTTGGTAATGGGTTTTTTTCTTTATAAGTGCTAATGAGTTAAATGGCCAACTGCGGCATAGAGGCTTGACCTGCATCAGCTGAGCCTTCTGTACTCTTAAGCTGATGACATCTTCATTAGTGTCACTGAAAAATGGAATATACCATCTCAGCCTCATTTCTCTGACTGATGATTTTCTCATTCAGGGAGGGAGAAAGAGAGAAATACTGTTTCCATGGTAGACAGTAAAGGAAGAAAAGTGGAAATTAAGGAAAACCTGGCCTTTTGAAGTTTCCCAAATAAATGTGACTATACCATATTAAAATGTAGAGTAAATTCAGTCAACGTAGTAAAAAATGAAGCCCCTTTTCTGGATATCTTGTCTACATAACTCCAAACAATTGGTCTGAAAGTTCCTACTGGTTTGGCTAAATGCCCTCACAATGTTTTCCCTTGGTCCTTTCCTTGGGAGCCTCCCATTCAATAGAAATGGAAAGGAGAGAACTATCAGTCAGAGAAACGAGGCTGAGATGGTACATTGCATGTTTCAGTGACACTAATAAAGATGTCATCAGCTTAAGAGTGCAGAAAGCTCAACTGATGCAGGTCAAACCTCCACGCTGCAGTTGGCTATTTATCTCATTACCACTTCTAGGAAAAACCCATTGCCAACCTTCTCTGCCCCAACCAGCACCTTGTTCTCCACCAAGTTTGCCCCATATTGATAAAAGGGCATTGATTTACTGTAAAGTGTGCCTAAAAATTCTTTGACACTATTGCCACCAAAAGACGGAGTCTAATTCGCCTCCCTTTGACTATGACCTGGGCTTAATAACTTGCTTCCAAAAAAGAAAAAGCAACAGAAGTGCCACTGCATGGCCTCCAAGGCTAGGTTAAAAAGGGTCATACAGCTTCCATCTGGCGCTTCCTCTCTTGAGATCCTTGCACTTAAGTGGAACCCAGCCACCATGTTGGAAGAAGCCCTATCCACATAAAGAGGCCAGGCATAGGTGTTTTAGCCACAGCCCCACCGAGTCCCAGCTGCCAGCCAGCATCAGCCACCAGACATGTGAATAAGCGAGCCTCCAAATGATTCCAGCCTCAGTCTTCATGACACCTAGCAGACACTAAATGGAGCAATGGAGCCGCCATGTCCTGCCCAAATGGCAGATTCATGAGCAAAATAAATACTGTTGTTGCTTTAAGCCACAAAGTAATGCAGCCATAGATAACTAGACAGACAGTGCTTATCAAATTTAAGGAGCCTTTTTTTTTTTAATATATATAGCAGCAAAATAGCAAACATAGAGTGAGCACTTACAAAAATGCCAGGCTCTGGTCTAAGCATTTCGCAGGCAATTCTATCCCATTTATGGAGCCATGATGGTGTAGTGGTTAAGAGCTTGGCTACCAATCAAAAGGTCGGCAGTTTGAACCCACCAACCGCTCCTTGAAAACCCTATGGGGCAGCTCTACTCTGTCCTGTATGGTCGCTATGAGTCAGAATTGACTCAGTGACAATGTTGGGTTTTTTTGTTTTGTTTTGTTTTCCTACCCCATTTGATGCTCACAACCACCCAGTGAGGTAGATACTATTACTATCCCCATTTTGCAGAGAAGGAATGGATTTTGATTCACAGAGAGATTAAGTAGCATCTCAAGGTTTTATTAGTAAAAGTACCAAGATTTGGATCCAGGAATTCTGACTCCAAAGGTGATGCTTTTAACTACTATACTTCACTGCTCCTTATAGATAAGCACTGGTCAGATTTCTTAGCTCTATATTAGTTCACTCTTTCCTAAGTAGAAGATGGTTTTTCCCTTTCAAGGTGACAAACAATAAAGTCTATGATTATCTCCCCATGAGAAAAAGTGCTCCAATAAAGGTATACATCAGTATTCTAACAACACAGAGAAGGAGCACACCTTGCTCAATGTGGGAAGCTTCTAAGAGCTGAGCTGCTCTTGAAGGACAAACAGAAGGTAGCCAGGTTTCCATCTTGATGGTTGGGGGAGTGCATTAAAGACAATGGCAGAGAGCAGGTGCAGACAAGGAGGCATAAAGAAAGCCTGGAATGTCTGGGCAACTGACTGCGAGTGCATGTAGTTCAGTTGAGTAGAGCATAGTGCATGTGGGGGACCTGCCAAGTATGTGTGTGTGTGTGTGTGTGTGTGTGTGTGTGTGTGTGTGATAGAGACAAAGAACACACGTATTGCTGCATGTAAGTGTGGTTATGTGTGTGCGTGTGGGTCCATGAATTGGGGTCAGGATTGAGCATTGTTCTCTTTTCAAGAACTACCTATACGGGATCAAACTGACAACAGCAATTCAAAAGGTTAAATAGGAAGCTTAGCGGGCAGTGAGTTTCTGTTAATGGGGGAGAAACAATTTAAAAAAGGAGGGTGGGAATGGATGAACAACTCAAAGAATGGGATCAGTGTCACTGAACTTTATGTGTAGAAACCGTTGAATTGGTATATGTCTTAGAGGCACTTGACTAAAAGTAAAATGGCTTATTTAAAGCCGGGACCCAAACCCCATCTTTAACTGTAGCTTTAACTACAGAGCAGTTAACCTTTGTAACAGAAGCTAGATCCGCTTACTAAGCTGTTTTTCTCTGTGGTCAGCCCGCAGGGCTGGCACACATTGTCTCCAGGGATATTAAATAGCTATCAAACCTTTAGTACAACACAGCCTCAGGAAATGTTTTGCCTTAAGCGAGTTATTCTAACAGTTCTCAGGATATCTGCTTTGTAGCCACCCTGTAACACACAGACCACCCCCAGAAAAATCTGTTCATATATAAAACGTGTTCCCATGAGTAATCCTATGTGAAAGTCTTATAACCAAGACTTGTCATTACAACATTAATCATATCCCACAATATTTTTTCTTGTCAACCAATCCCATTTTGCCAAATGTAACTTTGTAACCAATAACATCCAAAACACTGCTTCTCAATTTTCTGCCTTTAATTCTCTTATTTCATTGTCCACCAATCAGATTATTGTAGGTTATACCTCCTGATTTTGCCCTGTTGCTAGGGCTCTGCAACAGCACCATCTTAAATTCATTGGTTTCACTTCAGTGGAGCCCATGTTTTCCCATTGAAATAATCCGTACATTTCCAACAAACCACTTTATTTTACTTAAAGCAAACTTGGAGTTTTTCCTCTGCAATAGGTATGTATTCTGCTGAGTATGTTCTCAACAAGAGAAAAACTTTAAAAAATTGGGGATGGGGGAGACCGTAGAGTTAGAGGAGTAGGCCAGAGAGCTACTGAGAGCCAATGTCTACACCCTGGTCCCACCTCAGAGAAAAACACTAGCACCCAATAAGTTATTTTTTCTGTTATTTCAATGGAGCGAGCTTCAGGGCTTCTCAAACTTTCCTCTTCACACGAATCATCTGGGGGTCTTATTAAAATCAAATTCTGATTCACAGGTCTCGGGTGGACCTGAGATTTGCAATTCGAACAAGCTCCCAGGTGAGGCCAATGCTTCTGGTCCACAGTCCACACTTTGAGTAGCAAGGGGCCGGAGCACACCCATTCTCCTGTAAACACAGTGAGGGGAAGTGAGGAGGATCCCGGCCTTGGGAACTGAAGAGCTCTTTCATTGGTTGTGTGATTGGGGGAAAAACCTCCTCCCACTGTCTCAGAGCCTTTCCATTGAGTTTGGAAACTGAAGACTGAACTCAATAATCTCTGCGCTACTTTCCGTCTTTTTTTTTTTTAATAGTGTGAATCATAAATATAAAGTTCTATGGATTTCCTCAGAAAAAAGATATTCAAATTAAAAATATAAACCCAGACACACTTAAGTGCCTGGGTGGGCCTGGGCGAGCAGGAGAAGCAATCGTGCACTCGCAGAGTTCAGCTTGCACATAGAAAAGTCCTGAACAAGGAGGAGCTGACTCAGTCTTTTTGTAAAGAGGAATCAGCCTTTTATTCAGCTCATTTTGCCCCTGGGCTTTAGACTTAACCACTCCACTAACAAATTTTTTGCTCACTAGTCTCCTGATCAGAAAACAGAGCAGGGGCCAGTGGCTTCACTAGGGGGATGCAGGGGTCCCAGATCACACTGGGTGACACTGTCAGAGGGGGTGATATCAAAATGACTACATCCAAAATTTGTGTGCTGTGTTTCAGCAGAAATTTGTTATTTTTTATACAAAATTCCTGTAGTTAAATATAGTCATAAAAACATTTTTCGTAAGGCCAGTTTACCTGTATCAATACACACACAAGGCTAAAGCTATGCTAATTAACTTTTTGAACCTTCTAATGCCCTCCAGTCAGAGCTGTCATTATTACCCAATTACAATGACGCTTCAAATCACGAGGTCTCGTCTGCACACACTACAAGCATACTGTTGTTTTTGCTGCTGCCAGCGTTTTTATAGTCACTGATCTTGTCAAATTTTCTGGTGTTTTAGCTACCATATTGTGGTAATCAGTATTCATGAACCTCTATCCATAACTTTTTTGAGAATGAAGTGGTAATTAAAGGAACAGAAGGAGAAAAATAAAAAAAAACGCTTCCGCTTATGTACTAGTAATGTTGTAATTCAATGTAGAAAAATTTTACAAATCGATTTTGTTCTTAGTATTCGTATAATCTAAGAAATATTATATTTAAGCAACTTACACCTGTATCACATATTATTCTATGATTAAAATTGATAATAAACATTGCTTAGATCTGATCCAGGATGAGGTCCATGGGTGGAGGGATGACACCATGAATTACCGCACTGGGTGCCACCAATCCTAGTGACACCACTGGCGAGGGCACTTGGTTTCTCCTGGGGCTTTTCCTCCTGGGCTCTCTGAAACATCTCCCACCCTCTGCTACCACATTTGTTAACTGATTACTAAACTCCAATTTGCCTTCCATTAATTTATTTAATTTTTTTTTCTTTTTAAGTAGTGTAAATTATGAGGACCCCTGGTGGCACAGTGGTGAAGAGTGCAGCTGCTAACCAAAAAGTCGGCAGTTCAAATCCACCAGCCACTCTTTCGAAACTCTAAGGGTTGTTCTCCTCTGTCCTATAGGGTCACTATGAGTCAGACTTGACTCAACGGCAACGGGTACAAATAAATTACGAAATAAGAAATTATATGGATTACCCCCAGGAAGAAGATATTCAGATCAAAATCATAAAACCAAGAACCTAATCAGCTGCCATCGAGTCAGTTCTAACTCGTGACAACCCCATGTGTGTCAGGGTAGAACTGTGCTCCATAGCATTTTCAATGGCTGGGATCTTTCAGAAGGAGATGGACAGACCCTGCTTCCAAGGCATCTGTGGGTGGACTCGAACTGCCAACCTTTTGGTTACTAGCCCAGCATTTAACCATTTGCAGCACCCAACGACTCCTTTAAACACATAAACCCTAACACAAAGGTTGTATTAAACTACTGTGAAGGTCACACTAGACACATCTACGAACCATATGTGCCCAGTGGCCAAAAGTAGCATCTAGACCACTAGTTTGCAGTCTCAATAATGAGCATCGTGCCAGATATTAAGCTATTGTCTCTCAGCTCCAAAGCCACCCTTCTGGACCCTACTTTGTCCACAGACGATATGGCTGTTTGGCCAGATGCTCCCTGCTAGACTCTGCCAATAGGGGGCACTAGAGGGAGGCTTCCAGGCTAGAGAAGGAAGAAAAGACTCGTGTTTCCAGTTCCCGTCAGCTTCACCCTAGCGATACTTCCTCACCTGGGCGGCAGCAATGCCTTTTCATCCTAGCAGCTAAATCCAGTTCGGTTTTCCCAACACTCGCAGAATCAGCCACACGAGGCCCTGCCCTCCTCCCCGACACCAGCACCAGCCAGCCAGCAACCCCTCCCAGAGGCCTGAGTTTCAGCTCCGTGGGGCTCCTAATTGACGATAATCCCGGCCTCTTCTCTTTCCTCCCCCAGCCCTAGAGGGGTAGCTGCTCTCTGAATTCACTGCTTCTCGGATAGTTTTTGTAACCATTTCACTTATCCAGTTAATAATTCTTCATATTAAAGTCTCTCTGCTCAAGTATTCATGGCAACCCCACGTGTTACAGAGTAGAACTGCTCCATAGGGTTTTCTTATTTTTTTTAATCTTTATGGAAGCAGATCACCAGGGCTTTCTTCCACAGCGCCCTTGGGTGCATTTGAACTGCCAACCTTTAGATTAGTAGTTGAGCACAAACTGCACCACCCAGGGTTGCCATGAGTCAGAATTGACTAGTAGGCAACAGGTTTGTTTTGTTTTGTTTTGTTTGTTTTTGGTTCAAGTAACTGGTGTGATTTCTAGTTCCTGACTCTGCCCTGACTAATACAGACACTTGAGTGAATTGATCAATCTTTCCAATTTACATATTGAGTCCAACCCCTTAGCTTTACAAGACGAGGAGCCTGAGGTCCAGAGAAGATCAGTGACTGGTCTGTACCACTCTGCTGGCCAGAAGACATGTTGGCACTGCATTTCTGGTCTCCTGGATCCACGCCTGGTGCTTTTGCTACTAACTCTCACTGTCCAGGTCAAAGGAGTAACAGAGAGAAAAAGAACTTCTCGAAGTTCACTCTTTGAAGGCTATGAAAAGGCAGAACAAAGATAAAACGTGCCTATCCCTCCAAGAAGAGAAATATGAAATTAATGATGTCTCTTAAATGGCTGCATTATTAAACTCATTTAAAATCTGTCTTTAGCAGAAGAAATTAAAACAATAAATTTAGAAAATTGGAGCATAATGGAGCTATCAAAAATTGCTATCACATGGAGCAGATAAGAGATTAGTTAGAAAGCTAGAAAGTCAATTCCACTCAACAGGCTACATGGCATATTAGAGAAATGGTTGCTATGGGTCAAAATAGATGACGGCGATGGGTTTCGGGGTTCATCCTCACACACTGAGCTTTCAAAGGAAATTGAAAACCACGGTTTCTGTTTGCAGAGTAGAGAGAATGGGGGTGAAAGGAGGGAAGATGTGGCGGAGTGGAAAGGAGAAGCCTGCACTGATAGGTGCCGTGAAAGGAAAAGGCCAGTCTTTGGAGTGAGACAACCTGGGCTCACGTCCCGGCTCCGTGGATTACCAGCAACTTGACCTTGGGCAAGCCATGTAGCTTCTCTGATCATTGTTCCTTCTTTGTAAAATGCAGATAATAGCGCTCCTCTTGCAGAATCGTTAGGATTAAGTACGAGAGTGGATTTCACGTATCTAGCAGGATGTCTGACACAAAAGTAAATGTGCAATTAATATAAATTGCTATTATTGTTACTAGCAGTGCAGCTTACAATTGGCCATGACCTGAGAAAGCCACAGGGTTAGAAAGATGAAAATAAGCTGGAGGTATTTTGAAATCAAACCAACCACATAGTAAAGGAATACTGAGGAAAGAGGATAGAGAATAGCATAAGAACCTCTTATTTATAGTTTCATGCCCTTTGAATATACCTCACCTTTTCTGGAGAAGGAGCCAGGCTCTAATAAAGAGGTTTATACAATCTAAAATATTTTTCAAGTTTCCTTAACAAGATTTTGAAGACAATACTTTTTTTTTTTTTTTTTTGGCTAACTCTTATATAAGGTGGCACAATGGTTAAACACTCGGCTGTTGTTAACCAAAAGGTTGGCACTTTGAACCCACCCAGCGGCTCCCTGGGAGAAAGTCCAGGTGACCTGCTTCTGTAAAGATTAAAGCCTAGAAAACCCTATGGGGCAGTTCTTCTCCGTCACATGGCGTTACTACGATTTGGAGTTGACTCGACAGCACCCAACAACAACTGTTATATTTCTTTGGCTTCCATCTCCTTAAAGGAGCTTCCCTGATGTTCCAAACCAGAGGTCAGCAAACTTTTCCTCCAAAGGGCCAGTGAGTAAATATTTCACGCTTTGCAGGCCACTCAAGATATCTAGCACATTCTCTTCTTCTCGCCAACCCTTTAAAAACGTGAAAGCAAAAACAACATCTATGGCTTGTTGGCTATAGTTTGCTGACCCCTGTTCCAAATGAAATTAGGTTGTGCTTGCTAATCTTTTTGTGTGTGTGTGTGCTTTAAGTGAAAGTTTACAAATCAAGTCAGACTCTCCTACAAAAATTTATAAACACCTTGCTATATACTCCTAATTGCTCTCCCCCTAATGAGACAGCACATTCCTTCCCTCCTCTATTTCTTTTTGCGTCCATTTGGCCAGCTTCTGACCCTCTCTACCCTCTCATCTCCCCTTCAGACAGGAGTCTCATGTGTTTACTTGACCCAGGAAGCTCATTCTCCACCAGTATCATTCTCTATCCCACAGTCTAGTCCAATCCCTGTCTGAAGAGTTAGCTTTAGGAATGGTTCCTGTCTTGGGCTAACAGAAGGTCTGGGGACCATGACCACCACGGTCATTCTAGTCTCAGTCAGACCATTAAGTGTGGTCTTTTTACAAGAATTTGGGGCCTGCATCCCACTGCTCTCCTGCTCCCTCAAGGGTTCTTTGTTGTGTTCCCTGTCAGGACAGTCATCGGTTGTAGCCAGACACCATCTAGTTCTTCTCGTCTCAGGCTGATGTGGTCTCTGGTTTATGTGGCCCTTTCTGTCTCTTGGACTCATAATTACCCTGTGTCTTTGTCTTTAGTGTTCTTCATTGTCCTTTGCTCCAGGTGGGTCGAGCACAATTGATGCATCTTAGATGGCCACTTGCTAGTGTTTAAAACCCCAGATGCCACTCTCCAAAGGGGGATGCAGAATGTTTTCTTAATAGATCTTATTATGCCAATTGACTTAGATGTCCCCTGAAACCATGGTCCCCTAACCCCTGCCCCTGCTACACTGACCTTTGAAGCATTCAGTTTATTCAGGAAACTTCTTTGCTTTTGGTTTAGTCCAGTTGTGCTGACCTCTCCTGTACTGTGTGTTCTTTCCCTTCACCTAATATAGTTCCTATCTATCTAATTTTGGTTGGTAATCTTGCTGCAGCATACTGTCCTTATCTTTCATACCACATCTCTCTGTTTGCTATTACGTATCTATTTATTCAAACACCTTTGACTGTAAGCTTCTGGAGGAAGGGACCACGTTGGTTCTGTTTGGGTAGAGTTTCCCACTGTGTCCAGCATTTAGCATTTAACATAGGAACTGGCACACAGTAGGTGCTCCATTAATATTTGTTCAATAAATGCATTAAATAATATAAAAATGATCCATACTATAGATAAATCTGAAAAGTACAAAAAAATGTACAAAAGGTGAATTTTTTTAAAAAATCCATCATACTACCACTCAAAGACAGCTGTCGTTAGCATGTTTTATTCTTCTCTTCAGGTATTTGTATGCATACAACTACACACTGTATTCACATGCTTGAAACCATTCTGTATTGGGAGTTTCATGGCCTGATTTTTTCCACTTGATTAATAACTCAGCAAAGAACATCTTTGTGTCTATGTTCTTATCTGCATTTCTAGTTATTTGCTCAGGATAGACTCCAAAAAATGGAAACATGAGGTCAAAGGGAATGAACAAGTTCATGGTTCTTGAGATATAAGGACAAATTTTCTCCCAGAAAGCAAGTACACATCACAAACCCCTCATAACCTCTAAAGGTGCTTTTCACACAGACAGAACATATCCTCTTGGCATCCAAAGCAGCAGGATGAGGGGAGCAGTAGGTGTCCAATCAGACGGGCATTGTTGCTGCCCATTGAGTTGGCCCCAAACTCTGGTAACCCCATCACTAGGGTGGTGCAGAGGATACAGACCACACCAGGTGACACTGTAGAGGGGGTGACACCAATATGACTGTCCATAAAATCTGTGTGCAGTGTTGCAGCAGAGAGCTATTATTTTTAATAAAAACCTCCCCGTAGTTATTTATAACAACAAAAACATTTTTCGTAAGCCCAGCTTACATATATCAATATACTTACAAGGCTGAAACTCTATGCTAGTTTACTTTTTGAACCTTCTAATGCGCTGCGGTCAGAGCTGTCATTATTACCCGATTACAGTGATGCTTCGAATCACGTGGTTTAGTCCACACGAGCTACAAGCATGTGCTGTTGTTTTCATTGCTGCCAGCACTTCTATAGTTGCTGATTTTGTCAAATGTTCTGGTGTTTTAGCTACAATATTGTGGTAATTAGCATGGGGAGTGACACCAACCCTAGTGATGCCACTGACCCCATGCACAACAAACCAAAACATTGACATGCACCATCCCCGTGATCAACTCCAGATTGGTCAATGTTCCATTGTGATCCATAGGGTTTCCGCTGGCTGATTTTCAGAAGTAGATCACTAGGCCTTTCTTCCTGGTTCATGTTAGTCTGGGAGCTTTGCTGAAACCTGTTCAGCGTCATAGCAACATGCAAGTCTCCAGTGACAGTCAGGTGGTGGCTGTGTATGAAATGGGTTGGCTGGGAATTGAACAGGGGTGTCCGGCATGTGAGGTGAGAATTCTACCAATGGACCACCAATGCCTCATCACACTGGCTTACAGTGGTGGTGTGAAAGGAAGAGGCTTCTGGACAGATGATCATCTTTATTTAGTAAGTAGCCAAGGACAATCAAGCCATTTCTAACTTTTTTTTTTTCTTGAAGGCACAGAAATTAAATGCATTATTTACCCTGGTAGGTTTCTGAGCTCTCTTCTCCTGCAACCATGAAAATTTTTCTTTGACTGTAGGTATACGCTTTGCAGAAGAAAAAAATTCAGCATCTCCCAACTATTTCCATTCTATCTACAGGATTCTTGTCCTCTCCCATTCCATTTCTTTATTATTCGAAACAATATGCCTTCTGCCTTCTTGAAGGGTAATATTCTGTTGTATGAGGGTCAGGCATTCACAGATCCACAAGGCAGTAAATGTGATAAAAGCTTAACTTATAATGGAATCCCACAGAGAAGTCTCAAGTTGGTATTAAATCATGGAAGAACATCAGGACATCTTATCTGTACATTTCTATGACATGAGATGTATTGGATAAGTTGATCAGGTGCGTTGTGTGTACATAATATCGGATGCTTGGAAGCTTTTGAGATAATTAAACACTTTCTTTTGGATCTAGGTATTTGGCTCAGTGCAGACTTGGCTTTAACATCCTTTGTCTGGTAGAAACCAATCTGGAAACAACCGTGTTAGACTTTGCTAGTCCCTTACGTGATCAATAAGCTCACATGAGTGAATCTCTGGAAGTGGGGTAAGTTTCTCAATTTATTGACAGTTGGAACTCTTTCCTAAAAGTCACATGTCATTTTTTCAGTTGCTGTCAAGTCAGCTCTGACTCACAGTAATTCCATGTACAACAGAACAAAACATTGCCTGGTCCTATGCCATCTTAATGACTGTTGGTATGCTTGAGTCCATTGTTGCATCCACTGTGTATTTTGAGTGCCTTCCAACCTAGGGGGCTCATCGTCCAGCACTATATCTGTTGTGTTCCATCAGGTTTTCATTGGCTAATTTCCAGAAGTAGATCATCAAGCCTTTCTTCCTAGTTCGTCTTAGTCTGGAAGCTCTGCTGAATCCTTTCCACCATGGGGGACTCTGCTGGTATTTGAAATGCCAGTGGAATAGCTTCCAGCATCACAGCAGCATGCTAGTCACTACAGTATGACAAACTGACAGACAGGTATCACATAGATGTTTGGAAACAAATATGTAGAGGAGAAAAGAAGGGACAAGAGAACTCCCATCTGTTAAGCCCCATCACAAGCTGGACACAGGACACTGGTAAGCCTTCTGACCACTGGGTGCTTACGCTAGCCCTGGAAAAATGGCCATTTGCCCTTCCCCTTAATCTTCCCTCAGGTTGGAAGAGAGAGACTGAGTAATGTTCCTTGAGGATACTGTGAGAACCCCGAAATAGCTTTATTCACATACTGCCACACCAGAGAAGTTTTAGAAAAGCCAAGTTTTCTTTTGGTACCTCACATCCAGCATGACTGCAGGTGAGGCAGGTGCCACCTAGGCTAAAGCCAGTGAAGGCCTCATATCTCTGATAGCTATTGTGGGCGTCTCAGATCCAATTATTACCCACGTAAGAAGACAGTGATGTCTCAACTATTTCACTAAAGAGCAAATTTTGGCTGCTCTTGTGGTCATTTCTAGAGGGTGGAACAATGTGTACAATCAGATTTGGGCCCAATCCAGAGGGATCATAATAGGACCAATTGTGGAGTATGGCCAGTCTGGGAGCTTAGATGGGAGTGACTGATAAAAGATCAAGAGAGGGAGCCAAAGTCTTTAGAAGGAAAGTTGCTAAGCCCTGTTCTCTACATTCCAGGGAGTTTGGGAGAGGGGCATATTAATGGATCAATCCCCATTCCTTGCTTTCAAAAAACTCACAGTCAGGCAGAAATAAAGAGGTAGAAACAAGGGAAATGGTGGAGCAGGGCAGGGCCAGAGATGGGACACAGCAAGAACCCCAGCAAGCTGGTGCCTGGAAAGAGGGCGGAGCTGAGTTTGGCTCTTAGAATAAGCAGATGGTCAGGGTAGTGGGTGGAGGGAGGGCTGAGCTTCTCACCAAGGGATCAGAGGGTGAGGGGACTGGTATTGGCAGAAGTCAAACCCATGACCTGTGTCACGTTAGTTCTTCTAGAAGTTAGATGCCTTTCTGTTACAATGACTGAATGGATTGTGTGGTCTTCAAAGGGCATTATCTCCAGTATTATGATACAGTTGACTTACAGCTGGACTGGAAAAGATTCATCTTTATCTCTGGGGATGCCTAGATACCTGACTCTAACTCTTGGCCAAGATAAAGGCAGTGGGGTTTATGCTGCTGTTTAAAGTTTGAAACTCCCCCAACATCCCCCAGAGTCAGTTCATTTATGGATGGTTTTCAATGGTGTTCCTAGAGCATCAGCCTGGCTTGACTATACACCAGAGGGGCATGGAAACCCCACTGGGAACTTCTGTCTTGAGCTCTCCTGATAAACAATTATTTCCATCCACTGAGATTTCTGTGTGACAAAGATTTGTGCAGGTTTTAATAAACCAGTTGCCGTCAAGTCAATTCAGACACCCCGCTTGTTTCAGAGTAGAACTGTACTCCATAGGGTTTTCAATAGCTGAAATTTTTTAAGCTGATCACCAGGCCTTTCTTCTGAGGTGCCTCTAGGTAGATTCAACTCACCAACCTTTCAGTTAGTAGCTGAGTCTTAACCATTTGTGAAAATAAAGGAGTATTCACATTTTAAAAAAATAAGATGCGCCTCATGGGTCAAATCTCTTAATCTTCCTACCCCTTTGACACTTACTCTTAAATTGTTATTTACCTTTTCATCAGGTATTAAGTACCTAATAGATACGATGTTCTATGCTTTTTCCACCTGAGTTTCCACACTGCTCTTTCCTCCATCTAGAATACTCTTTGTTTTTGGTATTGTAAAGTAAATACTATTAACATCTTAATCCTAAAGACTAAGAAACCAAAGGAGTCCTCTGGTGGCCCAGTGGTTAAGAGCTACAGCGAGCTACGGCTGCAAACTGAAAGGTGGGCAGTTCGAACCCACCAGCTGCTCCTTGGAAACTATGGGGCAGTTCTACTGTTTCATAGGGTCGCTATGAGTTGGAATCGACTCGATGGCAATGAGTTTGGTTTTGTTTGCTTGTTTGTTTGTTTAAGAAATCAGGATTCAGGGAGGTGGACTGACTTGTCTAGGTGGCAAAGGTAGTAAGGGGTAGGCAAGATTGGAAGCCAGGCAGTCCATCTCTAAGCACTGGCAGGTGTGGTAGACACTGTAGGTCACATTTCCAAGAGCCATTTTCCCTCTTCTTCCTTGCTAAGGGAACCTTGGTTTCTCTTCAGGTGCTCAAGAGAATTTGCAGCCTTCTCTCCCTTCCCCAAAACATGAAGCCTTAGGGGATGAAGCATAGTTAATTTAAGAAGGCCACTTTTCTGGATTGAATTGTGTCTCCAAAAATATGTGTCGTAATCCTAACCCCTATACCTGTGAATGTAATCTCATTTGGGAATAGGATTTTCTTTGCTGTGTTAAGGAGTCCATATCAGTATAGCGTGTATCTTAAAACTAATGAATTTTGAGATATAAAAATAGCAGATTAAACACAGAGAGAAGCAAGCACTAATGGGGGAAGGATAGATGCCCTATGGAGATCTCCAAGAAACCAAGGAACATCAGGGTTACAGAAGCTGAGACAAGGACCTTCCCCCGGAGTAGACACAGAGAGCCTTTGGTGCCCTGAATTCAGACTTCTAGCCTCCTTAACTATGAGAAAATAAATTTCTGTTCCTTAAAGCCACCCAGTTGTGGTATTTCTGTTACAGCAGGACTTGGAAACTAAGACAACCATCTTTGCCCAATCCTTCTTGCTGCGATTAATCCAGGGAGGGCAATAAGGCATAGGGGGACATCTGCCAGAGGACCCGGAGAAATATTTTCATGCCTAATAAAAGAGGGAACATTGCAGAAAAGGCACTTTCTTGCCACAATCCTTCTTCTTTTCTGCTTGGAAAGCCATTATGGGAGGTCATAGAGTTTGGAGCTATGGTGGTCATCTTATGATCTTGAAGCAAAGGCAAGACAACCACAGGTAGATGCCAGCCTTGTGCTTTGGTAACAGTGAGCCACTGAGCCAACTCTGGAACCACCTATTTTGAGAATTCTTGATAAATAAACAATAAATACCTTTATAATTTAAAATCATTGTTACCAACAGCCAAATGCATCCTACACACATTTGTTGTTGTTAGTTGCCAGCGAGTCGGCTCCAACTCATGGCAACCCCATGTACAACAGAATGAAACGTTGCCCAGTCCTATGCCATCTTTATGATTGTTGGTGTGTCTGGGTCCATTGTTGCAGCCACTGTGTATCTGAGTGCTTTCTAACCTAGGGGGCTCATCTTCTAGCACCATATCAGACAATATTCTGTTGTGATTTATAGGGCTTTCACTGGCTGATTTTTGGAAGAGATTGACCAGGCCTTTCTTCCTAGTCTGTCTTAGTCTGAAAAGTCTGGTGAAAACTGTCCACCATGGGTCACCCTGTTGGTATTGAAATGCCATTGTCATAGCTTCCAGCATCATAGCAGCACACAAGCCACCACAGCACAACAAACTGAAAGATGGGTGGTGGCCTATACTCATACTGCCTCCTAAGAAAGAATTAAATATAGGTAAAAGATCTTCTGGTTCCTGTATGTGGCCATTTCTTAGTAGCAAAAGGTAAGACAACTTGGTATAGAGGAAAGAGCTATGTGCCAGAAATTAGGAGTCCCAGGTTCTGGTCTCAGGGCACGGGACCTTGACCAAGTCACTTCTCCCGTGGGGCTCAGTTACCTCAAGTTTAAAATGAAGGGCATTCTAGGAGATCTCCCTCATCATTCATTTCACTTTCAATACTAGATGATTCTATGTTGTAGTTAATGCCTTATACCGTATAATCTGTTATCATGTCTCCTTTCAAGGATAAGGCTTTCCTTGCTGGGATTCAAGGAGAGGTGAGGCACAGAGACCAAGGAAAAAATGAGACTTCTTTGGGCTATTTTCTGCACACCCCCACCAGAGATTGATGTGTGCCTCTGAGTCAGCACAACCGCCAGCCGTGAAATGGCAAATGCGTGCACTGCACGTCTGAGCAGGCTGGACCAGCCCACACAGAGAGGGGGGTTCACATCCAGTCTGTTCAGTGGACCCCATGGGGCATGTCAAAGGCTGTTACATTTCTGCAACCATCTGACTCCCCCTTCCCTCCTCCTCTGCCCTACTAATATCTGTGACATTTAAGCTTCCTTTTCTCTGGAAATGAAACCAATTCTTTGCAAAGTGAAAACCAGCACTTCTGCACCTGTGCTACATAAGATTTATAAAGAGGGATGCCTACAAAGAAGGTCCCTGGATGGCGCCAACAGTTTGCACTCAACTACCAACCTAAAGATTGGTGGTTTGAACCCACCAAGTAGCAACGCAGAAAAATGGCCTGGCCGTTACTCCCATAAAGAATAAAAATAAAACCAGTTCCATTGCCATCAAGCTGATTCTGACTCATGGTGACCATAAAGGACAGAGTAGAACTGCCCCATAGGGTTTTCAAGGCTGTTATCTTATGGAAGTAGACTGCCATGTCTTTCTCCTGCAGAGCAGGTCATGGGTTCAAACCACCAACCTTTTGGTTAGCAACTGAAAGCTTAACCACTGTACCTCCAGGGCTTCTTCCTGTAAAGATTATAGCCAAGAAGTTCCTATGGAGGAGTTCTACTCTGTAATACATGGGGTTGCTATGAGTCAGGACTGAATCAACGGCAACGGTTTTTTTTTCATTGGCCCACCAAGAATCATTCTAGCTGTGCAGTCACGAAGTCCACCAAGGACTTCAGCATACTCTGTCTGACATGGTTCCTGGTGTTGGGGTAGAATGAAGTCCTTTGTGCCTCTGCCTCTCATTATATAGGGGTCATTCCTTGGAATTCTTGTCACTGCCTGGCACAGTAGGGTGGCGGCAGCCTTGCTCTTCAGCTCTTGGACAGCTAGCTATTCTGACCTAACAATCTATGCCTCAGGGAATAGAACACTGCCAGTCCCCCTGCTGGTGAAATCGGCACCTGACCTTTTGTCTTAGTCATCTAGCGCTGCTGTAACAGAGATACCACAAGTGGATGGCTTTAACAAATAGAAATTTATTTGCTCACAGTCTAGTAGGTTACAAGTCCAAATTCAGGGCATCAGCTCCAGGGGAAGGCTTTCTCTCTCTGCCAGCTCTGGAGGAAGGTCCTTGAGCTCAATCTTCCCCTGGTTGAGGAGCTTCTCAGGGACCCCGTGTCCAAAGGATGTGCTCTGCTCCTGGTGCTGCTTTCTGGGTAATATGAGGTCCCCAACTCTCTGCTTGCTTCCCTTTCCTTTTATCTCTTGAGAGATAAAAGGTGACGCAGGCCACACCCAAGGAAAACTCCTTTTACCATGCATCAGGGAGGTGACCTGAGTAAGGGTGGTGTTATAATCCCACCCTAATCCTCTCAACATAAAGTTACAACCACAAAATGGAAGACAACCACACAAAACTGGGAATCATGGCCTAACCAAGTTGACACATGAATTTTTGGGGGGACACAATTCAATCCATGACATTTTTCTACTAATCTGGCTGGCTGGGGCATCAGGAATGTCCCTCTCTCGCCTATGGATATGGGCAGATGAAGGCCTAGTGCCTCCTTTTCATTCACACCTTATTGGAGTGATGAATTTTGCATAAAAGGTTGTTCAAGGTGATATATGTAATGGGCATCTGGAAAAATCTTCCAAGGGTGAGGATAGCAAGGTAAAGAGAAGCAATAGACTTTGAAGACAGACACATCTGGTTTCAAATCCTAGCTCTGTCAATGACTACATTTGACAAGTTACTTAAAACTTGCAGGGCCTAAATTTACTCACCTGTGAAGTGGTGAAAATAATGCCTGCTTTGCAGGATTAGAAACCCTGGTGGTGTGGAAACCCTGGTGGTGTAGTGGTTAAGTGCTACGGCTGCTAACTAAAAGGTCAGCAGTTCAAATCCACCAGGCGCTCCTTGGAAACTCTATGGGGCAGTTCTACTCTGTCCTATAGGGTCACTATGAGTCAGAATTGACTCGACGGCAATGGGTTTGGTTTGGTTAGGTTTGCAGGATTGATACAAGGATTAGAAAGGACATATGTAAAATACCTGGCACGAAACAGACAAAAGGTAATAGCTTACGGAATTATAACTCTTGGTGATAGTGGTATGATGGCTATAACTTGCTTTCGAATTACAAGAGCGGTAGCAGAGGTCATAGAGGGCAGTGGTGGTTTGGTGATAAAATTCTCACCTTCCATGTGGGAGACCCAGGTTAGATTCCTGGCCAATGCACCTCGTGTGC
The DNA here is from genome assembly GCF_030014295.1 of Loxodonta africana. Taxonomy (NCBI): domain Eukaryota; kingdom Metazoa; phylum Chordata; class Mammalia; order Proboscidea; family Elephantidae; genus Loxodonta; species Loxodonta africana. The sequence goes on from NC_087354.1 coordinate 24,875,244, forward strand.
AGCCACCACATGTCTGCCAGTGGAGGCTTGCATGTTGCTGTGAGGTTTCAGTGGGGCTTCCAGACTGAGACAGACTAAGAAGAAAGGCCTGGCAATCTACTTCCGAAAATCAGCCAATGAAAACCCTATGGATCACAACGCAACACTGATCAGTCTGCAACCAATCGCTGGGATAGTGCAAGACCAGGCAGCATTTCGTTCTGATGTGCCCAGTGTGGCCACGAGTTGGGGGTCTTCATGACTCAAGGGCCGCCATGAGTCGGGGGCTGACTTGACAGCAGCTAACAACATTTCCTGGTATCAGGAAATAACCGACACTTCAGCAGCAGTTTCTTTTGCTTTCTATGAAGAAATCTGCACATGAGAAAATAAAGCTTCCAACCTCATTAATGAACACAAGCGGCGGTGGCTACAGGCAAAGACACTACATCGGGAACTGGATTTCAGCCTGCGTCACTTAAGGTCTCTGAGCAACACTTCCCTTTTCCCATAAACTGGGAATTATCACTCTTGCTCACCCCACAGGGTTATTTCAAGGATCAAATCATGTTGTTGTTGTTGTTAGGTGCCCTCGAGTTGGTTCCAACTTACAGCGACCTTATAGGACAGAGAAGAACTGCCCCATAGGGTTTCCAAGGAGTGCCTGGTGGATTTGAACTGTTGACCTTCTGGCTAGCAGCCGAGCTCTTAACCACTACACCACCAGGATCGAATCATAGTGGCCACAAAAACCCCTGAAAGCCTGTACAGCACTGTGCCAACGTCAGTATGATGATTTTTGAGTACAACCGCATTTTTCTTGCGGGTTGAGGTCCATGCAAATATGCCAACCATCATCACAGACACAAGAAGGAAGCCACTGGGGGATATTTCCTATACTTACATAGCATAATAAGCAAAAAAACTGTGGCATCTTAGCAGCTCCCCCTGACTCGCTGTGTAAACTGCCTGTCTCTACCCTAGAATCATTAGAAGAGCTATTAAAAAATGCATATGCCCACACTTCACCCATAGAGATTCTGACTTAATTATCCTAGGACAGAGCCTGTGTTGTTTTAACAGCTCCTCCAGTGAGCCCAGTGAGCAGCAGGGCTTGAGAACACTCACCTAGAACAATGGTTCTCAACTGGTGGTAATTTTGACTCACCACCCCACCCCAGGTAATATTTGCCAATATCTAGAGACATTTTTGGTTGTCGCACCAATGAGGACAGTGCTACTGGCATCTAGGGTGTAGGGGCCAGGGTGCTGCCCAACATCCTACAATGCTCAGGGCAACTCCCACAACAAAGATTTATCCGGTACAAAAGTATCAACCCTGAGAAGCCCTAATCTGGATGGCCACACCAAGGACTGGTTCTAAAGAAAGTCAGTAGCTAATGGTCCTGTCCAAAAATGGCCCAGTAATATTTCTGGTCCCATACGCTCTCCAGAACCTTGCCACCGCCCCCCCCCCACCCCCCCACCAGGTGATGGAGTTCATTTCCTGCTGTCTTGGGAATTGAGCAGATCTCTGTGACTGCAGAGCAGATAGAATGCAGCGGAAGTTAACACTGCGGGGCTCCTGAAGCCAAGTCACCAAAGGCATCGTGGTTTCCGCCCGGCTTTCTCTTCTCCATATATGCACTTCAAGAGCCCTGAGTTGACAAGTCAGAACTCTGGCCACTCTGATGCTGGTGAGAGAAATACTCAGATAGAATACCCAAAAGAACCCCAGCGGCTCCAGCAGCCAGTTCTTTGAGGATTAGGCACCAGACATGAGGAGATTCTAGCCCCTACCTTCCAGCTGCCCGAGATAATTCCAAGTGGAGCAGAGATGAACTGTTCCTGCCCAGACTGCAGATCCATGAGCAAAACAAATGTGCAGGTCTTGGTTCTACAGGGGTGTTTGTTTGTTTGTTTGTTTGTTTGTTTGTTTGTTTGTTTGTTTGTTTGATATGCAGCAGTAGATAACCAGAACAAAGTTCAATCATGATGACTCCACGAAAGATCTGTGTCTGAACCCCTACACTATGTCACTGAGGTCAAAGGTTTAAATATACTTGTATAAGGGATAAGACACTTACATATTCCCAGCCCCTGCCCAGCCCTGGAACTTCCCCCTCCATTCCCAGTAAATACACCAGTTTATTTAAGAATTCCTCCCATTCACTCTTGTTGCATGTTCTATAGTCTGAAGGGTTATATTTTTTAAGAGCCTTGAGAGTTTGTTTTTTTTTTTGGTCTCAGTAAAGTTTTTTCATGGTGGGGAAAAATTTGGTAAATATAAATAACTATTATATTTTTACTCAGAAAATATGTGAATCAATAGTTAATAAACATCTTTGGTTAACAAAATCCTCAAGGAGTGGGCATGATAACTGTGAAGAAAAAACCCTCCACATCTTTTGAAGCTCTCATTGTCAAAGGAAATGGTTTGCTATCAGGGTACACAGAGCAGCCCCTCCTTCCAGAAACTCTGAACTCAGGGCTAAAGACAAAGTGGCTCATCCATCAGGTCCTTGATGCCCACCTAGGATTTGCATATAAAACAGTTCAAGGATAATCTTTCAGGACATCAGAGCCATATATCCATCTCTGAGCTGCTATGCAAATTCAATGCATAATTTATTCTAATGAATCCGCCTCATCTGACATTGCTCTGTGTCCTTGATATAAAAAAAAAAAAAAAAGTCCTTGATATAGCCGGTGAAAACATTGAGCCCCAGGGACCCCCTGTTAGGTTGTGAGTCACTGTCAGCTCAGGAATTCCCAAGCTTTCTACTGCAAATGACAAGAAAAACTAACAGCCAATGAACTACACACCGAGATACTAGACCCTTCTAGGAAATGAAAACCTTGCAGACAAAACACAGAACTCTTCCTGAAAGTGGGGCTCTCTTTCTTTTCTCTTGGTCAGCATGAAGATGGGGAAGAGCTCACTATTCTGGATTAAGGAGCACTTTTACAATAATGGAAAAACCTTGGCGTCAATTTTGCAAATGTAGGAAGAGGGAGAACTATTGGCCTGCCCTGTGCATCACCAATATTAAGTGCCACCCGAGCTGCAAGGAAATAAATCTCTGAGATGCCACCTATTCAATGTCATTTGAAAGAATCAATTGGCTTAATATGCCTGGCAGCCTGAACCTCCCACCTTTAAAGTCATTTCTATGGGTGATTCTTTTTTTTAAGTATACCTGAAAAATATTCAAATATAACCCAAGGGGGTGTCTTCGTTACCCAGCATTTCAATAACAGAAATACCCTAAGAGGGTGGCTTTAAAGGACAGAAATTTATTTTCTGACAGTTTAGGAAGTTAGAAGTCGGAATTGATAATGTTCTAAGCAATCTTAAGAGAAGGCCTGCTCTGTGGTCATAGCCTCTTTTGCACAGATTGTGCATGACAGAAAGCAGTATGGCGTAGCAGATTGAGCACAGACCTTGAATTCAAACAGATCTGCATTCAAATTCTAGCTCCAGTACTTACTAGCTGGGTGGCCTTACATCTAGCTCTCTGAGCCTGTCTCTTCCTGTGTACAAATAGGTATATGGGGACATTGGTGGTTCAGTGGTAGAATTCTCGCCTTCCATGCTGGGGATCTGTGTTCAATTCCCGGCCAATGGACCTCAAGCACAGCCACCACCCATCTGTCAGTGGAGGCTTGCATGTTGCTATGATGCTGAACAGATCTCAGCGGAGCTTCCAGACTAAGACAAACTAGGAGGAAAGGCCGGGTATCTACTTCCGAAAATCAGCCAGTGAAAACCCTACTGACCACAACGGTCTATCATGGGGATGGTGCACGGTCAGACAGCGTTTCATTCCATTGTGTGTGGGGCTGACCCGACAGCAGCTAACACTACCACCAATGGGAATAAAAATCGTCTACTCTCATGGCTACTATGAAGACTACATGAGATAGTATGTGGAAATGCTGGCCCTCAGGAGACCCTCAAATCACTCACTTCCCCAGATACACTTGGATACTCATTTTCATGAACACAAGGGGGCCTCACAAGGCCATAGGAAGTCTGTCTCCACTCAGGTGGTCTGCCTGCCTGTCTTGGACTGAGACATAGCACATGCTTAGAAAACACTGGAAGCAAAATGACAGAAAAGAGGACTTTCCAGACGAGGACCGTGATCCCTCAACTCCCAGCCTTTGCTCTGGGAGCCAGTGGGAGTTGCCGCCTTGTTCAGCTCCGCTAATGAGGCTGCCGGGCACCAGGGTGGCAGAGAGACTGGCAGGGCATGAAATCATTACTGACATTCCCCGTTTGGACTAATAGGAACCCAGGGCCTCGGTTGGGAATACCACAAAACAAATTAATGTCTTGGAAAATTTTTGATCAGTTGGGGATGGTTTCACTTTGTTTTCAGTTCTTGATTTTGGTTTGTTTGCTTGGGTGTTTTTTCTGTTTGTTTTCCTTTTTTAATATTACTATTTAAACTCAAAAGCATATAGCAGAAATGTTTCAATATTTTTAAAAAAAGCTGTACTGAAATTCTGTGGGTGTCTAAAAACTCTGGGTGATAACTCTTGCTTCTCAAATCATTCCTTCTGTTCGTATATACTCATATGCTGGCACTGTTCTGATCATTTTAAATGGTATTTAGTTAAACACAAATGGATAAAATAATTTTTAAAGGTCCTCAGGGACAATTGTTCTGAAGAAATTCTGAGGAAATTTTCGTTATTTAATATGCCAATCATACTTAGAAATAATTTATAGTGGCTCGAAATCAGTGGCTGGTAAACTACACCCCACAGGCCAAATTCAGATGGCTGCCTTCTTTTGTAAATAAGGAGCCCTGGTGGCACAGTGGTCAGGAGCTCAGCTGCTAACTAAAAGGTCGGCAGTTCGAATCTACCAGCCACTCCCTGGAAACCCTATGTGGCAGTTCTACTCAGAACTGACTCAATGCCAACTGTTTGTTTGGGTTTTTTTTTGGAAATAAAGTTTTATTGGAACACAGTTATGCACATTCATTTACATATTGTCTATGGCCGCTTTTATGCTACAGCAGCAGAGTTGAACATTGTAACAGAGACCAGCTGGACCCACAAAGCCTAAAATATTTATATTTATATGGGAATCTTTAGAGGAAAAGTTTGCCAACACCTGCTCTAAAGCAAATATTGGGAACCAGAATTGCTCAAGGTATTTCATAGTGCTTATCCCTACAGTAGTCCCTGGGGCACAAACAGTTAATGTGCTTGGCTGCCAACATAAAGATTGGATGTTCAAATCCACCCAGAGGTACCGCAGAAAAAATGCCTGGCGATCTACTTCCCCCAAAAATGGAGCCCTTGAAAACTGTGTAGACCACAGTTCTACTCTGACACACATGGGGTTGCCATGAGTTGGAGTCTACTCAACAACAACTGGATTTTGGTTTTATCCCTATAGTAATTAAATAATTCTCTGTATTTATCTAACACCAGCTTGTCCTGCTCCATATAAGTTCTTTGAGTGCCAGGGCCTGTGTCTGTCTGGTTCAATAGTGTCTCCCTAGGGACTAAGCACAGAGATGAGCACACAGCAGACAAGAAATATTTGTTGATTGAGGGAACTAAGTTGCTAGCTAGATTTTGAGCTCTTGAGGGTTGGAAGTACATCTTGACCTTGAGTCAAAAGCTGACTTATGGTAAGTTTTCAATAACTGCATGTTTGCTGAACGATCAATAGCATGGACTCCCTATATTTATAGACGGGTATGTTTGGTACAACATTTAGTGACTGGGATGAGCCCTTGTGTGTATTATGATGAATCTCTTCTATTTTATGCCATTTGGGCCCTTCCTCTCTCAACTTCACAAACTCCTCTGCCTCGAGCCCTGGTTCTTGCTGCTTAGCTCTGATGGTGCTCATCTCTGGGGTCATTTACAAAGCTGGTCCTCCATCCCAGGAGTCCATCTGTGGGTAACAGCATGGTTCCCAACAGCCTGCAGAGGCTCAGCTCGTGTGTTGATGCCCATCATTCATCCTGAGACATGTGGGCACACAGCCCACCAACATTAACACTTACATAAAAAGACACCAGAGCAGATGCTGTCAGATTCTGGAAGGAGACAGAGAAACAGACCACATGGAAGAGACCTCTGGCCAGCCACTCACAAAACTCCATTATTTAGACATGGAAGATGGTTTAATTTAAAGAAGAAAGAAATCTGACTCCCAGGGAGGCAATAAGAAATAGAAAATGAACTAAGAGCTTAGGAGTCAGACAGACCTAGGTAGGAATCCAAGCTTCACTATTTACTAGGTGTGTAAACTTGAGCCAATTAATTAATTTCTCTGAGATATAAATTCCTGAATTGCCAAATAGGTATAAAATGATAACTTTGCAGGGTCATTGTGATATATTTCAGGGGCCTATGACAGAAGCGCCTTGGAAGAAAAGCCGACAATCTGCTTCCAAAAGGTCACAGCCTTGAAAACCCTTTGGAGCAGCTCTACTCTACACACATGGGGTGGCCATGAGTCAGAACTGACTCAAGCGCAACTAACGATGACAACAGCGATGGGTCTATATAAATCTTATTTCTCTTCCCGCTTTGGATTTTTAATGCCCTAAAGAGAATGATCTTTGAAAATTTCCACTTACCAAGCATTCCTTTCTTGGAACTGGACAGACACATGTCCTTCTCAGCACTGGGCAGGGCAAAAGCCACCACAAATACCTCTACTCCATCAGCCATCAGGGCCAATCCCAAGACGAAAAAGAGGATCCACTGGAAGCGCCCATGGCCACACTCCTCGATGATGGTCTCGTACTGATGGGCCAACTGCTCCTCATCCTCCATCCTCTCAGCCATCAGATCTGCCTGGCTCCGAAGGCCATCTGCCCTGGGGGCTGCCATCTTGGCCTGCTTGACCTTGACATCGTCTGGGTGAGGGATGCCCTGGTACTCACCCTCATAGATCTCATCCTCCTCATCATGGCCTTCTGTAACATCACTCTGAGCGTCCTCCTCTAGGTTGGATTCATTGCCACGGTAATAGCCATCGTTGGGGGCATAGCCCTCGTAGTTGTCCTGATATTTGTAGTCATCCATCCCTTGGTTCTGGGACTGTCTGGTTGCCTCTCGAGCTATATCCCGTGCACCATGGTAGAGGTTCCGGTTGTTTCGATAACCATCATCCATCATATGTGTAAAGGTTTAAGTGTGGAATGTGTTCATTGACTTGTTGGGTTAAAGTGACACCTGTATTCTCCCACTTTGTCTCCCAAATGGACTTGATTTGTGCAAAGGCAACCTAAATGTCCTTTTGCATTCAAGGTCTATCGGAAGTCTTCAGTGACCAAGAGGTGTTGTGGAGGGAGGTGTTGATTAGAAACAGGTCCAGCTGTCTTCCTTGACAAGGAGCAAGCAGGACTTAGCAGATTGCTTGCTGGCCTGCCTTGTTCTGCTACTGAAGGTCATGCCCTAGGAATACGCAGAAGGGAAAAAGAAGACTGTTACAAAATGCTGAAAATATTACAAAATACTCTCAGAATTAAGCAAATACATTGATACATGGCTTCACGTGCAAGGTGGAGGAAATCTTGGTTAGATGTTCATATTCATAGAAAATGAATGAGGATTGAATCAGTGGGACTGGAAGAGAAGAAGAGAAAGACCAGTAGTCAGAGGTCCTTCCAAGTTTTTATTAATCCATAAAAGAGGCCAAATCTTACACAAGAATAAAATATAAAATGGTCAAGGGATTTTTAATACAAAACAACTCTGTGCTACAGATTTTGTGTTGTTGTCTTGTGCTGTCGAGTCAATTCTGACTCACAGCAACTGATTTTATACTAGGAAATAGTAGAGGTTTGCTACCACCCAGCTTCTAAATTTAAGAAGTGGTTGTATAATTTCACATGTAGAAACTTATGGTAGAGAAATACCTGGGACAATTTACCCTGAAGCTCAGTTACTTGTGAGCCTTGGTGTTGTGATTTCAAGGCGCTCGGACCTAGTGCTTGACCTGAATGTCCAGACAGTTACAAAGCAGCAACAGGGAACTCAAGACCTAGAGCCAGAGAACTTGGGTCTGGAACTCAATTCTGCCACATAATAACTGGGTGACCACACACACGTTTTTCTGAGCCTCAATTTTCTCATCTATAAAATGGGGATAATGATAATTACTTAGCTCATATGATTTTGCGTGAAGTGCTTAAACAGTGCCTGACAAGCAGGGCAAATACTATTCGAACCTTGATATTATTGGTGCTTTTTTCTCTGGTTCCAGTTCTGGAAACCAGAACGCTGCCTTGTTTCTAGAGCCAAGACCCTGCCCTTATCCCAGTTCAATCACTGGATCCCTAGGCTGACTCTTATGCCCAAGAGTCTGACACCCTGCCCTAACTACCTTCCAAGAATCTCAGTTCTTATAACATGAGTAGCCCCTATTTCTTAAATGCCTACTGTGTGCCAGAAACTGCTAAGTGTGTCACATTCTTCATCCCTAATTGTCACAACAATCCATAAAAGAAAAGAAAAACCAAATGTATTTGTATCTTCATCTTACAACTAAGGAAACTGAACCACAGACAGGCTTAATAATGTGATCAAAATCATAACCCCAGGCCTACTGAGCCCAAAGTCAGTTCTTCCCATCACCCCCATGTTTCCCAGATGGTGTTCCAGGGACTGTAGTGTTAGATCACTAAGTAGCTTTAGAAACCCAGGTGCAGAAGGGCTGGGTTCAGACTCAGGAATCTGAGTGTTGACACAGCTTCCCCTAAGGCACTGAGGCCCAGGCCCTGCAGAGCAGTCCCTCAGGGGTAGAGTCCAGGCCCAGCCCCTCCTACCCCTTACACCCCACTCCCACTCAACTGCCAGGGATGGCTGCTCAGATCTCTCTGCCTGGGGGCTGTCAGAAACCCACTCTCCCAGGCAACGAGTGCATAGGCTCTCAATCCATCCAGGCTGCCCTGTCACCACTGAAAATTCCCATGTCCTTTCACCAAGCTTAGCAGATGTGGCATCACCACCTCCTGGGCATGTGCCATCACCATTGTTGTTGGACCCTCCCCTCCCTGGGTGCATCCCTGAGCCTCGGCCCCACACCTTGGACGGACTCCAGCTCTGAGACTCATCTGACTCAGACAACACAAGGCATTTCCTTTTGGGTGGATCCCAAGGGCCCAGGGTTCTCAGACCAAGGTGCACCAGGAGCACTCAGGGAGGGGGGCTCATTAGAAATGCAAATCCAGGGCCCCACCTCCAAAGACTCTGATCCTGCTGAGTCAGGGTAGGGCCTAGGAATCTGCATTTTTACAAACACCACAGGTAATACACACTGTAGGTAGACTACACTTTGAGAAAGAGTGCCATAGGAACGAGCAAGAAATAGTAACTAAAAACTGACACACACTTCACCCTTTCACTATTCCCAGTAAATAAATTTATATTAGACCACGCTGGTCTGAACCATGTCAGATTAATACTCTTAAGTCTGTTTTTATTATATTCATTTAGGAACCACAGAGGGGATATAAATCACATACAAACAGCCTGAGAGTTTGCAGAGTGCTATAAAAAAAAAAAAAAAAAAACAGAGAAAAAATGCCAACTGCCTGAGAGCTGGTATGTTATTTCCATCCTGGGGACTCTGCAAAAAAATGTCATGAGACAAAAATAAGAAATGCATGAAATGTCACTCAGGGCAAAGGTCCTGGGACTTGTTTTACAGCAAGAAGTAGATCCTCTTCAAGATGAACTCAGCTCCATGATCCAGTTAAATAAACCACTGTGAATGTCAAATGCAACAGAGCAAAGGGTCATCACTGTCAAGTGTTTTATTATTTCTATTTCACTGAGAAGTGCCAAGTTATTTCTTTAGCAAAACATATTCTAGAGAATACATCTAGTAATGATTTTCAACCCACCTACGGTTTATCAACTAAACAACAATAATAAAACAAACACAAGAGCAACTATTAACCAAGTTACACTATGCCAGCTACTTAGGCCAGCATTTTATAAGCAATACATCATTTATTCTCATTTCCAACCAGTGGGAGGTAGGATTATTCTCTCCATTTCATAGACGAAGAATTAGAGAGCTAAGAGGATTAAAGAATGTGCTCAAATTAATTCAGAGAACAAGTATCAGGGCTTGGATACGAAGTCGGGTTCAAACAGAACACTGGAGATGATGCACAGTTTAAGAAACTGAGGCTCCAAGGAGATAAGGGGTTTAATCAAGGTCACGTGCTGAGTTGTTGGCAGAGCTAAGGCTGATCTTGGGTTTTTGACTCCCAGGTTAGGGCTTGTTTGCCCATCCTCAACAAACAGTCCCTGGGATCTTTGGTGCTTAAGGCATTGTACTAAACATGACATGGCCTGTTCCCTGATCTCAAGAGGCTGCTGGTCTACCCCTCATGAGTAAGTTAGATTAAAATAACACAAAGCATCATTACTATCTTAATTATTAATAATATTATCTCATTTTTTAAATGTTGCCTTGTAGTTCTGTGCCAAGTACTGTACTGAGTTGTTTATCACGTGCTTTATCACTTCCAACCTGCACAACAACCTATGAGACAGAGACTATTATTACACTCATATTACAGAAAACAAGACTGAGGATGTCCAAGCTAGATAGATGACCCAGGGTCACATCGCCAGTCAAAGAGAGGCTGTGCCTTTAACTACCTACACAGATAGTAAGTTCTCCAAGGGGATTCAGAGGAAGGAGAGGTCACTATGGGCTGAGATCTGCTAAATTAGCATCCTAGATTTCCAATCTCCCATTCTAGTAGGATTTCCAACTGCAAGAAAAGATTCAGAGAAGCAAACAAAGGAGAGGAGGGCACTGCAGGCAGGAGAACAGGAATAAGTAGAGGCAGGAAGGCAGGAATGGCTTTGCTTGTTTGGGCAGCAATAAAAAGGCTAGTCGGCCTACTGTATATGATCCAAAAATGGAGCATTATGAGAGATGCAATGCGGAAGTAAACAGCAGTCAGTCTGAATGCCCTGCTAAAGGGCTTGGAATTCTCCTTTGAGCAAGGGGAGTCAGTGAATATTGGTAAACCAAGGCTTCAAACCCTTGCCAAGAATTTGCATTTCTAACAAGTTGCTGGGCAATGCTAATGCTGCTGGTTAGGGATCAATTCTGAGAACCACTATTAGTGCAGTGATTCTCGAAATTTACTATGCATAAGAATCATCTGAGGATCTTCTTAAAATGTAAATTCTGATTTAGTATATCTTGGGTGGAAATGCAAATTCTCAGCAGAGGTTCAAACCGGAAGACCCGGTTGGAAGCCCTGTGGTAAACTGAACAGAGCAGTGTGAAGAGCCAAGCAGTGATCTGGAAAGGTTTCCCTAGTGCGGATGTGTATGCTGGTTTTAGAGAGGAAACCTAGGGCACTGAAACCAGGAAGAAGTTTTCACACGTGTGTGTGTGTGTGTGTGTGTGTGTGTGTGTGTGTGTGTGTGATCAGGTGACATGGAGGGAGCAAGCATGCCTGGGACAATGATGACTCCAGTGCCCCAAATTCTGAACTGAAGATCTTCCCAGCAAGCACCCTACAAATGCTGTTTAATGAGGACAAACAAAAATTGTTTTTCAAACCAATCTGCCTTTTTGGTGTGGTGGTAGGATATATAGCAGAGTAGTAGTTCAAGAGCACAGACCTAGTGTCAGAGAGTCCTGGGTTCAAATCTAGACTCTGCCACTTCCTAAAACCTGTGTGCAAGCTACCACTCTGTGCCTCAGTCTCCTCATCTGTAAAATATTTATAATAATGTTCCCTATATCATAGGCCATTGTGAGGATTTGGTGAGATAATCCATGAAAAGAGCTTAGCACAGTACCTGGCACACATGTGATCAATATAAATTTGATCTTATTATTATTATTGCTATCATTATCATTATTACCTGGCTGAGTACTGACAATTAAAATGTAGCCAGGATCTCAGCTTGAGCCCAGCCTGGCTTCTTCCGAGATTTGGAGCCCATCTGGGCTGGGCTGGGGAATTAAGTACAGAAAAAAACTGACATGTACTCACTCATGAAAACTGCTGCTTCTCAAAAGTGTCCCAGGGCTTGTCTCTCCAGTACCCTCCTTTAACTCTTGCATTCAATTACCCTCTGGGTCTATGCTACTTGATTCAAAATTGTTGTGTGGTAAATATTTGTTGGGTGATTAAATCTCACAGGGAACAAAGCTAAAAATAATATTACAAATTATATAACACCACCCCAAATGTGTTCTGTGGAACATTAGGCCCCAAATGTGCTCATTTAAGAAAGAATACCAAGAGCAAATAAGTGTGGGAAAAGTTTGCATACTCTATGAACACACCCTTTTGGAGATTCACAAAGCACATTGCTATATTAAAGGCTGTGAGATGACCTGAATTAAAATAAATTAAATACCACAATGAGATACCACTATAAACCCAGAGACCGACAATAGTAAGTGTTGACAAGAATGTGATGACCTGGAACACTCATACGTTGCTGATGGGAATGTAAAATGGTTCATCCACTTTGGAAATAGTTTGGCCATTTCTTAAAATGTTAAACATACACTTACCAAAAGATCCAGCAATTTCATCCTAAGAATCTACCCAAAAGAAATAAAGACCATGTGCGGACACAAAGACTTGTATAATAGCCCAGAGTTGGAAATATAAATGTCCATCAACTGGTCAATGGATAAACGAAATGTGATACGTACATACAGTGGAATACTAATCAGCCTTAAAAAAGGACCAACTACTGATACATATTACAACATGGATGAACCTCAAAAACGTTATGCCACGTAAAAGAAGCCAGATGTAAAAGGCCACATATGGTATGATTCCATTTACATGAAATGTGGAAAAGACAAATATATAGAGACAGAAAACAATAAGTGGTTGCCAGTGACCAGGAGCAGGAGTAGGGATTGGCTGTAAATGAACCTGAAGGAAATTCTGGGGGTGATAGGATGACTAAAAATCATTGAATGGTACCCTTACAGTGAGTGAATTTTAGGGTACTGTAAACTATGCCTCAGGGATATGGGTGGCTCAATGGTAGAATTCTCAACTTCCTTGTGGAAGATTCATATTGCTATGACGCTAAACAGGTTTCAGTGAAGCTTCCAGGCTAAGATAGACTAGGAAGAAAGGCCTGGCCATCCATTTCCAAACACCAGCCAATAAAAACCCAATGGATCACAATGGCCCAATGCGCAACTGATCACGGGGATGGCACAGGGCTGGGCAGCGTTTTGTTCTGCTGTGCATGAGGTCGCCGTGAGTTGGGGGACCAGCTCTACAGCAGCTAACAACAACAAGAAAACTATACCTCAATAAACCTGCTGCTCAAAAAAAAAAACAAAAAACTATTTAGCTTAGTGAAATCACTGTTTTCCATGATCATGGGCCTCTTTTTCCTTGGAACCCTTGATATAGGGCTTGGAATATAGGTTTTTCTAAGTAGTTAAGTACAGACTGTCTACCTAGAGCATAAGCTCTACTCACGCTAAGATTGTGTCATGCCTCAAGAGCCCATTTGGCAAGCATCCTGGAGTCTATTTGCATAAGAGACCAAGAGCTTCCTATTGGAAAAGAGAATCAGGGAATACAGGCTGGTCAAAGTACAATGGGCCACTGTAGAGAGAGAGATCATTGTGAGATTTTTTTCACCAGATTCATTCAAATCTTGATAGGACATCAAGAACCCATAGCGTAGAACATCAGTGCAAACAACAGAAAATGCTCCCCTTAGCAAAGATATCAGCACCCCCTGCACCTACCCCTGGAATGCTGAGCATACTAGTTGGACCGTTTGGCAGAAGCCAGTAACAGCTGTGCCTTCTGTTGTAATTGGCCATGATGGGAGACTCACCACACTGTGTCAAGGCAAAAGAGGAAAATAATGGAAACCCTACCCTTAGAAAGACTAGTGCACTGATACATAAGATAACTTTGAGTACTCCTGTAACTATTGGGCAGGACTTCAGGGGGAATGACAGGGACATACAGGGACAAAGCCTGAGGAATGTTATTTGAGAACCTTCTTGTAAATCTGTTGTGCGTGAACAAGAGAGAGGTGAGTCAAAGAATTCAGATGGGCATTAATTATGCCAGTTACTTGGTAGACACTCTTACTTCAGTTCCCTCCCAAATTGGGTAGATCATGCCAATAATGGGTATAAGGGAGGGTAGGAAGACTCATTACAAAATATTGTCAATTGTATAAGAAAAAGACCTCTGGACCAAGAGATGAAAGCCAAATCAAACCCGCTGCAGTTGAGTGGATTCTGACTCATAGCAACCCTAGAGAACACAGTAGGCCTATACGGTTTCCAAGGTTGTAATCTTTAAAAGGAAACCCCGGTGGTATGTGGTTAAGTGCTATGACTGCCAGCAGTTCAAATCTACCAGGTGCTCCTTGGAAACTCTGTGGGGCAGCAATAGGTTTTTTGGGAGGCGAGGGGGTTAATCTTCAGAAGCAGACTGCCACATCTTTCTCCTACTGAGCAACTGGTGGATTCGAACCATCAAACTTCTGGTTAGTATCCAAGCGCTTAACCACTGCACCACCAGGGCTCCGGGTCCAAGAAATAAAACCCTTTGCTGTCAAGTTGATACCAACTCATAGTGACCCTAAAAGACAGAGTAGAACTGCCCCATAGGGTTTCCAAGGAGCACCTGGCAGATTTGAACTATCAACCTTTTGGTTAGCAGCTGTAGCTCTTAACCGCTGTGCCACCAGGGCTCCTGGGACCAAGAGACAGAGGACCTGAATTATAGTCCTATCCCTGCCATCAAGTCATTGCGGGACTTTGAACGAGTCACTCACCTTTAGGGCCCTCAGCTCCTCGGCTCTGAAATGAGGGGCTGTGCTGGGTAATTTCTAAAGCCCTTTCTAGCCCTCTGACTCAATATTTCCACGTGTATCTGTGAAAATGCTTTGAAAAGAATCTAAGCGCTATATACCAACCTAGTTATTATTACTTTAACCTCTAAGAGTGCATCTTTCTATTTAGAAGCAACATTTACAAAATGCTTAACCATTTTTTGCCAATTTGATGGCTCTTTACTCTTCAACATTTAGAATTACTTGAAGAGATTCCGTGGAATTGTGCACATATCTCTAGCCTCCCATTACACTGCAATTATTTATATCTTTGTTTATATTTCTTTCTCTGCCAGGAGATGGTGAGCAATTCCATGATAGATACAGCACTGAGTTTCACTTGTCTTTGAGCGTCCAACACCAAATGCAGACTTAAACATAGTAGGTCCTTGACTCTGTTCACTGAAGGAGGCTAATAGTTACTCAGTGGCTAGCTGAAAGCAAGTCAAAAACAGTCCATGAGCCAGAGTGTCCCTACTCTCACTGTAAAAGGCCATCTTGCTTAACGTGGAGCCCTGGTGGCACTGTGGTCAGAGTTTGGCTGCTAACCAAAAGGTCAGCAGTTCGAATCCACCAGCCGCTCCTCGGATACCCTGTGGGGCAGTTCTGCCCTGTCCTAAGGAGTCACTAGGAGTCAGAGTTGACTTGACAGAAATGTATTTTGTTTTTGTGTGTTTGCTTAATGCAGTGTTTTACCTTAAAAAAAAAAAAAAAAAGAACTGGACCACCTGACATCCTGATGAAACACCCCTTCACCAGGAGCCAGGCCAGCTCAGAGATTTTGCTGTCTCACTGTCCTAACCAGCTGGCATCTAGTTGGTTCTGCCTTGTGGTAACCCCATATGTTGCAGAGTAGAGCTCTGCTCCATAGGGTTTTTATGGCTGGGATCTTCTGGAAGCAGACTGCCAGGCCTTTCTTCTGAGGCACCTCTGGGTGGGTTTGAATCACCAACTTTTTGGTTAGGAGTCAAGCGCTTAGCCATTTATACCACCGAGGGACTTCTCTTCCCTTCTCGTCGACCTTCTGTTAACACCAGCCAGCTCCCAGCTGAGACGGCTGGGGGCATGGGATTCTTGTTCTAAGGTCTGCTGGAGTTACTCACTATTAACTTCCTGATGAGAAAACCTGTTTTGACCACCCATAATGCTTCCTGAAATACACGGTTTGATGTCCCTGGGGTAGGCTGCATCCGCCTTGGGCTGATTTTCCGATGGGCATTGGGAGACTGTTCTCTGAGGCTTCCAACGATCGTTTTCCTTTCCCCACTTACAACAGTGTTTGTTCATTATCATCATATTAAAAGTGTCTTTCTCATCGAAGATGAATTATCCATCTCTTTTCTATTGTGTTTAAAAAGAACACTAGTTTCTAAGGTGTGAGAAACATATGATTATTAAACAAGAACCAAACCATGTGATTTTTTTGTGGAAGAAAAAAAAGAGCTTTAAAATAGAACCAGAAAGGTACCAGCATTAATCTGAGTTTTCAGAATTCTTAGCTTTCAAAGACAAAAGCAGGACAATTTACATAGAAGCGTGTTAATCAAAGCATTATTTGTAACGGCAAACACTTGGAAAGAGCCTGTATACTAAACAATAGAACCCAGACAATAGAGACTAGGTAAATAAATTGTAACGTACTTACACAGTTAAATATTACAGGGATATAAAAATCAGGTTTTTTGAAGGACTTTTTAAGAAAAAAGGAAAATGTTCACACCTTAATAGTATGTGAAAAAGTGCTAGGTAAATCACTCGTTTGTATCATTATACCAATAATGTCCATAATATTATACATTGTAAATATGTATTATATTACGCAAATGTATCCGGCAGAATGCTCTATTAAGACATTAATGTTTTCCTAGTACTCTCGGAAAAGCTAATTTCCTTTCTCTCTGCTCCTCTGTGTTCTAAAGCCAGGTTAGTGTTTTTCACAGTGTGGTCCTGAATCCACCTGCAGGAGAATCACCTGGTGCTAGTTAAATGCAGATTCCTGGGACTTATTCCAAACCTACTGAAACAGAACCAAAAAAACAAAAATACCAAACCTGTTGCCATTGAGTGGATCCCAAGTCATAGCGACTCTTTAGGACAGAGTAGAACTTCCCCATAGAGTTTCCAAGGCTGTAATGTTTAAGGAAGCAGACCGCCACATCTTTCTCCCACAGAGCATCTGGTTGGTTTGAATCACCGACCTCTCAGTTAGCAGCCAAATGCTTAACCACTGTGCCACCAGGGCTCCTTATTGAAACAGACCAACCAAACCAAACTCGTCACCGTCAAACCAATTCTAACTCACAGCAACCCTATAGGACAGGGTAGAACAGCCCCACAGGGTTTCCAAGGAAAGGCTGGTAGATTCAAACTGCTGACATTCTGATTAGCAGCCAAGCTCTTAACCACTGCGCCACCAGGGCTCCACTGAAGCAGACCAAAACCAAACCAAACCCATTGCCTTTGAGTCAATTCCAACTCATAGCGACCCCATAGCACAGAGAACTGCCCCATAGAGTTTCCAAGGAGCACCAAGTAGCTTCGAACCGCCGACCCTTTGGTCAGCAGCTGTAGCACTTAACCACTATAACACCAGGGTTTCCATTGAAACAGAAGGGGGACAGAACTGTGTTTCATTAACAAGTTCCCCAGGTGATTCTTGTGCTCATTCAAGAGTCTAGAACCTCTGGCCTAAGCTTTTCTTACCCCAGGAAACAAAAGTTTCTTTGTGATTCAACGGCAAAACCAAACAAGCCCCCTTTCAAGTCTTCAGATAGCTGTGTCCTTCCAAGAGCTAAGCTAGAAGAAAAGAGAACAAGGAACTGGGGCTTTGGCATGTAGTGGAGGTGCCCAACCCCTGGGAGAGGGAGACTCAGAGAAAGAAGGATGGGGACCCCTGAGAGGAGGTAGATCTCTGTCCTTCTTGCAGGCAGCACTCTGATGAGGGATGGCTGTGGGATGCCTATGGAGGCTATGAACCCTGCAGCCCCAAGATCTGCAGCAAGGGTCCCAGCCTACATTATAACCTAAAAACAGAATCAAGCTTCATTATGAGAGGTGTCTCTGTAGTTCATGTAAAACAGAATTGCCCAGCAAGTGACAGAGGGCTTCCATTGGGTGGCAAAAAGAACACGGAGCACCATCACGGCCACACCATGAACTAAGAACCAGGCACTCCTACTGTTTGGGGGACCACTTACATGGCCCAATGGAGGGGGGAAGGAAGCCCTAACAAAGACCCTTCATGGGCATCTTGCCAACACTACTTCAATTTGATTTGATTAAGACAAACGAAATATTAGTAATGTTTCTTGCCTTGGAGTGAATGTTGTAAAAGAGCCCATGACATACATTTAGAGATATCAGCTCTGCCACTTATAAGCTCTACGAGCCTGAGCGAGTTGTTTAACCTTTAAGCTTCTGTTTCTCCAGGCGTGAAATGAGGAGAATACGAGTTCCTATTCATTGGGTTGTTACAATAATTAAATAGGCTGATGTTTTTAAAAAGCTTGGTCTATCGCCTGTAGCCAAGAAAGAGTGCAATAAAAATAGCTACTATTATATAAACACACACTTACTCACACACAGGTATACCTTTCCATGTATTCACTAACTTTTGCAATGCATACAGGAATCGAAAAGATTGTAAAAGTCTTAACCTCACGCCATAAGCAGCAAAGCTACAGCTTCCCAGGTGAGGCTTTTTGGATTTGTGGCACCCCCACTCCACCTGGAGCCCTGCCTTGCATCCCCACTCCCTGGACTAGGGCCCTAACTACCATCTCCCCACCACTTCTTGCCAGATCTCTGTTCTGGAGATCCTGGCCCTGGCCCACCTTCCTTTAGTCGCCGGCTAATATTTTGTTCCCAAATGACTGATTCCCAAGGCCGGTGATTCCCAAAGTGCAGGCTGCTACTTTTTGTGGTACCTGACGTGATTGGAAGAGATGTTAAGACACACCATTAAATAACATTGCATCACATAGAAAACACATTGTGCCATTTTCCATTCCTTTTGATTGCCAAAAGAAAAGTCTCCTTTTGGGGCCAGCACAGCTCTAACACTGACTTGCTAACCACTCTTTTTGTTGTTGTTGTGAGCTGCCTTTGAATTGGCTCCCAACTCACAAAGACCCCATGCACAATGAAACAAAACGCTGCCCAGTCCCAGGCCATCCCCATGATCTGCTGTGGATCAGACAGTTGTGATCCATAGGGTTTTCATTGGATGATTTTAAGAATTAGAGCACCAAGCCCTTCTTCCTAGTCTGTCTTAGTCAGAAGCTCCGCTGAAACCTGTTCAGCATCAGAGCGATACCCAAGCCTCCACCGATAAACAAATGGTGGCTGCACATGAGGTCCACTGGCCAGGGATGGAAACCAGGTCTCCACATGGAACCCGAGGGTTCTACCACTGAACCAACACTGCCCTCAGCTAACTTGCTAACCACCTTTTTTAACAAAGTGAAGTACAAGCCTCAGATTCAGAGCTTTCAGGAGGAACAGTATCTAGCTAACATCAGTAACATGGTTTTCATTGTGTTTATCTTTATACCTATCTTATATTTATAGCAATGATTTAGATTTGTTCCAAAATAAATGTACCCACCACTCATCTGTCAGTTTGTCATACTGTGGTGCTTGGTATTTCAAATGCCAGCAGGATGACTCACAGTGGACAGGTTTCAGCGGCGCTTCCAACTAAGACAGAATGGGAAAGAGTTGGTGATCTACTTCCGAAAAAGTTGGCCATTGAAAACTTTATCAATAGCTGAGATATCGTCTTATATAGTGCTAGAAGATAAGCCCTTCAGGTTAGGAAGTGCTCAAAATACAACTGAGGAAGAACTACCTCCTCAAAGTAGAGTTGACCTTAATGACCAGGATGGAATAAAGCTTTCAGGACCTTCATTTGCTGATCTGGCACTACTCAAAACGAGAAGAAACAGCTGCAAACATCCATCAGTAATTGGAACGTGGAATGTACAAAGTATAAATCTAGGAAAATTGGAAGTTGTCAAAATGAAATGGAACGCTTTAAGATCAATATCCGAGGCATTAATGAGCTGAAATGGACCAATATTGGGCATTTTGAATCAGACAATCATATAGTCTACTATGCCAGGAATAACAGCTTGAAGAGGAACAGCACCACATTCACTGTCAAAAAGAACATTTTAAGATCTATGCTGAGGTACAACGCAGTCAGTAGGATACTATGCATATGCCTGCAAGGAAGGCCAGTTAATACAAATACTACTTAAATTTACACACCAACCACTAATGCCAAAGATGAAGAATTTGAAGATTTTTACCAAATTCTGCAGTCTGAAATTGATCAAACATGCAATCAAAATGCAATTATAATTACTGATGATTGGAATTTTGAAGTTGGAAACCAAAAAAAAAAAAAAAAAAGGATCAGTAGTTGTAAAATTTGGGTTTGGTGACACAAACGACACTGGAGATCACATGATAGGATTTTGTAAGACCAATGACCTATTCTTTGGAAGTACCTTTTTTCAACAACATAAATGGCAACTATACAATGGAACTCACTGAATGGAAAACACAAAAATAAAAATGGACTGCACCTGTGGAAAGGGACAATGGAGAAGCTCAATATCATCAGTCAAAACAAGGCCAGGGGCCAACTGTGGAAAAGACCATCAATTGCGCATATGCGAGTTCAAGTTGAAGCGAAGAAAATTAAAACAAGTCCAGAAGAGTCAAAGTACAGCCCTGAGTATATCCCACTTGAATTTAGAGGCCATTTCAAGAACAGATTTGACCCATTTGAAGACGAATGACCAAAGACGAGACAAGTTGTGGGATGACATCAAGGACATAATACATGAAGAAAGAGAAAGGTCATTAAAAAGTCAGGAAAGAAAGATAAGACCAAAATGGATGTCATAAGACACTTTGAAACTTGCTGTTGAACATAGAGTAGCTAAAGAGAAGAGAAGAAATGATGAAGTAAAAGAGCTGAACAGAAGATTTCAAAGGGCAGCTCAAGAAGACAAAGTAAACCATTATAATGAAATTGCAAAAACCTGCAGTTAGAAAACCAAAAGGGAAGAACACACTCAGCATTTCTCAATCTGAAAGAACTGAAAACAACTCAAGCCTCAACTTACAATATTGAAGGATACAATAGGCAAAATACTGAATAACATAGGAAGCATCAAAAGAAGATGGAGGGAAAACACAGAGTCACTGTACCAAAAAGAATCAGTCAATGTTCACCATTTCAGGGGGTAGCATGTGATCAAAAACTGATGGTATTGAAGGAAGAAATCCAAGCTGCACCAAAGACACTGGCCAAAAACAAGGCTCCAAGAATTGACGGAATATCAATGGAGATATTTCAACAAACAGAGGCAACACTGGAAGCACTCACTCGTCTATGCCAAAAAATTTGGAAGACAGCTACCTGGCCAACCACCTGTGCCCATTCCAAAGAAAGATGATTCAACAGAGTGTGGAAACTGTCGAACAATATCATTAATATCACATGCAAGTAAAATTTTGCTGAAGAAAATTAAAAAATGGCTGCAGCAATACATGGACAAGGAACTGCCATAAATTCCAGCCGGATTCAGAAGAGAATGTGGTAGCAGGAATATCATTGCTGATGTCAGATGGATCTTGGGTGAAAGCAGAGAATGCCAGAAATATGTTTACCTGTGTTTTATTGACCCTGCAAAGGCATTCAACTGTGTGGATCATACCAAATTATGGATAACATTGCGAAGAATGGGAATTCCAGAACACCTCATTGTGCTGGTGTGGAAACTACATAGACCAAGAAGAAGCCATTCAAACAGAACAAGGGAATACTGTGTGATTTAAAATCAGGAAAGGTGTGTGTCAGGGTTGTATCATTTCACCACACTTACTTAATGTGTATGCTGAGCAAATAATCTCAGAAGCTGGACTATATGAAGAATGAAGGAATTGAAGGAAGACTCATTAACAACCTGCAGTATGCAAATGACACAGCATATTGCTTGCCAAAAGCTGAGAGGACTTGAAGCACTTACTGACGAAGATCAAAGACCACAGCCCTCAGTATGGATTACAACTCAACATAAAGAAAACAAAAATCCTCACAACTGGACTAATATAAACAACATCATGATAAATGGAGAAAATACTGGAGTTGTCAAAGATTTCATTTTACTTGGATCCACAATCAGTGCCCATGGAAGGAGCAGTCAAGAAATCAACAGATGTATCAGGCAAGTCTGCTGCAAAAGACCCCTTTAAAGTG
Organism: Loxodonta africana; assembly: GCF_030014295.1. Lineage (NCBI taxonomy): Eukaryota > Metazoa > Chordata > Mammalia > Proboscidea > Elephantidae > Loxodonta > Loxodonta africana. The sequence continues at coordinate 24,897,364 of NC_087354.1, forward strand.
TTAAAAAGCAAAGATGTCACTTTAGGACTAAAGTACACCTGATTCAAACTATGGTATTTTCAATCGCCTTGTATACATGTGAAAGCTGGATGATGAATAAGGAAGACCGAAGAGGAATCGATGCCTTTGAATTACGGTGTTGGTGAAGAATAGCGAAGATACCATGGACTGCCAGAAGAATGAACAAGTCTATCTTGGAAGAAGTAGAGCCAGAATGCTCCTTAGGAGGGAGGATGGCAAGACATCATCTTATGTATTTTGGACATGTAATCAGGAGGGACCAGTCCCTGGAGAAGGACATCATGCTTAGTAGAGGGCCAGCAAAAAAGAAGAAGACCCTCAATGAAATGGACGAACACAGTGGCTGCAACAACGGGCTGAAACATTGCAGTGATTGTGAGGATGGCACAGGACCGGGCAGCTTTTCATTCTGTTGTACATAGGAACACTATGAGTAGGAACCTACTGAATGGCACCTAACAACAGCAACAACAACAGGTAGTACATAATCTTTGCCAGGGATATGGTAAAAATCTTGACGGCCATGCATGAATGATGTATATAGACCAAACACCACCCAGGTAGAAAATGCTGCCTTCAAGGTAGAGTGAAAGGACGATTTTCTTAACTGCTCCTTTAAATTTATCATTTCTTTCCAACTTCACAACACTAGGAGATATTTTATTTTTCTATCCCACAGGTGAGAAAACTGAGACTCAAAAAGGTTCAGTCCTGCCAAGGCCACACACCAGAAGCTGCATCGTCAGGATTCAAACTCTTCACCCATACCAAGGTGCCTCCTCATAACCTCACTGCTTCTCCTGTTGCCAGGTGACTACCGCTTGGAAAGCAACACCAGGCTGAAGAAAAACATAGACATAGTTGTCTATGGCTTTCACTGGGAGGAGCTGCCTTGCAGCCAGCTCAGTAGCCTCAACCCAGGCCCTCAGGACCCTGGCTTCTTCTCTAACACAACATTCCTCTTCAATTCCACTTTCCAGTCAAGTACACTCAACAAAGAGTAATTACTGTAAGTGGCAAATGAACACATCCCTTACATGTTCATTTAGGGACATAAGTGACCTATGTGAACTCTTAGACTGCCAGAATTATACAGTGAATCTTAGTAAATTTGGGTAATGTCAAATTATCTAATGATGGGATCTACGTGGGGGCCAGTGAGTCCAGCAGGGACACAGGGGCCTTTGAGAGGATGGCTAGAGACACCTGTGGGAAGGGAGCCAGGGCCAGTTTGGGAAGGGTCTTAAGAGGTAACGGGGGGTAGTCAACTAATTGACATCTAAAGTGTGCAGAACAAAATCAGCAAAGATACATTCTGAGGTAGGCCAGAGGGAAGGAAGGGGGTAAGTTTTTTGTTTTATGTTTTTCAGCTTTTTTTTTTTTAAGCAAGGATGGTTAAAATGGAATCCTCTCCCACTGCACAAATGTACCTGGAGGTTCAGAGACCACAACACGGCTTATCTAGGGACATATTTATAGACAGGTCACATTCCCCGTGGACTTTAATCTCCCAGAGCAAAGAAGACATATTATAACCTGCTGGGTATCTCAGCCACTTTTTTTTCTTCCCAAAATAGATTTGCTGCAAAAACAATTCTATTGGTTGAAAGCTTGGCTTAAAAATAAGAAGCAAACAGTTCAAACCACTAAGCCAATAACACAATTGAGTGTCACCTTGAAAACTGCCACGTCCAGGATCAAGCAAACTGTTAAAGAGAAAACCAAACACCCACAGATCGCTGCTTGTGTGGCTTACGGATTTTTTGCCTGCTGACCCAACTAACTTTTCAAACTGTGACGCTACGTTAAGGACATAGCTCTGGGGACAAGCCCTCCACTCCAGCCCTGTTACTACCCTACAGCCTTCTCACCTTAATTACCCTAACACCTTCTAATGGGCCTCTTCTGCCCTCAATCCATCTCCATATGGCCAAGTCTCTTAGTGGCTCCCAAAGATCTCCCAACTACTGTCCTTCCTTTGGCTTTAAAGGACCCTTGTTGAACACCATCGACTCCTCTTCTGCAGCTTCATTTTCTCTCTTTCTGCTAGCCCCTTCCCAGGGTGTTGTTTTTAGTTACCATGGAGTCAGCCTCCGACGCATAGAGACCCTACAGACATTGGGATTGGACCATTGGCTGATTTTTGAAACTAGATCACCAGGCTTTTCTTCCTAGTCCAACTTGGTCTGAAAGCTCCACAGAAACCTATTCAGCATCACAGAAATACGCAAGCCTCCACTGACAGACAGGTGGTGATAATGCTTGAGGTGTATTGGCCCGGAATTGAACCTGGGTCTCCGACATAGAAGGTGAGACTTCTACCACTGAACCATCACTGCCCTCCCTAGGGGAGAAGCCTTTTGATCATTCCATGTTCATTCATCTAATCAACAAATATTGATTGGGCACCTACTACATATGGGTTTCATGCCACATGCTGGGGACACTGGAAGAACATGCCTAACAAGCTCCTGCCTTTGTGTCCCTTACACTCCAATGAATATAAAGTTACTAAACCTAAGAACATCAACAGATTTCCTATAAGGAGAGGGTCCTGTTTTCACACACAAAATGTTCTCTATATCTTGGTTCATTAGATAGAATCTTTGGAAGTACATCCAAAAAAGTAAAAATACCAGCTGACATTAAAATTAAAAGACTCATTGGTCCAGTAGGTGGCACTGGCTCAAAATATGGATCTCCTCCTAAAAGACTTGAAAAACTTGGGATACAGATCTATAGGTTGTTGAGGAAAAAGAAGCCAGGGAGACAGGCAGACTAACAGAGATGACATCAAGGAAGACCCGGGACCATTCCCCATCACGACCCAAATGCAGGCCTGTGAGCAGCTGGGGGGCTGCAGAAACACATTTTCAGGCCTGGAGTTGCATCTGCTCTAATCTCTGCCTGCATGCTTTTTTTTTTTTTTTCTTTTCCCAAGAAACTAACCTGTTCTTTGCTACATTCTGGCCCAGCAGCTACCCAGCCATGGAAATGCCTTCTGCTCCAGGATGACCCGCAGTTAGTTCCTCCTGGGGCTCAGGCCAATGGGTTTACCACACCCAGCTTGGCTGGGATCCTCCATCTCTGCTGCCCAATTATGTCTCCACCCTGTATGACCATTAGCCTGCCGCTCTCTTGGCCTCTCAAAACCTCCCCCGGCATTTTCACTTTGGGGAAACTAAGTAAACCAGCTGCCTGCCGTGGAGTCAACTCTGGCTCATGGCAACCTGTGTGTGTAAAAGTAGAACTGTGCTCCATAGGGTTTTCAATGGCTGATTTTTCAGAAGTAGATTGCCAAGACTTTTTCTTCCAAGGTACATCTGGGTGGACTTGAACCTCCAATCTTTCCATCAGCAGCCAAGTCTGTTAACCCAAGCAAGGAGTCAGAACTATTAAGTAGAAATTTCATATTTTATCTCGTTGTTACCAGTCCCATATACTTCCCTGAAACAATAAATATTTTTTAAAACTTCATCCCCTATACCTTCTGATTCCTGTCTCCACCTCCTACTGATCCTGAAATGACTCAGCTTCATGGTGTTATCAGTCCTGCAAGTCTTCTCTGCCCCGACCAGCCAAACCCCTCTAGTGTGTTAACTTCTATAATTAGTCCCCTCCTTCTCACTATCCTGGCCCCTACTTCAGCTTTGGCAAAGGATAAACTTTGTAATTAGAAAGGGTTAAAATGCTGCCAGGAATGCAAACAGATTTAGTTCTAGAGACTAGCATTTTGTGCAGCTCTAGGCTCCCTTCCAAACCCTGGAGGAACAAGGAAAGAAAGAGGAAAGGAAAACCTTTCATGAGTTTGTAGTATAGAGCAGGTGTTTTCTCACATGTGATCTCATTCGATCTCAACAGCCTGAGAGGTAGGTTTAAGAAACTGGAGCTCAGAGAGGTCAAGAGATTTGTCCAAGGTCACAGACCTGGGAGAGGCAGAGCCAGGATTCAAGCCCAGGTGTGTACCTGGCTGCCTGGGGGTAATCTTTGGGCATCCCCAGATTATCCTGGTTTATCTCAGTCTGGCACCCAACAGGCTCAAAACACTAGGTGATGTAATTCCTCGACAGGCCTCTTTTCACTGTTTTGCATTCCTGTTAAAATTACTCCTACATATTTGGCAAAGGAAGATTTCAAATGATGTCAACATTTTTAAGAACTCTGTTTAAGCTACCGAAAAATGGTAGGACCACAGCTCGCTCACTCTCATAGATAATATAATACATAGATTGTAAGCATCTGGAGGGAAACGTCCATCTCTTCCTCACCTTTGTCTCCCTTTTGGCAAGTAGCAGGGTTTTGTGTTGGTAGGTACTTAATAAGTGAATCATCGTTAATGTTGGCCCCCGACTCATGGCGATGCCTACAAACTGAACAAAACACTGCCCAGTCCTGCACCATCCCCAGGATCAGTTGTGGATCAGACCATCATGATTTAAAGGGATTTCATTGCCTGATTTTCAGGTGTAGACCACCAGGCTTTTCTTCCGAGTCCATCTTAGTCTGTTCAGCATCACAGTAACACACAAGCCTCCACTGAGAGATGGGTGGTGGCTGCCCATGAGGTACACTGGCCAGGAATCGAACCTGGGTCTCCTGCATGGAAGGTGAGAATTCCACCACTGAGCCACCATTGCCCCATAAATCATTACAAAAGAAAAACAAAGAAAAGGAAATTGGACTCCTGCCCAACCGAAGCTCAGAGCAGTTGAGGCCCAAACCCTCCATCACAGCATCCTTCAGACTGTCCTGAGATACTAAAAGGAAATGAGAGAGCTGTATCCTGGAATCGCGTGCACAGCAGAAGAGAGAGGAGACAGGTATGAAACAGCCAAGCTGGGTGACAGGAGGAAGATAAATATTTTAAAAGATGCATCTTCATTGTCCTCCTATTCCTAAATTGCCTTATTATCTAGAGGGCTGTCATCTGCAACAAGGGAAAGAGATGAATTTTGAGAAGACCTGGCAGAGATATTTTTGTGGGGTTCTCATCCAAGAAACAGATGGCGCATTCCTGTAGCATGCGGCATGAAGGCCAATTCCTGCACCAGGCTTCGTCCCGGTCCACCCCCAGGGCTGCCTGCTGCTGTCATTGGGAGCTTTGAAACCAAACACACCATGTCTTCTCGTGTTCTGTGAATATTCGACTGTCATCACCAAAATGATCTTAGGAAGCTTTCATCTCTGAAATTAACTAGCCCATTGGTGTTTTCTTTTCTAAGGAAAAAAAAAAATTCCTCTTCATCATAAACACAAAGTAATGATTCCCCCTAGAGACCTATGGAAAAAAGAAGTAATGTGCAAGCTGTTTTGCATGTGAAGAGAAGTGTAGATACATGACTTTGCATAATGGGCAGGATTTAGGGTCTCTGTTGCAGAATTTGAAACCAGCTGCTCACACTAATAAGTCATCTCTGTCCTGCTACATCAGAAGAGCTCCAGATACTTCCACTGGCCTCAGCAACCTAGTTTAATCTTTGGGCATCCCCAGATTATCCCAGAGTATCTCAGTCTGGCATCTAACAGGTTCAAACACTGGGTGATGGATATCAAGGTGACCAGGCAGATTTAAAGGACTTTCCTCAATCAATGGGCCCTTTGTTTGAGTGAACTGGTTGGGTCATGTCCTTGGTAAACATCACACAAATGTAATAGGCCATTTTCAGGTACAGGGATTAGAAAAATTCCTTGCTGAGCCAGCTCTTTGCTTTTGACACAGGACGCTTTCCACTAAGGCACTCATTAGCTCCACCTTTTTAAATGTCCAACAGAAGAATGTTGCAAGGGAAACTGTACATGGTTCAGTTTCACTTCTTTGATAGAGTTATCATCTGGTTCTAAGTCTCAACCAAAATGTCCACTTCTCACTCTCTCAGGCCACTCTGGAAGACGCACTTCCCCAAAAGTGGATCAAGATTCTCCTTTCCTATTGAGAATAATGTAGCTAACTAAGAGATCTTAGCCTCATGCAGGAGACCCAGATTCGATCCCCACCCAGCATACCGCATACGCAGCCACCACTAGTCTCAACGGAGGCTTGCATGTTGCTATGATGCCTAACAGGTTTCAGGGGAGCTTCCAGACTAAAATGGACTAGGAAGAAAGGCCTGGTGACCTACTTCCGAAAATCAGCCACTGAAAACCCTCTGGATCACAACAGTCCAATCCACAACCGATCATGGTAATGGCGCCGCAGGACCAGTTAGCATTTCATTCCTTCGTGCGTGGGGGCAGACTCAGTGGTAGCTAACAACAACCACCTCAGAATGTTAGCTTTTCAAACTTCTAAATTCCCTCCTCCTGACACCCTTGACTTTAAATGTACTCTTTCTGTAATAAATCAAGGCAAGAGAAAATATATCAGGTGCTAGATCTAACATGTGTATGCTCATGAACACACCATTTGGCAAATAAGAAGACAGCTCTTAAAGAAGCCCACTCACTCAAAACATTTTTCTGATTCTCAGTTCCTGAGCAGGCATTGCTCACAATGTCCCCAGGTGGATAGCCCTTCTCAAGTGCTAAGCAAATGCCACATTTTCGATCTGGTTCTAACCTAAAGCAATTCCTGAAGGGGCTTCTGACTTTTACTGAACGGAGATTCAAAACGGTAACCATAGACAGGTGGCTCAGTGTATCACTTAGGTATGAAAATGGCATACATATGGCTCTGTGCATGGAGAACCTTCTGGAAGTGTGAGCTCCCTTAATGAAAATACTAACAGTAAAACAATACTTTATCATCTTGGTACAATGCACATGCTTCCCCTGAGAGAGAGGAAACATGCATTGTATCAAGACAATAAAATATTTCAGAAGAGGGGGAGGAGGAAGAAGTAGCGCACTAAGGGATCTGTGAGCTTCTTTCCAAAGCAAGTGAGTTTGTCATCTTTTATCATATGCTTATTTCAGAAAACAAAACCTGGGACTCGTGCTTTAGTATCAGATCAACCTGCATTTAATCCAAGTTTGGTTCTTGTGCAAGTTATTTAACCCTCTTGACCTCAGCTTCCCCATTTCTAACAGTTGTAAATATCAGCTCATAGGTCAGTGGTGAGAAATAAGAGGAAGAAAATGGATAGCTAAATAAGCACCGATGGATGTGTAAATACTCAAATGGCGTGCAGTTCTACTCTGACACACATGTGGTCACCATAAGTTAGAATCAACTCAACAACAATGGGTTTGATTTTTTGGTTCATTATCATCAACTCTCAACACATCACAAATGCAGATTAATTTTTCTTCTAAGCAAATATCTCTACATTAAACTTATAAAATATTAGAATTCAAAAGAACCGAAGGTATCATCTTCAGCTGTCCAATAGAACTTTCTGTATTGCCCACTCCAGTAGCCACTAGCCACAGGCAACTGAGAACATGAAATGTGACTAGTAAGACTGAGGAACTGAATTTTATTCTAATTAAAGAGTCACCGGGTCACTAGCGTTGGACAGTGCATTATCTAGATCTGTTGTCGTGAGCCACCAGGGCGATTCTAACTCATAGTGACCCTGTAAGACAAAGTAGAACTGCCTGCCCTGTAGGGTTCCCTATGAGTTGGAGTCGACTCGACTGCAACAGGTTTGGTTTGAATAGAGTTTCCTGGGGTCCCTGGTGGTGCAGTGGTTAAAAACTCGGCTGTTAACCAAGAAGTCTGTAGTCCAAATCTACCAGCCACTCCTTGTACACTCTAAATAATTAAAGTTTGTTGTAAGCCGCCAGGTTGATTCCGACTAATAGTGACCCTGTAGGACAGAGTTGAACTGCCCTATAGGGTTGCTATGAGTCAAAATCAACTTGACGGGACCGGGTGTAGTATCTTTACAGGAGCTATCACCAGGTCCTTTCTTCCCAGGAGCAGCCGAGGGGTTCTCACCGCCGACTTCCCGGTTAGCAGCTGAATTCTTCACCATTGTGCCACCAGAGCTCATATCTAGATCTAGCCCCCTTTTTACCAAAGAGGTAATGAACTTCACAGATGTTAAGAAGCTTAAAAAAGTCTCTAGTTATTGAGAACAGATCTCACACTAGAACCTAGATCTTGAGTCCTTTTTTTTTTCTTACTGTACCCTAGATTTTCTCAATGCAAATGCCCAAGTGAAGGAATCTGGATCATTTTCACCAACCATACATAAAACCCTGTCTTGGAAAAAGTACAGCCAGAATGATCCTTAGAAGCAAGGATAGCGAGACTGCATCTCACATACTTTGGACATGTTATCAGGATGGATCTGTCCCTGGAGAAGGATATCATGCTCGGTAGAGGGTCAGCGAAAAAGAGGAAGACCCTCAACGAGATGGATTGACACAGTGGCTGCAACAATGGGCTCAAGCAAAGCAACAATTGTGAGGATGGCACAGGACTGGCCAGCGCTTCATTCTGTTGTGCATAGGGTCACTACGAGTCGGAACTGACTTGACAGCTCCCAACAAAAACAGCATAAAACCCAGGGCAAACCATAACAAGATCACCAGATTTAGAGGAGTTTAAAATAGAAAAATTAAGACTGTGTTTGAATAAAGATATAAAGTCATTTCATCACAAATGCTTAAGGTGTTAACTCTATCGGAGTTATTTGCATTTAAATAGTATGCTTTTTAAAATTCTTCAGTACAAAAGGGAATACAAAAAGTAGAATTCCAGGTAGTGGGGGAGTTTCTTTAAATGGCACCATGGACAAGCCTGCTGACCTAGACTACTCAAAAGTCTGGCCTTTTTTTTTTTTTAAAGATAAATTTCTTTTTTTCTTCCTTCCTTTCTTCCTTCTTTATTTCCTTTCTATTGCGGTGAGCACACATTTAACAAAACATTTGCCATTTCCATGTTATTAACATGTACAACTCAGTAATGTTACACGCGTTTCCTGTGCAGTCATTGCCAGTATCGGATTTCAAATGTCTCCATCACCCGAACAAAAGCTCGGTACCATCTACACCCTATTTTGTTTTGAATCAACTTCCCTACAAGGAACAAGGTAGCCCCACCAACACCTCAGACAGTGAGCAAAGCTGCTGGGCAGCTGGGCAAGTCTCCCATTTCTGGAAGTCCACAGGGAGAAAGGCTTACAGAGGACGGTCTTTGCAGGAAGCTGAGACTCAAAGGATGGCATGTGTTCTGTACTCAGGCAGTAGATTCAGGCAGTGCAGTAAGAAGGTAATAACTGCAAGCATTTATTGAAGGTTTACTGTAGTGGATACTGTGGTGGTCCACCAGGGCCCCCTCAACACACATACCGAGGACTGAGCCCTCACTGCCCAGCTGCTTTGAGTGTGGGTGGCTGTCAGCTCCCTCTGGGGTTGCCTGGTACTGAATAGAGTGGCCTCACCCAAGGTCATGCCCCTTCCTAGAGCTCCCCACTGCCAATGGCTGATCAATGTGGGCACACAAAGGCCAGGCCCTCACACTCCAACTCTGCAGGTACTTTCCAGCTCCAGTGCCCTTGGAGTGTGAAGATTGTGGCCAACCTTCTCCTCCTGATCAATCCTGGTTTTTCACTCCCCCACAGGTGTTGATCCCAAGAGAGAAAAAGAAACTCACTGCAGTCCAGTTGATTCCAACTCATGGAATACACTGTGTGTGTTTGTGTGTGGGATGGGGAGGAGAGGACAGGAAGGAAACAGGAAGACCAAATAGGAGTCTCTTGCCATAATCCAGGAGCCCTGGTGGAACAGTGGTTAAGTGCTCGGCTGCTAACCAAAACGTCGGCAGTTCAAACCCACCAGCAGCTCTGCAGAAGAAAGATGTGGCAGTCTGCTTCCATAAAGATTACAGCCTTGGAAACCTTATGGGGCAGTTCTACACTGTCCTATAGGGTCACTGTGAGTTGGCATCATCTCAACAGCAATGGGTTTGGTTTGGGGTTCTGCCATAATCCAGGCCAGCAATGCCTGTGGCTTAGACCAATATGTTTAGACACTGAAGTGATAGGTATTTTCAGGTCTGGCTCTATGCTGAAAAGGAGACCCATCGATTTATAAATGGATCAGGTGTGGGGTGTGAGAGCAAGAGAAGACGCAAAAATGACACCAAGATTTGGGAAATGAGCAGCCGAAAGGATGGCATAGCCATGGAGTGAGATGGAAAAAGCTATGGGAGGAGCTGCTTTGGTAGAAGATGGGCAGGGTCAGGAGAGATGAATTAATATCAGTCTTAGCTATTAAAGGTAGTGGGAGAGTTTAGGGAGAGATGGGATGGTACACAGATTCTGTAGCCTGGCCACCTGGAGTCCACCATCAGCTCTGCTACTATTCACTGCGGGACCTCGGGAAAGTTACTTCGCCTCTCTGGGCTTCGCCATTCTCATCTGTAAAATAGGGAGATATTTGTACTTACCTTATATGGCTGGTATGTAAATGTGTAGAGCAGTAGTTCTCAAACAATCAGCACCATATGAGTATTTAAAACAAAAATTAGGCCCTCAATTAATGTTAAACTTGAGAATTCATATACAGTCCAGGGAAGTGCTAAGGAAGGGTGATTCCCTGAGTCTGAAGACTTGCCCCCCACCTCCCATTGCTATTGAGTCGAATTCAGGCTCATAGCAATCCTATAGGACAGAACAGAACTACCCCATAGGGTTTCCAAGGCTGTAATTTTTACTGAAAGGATCCCTGGTTAAAGTGATCGACTGCTAACCGAAAGGACAGTGGTACGAAACCACCAGCAGCTCCCTGGGGAAAAGATATGCCCGTCTGCTTCTGTAGAGTTTTATAGTCTTGGAAACCCTATGGGGTCACTATGAGTCAAAACAGACTCAACAGCAGTAAATCTGGCTTTGGTAGAATCTTTACTGAAGCAGACTGCTGCATCTTTCTCCCTCGGAGTGGCTGGTGGGTTCAAACCACCAACCTTTTGGTTAGCAGGCAAGTACTTAACCACTGGGTCACCAGGGCTCCTTACTTGCTTCCCGGAGGAGATGAAACCTGAGATTGGTTTTGAAAAATGAATAGGAGGTGGCCAGATGGATAAAGGAGTGGTGAGGGTGGGGAGTATTTGAGACAAAGGGAACAGTATGTCCATTTCCCTGAAAATCAGCCATAGGCAATCAAAGCCAAATATAAAATTATTATCTTATGACACACTTGTATTAATCCTTTCCCCAGGCAGTGTGAGATTCACAATATGGCTAAAAGGACTGAGAATAAACAAATAAACCCTGGTACAGTCCATCTGACCCTCTCATTCATCTGTATTTGCTGAACTGGACCAGGGCCATACCACTGACCATGAGAAAGCCCATATTGACATATTAGGTTTCTGACAGCAACCAGTGGCCCATGCTGACATGCCCTGAAGTATCCTTCCCAATCTCCAAGGCAAGTGTGTTCCAAAAGTAACAGGGACTGGCATTTGCCTTTCTTCTAAATTATATTTGAACAGGTTTCAAGGCCATATGGCCCCCATAAATATCCCTTTTTTTGTACCTGGCTGTTCCTATCAATTCTACTGGAGAAATAACATTTCAAAGGTCATAGGCTTGATTCTGGTGGAGCATCCTGCTTGAGTCTCAGTGCCAAGGGCCACAGAGGCCAGACTCAGAAACAAAGCATCAGATGCCCTCAGCAGAAACCTTACCTCTCAGTAAATTATCAAATATCAGGACATAAGCAATGGGAGAGACTTGGACATAGGTGGGATCAAGGCACTTCCTGGACATTGTTGTTGCTGTTGTTGTTGGGAATATACACCGCAAAACATACACCAATTCAACCATTTCTACATGCGCAATTCAGCGACATTAATCACATTTTTCAAGTTGGGCAACCATTCTCATCCTTTTCGGAGTTGTTCCTCCCCATTAACATAAATTCACTGTCTCCTAAGTTTCCTATCTAATCTTTCGACTTGCTGTTGTTAATTTGATCCCATATAGATAGTTCTTAAAAAAGCATAATGCTCAAGGCAGACATCTTTTACTAGTTAAGCTAAACTATTTGGTTTTAAGAAGACTTCAAGGGTTATTTTTGATTTAAGGTTTAAAATTATCTCAATGACTTCCTGGATTTTTTATGTACCTTAAATAAATAATTAAATTTAAAAAAAAAAACTGTTGTCATCAAGTCAATTCCAACTCATGGCCATCCCACGTGTTTCAGAGTAGAACAGTGCTCCATAGGATATTTGAGGCTATGACCTTCCAGAAGCAGACTTCCAAGTCTTAATTCCAAGTGAAAAGGACTTGAAGCACTTACTAATAAAGATCAAAGACCACAGCCTTCAGTATGGCTTGCATCTCAACATAAAGAAAACAAAAATCCTCACAACTGGATCAATGAGCAACATCATGATAAATGGAAAAAAGATTGAAGTTGTCAAGGATTTCATTTTACTTGGGTCCACAATCAACAGCCATGGAAGCAGCAGTCAAGAAATAAAAACACACATTGCATGGGGCAAATCTGCTGCAAAGGACCTCTTTAAAGTGTTGAAGAGCAAAGATGTCACCTTGAACACTAAGGTGCACCTGACCCAAGCCATGGTATTCTCAATTGCATCATATGCATGTGAAAGCTGGACAGTGAATAAGGAAAACTGAAGAAGAATTGATGCCTTTGAATTGTGGTGTTGGCGAAGAATATTGAAGATACCATGGACTGCCAAAAGAACAAACAAATCTGTCTTGGAAGAAGTGCAACCAGAATGCTCCTTAGACGCAAGGGTGGCGAGACTGCATCTTACATACTTTGGACAGGTCGTCAGGAGGGATCAGTTCCTGGAGAAGGACATCACGCTTAGCAAAGTACAGGGTCAGTGGAAAAGAGGAAGACCCTCAACAAGGTGGACTGACACCATGGCTGCAACAATGAGCTCCAGCATAATAATGATTGTAAGGAAGGTGCAGGATCAGGCAGCATTTCGTTCTGTTGTGCATAAGGTCACTACGAGCCGGAACCAATTCGACGGCACCTAACAACAGCAACAACTTCCAAGGTGTCTCTAGGTGGGTTTGAACCACCAAACTTTTGGTTAGTTTCACTTAACTGTTTGTACTACCCAAGGAAATATGGAAAGTCTTACTTAACCAATGGTTACTGATAGTTAAGAGGAAAGCTAGAACCTGAGCAGCCTCTCCTGGCCATCTGCCTGGAGACCCTTAGCCTGCAGGTCCAGCCCCATCTCATCTCCCATCAATGAGTAATAGCCACACTGCTCTGATGGCAATACATGAAAAGCTGCTTCCTTCTCAAAAGATAGAATTGAAATTAATAGCCTTCAGCCCAGAATAGCCCTCCAAGCTCTCATCTCCATTATGTGTGCCCAGAAGCTTCAGCTGGACCTCTAAGCCATTTCCCGCCTTTCCTACCTCTCCACCTGGGGACTGGAACCCGGGTCCCCTAAGGGTTCCTCTAAGCCTCTACTGCCTGGGGTCCTGCTGCAATGGTGACAGGCTTGGAAACAAACCATGAGGCCCACCACTGCCCACAACAGGGATTCTCAAAAAGTATTTGCTCTGCCCCAAGACACCTGAGGGCCTAGAATCTCCCAGAATAGAATGGTTTATGACAGCAGTATTTAAAAAAGAATCCAAGACCCCTCATCCCTGCTCCAGCCAGGAGTGGATCTCAGGAAGGAAGAAGACCCTGTGCTATTTGCAAAACCCCCATCCTCGCCACCCAGATTCTGGTCCCCTGAGAACACTGGCCTAGAACAGTACTAGTCAACTTTTTAACCTATGCCCCCTTTTTAGGGATTTATTTGGGTCCTCCCAAAATCTGTGTTAGAATCCTAACCCATACATCTGTGGATGTGATCTAATCTGACGTAAGATAGTCACTTTCCATAATGAAATCTAATGTGATGTAATCAGTCAGTCAGTTGAGGTCATACCAGTGCAAGGTGGATCCTAAACCGAATCACTTTCGAGCTCTATGAAGAGCAGCATAGACACAGAGACACGCGCATGCACAGTGGGAAGACAGGAGACGTGCGAGGATCCTCTACCAGCCAAGGGACCAAGCAATGCCTGGGACTACCAACAAGGAAGGAATCAACATGGCTGCCACCCTCAGTTAGACTTTTAGTCTCTGAACTGTGAGAAAATAAATTTCTGTTTTTTAAAACCACCCACTTGTATTTCTGTGACAGCACTAGAAAAGCAAGACACCTCCAATTTGACAAATCTCTCAAGATCCATTCGCTCTCTGATTCTCACTCTTCCCCCCATGAAGTGATGGCTGTAGTTGAGAGTCAAATTACTTTCTGAAAATTTCTTCCCCCAAGATTTGTTGAGTTTGACTCTCTGTAGTTCACATGACAAAAAAAAAGTTTTCATATCCAAAATAGAAGCATATGCTGTTTCAAACTTTAAATATGCAACCACAGGAGACTCTGCCTGCCCTAGAGAGGCATCTCCACATGCTTGGGAATCATCGCTCTGTATGTTCCTCCACCACTTCAGGTCACACTAGGCTGCACCAGCCCAACGTTACTACATAGTTTTAAAATTCAACCACCCCCCTGAGTCAAGATCATCATAATCAGGTTATTGCTTTGTCCTACATAGGCCAGGACTACCCCCTAGACTCTCCTCATCTTTTGTGGCCCAGGCCCAGCTGTTCTTAACATAAGCCCTTCTACTCATTCAGTTAACATATTCTGCATTTCAAGAAAATATTTTTTTAGGTTTCTGGGTATTGTTGTTAGTTGCTATCAAGTCAGCCCCAACTCAAGGTGACCCATGCACAATGGAATGAAATATGCCGGGTCCTGTGCCATCCCCATAATCAGTTGTAGATTAGATTTTTGTGTTCTATAGGGTTTTCATTAGCTGATTTCCAGAAGTAGATTGCCAGGCCTTTCTTCCTAGCCCATATTAATCTGGAAGCTCCACTGAAACCTGTTAAGCATCATAGTAACACGCAAACCTCCACTGACAGATGGGTGATGGCTGTGCCTGAGGTACATTGGTGGGGAACTGAACCTGGGTCTCCTCCACGGAAAGCGAAAATTCTACCACTGAACCATCAATATTTCTGGTACAAACGTAACATTCCATTTTGACAAATGTGCTCACTTCCTCTAGCAGATCTCCAAACACACACCTACACACCTGCAGGCAGCGTGGATGAGCACCAAAAACTGTCACCGGGGGAAAAAAAGGCAATTAGAAAATTCCTTCAAAGCCAAACGTAATGTCTTTGTTTAAATATAATATGCCTTGGTCCCTTGACTGAAGCATTTCAGAGCTGACCCTCTACTTTACCAGACGTAATGTCCTTTTCTAGCAATTGGTCTTTGCTGATGAGTCCAAAGTAAGCAAGTCGAAGTCCCACCGTCATCGCTTCTAAAGAGCATTCTGGCTGTATTTTTTCTAAGGCTGAATGTTTGTTCAATTTTATTGTATTGTGAAACATTTCAAGCACAGAGATATGAAGAGAAAGCAATACAGCACTACAAGCAACCGTGAACTCGCTGCTTGCCTTTCTCTAATCTTAGCTTTTGCCTTATTGGCTTTTTGTCTTCAAAAAAAGATCAAATTACTAAAACCATTCCCGAAGCCAACTCTTCAAACAAAGATTAGACTGGACTGAGACAGAAAATGATACTGGTGAGGAGTGAGCTTCTCGGCTCAAGCAGACACATGAGGCTATGTGGCCAGCTCCTGTCTGGAGGGGAGACGAGAAGGCAGAGGGGCACAGGAGGTGGTTGAATGAACACGGGGAATACGGGGTGGAGAGAAGGAGTGTGCTGTCACATTGTGGGGAGAGCAGCTAGGAGTACATAGCAAGGTGTATATAAATTTTTTTATAAGAGACCGACTTGAATTGTAAACTTGCACTTAAAGCACAATAAAAGATAAATAATAATATTAATAAAAAGATAAAATTGAAGCCTCCTGTGTAGGCTCTTCCCTTCTTGACCCTCTCTCTTCCTTCCTAGAGCTAACCACCAGTATAAACCCAGTTTTTTTTTGTTTTTGTTTTTTTTCTGACATCTTAATGTGTCTATCAAATTTTAAAATATTGTTTTGGGTGTTTTTTAACTTTATGTAAATGATATCATATGGTAAATGTCGTTGCTTTTTTAGTCCAAAATTATGTTTCAGAGATTTACCCATAATGCAAATGTTGTTGTTGTTATTGGAACGCTGGTGGCACAGTGGTTAAGAGCTTGGCTGCTAACCAAAACGTTGGCTGTTCGAATCCAGCAGCCGCTCCTTGGAAACCCTATGGGGCAGTTCTACTCTGTCCTGTAAGGGTAGCTATGAGTCTGAAACGACTCGAGGGCAACGGGTTTGTTTTTGTTGTTGTTGTTAGCTGCTGTCAAGTCGGCACCAAATCATGGCAGCCTTAGGTATAAACAGAAGGAAATATTGCCCAGTCTTGCGTCACCTCCACGATCATTGGTGAGTTGGAGTCCTTTGTTCTGGCTATTGTGTCAGTTTAGTCTCATTGAGGGTTTCTCTCATTTTTGCTGACCATCTATCTACTTTACCAGACATAATGTCCTTTTCCAGAAACTGGTCTTTCCTGATGAGTCCAAAGTAAGCAAGTCGAAGTCCCCCATCTTCGCTTCTATGGAACATTCTGGTTGTATATTTTCTAAGGCTGGACTGTTTGTTCTTTTGGCAGGCCACGGTACAGACAATATTCTTTGCCAACACCACAGTTCTAAGGCGTCAATTCTTCTGTCTTCCTTTTTCATTGTCTGGCTTTTGCATAATTAAAACTACATGTAAATATAGTTTTAATTAATTTATCTTAGCTGCTATATAGTATTGCTCTGTATGCCTCTCCTTATTCATCCATGCTCCTATTGATGGCAACTTAGTTTTTTGCTGTTTAAGACAAGGATCACACCATTCCTTTACAGTAACCGATTTTGACTATCTAGGAGGAAGTACAGAGCCCTGGTGGCGCAGCGGTTAAGAGCTCGGCTGCTAACCCAAAGGTCGGCAGTTTGACTCCACCAGCCACTTCCTGGAATCCCTATGGGGCAGTTCTACTCGACAGCAAGGGGTTTTTTGTGGGGAGGAAGTACAGTATTTTGATAAGGCCAGCCTAACTCCTGTATCTAGTCAGGGCAGAGCGTACAGTTCTCTTTGACTTGCTTCCATCTGAGATCAGCATCTCTAGGCTGAACAAGCTCAGCAGAGGAAGGGCAAAATCTCCACCACTCCAGGATCAGACATAAGCTCCCCCTGCAATAGTCCTGCTTGTGAAGTGTCTATCACAGGGTCCTGCAGGCTGCTGGCACTGTGTAAACAATAGTCATCATTATTATTATCAGCTGCCTGGCCTCCCTGCTTGGTCAGAATTCCAGTCTTTCCCATCTCCCACTTCCCTTTAGTCTCCACCCATGGTGACACTCTACTCATTAACAATTCCAAATGGCATATAACTCATATTAGTGCAATTTCATCCCAACAAATCTATCTAGCACAACCTGTTAGGCAAGCAAAAAAAAAAAAAAAAAATGTGCTTAACATATAGATAGAGAATAATTCATCCCTTCACTGATGTTTCTTCTTTGGTGTTTATCCAAGGCAGGTATACTGAATGCATATGTCTTTACAACACCTCCCCCTTGCTCAAATTCCCTAACATGGTATTCAGGGGCCTTTACAGTGGCTAAGGCCACTGTTACCAGTCTCATCTCTATCCACACCCCACATTCTGCCCCCCAATTCATGCCTCCCCACCTCGCTGCACCATGCATATTCAAACCCATTGCTGTCGAGTTGATTTTGACTCATAGTGACCCTATAGGACAGAGTAGAACTGCACCAGAGGGCTTCCGAGGCTATGAATCTTTACAGAAGCAGACTGGCACATCTTTCTCCCATGGAGAAACCTTTCAGTTCACAGCCGAGTGCTTAACCACTGGGCCACCAGGACTCCTTCCCGAATATCCAAGGACTGCCCAATTAGCCATAAAACTCAATTCAAAGGTCAGTTCCTTTCCAAGGCTTTGGCCAGGACCCACCTAGACATAATATATCACTCCCACATCTACGTTCCCATCACCGTTTCTATGTAACGCTGTGATGTAAAAACAGCACTTTGTTTTCATTGTTTGTACACGTGCCCCCCTTAGACTGTGTGCCCGTTGGAGCAGAGGCCTTGGTTTATCCATTATCTTACCCCTGTGCCTTGTCTTTGACACAGGATGGTCAATAAATGCCTCACACACAAGACAAATGTGATTTTTTTTTCCATGACTAATTTCTCGCAAGAAGTGAATTTTAGCATCTTGGCCTGGATATGAACTATTGATTTATTTTTGAAAGAAGCCTCTTGTTATTAGTAGATCTTTAATAAATTATTATGAAAGCAAAGTCGAAAGCACTTAAACAGTGAAGATTTTCCCTGCCTGAGGATCTTGGTAAAGAGACAGGCATATTGTTGTTACAGTTGTAATGGGATGTAATGGGATAGACTTGCAGAACTCCATCCTCCACCTGGGCCCTCTAATCCTACTGCGGACAGCAGGTGTACCCTAGGTAACGGTAACAACAACCATAACACAGCAATGGCAACGATGGCAGTCAGCTTTCACCAAAGACTTGCTATGTATCAGGCACTGTGCTGTGCTTTCTCTGCACTTTCTCATTTAACCCACTATTATGGATAGAATTGTGTCCCCCCCCCCAAAAATGTGTGTCAACTTGGCTAGGCCATGATTCCCAGTATTGTGTAATTGTCCACCTTTTTGTCATCTGATGTGATTTTCCCATATGTTGTAAATCCTACCTTTCTGATGTTAATGAGGTGAGATTAGCTGCAGTTATGTTCATGAGACAGGACTCAGTCTACAAGATTAGGTTGTTTTAAGTCAATCTCTTTTGAGATATAAAAGAGAGAAGCAAGCAGAGAGGCATGGGGACCTTACACCACCAAGAAACAAGGGCAGGAGAATAGCATGTCCTTTGGATCTGGGATCCCTGCACTGAGAAGCTCCTAGGTCATGGGAAGATTGATGACAAGGACCTTCCAAGGAGCTGACAGAGAGATAAAGCCTTTTTTTTTTCTTTTTTTCTGGAGCTGGCACCCTGAATTTGGACTTCTAGACTACTAGACTGTGAGAGAATAAACTTCAGTTTGTTAAAGTCATCCACTTGTGGTATTTCTGTTATAGGAGCACTAGAGAGCTAAGACACCTACCTACCACCCTATGAAGTAGATACCACTACAATCCCCATTTTAGAGTTGAGGGAACTAAGACTCAGAGAGGGTAAGTAACTAACCCAAGGTCACACACCTAGTAAACGGCCCAGGGCCTGAGCCCTTAACTATTAAATAGATTATTCTACACTGCAACAATCTACCACCTGTCTGTCAGTTTGTGGTACTGTGGTGGCTTGTACATTGCTATGATACTGGAAGCTATGCTATTGGTATTTCAAATACTAGCAGGGCCACCCATGTTAGAGAGATTTCAGTGTAACTTCCAGACTAAGACAGACTAGGAAGAAAGGTCTGGTGATCTACTTCCAAAAATCAGCCAATGAAAACCCTACGGATCACAACAGAATATTGTCCAGTATAGTGCTCGAAGATGAGGGCCCTAGGTTGGAAGGCACAACACAATGGTTGCAACAACGGATTTACACATGCCAACTCTCATGAAGATGGTGCAGGACTGAGCAATGTTTCTTTATGTTATACACAGGATTGCCATAAATTGGAGTTGACTTGTTGGCAACTAAAAACAACACGTTGCAACAATGGAAACCAAGCTTTAGAATTTGTAGAGCATGTTGGGTTTTCAAAGCAATTTCACATCTGTTGCTCATTTCAGTCCTCACGTCAACCTTACATGAACCCCAGCACCACCCAGGGATTCCAGCTGCCCTAGTACAAGACACTAATCTGAAAATTGCCCTTACTGATCCTACCTAGATTTGCCTAAATTTAATTCTCTCCTGCACTGGACAAGCACTCCAGCAGCTGAGTGCCCTAGCCAGGCTCCTAATGAAAATATATACATATATATATATATATATATATATATATATATATATTTCTGATTCATCTATACCCTGATGATTCACTAGCAAACACAAACACAGATTTTCAATTTCCACGTTTATATTATAGGAGGAGGGAAAAACATGGTCCTTAGAGTTACAATTTAAGTTTAAATATGCTGGAAAGTAAAAGAAAAAAGAATATATTCTCCTGGACTGCTGTCTTTGAGACTATAAACACATTCATCATTTAAACCTGATGCATTGATCCCTTTTGTGGTCATTTAGCCAGCACTTCACTTGAGAATTAGTCTTAGCATTAATACAAAAGGGCTGACATGAAAGCTGAGTGCTTTCTAGAACTAAAATGTGAGGCAACTTTGAGAAGATGAAAGCTGCTTTCATTTTGTATTGGCAAAATGTCCTTGTGCTTCTCTCACATATTTGAATGCTTTCAAGGGCCTTAATTTTTTTCAGCGCAGAGTGTGGGTCCACCCTTCAATCTGCCTCTTGCTTAGAGGTCCTGCAGAGACCCAGCAAGCGGAGCCACCACCATATGTTCTGCTCCAACGAAAGAATAGGAAGCACAGATGCTCTGGATCTTCCGAAAGGGTTCCCTGGCTCTGCCGTTGTTTTCAGTCTTAAAAAGTTCAATTTGAAAAATGTCAGAGCCAAGTAAAGTTAACCCTGCTTCATTGGGAATATAATGGTTGTCAAATCGTGGTGTTGGTGAAGAATGTTGAATATACCATGGACTGCCAAAAGAACAGACAAATCGGTCTTAGAAGAAATACAAACAGAATGTTCCTTAGAAGCAAGGGTGTCAAGACTTCAACTCGCTTCCTTTGGGCACGTCGTAAGGAAAGACCAATTGCTAGAAAAGGACATCTTGTTTGGTAAAGTACAGGGTCAGGGAAAATGAGGGAAACCCTCAGTGAGACAGATTGACACAACAGCCACAGCAATGGACTCGAACATACCAACAGTCGTGAGGATGGTGCAGGACTGGGCAACGTTTTGTTTTCTCATACATACAGTCATCTTGAGTTGGCGCCAATTCAACAGCGACTAACAACAACAGCCCTTACCCTACCACGACACACACATACGGGCGCTCCTATCCATTTTGCCGCCATCTCAGGCTCACCTCTCCTGACTCCCCCACTCACTCACTTCAATATTCTGAGCAGGGCAGAATATTGAGCAAAAATAGATGCTTAAGAAGCAGACGCCTCACCGAGTAAAAAGGGACCGCTGTGTATTCACAGACAGAAAACAAATCAGTAACCAGATTTGTTTCTTTCTCTTTTCACTTCAGAGGGGGGAAATGGAAAAAAAAAAAATGTGGTATAAAGACAGCCACAAGCCCCAAAATGATTGATATTAACTGTCCAGGCCAACTGGCTATGTCAGGGTCAGCATCCATCCTGCCCAGCCCCAGGATCCTGCACAGCAGGTGTCTGGAAAACAGGGCAGCTTGGCCTCAAGTGATGAATCACACTTCAGCCCCCAAGGCTCGACTCATAAAAGGAAGCTGCTGAAAGTCATTGATCTGTCCACTGCAAGAAAACCTTTCTGTGATTTTTAAAAATGGAAAATATAGATGTGAATTCTCCGATCTCGTGAAATAGAAGAAAACGCCACCTGCGCTCCCCTTGTTTTCTGCATCCTTTTGCAAAGGAAAGAATTTTGTCAAAATTTTAAAGCCATATTAGGTGCAACTCAGTGACTATTCTCTTGTCCATAAACACATCAAGAATGTTGTTTTCTCTTATATTGTTTCACTAACTTTCCATCACATCCCTTGTGAAACGCATGCCATTATTACTTCATTTTACAGGAGAGGAACTTGAAGCTCAAAGAGGCTAAGAACCATTTCCAAGGTTGATCTCAGACCTCACAATAGAAATACTAGACTGAAGAAGTCATATCTATAGAGTTAGAGAAAGGAAGTGAAAGCCCAGAAAAGAATTGAATTCAAGAAAGCTTAGAATCTTACAAGTCAGCCAAACTTTCAATTAAATGCAAGCATGAAATAAAGGTATCTTTAGTCACTCAGGGCCTCAGAAGGTTTATCAGAAGATTGTCAAAAGGTTTATCATACAAAGACCCACCTTGAAAATAATTTTAGGAGAAATGGTGTGTGAAAAAAGACTTAAATTCCAAAGGACTCTACAAAAAGTAGAAAGGAAAAATGAGTGAATATGTTAACCAACTTAATTTTCTAAATAAGTAGTGACTCAAAATGGGGGTGGTGTTAACACATGCATGAAAACCTAGAACTAAAAGTTCAATGCTAACACAGTTGTAGGCAGAAGAGGACCAGACAAGAATGAGGTGAGAGCATGATAATGTATTTCCCTTGTTTGATAGAAGAGTTAGAAAGACAAGTGTAGTTTTAATAGTCTAGGGATAGCCACCAGGAAAATAAAACTATAACTTTAAAACCTGCAAAATAAAACTCAACATATCCATTAGAAATTAGGGTGAGAGAAAAAAAGATAAAGAGAATGTGTGCAAATTAAAAACACAAAATAAGAGCAATAATCCCAATACAGTAACAGCTAAAATTAATGTAAAAAGTTAAACTAAGTGATGAAAACATAAGATTCTCAGATTGTACTTTGCAAAGTGTCAAGCAATACATGTTGCCTTAAAGAGATTCGTTTAAAACAAAGTGCAGAGAAAGGCTGAAAATAAAAGAATGGAAAAATATGAACCAAAAGAAAAGCAGTGTAACAATTTAATATCTGACTAAATAGAACTTAAGATTAAAAAAAAAAAAAAACATAAGGGACAAAGAGAAAGGTTATATATTGGTAGAAGAAACATTAGCTCAAGAAACTATAACAATCATGAATATAATGCTCCAAACAAAATAGCAAAACATTATTGATAAAACTACAGAGAGAAGTAAATAAATCAACCATTGTAGCAGAAATGTAAATACTTCCTGCTCAGAAAAAGAAAAAGCAAGCCAAATTTTTTAAAAAGACAAGTTAAGAAGAACACACACGGAACATTTGTAAAAATTCACAAGGTACCAGGTCACAGCAGAAACTTCATACAGATTGTTTCTGGCTATAAAGCAATAAAACTATGAATCAACACTATATGTCTAAAAACCAAGAGATTCTGTCTTGGACAGAAATGGAAATTAGAAAATTTAAAAAATAGAATAATAAAAGCATGGTACGTAAGTCTTTATGGCTATAAACCAAAAAACAAACAAACAAACAAACAAAACTAAGCCCATTGCCATCGAGTTGATTCCAACTCATAGCAACCCTATGGCTATAAAAAAAAATAATAAAAATGGCTATAGGTACATGCTAATTAGCAAAAATGTAAAACAGGCATCACACTTAATGAAGAAATGTTGTATGCATTCACATTAAGATTATGAACAAGAAAAAAATGTACACTTTTACCACAACTGTCCAACACAGTGTTAGAGACTTAACCAATGCAATTAGGAAAGAAAAAGAAGTTAAGAAAAAGAAAAAACATTGGAAGTAAAGAGGCATAATGATCATTATAGATGAATGATAGGATCATTGACATAGATCATTCAGATAGATGTAATAAAAACAACAGCATTTATTTTTACCAGCAAAAAACTAACAAGAAAATGTAATATGAAATAAAATACCATACACAACAGCAATAAATCTAAAAGGTATCAAGGAATTATTCTAAAGGAGTATATAAAGCCTTTATGGGGAAATTTTTTAATTTTGTCAAAGAACACATTTAAAAGACCTGAAAAATAGAGAGATTTACCATATTCATATATGGGGTGACATTATAAAGAAGAAATTGTCTTATAATTAAATTGCATTGGTAAGTTAATTTGGAGAATGTTGATTTCTTTATGAAGTCAGAAGCATTGAAATACTTAGAAACATACATATGTACGTATGTTTGCATGTAAAATAACACGGGTATATCTTTTAATTTAGTACTAAGTGAAAAAAGGGAAGAAAAATAAAAACTATGGTGCATTGTCATTATACATATACATATACATATACATATACATATACATATACATATACATATACATATACATATACATATACATATACATATACATATACATATACATATACATATACATATACATATACATATACATATACATATACATATACATATACATATACATATACATATACATATACATATACATATACATATACATATACATATACATATACATACATATGCAGCCCTGGTGGCACAGTCCTTCGGAGCTCGGCTGCTAACCAAAAGGTCGGCAGTTCAAATCCACCAACTGCTCCTTGGAAACCTTTTAGGGCAGTTCTACTCTGTCCTATAGGACTGCTGAATCGAAATCAACTCGATAGCAGTTGGTGTGGTTTGTGTGTGTATATACACATACATTAAAAATAAATAAATAAACTCTGTTGCCGTTGAGTCAATTTCAACTCATAGTGACCCTATAAGACAGAGTAGAGCTGCCCCATAGGGTTTCCAAGGAGCAGATGGATTCAAACTGCCAACCTTTTGGTTAGCAGCCGAGCTGTTAACCACTACGCCACCAGGGTTTCCCATATGTATGTGTGTGTATATACATGTAAAACAAAAATCCACATACCTATATATAAACACTTTGGAGTTGATACCTACACTAGGAGGAAAATGGGGTTCGGATGAGAAAAAAATACTAAAATAACACAAATCAGGACATCTTTACAAGGATCAACTGTGACAGCGTGTCATGAACTAAATTAAATGTGGTCCAAAAAAGGAAACTAGGTGAAAAATGGCATTCTGAGAAGAAAAATAACTAAGGCAGAAAGGAGTGTGTAGATTAACCAGGGCTTAGAATTAGAAGCTATTAGACCATGAGAACAATAAGAAAGACAACCTGTAACACTCGATGCTCATAAAAAAGAGTGCTTTCGAATTGGTTTTATGTTTCAAAAAAGCCTCTAAATAACTTTTACTGTTCAAACTGCACAGTCATGTCCAAATTAAAGGACATCTTTTTAGCTTTCCTGCTCTCTGGACTCAAGAGGTTACAGCACAGACTCAGCTGACAAGGCCCCCTTCTTGAGTTCTATTTTGGCCTCTGTAGTAGGCAGATCGTATAGCTCTAATTACATCACTTGGTCTCTCTGTAATGATTCCTTCAAAAATAAAACAAGCCAGGAAAACTTACTGATAAAATAACTAAATGAAAGCTAATGTATTTTTAATACAATATGTTAAGCTTTTAACCCCAAACTCCTTAGTAATTCATATTTAAATACTTTATGAGCATAAGATAGTTTCATTATTATGGCTATTTATTTATTATGGCACTGCAGTTTTAAATTAAATCCAAATATATTAAATCAATGCCAGCTAAACTTGCAGTTATGTGATTCAGCTCTTCTTCTAAAGCTCTAAGCACTAAAATATCAAGTTTAAAAGAAATAGAGTTAGCACTTGTGTAAAGAAGAAAACACAAATCCCAAGTACTACTTCCTAGTAGATGAACATATAAAATGATTACATTAATTAAAAATTAACACTCAACAAAATTATACAAACCCACTTACCTTTGCAGCAAGGAAAAGAATTGTCACCATAATTTTTAAAAAAACATAAAATCAAATAATTTCAGGATTGCTATGATTTTACTGAGTATCATTACTTGTCAGATGTTATCTACAAGCTACAAGAAGTTTTACTGTGCCAAATATTTAAAAATATTTACATATGTTTTATGTATTTTATTTATTTATATAAATATAAATAAATTAGTATACTTCTTCTATTTTAATAAAAATTATATATTATACATTAGAATCAGATCCATTCCAGAAAACAACCCAGGACCATCTATTTCATAAGCAGTCATAACTTTCAGCACTTTGGACAGTGACCTTTACCTGCTGTTTTCTGATGCTGGTGAGCAACCTGGTTGTAATGCTCTCCTACTGTGCTGTCGAGTAGAAAATTATTGATTAAATGTGAGACCCTGAAATTCATCCCTTCCTGAAAGACATTTAAGAACAACATGGAATTCATTTCACCCATGCAATA
Organism: Loxodonta africana; assembly: GCF_030014295.1. NCBI lineage: Eukaryota > Metazoa > Chordata > Mammalia > Proboscidea > Elephantidae > Loxodonta > Loxodonta africana. The sequence goes on from NC_087354.1 coordinate 24,923,355, forward strand.
AGTCTATTAAGAAAGAAGAATCCACTTGCAAATACGGAGGAATATTTCCTCAAGCATTCACATCAGATAAATTATTTGCCTCCAGCAGTATGTCACAAAATGTGATGCCAATAAATTCCTTTTGAAATGTAGTGTTCACACATCCAGTGATGCATGCCTGTGAAATGTTAATGCCTGTCAGTTATTCTTAAAAGTATGCCTTGCGTGGGACTCAGGACTTCTCCTGCTCTGATTATAAGAAAAGAGTATGCTCAAACAATGGTCTCTTCATGATGAAAAAAAAAACCCTATTTTTAAAAGTTAAACAAATCCTGAAAATAAATCTCTTCTGTGCATTTAGTGGATATTATTTTTCCACACGGATTCCTAAGAAAGACTTGAATTTTCCCTTATGTTTTAAAATTTATTAAGCATTCACACACTTCTACAACCTGTTCAAATAACCCTCTTGGCAGGCATGATTATCTCCTCTTAAAAATTACAAAACTGAGTCTCAGGGAGGCTAAGTAACTTGTTAAGGGACACACAGCTAGTAACTTGTGGAGATGGGCATTGAAACTAACTCTGTCCCTCTTCATATAAAAAAAAAAACATATGTAATGTTTTTTTCTATTTATCATGATGCTGCCCCATTATAGGAAACCCTAGTGGCATAGTGGTTAACAGCTATGTTTGCTAACCAAAAGGTCGGCAGTTCAAATCCACTAAGTGCTCCTTGGAAACTCTATGGGGCAGTTCTACTCTGTCCTATAGGGTTGCTATGAGTTGGAATCGACTCAGCAGCAATGGGTTTGGTTTGGTTTGGCTCCATTATAATATATTTTACATATAATTTTTGTTCAATGGTTTATCTCATAGCAAAACATACATAAATAAATTATATGGAATCATCAGTTCACTTATGTAAAAGTAAACATATTTGTGACAGCCAAATAGTTCTTCAGAGGACTCTAGATTACTAGATTTGGGTATAAAATAAATCAGTCCCAGACTTCCTTTGTTCCACATATCACCAATAAATTGCCAGATTGGCCAGTGCATATTTTGTTAGGAGAAAGTAAGTAGAGAATTCCAAGACAACACCCACACAATTCCTCAGAGAAGAAAAATGAAGTAGTGTGATAATCCCTTGTATAGAATCCTCCTGGCTGCAGTCATGAAGATAGAAGAAGAAGGGGCAGGGCTCAGAGACAGCCTCAGACCAGCAGAAGCCTGTGTGGTCACACTCCACTGGAAGTCAAGACTCCCTAATGACAGAACACTAGTCAGCAGCACAGAGTGGTGTAATAGTGATGAGTTTGGGTACGGACTCAAGATACAGCAACAAGACCTTGCACAAGTTCCTTAACCCCCCTCCCAAGCTTTCAGTCCATTTAATGAGAAAAGGGAGATAATTAGATCTAGCTCATGAGGCCTTGTGAGGGAGGGTTCAATGAGTTACTGGGTACAAGGTAAGAGTTGAATAAATGCTAGCTATTATCTTTATTATCGTATCCTAATCACCACCATAACACTTTCCAGTTCAGTAATTTGAGCTTTGAAAATGTTCAGTATTATTTCACCCAGGAAGCCCCAAAGGGCACTGATCTATGGGCGTGAGGAACAGAAACATCTCCATTTCAGTCTTCCGCTTAAGCTTTGCTGGGGGAAAACATCATATCTCCTAATACAAGTATGAGCTCTGGACCAACAAGACCAGGACACTTACCAGTGAGCCAGAGTCAGCTATATACCTTACAACCATCACCACAACTAGGTGAAGCAGGGAACAGAGTCCACTGATGATCAACATGGAAGGAAAACACCAGCCACATCATGTCAAAGAACTACATGCAAAAGTCCCAGTGATGCAAACAAGCGAAAATAACAGAATATCTTGTGAATTAGAAATCAAAATAAATTCTATTCTGAAGAAGTTAGTATTTTTCCTTCGATGTGTTTGAACTGATGTTCAACTGGATGGAAAGAGCATCTGTTTCACAAAAGCGTTCCAGTGACAGGGTGGAATAATTTCCAATATCATACCTCTTTAAAAATGAAAGAAACTATTAAGAATTAATCGTGTCCTCCAAAAAGATATGCTGGGGTCTTAATCCCTGTGCCAGTGATTGTGACCTTGTTTGGATATAGGGTCTTTCTTTGAAGGTGTGATCAGTTAAATTATTGAGGTCATATCCGAGTAGAGTGGGTCCTAATCCCTTCCAAGTGATGTCTTATGAAAGGGGGAAACAGACATGGAAACAGAGTTGCACAGGGGAAAGATGCCATGTGAAGGTACATCTAAAATCCCAGGAACACCAAGAAATGTCCAGAGCTACCAGGAGCTGGAAGAAACAAGGAAGCGTCTTCCCCAAAAGTGGACAGAAAAGAGAATGGCCCTGCTGACACTATTAATTCAGACTTCCTGCCTCTGGAACTCTGAAACAATAAATTTCTGTTCTTTAAAGTCACCCACTTTTCGGCATTTTGTTACACCAGCTCTAGAAAACTAAGAAACTTTTATAAAAACGTACCTTGCTTGAAATAGATTCATGATATTTTTATTATACTAAACATTAAAAAGCCGAGTATACGTGTGTATTCTTTTGTCTACTTTTAGGCAAGATAGCCTAGGAAATCTTGAGACATCCTGGTGACATTGTGACTTAAGAGTTTTTAAGCAAGTGTTTGAAGGGCAATTGCATCTGACTGCTTGAATTCTGAGTAACACGGTAAAGGCCAGGTAGATAAGTTGGACGTCAATGATAGAATAAAATATATGGCACTGATGTAACAAATAAGTCATGAGTAAGCATTTTTCAAGATCACAAAGGTAGCAGCTGACCAGCAATGGAAAAAAACAAACTAAAGGTGAAAAAAATTGGGGAATAGAAAGGTACCAAAGTGATGAATCAGAAGTCAGCATAAACTCTAACAGGAGGGCATTGGGGAATATGGAAAAATCGACATTTTAGAAAGCATGAATCAAAGCCAAGATTTCTCCCACCAGGTGTTGTGATATGTGATGACACCCACTCATCACATCTCACAACACCTTACATCCACTTTATGACACCCAGGAAAGACATTAGTGAGTAATGCTTATTGAGAAGTTACCATGTGCCACCAACACCTGTCTGTCATATGTTGTACCTTGCTGGCTTGTGTGCTGCTGTGATAGTGGAAGCTATGCCACCAGTAGTTCAAATACCAGTAGGGTCATCCATGGTAGACAGGTTTCATTGGCACTTCCAGACTGAGAAAGACTAAGAAAGGACCGGAGATACGCTTCTGAAAATTAGCCAATGAAAACCTTATGGATCACAACAGAACACTGTCTGACTGGCTTGCTTTGGACATGTTATCAGGAGGGATCAACCACTAGGGGAGAACATTGTGTTTGGTAAAGTAAAGGGCAAGGGAGGGTATGAAGGGCCATCAGTGACATGGATTGGCACAATAGCCACAACAATGGACTCGGACATGCTGGCAATTATAAGGATGATGCAGGACTGAGTAATGTTTAATTCTGTTGTACATAGGTCGCCATAAGTCAGAGTTGCTCATGGCAAATTCTATCTACCTATCTCTCTCTATGTGCCAGGAATTGTGCCAAGCTTTTTCACAAGATGAGAAAATTAAGCCTCAGAGAAATTAAATGACTTGTTCAAGGGTATATAGCAAATCGGTGGTGGTGCCCAGGTTTGAATCAGGCTACATGACTCAAAACTATTGTTCTTAACTACAAAATTGCACTTCTGTACACACAATGGAAAAAATTGCTTGAAAGCTAGAAAAATATCATACAAATCAATCCAAAGATGTAAAGAAGGAAGAAGTCCATGAGCAGACCCCTCCCTTTTACACTAGTAAAATTCCACAATATGATGATCCATTCCAATTCTCACTAACCATACCTTGGTTAGAACTGACATCAGAGGAGTCTGAGAACCTTAGGGCTGAGAATTCCACAGCATCAGCAGGGACTTTCCTAAACTAGATAGTGTTTTCTTTCTTTCCTTTTTACACATACATAAGAATGCTACTTCTTACTACCCTAAAGCTTTATGCAAAAAGTTTTATTTCAGATTATTATCTTTAAATATTGACTCACCCAATTCACCAATTAGATAAGCAATGACCAAATGGAATAACCAATTTCACGACCATCACGAGGTTGTCACTTCTCTGAGTAGGAGGGTTGTCCCATGCCACTCTTTACACATAGGAGTCATGGTTGAATCTGTTTTGGGGGATGTTTAAAGTGATGTCAGAAAGTTCATAGCATCTGGTCTCTTAGAACCAGGAAGATTTTAGTTCATGTGTGGGGTGTATGTCCCTGTGCAATATAGATAGACAGATAGACACGTACATAAGAGGAGCCCTCGTGATGCAATGGTTAAGCACTCAGCTGCTAACGAAAAGCTCAGTGTTTTGAACCCACTGCTGCTCCACGGGAGAAAAGACCAGGCAATCTGCTCCTATAAGGATTTCAGCCTAGAAAACCCTGTGAGGTAGTTCTACCCTGTCCTACTGGGTCACTATGAAAAAAAAAAAAAAAAAGAATCAATTCAATGGCATACAACATGGTGTTCTCTATCACCTCATATGCATGCAAAAGCTGGACAATGACTAAGGAAGACCAAACAAGAATTGATACCTTTGAATTATGGTGTTGGTGAAGAATATTGAATATACCATGAATTGCCAGAAGAACGAACAAATCTGTCTTGGAAGAAGTACAGCCAGAATGCCTCTTAGAAGCGAAGATGGTGAGACTTCGTCTCACATAATTTGGACATGTTATCAGGAGGGACCAGTCCCTGGAGAAGGACATCATGCTTGGTAAAGGAGCAGGTCAGCAAAAAAGAGGAAAGCCCTCAACCAAATGGATTGACACAGTGGCTGCAACAATGGTCTCAAGCATGACAACAACTGTGAGGAAGGCTCAGGACTAGGCAGTGCTTCACCTTGTCATACATAGGGTTGCTATGAGTTGGAACCGACTGGACGGCACCTAACAACAACATATATTATCGTTAGCTGTCGTTGAGTCACCCCTGACTCTCGGCAACCCCAGGATTGGACTGTTCTGATCCATAGGCTTCTCACTGGCTGATTTTCAGAAGTAGAATGCTAGGCCTTTCTTCCTAGTCCATCTTGGTTTGGAAGCTCCGCTGAAACCTATTTAGCATCACGGCAACACGCAAGCCACCACTAACAGACAGGTGGTGGCTGTGCTTGAGGTAATTGGCCGGTAATCAAACTCGGATTTCCTGCGTAGAAGGTGAGAATTCTACTACTGAACCACCACTGCCCCAAATATATATATATATTTCTATGGTGTATATACACACACATATTTTTACATAACAGGCTTTTTTTTCTTAAGTTTAAGGCTAAAAGACAAGGATAGAAAATGAACCGTTGCAATTTTGCCCTTCCTTCTTTCATTTTGAAATATGTACACATCTCTAGCTGTGAGATTATCTAGAATTGTAATATCACTGGCCTCCTGATATTGCAATTAAAATCATACTGGCACTTTATATTATCAAGTGGGAGAAACAAGGCTTATCAGAAACAGAAGAGGAATGTTTTCCTATGATTAATTTAAAGCAAGGATCAGTTCAATCACGGAGCGCTCTTCCCTTTAGAAATCTCTCAAGGCCTGACATGCAATCATTCATCTGTCTTTGTGACTGAGTGTCTGCTGTGCTTCCGGCCCTGAACTAAATTTAATGCCTTGGATTGTGGCTAGGACACGGCAAATGCCCAATTAATATTTGTCGAATGTATGCATACATGAAGAAATGAATGAAAACACAGTATTTAAAAAAAGTCAACACCTAGAAGTTCCTATTTCAAGTATGGACCTAAATATGGTTCCAATGAGGACAGTACTGATGATACTAAAAAAAAAAAAAAAAAACTAGTCAGGCCAAATTCACGAACTTGATCCCCATGGAAGCCAGTCAGCTTTGGTGATTCCAAGCCCCCACACCATGACTTGGTCCCAGCCAGCATTCTCAATGAGCGCCTCTGATCACAAGGCCATCTAAGATGGGTCAGCGTTGAGTCGCAGCTGGAAGAAACAGATTCAAGTGCCTGTTTTCATGGCAGAGATGAAGAGTGCCTCTTTGGGTCCCTCATTTTACGAAATTTCTTAAACTTTTTCTTAACACATTTAAAAACGCTATTTGGGGAAAAGAATTTTAGTTGTGGTGGATATTAGTTACCCACAAACCAAGTTCAAATGCACATAGAATCATCAAGTTTGAGAACTGTTAGAGAGAACTGTCATTTACCTAAATATCCAGGGGCTCTCGGATCTGCACTACCTCTCATGTTTACTCATGCAACATCCTCTACTGAGCACCTACTGTGTGCCAGGCACTCTGACAAGGCTGGAGGGACTTGCTGCAATTCCTGTCCTGCTGGAGTTGATATCCCAGGAGAGAGACAGACATTACAAATATATGATCTTATAGAAACCAAGGAGAGGGCACCATTTGGAGTAAGTAACATGGGACTTTACTTAGTCTGGACACCCTGGTGGTGTAATGGTTAAGAGCTACAGTTGCTAATCAAAAGGTCGGCAGTTTGAATCCACCATGTGCTTCCTGGCAACTCTGTGGGGCAGTTCTACTCTTTCCTATAGGGTCGCTATGAGTCAGAATCGACTCTACAGCAACGGATTTGCTTTTGTTTGTTTTTTTTTACTTAGTCAGGTATCAAGAAAAACTTCCCTGAGGAGGCAGCGTTTGAGTTGAGACTTAATGGATAAATAATTAACTTAAAAAGAAAAAAAAGCTATGATCACCTTGTAATCCAGATAACATACAAATTAAAATTAAATCACCCTGACAAATCAATAGGGAAAATTGGCCTTCACCTGAATTACCCAGACACTGCAATTTGACTTTCTGTTGTGTACTACTGAAATATCAAAAGGAAGACCAGCGCAACTGACAAAATGATTGACCAGAAAACATTTTTGCCTTTATTATACAGACTTCATGAAAAATAATTTTGATAATTCTACCACCCATCTGTCACTCTGTTATACTGTGGTGGCTTGCAAGTTGCTATGATAATTGAAGCTATGTCACCAGTATTTCAAACACCAGCGGGGTTACCTATCAAGTGAATAGGTTTCATTGGAGCTTCCAGACTAAGATAGACTGGGAAGAAATGCCTGGAAATCAACTTCAAAAAATTTGCCAATGAAAGCCCTATTGATCACAACAGAATATTATCCAACTGGACTCAAACTTGCAAACAATGTTGAAGATGGTGCAGGATCAGGCACAGAATGGTGAAAATCAGGTTTCATTCTCTTATACATTGGGTTACCATGAGTCAGCGAGTGCTGACTTGATGGGAGCTAATTTTTTAATAACAATATTGAGCAGATTCTCCACTTCAGTTGGTCTACATCCAGTTTTACTATCCAGCTTAAGATTTATGACTTGTTAATAGGTCAAAATTTTGAGGCGTATTTCTCCAAAATTCTCCACAACCAACATGGTAGACGATTCCATCATCAGTCATTTACTTGCTTGCAAGATGTCACTCAGCCTTCCCCATAGACCAGGCTCCACTGCTACACTGGTCTATTTGACTTCACCGTCATTTTGCTGTGTAATTACCCAGGCATTCATCAAGATGACAAAGGAAATAAAAAAAAACCCAGTCCCAAAGCTGTGCTAATGTCAATGAGCAAACAGATCAAAGCAGTAAACAAACCAGGTTCACACTGACTTGTAATTAACAGAAAAACAGAGGCGGAGGAAGCTGACGATTTGCCAAGGACAGGATTGAATTTTCCTCCTGGTCTTCGAAAATGTTGATATTTTCATCTGCTCATCATTTCTACATGTCTTATTTTCACAACTTGTTTAACAGCATAAATAACTGCCTAGGGCCAAGAAATAACTGCAATATCATCAGGACTTATTTAATTGTTACTCTTATTCAGGAGATATTGTATCTACCTTCATCCTCTGTGAAGTGTCTAGATCACATAAAATTCACCACCTTGTGAACTCACTATGCATGAGAAGGACTTGAAGAATATGTAGTATTCAGAGTGTACTCTGCTTCAAAGGCCCCAAGGAAGCTGCTCCCTTGTCTCTGATCCCACTACCGTTGGCAGATACTCCAGCAAAGGATTGCAATTATTTGTTTGCATGTCTACCTCTGTAAAGGGCTCACGAGCTTCTCAAAAAATAGTGGCTCATTCACCTCCGTAGCCCCAGTACCTAACACAGAACTGGGCACAAAATTCCATTAAACAGAGTCCCCTAAAACTGTATTTAATAGAATAGATTTAGACTAGGTCCCTGGGTGGCCAGGCTGGTAAGAGCTCTGAATGCCCAGCAAAGGAGTTTGGGCTTTTCCTGGCTACTAATTATAGCATTAATCCTCATTATTGATGGACTCCATATTTATGCATTTGCCTACTTGCTAAAATTTATTTATAACCCAAAATCAATACTCATGGCACTTTCATGACGCTTTGCAGACAGACACAGGGTGGTGAAAAATTTGAGTTGCCCAAGCTCACATTCCCAACGAGGCCAAGCAAGGCAATGCCCTGCCTTCTTGTTTTGAGTCTCTTACTGTAAACAAGTGTCCTTTTTGCCATATATTTAGTGTCAAGTCTTTCACAATTTATGTGCTCTTTGTTGGTGTATCACCGTTTAAATGGTCCCCAAGTGTAGCACTAAAGTGCTGTCTAGCGTTCCTAAGCACCAAAGGCTATGATATGCCTTACAGAGAAAATACATGGGTTAGAGAAGCTTCATTCAGACATGAGTTGTAGTGCTGTCGGCCATGCTATGTTAATGAATCGACACTATTTACTAAATAAGGTGTCATTAAACATAGACACACATTTGGTTGACAAAAATGTTGTGACTAGAGGTTCGCAGGATGGAGGAATGGTTCAAATTCACTAACTCAGTGTTTGTGGTGACATAACTGCAGTAAATAGTGAGAATCAAATGTATTTTTATCGTACTAAGGTATAATTTACATATAATAAACTGTACCCATCTTCAGTATAAAGTTTGATGAACTTTGACAATTGTATATGTCCATTTTTTGATAGAGGGCCAATAAAAAGGAGGGAACCCTCAAGTAGATGGATTGACACAACAGCCAAAACAACAGACTCCAGCTTAACCAACGATCATGAAAACGGCACAGGGCCAGGCAACACTTTATCCTATTATACGTGGGGCCTCCATGAGTCGGAGTTGACTTCATGGCAACGAATAACAACAAGGGAAGATTTAAATGTGTGGAAGTGCCTGGCCCAGAGTAAGTCCATAACCAAGAGTGGATGAGGATCCTTTTAACCACCCCACAATCATGATACACAGTATTCCTGTCACAGCAGAGTTTCTTCACCATTGAAGACTTTTAAGCAAAAGAGTGGCACAGTCAGATTCATGTTTCGGAAAGATCATTCTGCAGATGGAATGGAGAGTGGGTGGATCAAGGGGGACGAGATCTTCAGTCTGCGATGCGTGTAGCAAGATGGATTCATCAGCAGCCAACCACTTCAAAACACTCCCGGGAACATTGTTAACTCTCAGACTTTGTCAAAATGCCAAAAGGAAACAGAGCACAAAACAGCAAAACTGGTTTATGTGAGTTAAGCATTGGGCTCTTGGCAAAAGCAATAGATGGCTGCTTGATCAATAGAACCACAGCAATCCATACGCATCACGAGGAGGGATGATGACCGTTAGAGCTGGGGCTGCGTGTTTTATGATTATAGGCACAGCCTCTTAGATCCATTCCAACCAACTGCTCTGAGAAAATTAGCTGCCAACTTGATACACAACCCAAACCAGCAGAACAGGCTAGCGTAAAGTGTTTGGCATCAACTGCAGTCCACTGCACAGGGTTAGGCTCTTGCTGGAGTCCTCAAAGCAGCAGAAAGGCAGCCTGGCCCAGATTCAGGTGTTCAAGATCATGACTGGCACCAGCATGGTGCTTTTACCAGCTCCAAAGATCAACACCCAAACTCTTTCTGCTCAAAAATAATAATAAGAGGTTAAATGTGAATACTACTTAACAATGCATTTTACATAAGTTAACTGGTTTAATTATCTTAACAACCTTATTAGGTAAGTACCATCATTATCGCTAGGAATCTCTGGGTAGTGCAAATGGTTAAGCATTCGGCTACTAACTAAAAGGTTGGTGGTTCCAATCCACCCAGAGACATCTTGGAAGAAAATCCTGGAGATCTACTTCCAAAAGATCACAGCCATTGAAAACCCTATGGAGCACAATTCTATTGTGACACACACAGGGTCACCAGGAGTCACAATCAACTCAATGGCACTTGATTTGGCTTTTTTTTTTGCGGGGGGGTGTTGTTTGTTTATTTTTATTTCTGTTTTAGAGGCGATGAAATCGAGCCACAGAGTTGTCTAGCCACTTGCCTACAGTCACACAGTTAGACAGAGCCAATGGTAGAATTCAAACTCCAGGAAATCCAGCTCCGAAGACCCAAAGACCATGCTTCAAAGTCCTTTCCATGGCATAATGGTTAATGTTTCACAACCAAAGTGATAAAGATTCAAATCCTGGTTCTGCACTTAACCAGTTGCATGACCTTGAAATTAACCTCCCTGAGCCATAGTTTCCTCATCTGTAAAATGGGTAAGGCCACCGTGAAGATTTAAATAAAGTGCCTGGCACAGAGTGAGTCCATGACAAAGAGTGGATGATGTCCATCCTCAGATGAATGGATAAACAAAATCTGGTATATCCATAATGTAGAATATTATTCGGCTATAAAAAAGAATGAAGACCAATATACACTACAATGTACATGAACCTCAAAAACACTGTGCTAAGTGAAATAAGCTAGACACAAAAAGGTCATGCATTGTATAGTTCCATTTACATGAAATAGCCAGAATAGGTAAATTCATAAATACAGAGAGCTGATCAGTGGTTGCAAGTGGCTAAGCGGGGAAGGAAGACTGGGGATGATTGCTTAATAGGCATGGGAGTCTCCTTTGGGAGTGACGAAAATATTTTGGAATTAGATAGACTTGGTGGTTGCACAGCATTATAAATGTACTACATGTCACTAAATTGCACACTTTAAACTGGTAAATTTTATGTTATGTGAATTTCAACTCAATAAAAAAATCCATCATAAAATAGAACAGGTGTGATAATATGTATCTGGGAGCCCACAAATTCTCTTTATTCCAAGACACAAATCATTCAAACTTCAAAATGCCAAAAAAAAAAAAAAAAACTGAATACTAATGAAATTTTTTAGCTTTAATTAAAGCTTTTTGTTATTATTATTCTGTTTCAATCGGAAAAACTTATTCGTTGTCATGCACTGTTCTACTTTCTAGGAATGTAACAGTCAATGTAAGAGGAAAGTTCCTGACCTCAGGGCAGGGACAGATTTTTTTCATGTATTTTAAGTCAAATTTGTATAATGTTACTCACAATTTTTTAAATTCTAAAAAGAAGCAACACATTTATCTCTAATCCAAACCAAACCAAACTGCTGTTGAGTCGATTCCAACATATAGCAACCCTGCAGGACAGAGTAGAACTGCCCCATATTGTTTCCAAGGCAGTAAATCTTTACAGAAGCAGACAGCCACATCTTTCTCCCTCAGAGCAGCTGGTAGGCTCAAACACTGACCTTTTAGTTAGCAGCCAAGTGCTTAACTACTATGCCACCAGGGCTCCTTTTTATCTCTAATAGGGTTGCAAAAATAATCTAAAAACAAACAAAATCAAGTATCTTTTTCTTTGGACTTGAATTATACCAATTTCATATATTGATACTTCAATCTCATGAGAAATCTACTTAATAAATTAACTCATTCATTAAGCTTTTTTGGTGGTCAAACTCTTTCAAAACACGGGCCTATGTGGACAAATTAAATAATAGTAATAAAAAATTAGTCTTTGATGATTAAAAAAAAAAAAACACTGGGTTAAGTTAAGAAGCAAATCACCGGATGGTCTCTACCAAAAAAAAAAAAAAACCATTGCCATCGAGTCAATTCCAACTCATAGTAACCCTGTAGGACAGAGTGGAACTGCCTTATAGAGTTTCCAAGGAGTACCTGGTAGATTTGAACTGCTGACCTTTTGGTTAGCAGCTATAGCACTTAATCACTATGCCACCAATGTTTCTAGATCGTCTCTAAGATCCTTTTAAATCTTGTATTTTCATATTCTTTCAGTCCCTTATGAGTAAGTGGTGATCTTTAATAACATGAAGGTAACAATTCTCTTGAACTTCTTTTATATTTCTCTCACAGTCAGTCCTGTTTACACTATTGACTTACCCAGTGAAAACAATGGGCATATTAAGCAAGAGGAAAATTCCAGGTTCCTCCACGACCTGCAGGTGAATGGATGCCTAAATGGCTCTTTCTCACCTCTCAGCTCAAAGGTGACCTTCTCAGAGAATCCTTTCTGACCATCCTAGCTATAGACGCTCCCGTACCCTCTCCTGCCCTTCCCTGTCTTTTATTTCTCCATATCACTTCACACCACCTGAAATGATCTTATTTATCAGTTTCTTGTCTGTTTCTTATGCATTAGAAGGTAAGCTCCATGAGGGCTAGGGTCTCGTTGTACTTTCCCCATTGCATTCCCATCAGCCAGAACACTACCGACTACATATTTGTTGAGTGAATCGATGAATACCAAAACTGGTGTATTTCTTTGAAAATATCTCTCCCCTCAGCTGGAGCTAGGAAAGAAAAGGATGTACCTAGTCCTAAATTCTCTGAAGTAGTCTGTAAAGCGGCATTGGAGTCAGGGGGGTAGGGATGGTCTTGCATTCGTTCAGTCACTGGACAGATGTTTACTGAGGAACTACTATGGGCCAGGTACTGAGCTAGGTGCTGGGTACAAGGAGGAGAGTAAAAAGGCATAGCCCAGGCTCTTAAAGAAGGCATTATTGCACAAGCTAAGGTTGGAATATCTGTAAAGTATGCACTGATGGATTACTTCAAAGGTATATAACATATGTAAAGCCAGTAGCACAATTCCTGGAACGACATAAGCACTCAGTAACATAGGGTCGCTATGGCAATGGGTTTGTTTTTCTGTTTGTTTTAACTGACGGAAAGAAGGCCTGGTGGTGCAGTGGTGAAGCACTCAGCTGCTAAAAGTCAGTGGTTCGAACACACCAGCTGCTCCGGAGAAGAAAGATGTGGCAATCTGCTTCTGCAAAGATTTACAGACTTGGAAACCCTATGGGGCAGTTCTACTCTGTCCTACACGGTTGCTATGACTTGGAATCGACTTGACAGCAGTGGGCTTGGTTTTTTAACTTATGCAAAAGATATGATAACAACAATAATGAGGATACTACTTCACATGCAGAAAGATAAAGTAACCTCTTACAGACACCAAGTGAGCACTAAATACTCATTGAGGTCATTTTAAAAGTATCAGTAATCTGTCCCTGGGCTAACTAGGAGAATTCAGTGTAGGTTCTCTCCGCGGTGTCCAAGACTAGTGATGTGGTTTACTTTAATGTCAAAAGCTTCAGCCTTGCTGTCACTTACATTGTTAACAATCTACCCAGGACTTCTGATTCCAGGGAAGATGGAGTGAGTACACTCTGCCCTGTATCTTCCAGTGATTACAACTAAAATCCCTGGACAAACCAGATAAAACAACTATATGAGGGCTCTAAAAAGTAAATAGCAGCAGGTGGACTGAGGAGGAAAATAAAAACTCAAGGAACAACGAATACACAGTGGCTTTCCTGGTTTATTTTTTAACTCTCATTTCTCCCAGTTAGATTTCAGGGCAGCCTAAACCCCAGAACAGCAGAGCAGGCACAGACAGAAATATCTCCAAGAGAAACTTCCTTTTTCTGGGCAGTGAGGTGGGCAGGGGTGGGGAGGTACCTGTAAGACAGAGGATGTGGGAGGTTCCCATCTTTTTCCTTCTTTAACGCTCCTCCACCTGCCCTAAGGAAAGCCCCAGGCAGGAAGTTGTACCTCCATAGCAGTCCCAGTAGTGTCAGCCACAAAGGCATCAAAAACTCTGAGAGAAAATCCTTCTCTTTGAGCAGAGAAATGGAGAAAATGGGCCCCTGAAGCCTGAAGAGTATGGGATGTAAGAGGAATCCCCATTATTTCTCTCTCTCTCTCTCTATATATATACCCTTTGCCATTGAGTCGATTCTGACTCATAGCAACCCTACAGCACAGAGGAGAACTGCCCCACAGGGTTTCCAAGGGGAGCCTGGTGGATTCAAACTGCCAACCTTTTGGTTAGCAGCCATAGATCTTAACCACTACGCCACCTATATCATGCAAAAGGTTGATAGTTCGAGTCTACCCAGAGACACCTTGGAAGAGAGGCCTGGCAATCTACTTTCAAAAAATCAGTCATTGAAAACCCTATGGAGCACAGTTCTCTAACTCACATAGGGTTCTCAGGAGTGGAAATCAACAGATGGCAACTACCTTAGTGTTGGTTGGTTGGTTGGTTGGTTGGTTCTGTTTTTTTCTTATCTCTCTGTTTTGCCCCAGAGTAGACCCATTCACATAAACTATTCACTGTGCATGTTGTTGCTAGCTGCCTTCAAGCTGACCCCCGATTGATGGCAAACCCATGCACGCAAGATCAGATGGTTATGATCCTTAGAGTTTTCATTGGCCGACTTTTCAGAAGGAGATCACCAGGACTTTTTTCCTAGTCTGTGTTAGTCTGGGAGTTCTGCTGAAGCACGTTCAGCATCACAGCAACACCAGGCCTCCACTGACAGACGGGTGGTGTCTGCACATAACGTGCATCGGCCGGCAATTAAACCTGGCTCTCCTGCATGGAAGATGAGAATTCTAAACTAAACCACCACTGCCCCTGTTCACTGTGCGGGGAGGCTAAAATCCCAGATTCCTAGTCAGAGGATCAGAAGTAGGGGGCACTAGGAGCCCAGAGTACGGGGGCAACCACAAAGAAGAAGGAGCTGGCAAAAGTGATCCTCTATATCTAAGTATGAAGTCCTGGGCACCCTCCCAAACTGTGTAGGTACATAACTGATGCAATGCACTGTAGCAAAATCTTTAAAAGCTGAACTACAATAGAGACCGTCACCCAGGCCCCAGACTCACCCCTGAGTGGCACACATGCAGGGGAGATCCAAAAAGCAGTGCAAAAGCATTGAAAACTAAGTTGACATTACAACCAGAGTTGACAGAATGCAGGCCAGAACTCAGCAATCTGAACCTTACCTAGTTAATTGTCTGCTTTAAGAAAAATAAATAAATAAATAACATTCCCTAGATGATTTAACAGAGCCTTGATATTCATAACATAATATTCAAAATGTCTAGAATATAGTCTGTGGTAGGCTGAATAATGGCCCCCCAAAGATGTTCACGTCCTAATACCAAGTACCCAGGAATATGCTTTCGTACATGGACTTTGCAGGTGTGATTAAGCGAAGGATCTTGAGACGGGAGATTACCCTGGATTATCTGGGTGAGCTCAATGTAATCCCAAGAGTCCATATATGAGGGAGGCAGAAGGATCAGGATCAGACAAAAAGGAGATGTGATGACAGAACCAGAGATTGAAGTAATGTGCTTTTAAAATGGAGGAAGGGACCACAACCCGGGGACCTTTCTAAAAGCTGGAAAATGCAAGAAAATTCATTCTCTCCTGAAGCCTCCAGAAGGGACGCAGAACTACCAACATCTTAATTCTAGATTTCTGACCTCCAGAACTATAAGCAAATAAATCTGTGTTGCTTTAAGCCACGAAGTTTGTGGTAATTTGTTACAGTAGCTACAAGAAACTAATATACAATTTAAAATTCCTCAACAAACAAAGGAAGAGGAAAAAACGCAACAATTTGCAAAGGAAAAGACAACAGATAGCGAACCAGAGATGACCCAGATTTTAGGATCATCAGACAAGGGCTTTAAAATAGCTATTGTAACCACGCTCCATGATGTCAAGGCAAACACTCTTTAAATAGAAAAAAAAAAAAAAAAAAAAATTGCAGTAAAGAAATAGAAACTACAAAAAAAATAACCAAGTAGAAATTTTAGAACTGAAATTAAACATTTCCTGGATGGACTCAATAGAATAAAGACGACTCAGGAAAGAGTCAAGGAACTTACAGATAAATGAAGATGTAATATATAAGAAAACTACCACATAAAGGGGAAGTATAAAGGACCTATATGATTTTAAAGTTCCTAAACTTCCTGTCAAGTGATTAAAAAAACATTAACTCTAAGTAGGCTGTGAAAAGATAGATATGTATATTGTAATTCACTACAGCATTCACACAGTAATTCTTTGAAAAAAACTACACAGAAATATAATCAAAAATTGAACATATTAATTAAAATGAAACATTAAAAAAGGTTACCAAAATAGAAGGCAAGAAAAGGGAAACAGGGGTGAAAAGCAGAGGAAAAAAACAAACAGAAAACAATGATAGTAAAACGGTACCTCTGAACCCAACCGTAACAACGATCACATTCATGCAAACTGGATTTTTTTTTTTTTTTTTTTTTGGTCTAAGACCATCAGTTAAAAGGTTGTAAGACTGGATTTTTTATAAAGACCCAACTGTGTGCTATCTATAATAATCTACCAGAAGACATAAAAGTACTGCTTTTTGTTTGGAGTGGAGAAGAATACCAGAGGAGAAAGAAATAGCTGGGCTGCTAGAACTTTTGAGATATTTTTGCATGCTGATCCTGCCTTCAAATGCTCTTGTGTGGCTCTCCCCTATCAGCTCCAACCTCTACCAAATTCTAAGTTTCCCACTTTTTCAAGGTCAATTATTTCCTTATCAGCATCTTATCTAGAACCATTTTTGCAAGGTTTCCATTGTGTCCTAGTTCTTTTATTATCACCTTTGCTCAGAACAGAGTTCTCCCCACTTGTGCTATTTTTAAGCATCCTTTATCCTGGGTTCCTTGTTACCCGTTAACAGGAACAGACTTTCTCACTATTTCTCCACATGTTCCCTCTGTGAAGAAACGCTTGGCCTCCCTGGGCCCATACTGGGCATTGCATCTTTTGCAACCCACTCATTTGTCTGATTGGTTCCTGCTTTGTTATTCCTCCATTTGCATAATTTAAGTAAGCTCCTTTATAATTATGTGCTCATTAAACTCGTTAAGTTCTGTTCACAGCCTTGGCATAGAATCCATGCCCTTAGGAGCCCTTCTCCTCCTAAATCTGTCTAATTTTATCTTTAGAGAGAGCAGTGCCATGCCTTGGGCTATGAGCAGAAGAAAATGAGAGACAGTGTGACCTGAAGATGGACCACTTTCTTCTCAGGTTCGACTCCTATGGTGACTTTAGGGACCTTACATGCTAAAATGAGTCCTTAAAAAAAAAAATAGGTGTGCTCCATTTCTTCTTCTTTTTTAATAATAAAAACCACATAAGAAGATAAATCTCCCATAATCTCACAATTAATAAAAAGTAAAACACAAAGAAAAAGTCTCCTCTCTCCCATGGAATCTCACTCCTAGAAATAACCACTATTAACAATTTTACCTTGGGTGGTGAAAAAGTTAAGCACTTAACTACTAGACGAAAGGTTGGTGGTTCAGATCCACCCAGAGGCACCTCAGGAAACAGGCCTGGTGATCTGCTTCTGAAAGGCCACAGCCTTGAAAACCCTATGAAGCAGTTCCACTCTGCATGCATGTGGTCGCCATGAGTCGAAATCAACTCAACGGCAACTAATGGCAAGAACAATTTTTACCTTTGAATGCTCTTGTGTGGCACTCCACTGTCCAGTTCTATATCAATCTATATGTCCATACATATATAAACGTATCTACTTCTATGTCTGGAGTTCCTAGGTGGTGTAAACTGTTAAGCACTCGACTACTAACCAAAAGGTTGGCAGTTCAAATCCACCCAGAGGCACCTGGAAAGAAAGGCCTAGCAATCAGTTTCCAAAAGGTCACAATCATGAAAACTCTATGGAGCACAGTTCTACTCTGCAACACATGGGGTCGCCATGAGTCAGAATCGTCTCAAAGGCAAGGGGTTTGGTTTTTGCTTTATCTATGTCTAGTCATATATAAACATCTCCACCTATATGTCTATGAGTACATTAACATATCCACCAACATGTCTATATATATAAACATATCCACTGATATGCCTATGCATATATGAACATGTCCACTGATATTCTTATACATGTATGAACATATCACTGATATGTATATACATATAAATATAAACATAAAAGTTTTTAATGAGTTTGTATTCAATCTTTTGTTCTAAGAGTAGCTTTTTCATGTGCTGGTAGGTCATCATGGTAGGCAGAAGTCTAAGATGGTCTCCCAAAATTCCCAGCTCTTCCTGTACACACACCTTCTCCCAGTTACTCAGTTGAACGTGAATCTAGGTGTCTCTTCATGTGCACACACCTTCTCCCAATTACTCAGTCGAATGTGAATCTAGGTGTAGCGGTAAAGGGATTTTGCAGGTGTAATTAAGTTAGAACTCTCCCCAGTTGAGAACCAGCAAGGAAATTGGACCTCAGTCCTACAGCCACAAGGAACTGAATTCTGCCAAAAACAAGGATAAGATTGGAAGCAGATTTTTGCCCAGTCTTCAGACAAGAACTCTGTCCAGTTGATACCTTTCTTTCAGCCTTGTGATACTCTGAGCAGAGAATCCAGTCACTCCAGGCCATACTTTTGGTCTACAGAACTGTAAGCTAATAAATAGGTGCTGTTTTGACCTCCTAAATTTGTGGTAATTTGTTACACAGAAATAGAAAATTAATTCAGTCATATACAGCTTTCCAAATTAGTACAAATAAATGTTTCAACTTCTTTTTAAGACTGCATAATATTATATTGTTTTGCTATTATTTTGATGTCCCAGAATATATTCAAACATGTCTCTATTTATAGAAATTCACCTGGGTCCTATTTCTTGTTATTTTCAAACAACCCATCAACAAACATCCTTATGCACTTGTCTTGGTATATCTGCACTGTTTTTGTGAAAGACAAATTTCTAAACGTGGTTTTATGTACCAAAGGGCATGTGAATTTTTAACTTATATAGTTATAATCCAATTAACCTTCAAAAATCTTGAATTAATTTACACTTCCAAAAGCAGACTTCCTATTTTCTCACATCCTCATTAGGTAATACTATTATCAAAAGTTAGAATTTTTTCTGAAAAAGAAAAAAAATTAATCCATTGTTTAACTTTTCATTTCCATGACTACCTATGTAAATTTCATCATTTTATCATGCATTTGTACATCATGATCTGTGAACACTCTGGTAATTTGAGATTAGACTGTTTGCCTTCTTTAATTTCTATGGGGTCTTGTATAATGGAAAGACTCCCTCTTTGTCTGTTATAAGAGATGCAAATACTCTCTCCAAGTTTATTAATTGCCTTTTGATATTTAAAATGTGTCCTTCCCTGTGAATTCATTTTTAAAAAGTTTATGTTGACAAAGGTGTATTTTCCTTTATGGATTCTATGTTTCACATCTTGCCTAAGAAAAACTCTCCTATCACAAAGTTATTAAAAAATTTTTTTCAATATTCTACTCCAATTTTTTATTATTTTCAAGTTATAATTTTTACCTTCATCATTTTTAACCACTTCATTGAGTTGTAATTTGCATACCATAAAATTCACCCATTTAAGCCTATGGTGTGACAAGTGGTAGTAAATGTGTACAGTGTGCAAGCATCCCAGAGTGCAGTTTTGCAACACTTCCATCACCCCCAAAATGTCCCTCACTCCCGTATGTAGTCAATCTGTCCCCATTCCAGCCGCCAGGAAACCACTGATCTCTGCAGCTTTACCTTTCCTAGACATTTCATATAAATGGAATCATACAATCTGTAGCCTTTCATTTAGCCTAATGCTTTTTAGGTAGGTACACTGTTGCACTTACCAGTAGTTTGTCTCTTTTTGTTGCTGAGTAGTATTCCATTGTATGGATAAAACACATTTTGTCTAGCTACTCACAAATTATTGGGCATTTAGATTATTTCTAGTTTTTGGCTACCCTTTAGGATTAATTCATCTGAAATTTATTTTGATTATGAGGTTTGAGGTAGGTATCTATGTTCTTCTAAGGGTAATAATTTTTCCATCATTACTTAATGAATAATACACCCAATGACTTGAATCACTACATTTATCACACATTAACCTTCCATTTATATTCAAATCTATTTCTGGGCTCCCTCTTCCATTTCACTGATTAATAGTCTGTTCTGATCCTAGTAGCTTTAGGATATATTTTAATATCTAGAAGGGTAAGTTCCTTCTATTTTTTTTTTCCTTCAAAATCTTCTTAACCATTTAATCACATTTACTATTTATTTGCTATTAAATTTAGAATCAATTTTCCAGTTCCCTACCTCTCCAAAAGATAATATCATGGTTCTTATCAAAATTGTATTAAATGTTTTCATTGATTTTGGGAGAATTTTTATTTTTATGACATTAATCTTCCATCTGAGAACATGGCATGTCCCTTCATTTATTCCTTCTGCAATATTTCTATCCTTCTGTACAACTTCTGCATTTTCTTCATATAGCTATTTGTCATGGATTGAATTGTGCCCCCCAAAAATATCTGTCAACTTGGCGAGGTCATGATTCCCTTGTATAATTGTATGATTGTCTACCATTTTATCTTTTGATGTGATTTCCCTAAGTGTTGTAAATCCTATCACTATGATGTAATATGATGGATTAGTGGCAATTATATTGATGAGATCTACAAGATTGGATAGTGTCTTAAGCCAATCTCTTCTGAGATATAAAAGAGAGAAGCAAGCAGAGTGACATGGGGATCTCATACCACCAAGAAAGCAGCACCAGGAGTAAAGCATGTCCTTTGGACCTGGGGTTCCTGCGCTAAGATGCTCCCAGACCAAGGGAAGACTGACACATCACAAGGGCCTTCCTCTAGAGCCGACAGAGGGAGAAAGCCTTCCCCTGAAGCTGGTGCCCTGAATTCGGACTTCTAGCTGACTGGATGGTGAGAGAATAAATTTCTCTTTATTAAAGCCATCCACCTGTGGTATTTCTGTTATAGCAGCATTAGATGACTAAGACACTATCATATTTCTAATTTAATTTTTTAGATACTTCAAAGTTTTTGTCACTAATTTTTCCATTTTAGTTTATAAAACATTTTTGATAGTGGAAAAGGAAAAGGTTTTGGCATATTTATCTTGTCTCTAGCTAAATTCTCTTACTAGTTATAATAGTTTTTTAATTCACTCCTAGGTTTTCTAGGTATAAACTGATGCCAAAAGCATACACTGACACTTTTATCCTTCTCCTTTAATAGTTAAATGACTAATTTTTGTTTATTGTTTTCCATGACTTAGAACCTTCAAAATTCTATTGAATGATATTAGTCATAGCAAGTATTCTTGTCAAATTCGAAACTTGAACGGAAATGCTTTATACCATTTAATACAATGCTGTTAATATTTAATAAATGTCTTTATCTTCCTCTGAAATTTTCTTCCATTCTTATTCTACTTAATGTTATTTTATGAAGAATGGTTGCTGAATGGTAGAAAATACTTCTCTGTGTTCTTTTGATTTAGCCATATGATTTTTCCTCCCTCTATTTTGTTAGTGCAAGCATTTGGCTAGACAGACTTCCCAGTGTTGAAACGTTAGGGCATCCTTTAAACAACCACTTTGGGCAGGGCAACTCTTCCTTATGTAGACAGATTTTCTGAGTACCTGGAAACTACATTTTCAACTCTATCTCCAAACACTCAGTAAATCATTTTAACTTCTTCGTGTGGCTAGGATTTCCCTGTCTGTAACTGGGTGTGCACTTGAGGGAAATAACTTTGTGGCAAAGATAACTTTTGCATTTTCCTCTTCTTCAGCTTTGGTCCAGACAAATGGAGTCTACATTTCTCTGCTGAGGAAATATTAAATAGGTCTCCAGGTTAAAAGATAAGGCATCGGTGGTTCAGAGGTAGCATTCTTGCCTCCCATGTGGGAGAACTAGGTTCAATTCCTGGCCAATGCACCTCACGCGCAGCTACTACCCACCTGTCAGCAGAGGCTTGTGTATTGCTATGATGATGAACAGGTTTCGGTGGAGTTTCCAGACAAAGACTAAGGAAGAAAAGCCTGGCAATCTACTTTTGAAAATCAGTCAATGAATCCCTATGGATCACAACGGTCCATTCCTCAACTCATCCTGGGGATGGCACAGGACTGGGCAGCATTTCATTCTGTTGTACATAAACCAGGGGCCGACTCAATAGCAGAGAACAACAACACAGGTTAAAACAGGATAAAAACTATAAATAAACTCAAAATCATTGCCAGCTTTTCTTTTCAAACAAAAGTCAACAAGTCTTTCATAGCACCCTTTGCTTCCTTTTGAAAGCACTTTTTCTATGCGATTACTGATTAATATCTGAACTTTCTCCTAGACTGTAAGCTCCATGAGGGCTGGCACCTCCTGTTTTGCTCACCATTGTGTTTTCAGAAGCTTGCACAGCACACCCACTCTGTGGATGCTCAAAAAATACCTACTGAGTAAACAAAGTTTCAAAAAATCTATCTAAAAAAGGTGAAGTTATATGATTCCAAGAAAAGGATTCTAAGTTAATTTTCCATTCTCTGTGTCTACAGTGTCAAAAATAATTTTTAAACTGTATTTTTGAATTACTAAGTGTTCAATATTCTCAAGCACCAGAAAGAAAATTATAACATAAGATATGAATCTGTTGGCCAAGAGTTGCAGCCAAGGGTCTTCCAGTCATAAGACTGCTCATCCAAACAGCCTAGGGAAAAGATTCAAATTACAACCAAAAGCCAACCATGTCTGCCTGCTAAGTCCAGATCAGAGAGGCCAAGCTACAGGGCTGAGAGGCTGACGTGGTGCTGCAGAGGTCTGTAAAGCAACATCAAGCAAAGGGGTAAAGTACCTGAGCTCTCGAAAGTAGCCAAGAAGTCTGAGGTGGTCACTGTCTCACAGTGGCCTGGGGGACTGATTTCTAATGCTCTTAACAAAAATAGCTCAAGTCTATTTACTCGCCTCACCATGCCAGGTCACCCAGTATCCCCTACCCAAATCTTGGCAATTATCCTTCTTTTCCCCCACTCCTCACATTGAATCAGGCATGGAGGCTGTCAGTTGTATCTCTAATGATCGACCTTCTGTGCCCCACCCACCCCCACCCCACCCAACTACGGTGACACTGCTCCCACACTCTACCTGTTCCCACTGGCTGTCCATGCTTGCATGGAGGCTCCTTGCCCTCCCACCACTGTGACGCCAATCCATGCCTATGTGGAGAGCCTACCTCACTTATTTGGGTAGGACTGCCTCCCTGTGACTTCAAAGATGACCTGTTCTGCTCTCCAAGGGTCACACTAACTGCTTGTGCCAATATGGAAGGACCATGCTGTCTCTCAAGAGCTGAGGAGGGATCCTGACCACATGACACCTGGCACCTCACTTCACGAAAAGGACCTGCTCTCACACCTCCAAGTAATCCTCTAAGGGAAGACATACATGCCTAATGATAGAGGACCCCTGTGTGTGTGAGACAAACCATACCCACCAGTGAGAGGAAATCACACTCAGCCAACCAGCAGCACCAAAGCCATACATAGGCCAATATCACAAAAGAAAAAAATTAAAATAATACAAAAGCAGATAGGCAACATAAACAGAAAGAGAAGAGGCTAAGGTCTGGATATATCAAAACCAAAAATAAATAAATAAAGACAAACACACAATCAATAAAGAAATATATAAGTAAATAAAACAAACCTTAATGTCTTAAAGACATCAGCCAATTACAAATTATATGAAGAAACAGGAAAACATGGCTCAAGCAAGTGAACAAAGTAAAGGGACTGAAAAGCTCTCTGAGGAAGAACAAATAGTGGAACTACCTGACAAAGACCAAAAAACTAGTATTAAGGCTCATCAAAGAGATCAAGGAAAACACAGAAAAAAACTATAAAGATGATCTCAGGAAAACAATATGGGAACAATATGACAAACACAATAAAGAAATAGAATCCTTAAAAAAATAAACTAGAAATTCAGAAGCTTAATAATATAACAGAAATGAACAACTCAGTGGAAGGACATAGCAGTAGGATTGAAACAATGGAGGGAAGAATCAGTGGAACAGAGGACAAAACCCTTGATATTATTCTGTATGAAGAATAAAAAGAAAAAAGATTGAAGAAAAATAAAGAAAGCCTATGAGTTATATGGGACACCATCAAGAAGAATAATATATACACATATTAGAAATCCCAGAAGAGGAAGAGAGAAAGAAAATACAGAAAGAATTTTTAAAGAATAATGACAGAAAACTTCCCAAATATCATGAAAGATGAGGTTTTTATCCAAGAAGCTCAATGAACTCCATGTAGAAGAGATCCCAAGAGAAAGTCACAGAGACATATTATAATCAAACTTTCCAGATTGAAAGACAAAGAAAGAATTTTGACAGCAGCACGTGAAAAGCAAGATATCACCTAAAAATAGCACCAATAAGATTGCACGTTGATTTCTCGTCACAAACTATGCAGGCAAGAAGGCAATGAGACGGCATACACAAAGCCCTGAAAGAAAAGAACTGTCAGCCAAGAATTATATATCCAGCAAAACTGTCATTCAAAAATGTGGGAGAAATTACGACATTCTCAGATAAGCAGAAAGTAAAGGAATTTGTAACCACCAGACCACCCCTACAAGAAATATTAAAGGAAGTCCTTCAGATAGAAAACCAAAGGTAGAGACACATGAAAAGCATCACCCTGATACCAAATCACAACAGCAAAATAAAGTTAAAAGTAATTACAGGGAATCAGGGACAAAAGTTGTAATAGACGACAGCATCAAAACAAAAGGGAGAATGAATAGTGCAGGTATAAAACATCCATAAAAATATAATAAACTGTTTTAAATGCAGGATGTTAAATGTGAACCTCATGGTAACTACAAAGAAATTTAATAAATTTACTTGCCAAAATAAAGAAGAAAAACAAAATGACTTAATAAACACATAAACAAGAGTAATAAACGACAGGAAAAGAACACCCATGTACTAAAAGAACTCAGCACAGAAAGTAAAGAAGAAACCATTAATGCCACAAAAAAAAAGACCATAACAAAATAGCTGCAGTAAATTCTTCTCTATCGATAATCACACTGAATATAAATGGATTAAATGTACCAGTCAAGAAACAGAGAATGGTAAAACGGACTTAAAAACATGACCCATCAATATGCTGCCTACAAGAGACACACCTTATCCACAAAGACATAAATAGGTTAAAAATCAAAGGATGGAAAAACAACATACCAAGCAAACAATAACAAAAAGGGGAACAGGAGTGGCAATATCAATATCTGACAAAATAGACTTTAAGTCAAAATCCATTATGAGAGACATAGAAGGACATTATATAATGATGAAAGGGGCAATTCACCAAGAAGACATAACAATGATAGATATTTATGCATCCAATGCCAGAGCCCCAAAATTTATAAGGCAAACTCTAACAGAATTAAAGAAAGAAATAGATCTACAATAGTAGATTTCAATACACCATCTTTGACGATAGAATAACGAGAAACAAAATAAATAAAGATACATAAGACCTGAATAACTCTCTTAACCAACTGGACCTAACAGACATACAAAGAACACACCACCCAACAGCAGCACAATACACATTTCTTCTCCAATGCACGTGGAACATTCTCCAGATAGACCATTATTTCAGTCCATGAAGCAAACCCCAAGAAATTTTAAAATATCAAAATCATACAAAGCATCTTCTCTGACCATAGCAGTATAAAGCTAGAAATCAATAACAGGAAGAATAAACAAAAATATATATGGAAACTAAATTACACACTATTAAAAAACTATTGGGTCATAGAAGAAATCAACAAAAAGACAAAACAATCCAAGTAAAAAAAATGGAAAAAGGACATGAACAGACACTTCACCAAAGAGGACATTCAAGTGGGCAACAAACACATATAAAGATGTTCACAATCATTAGCCATCAGAAGGATGAAAATCAAAACTACAACGAGATAATCATCTCACTCCTGCCGAAATGGCACTGTGTAAACAAACGAACTAACAGAAAACAACAAATACTAGCAAGGATATAGGGAGATTGGAACCCTTATCCACTGCTGGTGAGATTGTAAAATGGTACAAACACTATGGAAAACAGTATGGTGCTTCCTTAAAAAAACTGGAAATAAAACTGTCTTATGATCTAATAATCCCTCTTCTAGGTATATACCCTAGAGATCTAATAGAAGGGACACAGACATACCCACACATATGTTCATTGCAGCATTATTCACAATAGCAAAAAGATGGGAAAGAAATGAAGTGCCCATCAACTGATACATGGACAAACAAAATGTGGTACACACATACAATGGAATACTATGCAGCCATAAAGAATGATGAGTACTCAAAACATCTGACAACGTGACAATCTGGAAGACATTACACTGAGTGAAATAAGTCAACCTCAAAAGGACAATTATTGCAATGATCTAATGATCAACTCTATTCAGTCTTTGCCATCCAGACAGCCCCTGCCGGACGCAGCCTCACTTCATTTCTTTCCTACTTTCCTATAACCAGAACAGCCTAGGTCCTAGAGGATACCTTTGGCTAAATGTGAAAAAGGGCCAAGTAGCTAGAAAAAGGCACTGGGTCACACAAATGGTTAAGTGCTCCGCTATTAACCAAAAGGTTGAAGGTTCAAATCCACCCAGAGGGGCAGCAGAAGAAAGCCCTGGTGACCTACTTCCCAGAGACCAGTCATTGGAGAATCCTAGGGAGCACAGTTCTGCTCTGACACAGGTAGGGTCGCCATGAGTCAGAACCAGCTCAACGGCAATGCTTTTGTTTTTGTTTTAGTTAGAAAAAGGTGCCCTTCTAAGTAGACTCAGCCCCACCAGTACATGGCCTAGAGGTCGGAGGTGACTTTGTGGAAAGGAAGAGAGAGATAAGGAAAGGAAAAAGAAAGGCCACCAGTCCTCCAGACCAAATCAGCCCCTGCTCACCTGCTTGACTGGGCACCTTTGTGCAGGTCACTGACTTTGAACTGCACTACTCACCCTGTGTAGAACAGCGTCCTACCTAGTCTCCCCACCACTTCCAGAATTCTTCCTTCACGCTGCGCCAAAGTGATCTCTCTACAAAGGAAATTTGACCACAGTCATTCATAGTTTCCCAATCACTGGCAGAATAAGGTTCAAATTCCCGAGCCTAACCTGCAAGGCCCTGTCTGCTGTTCCCTGAATTCACCAGCTCTCTTCCAGTGTGCCTTTGAACATGCGTTGTCTCAGCTCTGTTTTTACCTGACAACTTGTATGTATCCTTTGAGTCTCAACTCAGGTGTCATCTCCCTAGGATGTCTTCTCCAATCCTCCCTGGCTGGGCTGTGTATTCTTCTTCTACATTTCCAAAGATCCTAGTGCTTGCTCCCAGCCTATCTCTTCCCACCCCTTTGGGGTACTCACAGAGTTGGCAAGCCCTTGTACCCCAATGGCCTGGATTAGAGAGTTAAATTTGGATTAAGAGAGTTAAGTAACTTTCCCAAAGTCACACAACTAGAAAGGGGAAGAAAGTGTGTTCAAACTCATGCCTGTCACTCCAAGCCTGTGCTTCTAACCACTATGTAATGATATCTAATGATATCTAGGGGTCCCTGAGTGATGCAAATGGTTAATGTGTTCTGGAGCTAACTGAAATGTTGAAGGTTTGAGTTCACCCGGAGGCACCTTGGAAGAAAGACCTTGAGATCTACTTCCTGAAAATCAGCCATTGAATACCCTATGGAGTACAGTACTACTCTGACACACACAGGGTTGCCATGACTCAGGGTCTACTCAGCAGCAACTGGACTGGAATGATATCTAGTCAGAAAGGCACACAATCAAGTTCTTTTTATGTTTTTAAGCTGTATTATCCAGGCTATAGGAAGTGTCCAGTGAAACCTCAAGAGACTTCTTTAGAAAAGTCATCCAAGTTGAATCTTTTCTGAATCCACATCTAAGGCCCCCATCACATGTATTAGGTGAAGCCAACATGCTCTGCTGACCTCAACATCTGGACCAGAGATTGTAAGTGCCTGGGCCAGAGGCCAGCATGTCACAGGAGGACATGAGATAGGACAACTGCTTCTAAGGAGGCTTTGCATAAAACTGTCCAATGGGGGCATTCCATACAGGATGATGACAAACTAACCAGGTCAATACCCCTCTTGGGAAGCATTCAGCTCAGTGCACATAAGCTGGACTGGCAGTAAGGCCCAAATGAGGTCTAGAATGAAGAAAAGTCATTTCTCCAGGCCAGGAGACCAACACTGTGGTGTGAGAGCAGCTCAGAATCCTTGAGTATCTCAGCTGGACAGAAGCAGAGGGACCATGGAGTCCAATCTCCCCTTTCCATGTGTGAAGCAACAGAGGTCCAGAAAGGGAAGTAGAAGAATGTGGACTTGACCAAATCCTCTGGATCCCAACCTAGTGCTCTTCACCTGCACTCCCAGAACTCAACAGACCTAGAACATCAGAGAGGACAGTCCAGGTAGAGATAAGACAGCACCTGGTCTGTTTAAAGTCATGGAGTATGTTGAGGCATAACCAGGGGACAAGGCAGATAGGACTCAGGTGTGGTGGGCACCGAATGCCAGACTAATGAACTTGTTCTTCATACTACAGGCAGAGTAGATGAGAGTATGGATTCTTGATCCAGATCCCGGTTCAAATCCTGACTCTGCCACTTACTAGCTCTGTGATCCAGAACAAGTCAATTGACCCTCTATGTATCAGTTCCCTCCTCCCTAAAATGGGACTGACAATAGCATCTACTTTACTTCACAGTGGTTTTGCAAGGACTAAATGAGATAAAATATGCAAAGTGCTTAGAAGAGAGCCCAACATATTATCAGCACCAAAAAAAATTTTTTTTAATTACTATTATTCATCAAGAGAGAGTCATGAAAAAAGTCTATGTTCTAAGATTGTTACTGGTCAAAATTATCCTGGAGCCATGGAGAGATGAGGAAAGTGTTAACATTTCCTCCATGTGGGAAGGAAAAGGGAGAAGAGAAAAAAGGGGTGGGGAGCAGAACAGCTGGGTCTCCCTACGGGGTTTCAATTCCACCCCTCCGTGATGTAGAAAAGGAGCCCTGGTGGCACAGTGGCGAAGTGCCCAGCTGCTAACCAAAAGGTTGAATCATAAGTTCTAACATGCCAGCCACTCTGCAGGAGAAGGATGTGGCAGTCTGCTTCCGTAAAGACTACAGCTTTGGAAATCCTATGGAGCAGTTCTGCTCTGTCCTGTAGAGTCTCTATGAGTCAGAATCGACTTGACAGCAATGGGTTTGGTTTGGCTGGTGATCTAGAACATCTCTTCTGATTTCATGCCTGTTTCTTGGAAACTTGCACAGATGAGCTAACGGAGAAACCACTCTTTCTGTGCATCTCAAATGGTTTTACACCTGCTTCCTCAAAGACAAGGAGTGCCTGTGTGGTGCAAACTGTAAAGCGCTCAGCTACTAACCAAAAGGTTGAAGGTTCAAATCTACCCAGAGGCAGTTCAGGAGAAAGGCCTGGAAGATGACTGCCAAAACATCACAGCCATTGAAAAACCCATTGCAAAAAGTTCTACTCTGAAAGGCATGGGGTTGTCATGAGTCAAAGTTGACTCCACAGCAATGGTTTGGTTTGGTTTGGTTTGGTTTGGTTTGGTTTGGTTTGGTTTGGTTTGGTTTGGTTTGGTTTGGTTTGGTTTGGTTTGGTTTGGTTTGGTTTGGTTTGGTGTGGTTTGGTGTGGTTTGGTGTGGTTTGGTGTGGTTTGGTGTGGTTTGGTGTGGTTTGGTGTGGTTTGGTTTGGTTTCCTCAATGACATGCTTTCTGAAGCCTCCGTGGAGTTTGTTTGACAGGGATGGAAATAGAGAAAAGGAGATCTTTCTTGAATCCTACTGTATTTCCAAGCTCCTCACTCCATATTCTTCATTCGTGACCTCCAGTTTCCAATGAGCACTGGGCCTTCCACATCCCCTGACCACGGCCTTTCTGAGCCCACAGCTGGAAGTCAGGTACAGCTATAAAAAGGCTGGGGCAGGGATGACGGGCTTGTGCCTACACCTGTTTATCTGAGGCTTTTCATTCCAAATAAAGCACCTGACCTAATGCTTTATGTAAACAGAGAAATCACAATTAGCAGCCTGCATAAAGGAAAGAGAGTTCTCCGTGCAGCTCATAAACCAGAGAAGCTTGTCCCTGAGAATAATGGGCTAAAAGCATGTCCCACCCTGGAAGTTTTCCAGGCAGCATTTGAGGTACTGAGAGCTTGTGGGGATTTTGGTTGTCATTCCAGCTCGATAATGAGTCTCTACCTATCTGACTTTGCCTTCAACTTGAGATTTCAGGGAAGGGTTGAGCGCTTGACTCTGAGTGTTTCAGCCAGGCCAGTGGCCATAAAGGGTGGATAGTCTATAGTCATTAGCACAGTCTCTTCTGAACATCTTCCCATCACTAAACCAGTTTTCATCAAGTCAATCCTGACTCATGGTGACCCCATGTGTCAGAGTAAAACCAATGGCTGGTTTTTCAGAACCAGATCACCAGGCCATTCTTTCAAGGTACTTCTGGGTAGACTCAAACCACAAGCCTTTCGGTTAGCAGCTGAGCACTTTACCCATTTGCACCATCCAGGGACTCCTCCTATCACTAACGTGCTCCACTCTACTGCAGTTTCTTCCCCCTTACCCTTGTCTTCAGCTACTGGTTCCCACCCTGTCCCAGCCATTTTTTTTGTGGTTTTGGCTTGATTTTTCTGAGCTTTGACTTGTCTGATGCTTAGAAACTTCTGTAACCTTCAACTCCAGGGATCATTTAGCTTCTGGGGTCTGTGTAGTGTCCTCTGCCATAGTCTCAATACCAGTTTTCCAGTGTGTAGTGTGCCCAGAAATGCTGGCACCAGAAGTGGTTTGGGGTGGTACACGACATAGTGGTAATACCAAATCCTGGCCTGAGGCTCTTCTTCTTACTCTCTTTCATCTTTCTGATTATGTCAGGGACAAAGTCTTGATTTGATGCTGATTGTGATATGATTTAACACCTTTCCGACATTAGCTAATGCCCCCTTTTTTCTTAAAAAGACAAGGCAATCTTCAAGCGCAGAGCCTTTGAAAGGCAATCGCTGAGAAAGAAAAAATGACACCGTCATCATCTTGTTTCTTTTTTTTGTGGATACTCTGCAATTATGCAAGTGATACTGTTTTTTCCTTTTATGGTAGTGATTAAAGGCTTCATTTTGTAAAATATTTATTTAAGTACAGATGTGAATCACTTCTTGAGAAATTAAGTAGACAGTAGTACATGGGATACGTCGCATATGGAAAAATCAGGAAGATGGAGCCCAAGAGACTCAAGGGAAGGAGCAGCACCCCATGTTATACAGCCTCCCAAGTGTGGGAAACCCCATCAGCTGTGGCGTCGGCAGGGCTGCCAGCCCCACTTAGCTGCTCTCCAAACACTGCTAGTGGTTTCTGGTTCGTATCCAACAGTTAACCAGCAACCAGTTGTCACCAAGTCAGCTCCTGGTGACCCCACGTGTGTCAGAGTAGAACTGTGCTCCATCGGATTCTCAGTGGCTGCTGTTTCCAAAGTAGATCACCAGGCCTTCCTTCTCAAGCACCTCCGGGTGAATTTAAACCTTTCGGTTGGCAGTTGAGTGCCTTAACCACTGTACTACCCAGGGACTCCATACGATAGTTACAAGGTATCTGTTGACAAGCTTTAGGAAAATTGAAGGGCGCTGACATATAAACCACCACATTCATCTCAAAAGAGCCCCCAAAGTTTTGACAAAGTAAAAATTAGCTCAGACTGAGAAAATAAAAAACTGCTTGTCATTCTGCAGACTGGGATAACAGGTCAAGTTAAAGGCAGCCGAAAAGTAATAGAGAATAACATCTCTCTCAAGGACACACAGCATGTTATAACCCTCCTATTTCGAGTAACTACTGCTTTCTTACATTCTGAAAATCCTTGTTCTCCAAAATCAGAGACTATCAGAAGCGTTGCTGTTTGAAATTATATCCGTGAGCCAGAAGCACTCCTGCCTGGAGGATCTAAGATACTTTGACACAGAGAAGCAGCCTCAATTTCCAACCCAGGCGCAGAGTTTCACATAAGGGGTTTCTGAACACAGCATTCACATTTATCTTAACCTTGTCGTTCCCAAGGAAACAAGAACAGGTGTCTACTCTAAGTCCAGACCTGAAGTTGACCCCTTACACCCAGCCCTGCTTTGTTTTGAACCTTTATTTACATTTTTCTTAAATGCCACCCATTTTCCAAATTCTATAGTAATTCCGTCCTTTCCTCTGTTTGCTGGAATTCCCCATTCTTCTCCTGCAGGGTCTCCCTCATCGCGATGGGCGGATACACCTGACTGTGTACTCAGTGGTCTTGGGCTGATTGGGCCAGGGCAGTTTCTATTTAACTTTTGTTATTCCCGCTTTCCTTGGTTATTGTTTACCTTTTTGGTAGATAGATAGATAAATAATAGATAGATAGGTAAGTAGGTAGGTAGGGAGACAGACAAAAAATTCACCTCTTCGGGGCTATTAGAGCAAAATTATAAAGCTGCAATATAACTTTTCTCTAGAAACCGCCTGTTATTTAGACTCAACTTTTCTGTTTAAGCATTAATGTTATGGTTGGTCTAGTTTGATGGTCACTGCTTTATTTTGTTTGAATTATGAGTTTTGACCTTGATCAACATCGTGAGTAAAAACACAAACTTGAATTTCCACAAGTGCGCTTGACTTGATACATGTTCCTCGTCAACAAGGGGCAAAGTTCCACACTTGTTGTGAGATGCAGGGTCCAAAACGCCACCCCTGCTGAGCCGCCTGGTCTCAGGTCCCTGTCTCCCTGCAAACATCCGCCCACTCTGCTCACTCCCAGCTACTCCACTTGCCCACACCTGAGGCTCAGACAGGATGTTGCCACCTGGTTGGCCACAGCACAACTATTTCAGTCTCACAGAACCGAATGCCCAGGACAAAAAATATGATCATATTGGTTCCCTTGGGTCAAGTATCTACTCCTGAGCTCATGAAAGCAGACATGATGGTAGGAGCACAGACGCCTACTTCTCCATTCAGTGGGGCTTTGGGACAGGGCAATTCCAAAGACCGGGGGCACTATGTACCCATTCCTGGATTAACTCCACTAGCAGAAGCATAAAAGAGAGCCAAGTTTTACTTGGAACTTATTTTTCTCTAACTCAGGTATTAGCGGCTATCTAACTATGCTTCAGGAAGAAGCATCAATAGGTCAAGGTCATGGTTCAGCCCAGCACATTGCTGATAGTTGCCATAGAGTCGGCCTCTGGACTCATAGCGATCCTGTGCACAAGAGAAGGAAATGCTGCTTGGTCCTACACCATCCCCATGATCAGTTGCATGTCAGACCACTGTAATCCATAAGGTTTGCATTGGCTCATCTTTGGAACTAAATTGGCAGACATAAGCTGTTTTGATTTGTTCAGCAACATGACACCAGGCTCTATCGCCAGCTGCATACACCTGACTCCAGAGAGGGAGAAGAGGTCAGAGGGTCAGTCCAATATATTCCCCTACAGAAAAACAACCTTCTGCCACACACGCTCTGTCTGGCTGTGAGTCAGAACACGGAGAGGTACGTAATTCTACCATTATTAATTCATACATTTGAAAAGGTCATCTTGCTGTGGGGAGCAGCCCATACCAAGGTAGGGGCAGAGTTTTATCATCAGGCAACCCTGGGCATCACACAGAACTGCACCATTTTCTAGCCATGTGACTTGGGCAAATCTCCCTCCCTGAGCCTGGATTTTCTCACCTTTGAATGGTGGATAGTACCACCTTGCCCAAGGTTGACTTTAAATGTTACATAAGAAAATGTGATCCATCCTCCCTTTTGGCTTCAACCACATCCAGGATGAAGAGACTAAGAGCCTTGAATCCAAACGGTGTAGGCTGGAAAGTCAACAGTTCAATCATTAAAGATTCTGTTCACAGGGTTCTCATTCCTTCTTTGGTAGATTGTTTGTTCCCAGAGAGAATGTCATAAGAATGTAAGTTTCTCTTCTGAGAGAAGTGTTCAAGGTGTCAAAACACCTGAGACTTAGAATCAATCTCCAGCTTAAAATTTTCAAAGATAAAAAAGCATGTGTTGGGGTGGTTCGGTGGTAGCATTCTCACCTTCCATGCAGGAGACCCGGGCTCCATTCCCAGCCAATGCAGCTCATGCACCGACAGGCACCACCCATCTGTCAGCGGAGGCCTGGGTGTTGCTGTGATGCTGAACAGGTTTCAGTGGAGCTTCCAGGCCAGGAAGAAAGGCCTGGTGATTTACTACCAAAAATCAGCTAATGAAAGCCCTGTGGATCACAATGGTCCAATCCTGTCGTACATGAGGTCTCCCTGAGTCAGAGGCCGACTCAACAGCAGCTAACAACAATAACAACTGCAATCCAGTAGAGGTTTTCTGGAAACTAAGTTTCTATAAAATGCATGTATCGAACATCTAAGCACTTTGCCACACCCTATGTGGCCAACCCTGTGGATTGGTGTAGCTGCTGATGCCACAATTCATCCACAGCTTCTCATTCTACCACTTCAGAGCACTTCCCAGGCCCCTAAGTCCAGCACCAACATCGCTTTACCTGTGAATGTTCTCTGGCCAAAGCCCACTTTGCCTGCTCACGGGCAGGACAGAAGTGCCAGGGACTTAAACACATCCAGCAGCTCTCCACCAATGACTGCCAGGAGTGGGGTAACTCGGAGGTGTGGTTTTGCACTGGCTCCCAGAGTTGCTTCCACAGGATTAAACTACAGCTGCCCACAGTGGCCACTGCCCCTCTGTCCATCTGTCATACTGTGGTGGCTTGTGTATTTCTATGATGCTGGAAACTATGCCACCAGTATTTCAAATACTAGTAGGTTCACCCATGGTAGACAGGTTTCAGTGGAACTTCCAGGCTAAGACAGACTAGGAAGAAAGGCCTGGAAATCTACTTTCAAAAATTAGCCAATAAAAATCCTATAAATTCCAACAGATTATATTGTCCAGTATAGTACTGGAAGATGAGTCTCTTACGTTGGAAGCATTCAAAATACACAGTGGCTACAACAATGGATTAGAGCATACTAACAATAGTGAAGATGGCGCACGACCGAGTAATGTTTCTTTGGTTGTATGTGAGGTTGCCATGAGTCAGAACCAACTTGACGGCAACTAACAACAACTCATAGTGGTAGCCAGTTTGACAATGCTCTCTTCAGTGGGTTCTTTACTTCTTTACCTCACTGCCTTGCTTTTTTTTTACCAGGGTTTACTCACCACCCAAATAAACTAGTTACATTTGAATCTTTGTCTGAAGGGTCTTAGGGCCTGCTTTGGAGTGAACCCAGACTAAGGCAGGTTAACCCAACAGCATCTCCACCCTCCTTTTCCCTTCTTGTCTCTCCCCACTGAAGCTGGAAACTCAGTGTTTGCTCTCCCAGCTTCCTTTGCAGTTATAGGTAGCCATGTGACCCAAAACTAGTGAATGAGACATAAAAAGAAGTCCATTGGAGAGACAAGGGTTCTGAAATGCTGGTACTTCTTTTTAGAGGGAGAAAATACAAAAAGAAAGCTCTTGTCTTTTCCATTCTACCTGCCTTAAATGCTGAGATGATAACTGGAGTTTCACTCCACTATCTTAGAAACACTTGAAAGCTGGACAATGAATACGGAAGACTGAAGAAGAATCAATGTCTTTGAATTATGGTGTTGGTGAAAAATACTAAATATAGCATGGACTGCCAGAAGAATGGATAAGTCTGTCTTGGAAGAAGTACAGCCAGAGTGCTCCTTGGAAGCAAGGATGGCTAGACTTCGTCTCATGTTCTTTGGACATGTTATCAGGAGGGACCAGTCCCTGGAGAAGGATTTCATGCTTGGTAAGGCAGAGGGTCAGCGAAAAAGGGGAAGACCTTTGATAAGATGGACTGACATAGCGGCTGCAACAATGGGCTCAAACACAGCAAGGACTGTAAGGATGGCACAGGACCAGGCAGTGTTTGGTTCTGTTGTATACAGGGTCACTATGGGTTGGAACCAACATGACAGCACCTAACAACAACAATCTTACAAACATAAGGAAGTAATATCCCCTAAATATCAGCAGAGTCGCCATATGGTGGACAGGTTTCAGAAAAGTTTCCAGGCTAAGACAGACTAGAAAGAAAAGCCTGGTGATCTACTTTCAAAAATTTGCCAACAAAAAATAGAACTACCATATGATCCAGCAATCCCACTCCTCAGAATATATCCTAGAGAAATAAGACCCTTTACACGAACAGATATATGCACACCCATGTTTATTGCAGCACTGTTTACAATAGCAAAAAGATGGAAGCCACCAAGGTGCCCATCAACGGATGAATGGATAAATAAATTATGGTATATTCACACAATGGAATACTACTCATCCATAAAGAACAGTGAGGAATCTGTGAAATATTTCATAACATGGAGGAACCTGGAAGGCATTATACTGAGTGAAATTAGTCAGCTGTAAAAGGACAAATATTGTATAAGAACTTGAGAAATAGTTTAAACTGAGAAGAAAACATTCTTTTGTGGTTATGAGATGGGGGAGGGAGGGAGGGTGGGAGAGGAGCATTCACTAATTAGATCATAGAGAAGAACTACTTTAGGTGAAGGGAAAGACAGCACACAATACAGGGGAGGTCAGCACAATTGGACTAAACCAAAAGCAAAGAAGTTTCCTAAATAAACTGAATGCTTTGAAGGCCAGCGTAGCAGGGGCAGGGGCCTGGGCACCATGGTTTCAGGGGAATTCCAAGTCAATTGGCATAATAAAATCTATTAAGAAAACATTCTGCATCCCACTTTGAAGAGTGGTGTCTGGGGTCTTAAACGCTAGCAAGCAGCCATCTAAGATGCATCAATTGGTCTCAACCCACCTGGATCAAAGGAGAATAAAGAACACCAAGGATACAAGGTGATTATGAGCCCAAGAGACAGAAAGGGCCACATGAACCAGAGACTACATCAGCCTGAGACCAGAAGAACTAGATGGTGTCCAGCTACAACCAATGACTGCCCTGACAGGGAACACAACAGAGAACCCCTGAGGGAGCAGGAGAGCAGTGGGATGCAGACTCCAAATTCTCTTAAAAAGATCAGACTTAATGGTCTGACTGAGACTGGAAGGACCCCGGTGGTCATGGCCCCCAGACCTTCTATTGGCCCAGGACAGGAACCATTCCCAAAGCCAACACTTCAGACAGGGATTGGACTGGACAATAGGTTGGAGAAGGATGCTAGTGAGGAGTGAGCTTCTTGGATCAGGTGGACACTTGAGGCTATGTTGGCATCACCTGCCTGGAGGGGAGATGAGAGGGTAGAAGGGGTTAGAAGCTGGTGAAATGGACACGAAAAGAGAGAGTGGAGGGAGAGAGCGGCCTGTCTTATTAGGGGGAGAGTAACTGAGAGTATGTAGCAAGGTGTATATAAGTTTTTATGTGAGAGACTGACTTAATTTGTAAACTTTCACTTAAAGCACAATAAAAATTATTAAAAAAAAAAAAATTTGCCAACAAAGACCCTATGGATCACAACAGAATATTGTCCAATACAGTGCTAGAAGATGAGCCCCCTAGGTTGGAAGGCCCTCAAAATATACAGTAACCACAAAAATGGACTCAAGCATTCCAACAATGTGAAGATGGTGCAGGACCAGACAACATTTTCTTCTGTTGTACGTGGGGTCACCATGAGTCAGGCCAACTTGATTTCAACTAACAACAAAGTCCTATAATATTTGCCATCCGTCAGAAGACTAGTCCCCAGAATCTAATTATTTCCTCCTACCCGCTACGTTTTTTTTACCCACTACGTATATATTATTTTGAGATATTACCTTTCCTTTCCCCATTCAAGCAAGTAGTGGGCTCTGCTCACTGATACCGAGGAGAGGCATATGGTAGACCAGAACTTAAATAGACTGAAATTGTTTCTGGTTTGTGTGTTCCAAAAGCCCAAGGCCTTCAGGAAAAAGATATTCTGTGCATGGACTGAGTGTCTTAAGGAACAGAAGGGACTGTTGATCTGGCCCGACCGAAAAGAGATTGGAGCCCTCGTGCTGACTCACCTCTCCCCTGCCCCCCGGGGCTGGGGGAGAAGAGCAGAAGCAGAGAATGGAGAGAGGTCTGTGGAGCAGAGACCTATACCCTGCTTCCTGTCACGCCCTGCTTGCCTACAGCACTGTCACTAGCCATTGACAAGACCCAGGGGAGGAATGGTTACAAGGCATGTCTGGGCAGCCTGAGCCACTGGCATTTCTGCAGAGATTTGCATCCACCTATCTTCTCAGGATAGGGGCGCTGGTTGAGCAATGGTCAAGCACTCAGCTGCTAAACAAAAGGTTGGCAATTCAAACCCACCCAGAGGCTCTGCAGGAGAAAGACCTGTTAATCTGCATCCATAAAGATTACAGCCTAGGAAACCCTATGGGGCAGTTCTACTCTGTCATATACACAGTCGCTATGAGTTGGAATCAATTCAACGGCACACAACAACAATGGCTTCTCAAGAAGGTCCCTGGGTGGTGTAAATGCTATGCACTTGACTATTAACTTACCCAGTGATTCAATCCCACCCAGCAGCACCATGGAAGAAAGACCTGGTGATCTGCTTCCGTAAAGACTACGCCCAAGAAAACCCTATGGAGCAGCTCTGTTTGTAACACAGGGTGTCATCATGAGTAGGAATCAACTCAACAGCAATGGGATTTTGGGTTTTTTAGCATCTCAGGGAGCTATAGAGGATGTCCAGAGCAGAAGGACCCCTACAGGAAGGGACAGTGCAATTTTCAGTGACAATTTTATGGACTGGTAAGCCCAACACTATGCCAAGGAGGTTAAATAGGCCTGGGTAATAGGTTCAAACTCCTTTAGGGGCAAAGGCAAGTTGAGAGTTTAGGGATGAAATGTTTTCCCACACCTAGCACTAGCCACTTTACTGTTATGAAGCCAATTAATAAAATAAGACCAATTTACTTTTTCAATAAATATAAGTTCCTACTGTTACTTTATGTTAAGGTGTAATCCATACTGAAGGCTGTGGTCTCTGATCTTCATCAGTAAGTGCTTCAAGTTCTCTTCAACATAAAGAAAACAAAAATCCTCACAACTGGACCAATAAACAGCATCATGATAAACAGAGAAAAGATTGAAGTTGTCAAGTATTTCATTTTACTTGGATCCATGATCCACACCCATGGAAGCAGCAGTCAAGAAATCAAAAGATGCATTGCATAGGGCAAATCTGCTGTAAAAGATCTCTTTAAAGTGTTAAAAAGCAAAGATGTCACCTTGAGGCATAAGATCCACCTGACCCAAGTCATGGTGTTTTTAATTGCCTCATATGCATGTGAAAGCTGGATGATGAATAAGGAAGACCAAAGAAAAATTGATGCCTTTGAATTATGGTGTTGGCAAAGAACATTGAATATATCGTGGACTGCCAAAAGAAGAACAAATTTGTCTTGGAAGGATTAAAACCAGAATGCTTCTTAGAAGCAAGGTTGGTGAGACTATGTCTCACATACTTTGGTCATGTTATCAGGAGGGATCAGTCACTGGAGAAGGATATGATGATCGGTAAAGTAGAGGGTCAGTGAAGAAGAGGAAGACTCTCAATGAGATGGATTCACACCGTGGCTGCAACAATGGGCTTAAGCATTGTGAAGATAGCGCAGGACTGAGCATATTTCATTCTATTGTACGTGAGGTCGCTATGAGTCGGAATCAACTCGACGGCACCTAACAACAATAACAATTGTTCCTAGGCATTGGCTACATAAAATACAGTCCTTGTTCCTAAGAAGCTTAAAGTCTAATGAAGTAAACACTCACGGTTAACTTATAGACTCACATATTGAGTTACATGTCTCAGAAGCGTCCCAAACATTGCACGAGTTAATCCTGACAAAGAGGTCATTTTGTATCCCATTTATGGATGAGCATACAATACAAGACTCAGAGGCTAAGTGACTTGTCAAAGATCACACAGTCACAATAGGGTGATATCAAGATTCCAGCCCAGATCTGATGGCTTTCAATGGACAAATAATTTCCACTTCGCTCACCTTCCTCCAATGCCCACAGAGAGCCCAGAGGGTGCCCATGGACACTTTACATCTTGCTATTCAAGATACATGTTTCCTAAAGTCAGAATCAGTACATCTGCTAAAGCTCTAGGTGATTTCCGTGAAAACCAATTGTATTCATCACACCTTGAGGGAAAGCAGCAACTTCCAATATGTTCACATTAATTAACACAGCAGAAATAGGCTGGTGTTAATTACAGAGTCTTCCCAGTTAAAAATGAGGACTAGGCCAGCAGTCAAAGAAGCATCGGCTCCACGGACTAAGGTGAGAATAGGAGGGGAAGGCTGCATTGGGTTCTTGCCTAAGAGTTACCTCTCTGTTGAGAAGCAAAAGGCTTGGTGGCCTCAGAGTCATAAAGGTTCTCTCAGCTTTGGCCATGTTACGTCTCTCTCTAAAGTATGGCCCTTGGCCTCTAGAAAAGATGTGTGCATCAATTATTAAGAAGAGCTTATATCAAAGAGGAAGGAAAAAACTGCATGTCATTTTCCTAGCGTTCAAATTTTTTGCCGTTTATTACCACCATTTGTCTATTTAAAGAAGAATGAGCCAATGCTTCTAAAACACACACACACAAGAGCTTCAGTTCAAGAGCTGGAGAGATATTGGGCAATATATTCTCCAAGATCAAGAAAACATGCATTTACCACTGAAACCCCTGAGAAGTTTCCTTTTTCGGCTTCAAGCCTGCCAAGAAAAAGTGTACTTAAGATTGCTACATCCCTAAACCACCTCAGTCCTGCATTTACCCTTCCATTCTTTAAAATAAATATGACAACAGCTAAGAACCTCACCTTGTTCCCTCTAGCTAGTTCAAGCAGGTGTATAAACATTTTCTAGCCTCTTCAAAGTCAAAGACTCGTGGTCTGCCTGGCATCACCAACAAGGACTACCTAAGGTAAGTAAAGTTTTCCATTAAAAAGTGAACGTGTAACCCGGATATTTGAAGGGTGGATCAGTCAGTATTCCATCTTCTTCAGAATGAAACAGAAATAATGTCTGGCCAATTATCACTCCCCACATGAATAGGACATTGTGCTTTAAAGGATACAAGACAGGGAAGACCATGAACTTTCCTCCCAGACAGAAGGTAGAATCTTGGGGAATCCACAGAATCCTCCTGATAGAGCAGATTTTAATACCTCCTGCTTCAATGGTCTCGAGACCCGGAGATGCATTAGAATCACGTGGAACATATATCTGAAACACAGACACTTTTGAGCCACCCAGACATACTGAATCATCTCTAATAAAACCCAGGCATCTGCATTTTGATCATGCAGTGATTCTGACGTGCAGCCATATCTGGGA
Organism: Loxodonta africana; assembly: GCF_030014295.1. Lineage (NCBI taxonomy): Eukaryota > Metazoa > Chordata > Mammalia > Proboscidea > Elephantidae > Loxodonta > Loxodonta africana. The sequence goes on from NC_087354.1 coordinate 24,964,948, forward strand.
ACCTCTCCTCAAAGTAAGAATCCCCACTACAACCTTCCAACCAAGGGATCTTTGCTTCAATGCTTCTTGCGAGAGAGTGCCCACTATGGACCGTTGACACCCAATCCATCCCAGGACAGCAGTAACTGTTGGGAAATCGGCCTCCCTGAAATTCCTACCCACCAGCCCTGGTCTTTTATGTAAGTAAGAGGGACCTCGTTCGTACTTACAAAGATGCAGATTTTTGCCACTTACACCTGAGAAACCATATAAAGAAAAATTTACACCCAGATCCAAAGTACAGCCTGTGAAAAAATAATGGTAAATTGTAAAGTTTATTTTTATCAAAAATGATTTGTAGTGAATTAGGTTGAATGCAACACAGTTTTAGAGCAGACCTTACTGTCCTGAACTGGAAAGTTCTAGAAGCATAACTGATTAAGAGTACGATGGAAAGAGGGCAGGATTTTAAATGACACCTAGGTTGGATCCTGAATCATCCATTTACTATTTGATTGGCCTTAGACATATTATTTAACCTCACTGAACTTTCCAGTTTCTTGGAGAATTAGGATAAAACCAATCTACTGTGGTTGTTTGGGGTATTAAATGAAATATTGGCCTTCGATAAATGTTGATTCCCTTCCTCTCCTTTCCATTTGTTTTGTTCTTCTGTGTTTAATTTATCATAGGACCTTACTGTTTCTAGATATCACTTGAATCCAATCTTTTCTCTCCATCACTAATACCACCACCTCTATTATCAAAACTGTATTTGTTCAGCATCTCATAATCTAAATATTTATGTTTAGAGGAGAACAAGAAATGAATTATATATTGCTTCTCGGTCTTTTGGCTAAAATCAAGTGTAGAAATGAATTATAGCCCCCAGACACCCTTATAGCTCAGTAATGAAGTCACTCCTGAAGTTCGCCCTGCAGTCAAGGATTAGACAAGCCCATAAAACAAAACAAGACTAAATGGGCACACCAGCCCAGAGGAAGGACAAGAAGGCAGGAGGAGACAGGAAAGCTGGTAACGGGGAACCCAAGGTCAAGAAGGGGAGACTGTTGATATGTAGTGAGGTTGGCAATCAATGTCACAAAAAAATATGTGCATTGTTTAATGAGAAACTTGTTTGCTCTGTAAACCTTCATCTAAAGTACAATTTAAAAAATAAAAAGAAAGAAATGAACTATCATCTTTAGAGCAAGCACCATGTTACGGGTTGAATTGTGTCCCCCCAAAATATGTGTTGAATTCCTGGTCCTTGTACCTGTGAATGTGCTCCTGTTTGGAAATAGGCTTTTCCTTTTATTATGTTAATGAAGTCATCGGTTCTGAGTTATAAAAAAGGCCAGAATAGATGCAGACACACACACGTATACACACACATACACACGCACAGACACACGCACCTACGAAGGAGAGAGGGTGGGATCAGATACCACGTGAGGATCAGCTACAAGCCAAGGAACACCTGGGGCTACAGACAAGGAAGACCCTGATTTGGACTTTTAGCCTCCAGAACTGTGGGAAAATTAATTTCTGCTCTTTAAAGAGACCATGTAAAGAAAAATGGCTCTGAAAAACCATATAAAGAAAAATTTATAGCAGCACTAGGTAATTAAGAAAACCCATTGACCAAATGCATCACCATTGAGTCCATTCCGACTCATAGCAACCCTATAGGACAGAATGGAACTGCCCTGTAGGGTTTCCAAGGAGCAGCTGGTGGATTCGAATGGCCAACCTTTTGGTTAGCATTTGAGCTCTTAACCACTGAGCCACCATAATTCCTTTCAGGGAGTTAACCACCCTGTAATATACTGAAATGCCACTTGGGGCAGAAGAGACCCTAAGAGCACAGGTTATTGCTATTGTTAGTTACCTTGAAGTTTGCCTCCAGCTCGTGGCGACTCCATGCACAATGGGGTCAGACCATTGTGATCCATAGGATTTTCACTGGCTGGTTTTCTGAATTAGATCACCAGGCCTTTGTTTTACTCCGTCTTAGTATGGAAGCTCCACTGAAACATGTGCAGCATCATAGCCACACGCAAGCCCGCACTGACAGATGGGTAGTGGTTGTGCATGAGAACTGGCCAGGAATCAAACCCCAGTCTCCTCATGGAAGTGAGAATTCTACCACTGAACAACCACTGCCCCCAGAGCATGAGTTAGCAGGAGAAAACAATAGCAAAAGAGGTATCGCTAAATTATTCTGCATACGAAATAAAGTAATGAACTAAGCATAAAAGAGAAGCGAGGGGAGGGAAGAAACAGAAGAGTGAGGTGATGGGCACACAACAAAGAAGTAAGAAACAATTAAAACAGGAACACATTTAATATGCACTGCTGTGATGTCAACAAGGAGCCCTAGTGGCACAGTGCTAACCAAAGTGTCGATGGTTGGAATCCACCAGCCACTCCAAAAGAGAAAGATGTGGCAGTCTGCATCCATAAAGATTACAGCCTTGGGGCAGTTCAACTCTGTCCTATGGGGTCCCTATGAGTCAAAATCGACTCAATGGCAATGGGTTTCATTGATATCAATTCACCCCCATTTCTCAAAACTTAAGTACAGTTTGCTACACACAGTGTCCAGCAATCAAGGAACTACACAAGACAGAGTAGCAGACAAGAAGCAGAAGAATTAGGGAGTCAAAGGGGAGATTGTCATGAAAACCTCCATGAGCTGGAAGAAAGCTTGGACTTTTGCACAGAGTATATATAGAATGGAGTATGATCCAATCATATCTGCTCTTAACACCTGGGCTGCAGTGAGATGCCTGCAAAAGCCGCCTACGTCTCTTCCATCTCTGCATTCTTCATGTGACTCCTCTGCTCAGAAGCTCTGAGAGATCCTCTCACTGACAGTGGCGGGACCCTGTGTTCTTTATCGCCAGTTTCTGTTGGAAAGTACCACCTTTCTCATGTATATTCCCCTCTCCAAATGTAACTTCCCATCATCCTCTTAGTAGACGGTATAGCCAAAATGTGACCTCTATCCACAAAAAAAAAAAAAGACTATCTGGCAACTCTGTAGGCTTAAACCTTTAAAAATATAATAATGATGACGATGATATCAACTATTTATTGAGAATCCACTAAGTGCCAGGCATTAGGCTAAGTATTTTACTGATATTTTCTCATCAAATCTTCACAAGAGCCCTGTGAAGTAGGTATTAGTCTTGCTGCATTTCAGATAAGCAAGTGAGGCTCACAGAAATTTATTTGCCCAAAATCACAGAGTTGGTGAGGGACAGGGTTAGATTCAAAGCCAGACCTACCTGCACTCTTAACCAAGTCACCTTGGTGAACTCATTCCCTCAGGAGGCTTGGGACAAGGTTCGAATAACAAACTGCAAAGATGCTACTGAAAACTTCAAGCCTGCCTGAAGAATAACCTGTCCATAGCCTGCAAACTACCCTAGACGATGCCAGCAAAAAATTGGAAAAATTTCAAGCCAAACCTAGAACGGTTCTCAGACAACATCAGTGATTCCAAACTCCAGCTATGCATCAGAATCACCTGAAAAAAAAAACTAACTAAATCATTGCCATCGAGTCTATTTCAACTCACAGCTACCCCAGAGAACAGAGCAGAACTGCCCCACAGGAGTTCCAAGGCTGTAAATCTTTTCGGAAGCAGACGACCACCTCTTCCTCCCTCAGAGCAGCTGGTGGGTTCAAATTGCTGATCTTCCAGTTAGCAGCTGAGTGCTTAACCACTGCACCACCAGAGCTCCTTAGAATCACCTACGAAACCTTCTAAAACTGGAGTTTCTCAAACCTCAATGTAGGTGGCTAAAACAATTCTTTGGAAATTAGAAGAAAAAAAAACTGTATTTTTTTTTTTTAAGATCCCCGTCTTACTTATCTAGTGCTGCTATAACAGCACTGCCAAGAGTAGGTGGTTTTAAAGAACAGAAATTTATTTTCTCACAGCTCAGGAGGCTAGAAGTCTAAATTCAGGGCACTGACTTTTTTTTTTTGACTCTAGGGGAAGCTTCTCTCTCTGTCCATTCCAGGGAAAGGTCCTTGCCTCAGTTTCTGTCACCCTGACATTGGTCAGTTCCTTTTCAATCTCCACGTGGTATCTATCCTTACCCCATCTGTGGTTGCTTGCTTCTGTGTCTAATCTGCTCCTTTAATGTCTCAAAAGTGGTTAGGTTTAAGATACACCTTACACTGACACCGTCTCATTAACATAACAAAGAAAACTTTATTCCCAAACCGGATTGCATCCACAAGTATTAAAAAAAAAAAAAAATTGCCATCGAGTTGATCCTGACTCATAGTGACCCCACAGGACAGAGCAGAACTGCCCCACAGAGCTTCCAAGGAGTGCCCGGTGGATTTGAAAAGCCAACTTTTTGGTTAGCAGCCATGCCACTTAACCACCAGGCTACCAAGGTTTCCTCCACAGGCATAGGGGTTAGGATTCACAATATATACTTTGGAGGGGTCATAATTCAATCCATAACAGCCCCCAAATAATGCAGCCAGTTCCAGAACTGAGATTTTTAAGAAAAACTGTTATTTTACACCACTTTTAGCTTCAAGCTCTACCACCTAAGTGCCTGTAGCACATCTAGCTTCCATCACAATAATAGTTCTATTTTAGGAGAAGTTGGGGGGATGTGTGGGAAATCTTAGCCTTAACATATGTTCATCTGAGGCTGTTCAGGTTTCTTCGTGATGCCTGTGGTCATAAGAAAACAGCGAGACTTCTCTCTCTCCATATGTTTATCAACTCTCGGCAAGGCTGTAATTAACACAGGGTCCATCCTACAATGTTTAATACATAAGTAATAAACAGTCACTGAGACACACCAGAAACTTGTTCAGAACAAGTGCAAGCATGCCTGCAGCAGGAGGAGGCTTTTTGCACCACAGAAACATCTGATCCCTGCCTTAAACCCAGGTCTGGTTAGTTCAGGAAGCCCAGAGGGGAAAAAGAAACTGAACATAGCCATATTCTAACTTTTGAAGGAGATCAAAGAGGACAGACAAGAACAGACTACTGTTCAGATCCCAGGTTAAGTGAGACCAGCCCTAAATGAAGGAGTTAGTGCTAAGGACCCCACCACCCGTCTGTCAGTTTGTCATACTGAGGTGGTTGGTGTGTTGCTATGACGCTGAAAGCTATGCCATTGGCATTTCAAATATCAGCAGGGTCACCCATGGTGGACAGGTTTCGGTGGGGCCTCCAGACTAAACCAGACTAGGAAGAAAGGCCTGGTGATCTACTTCCAAAAATCAGCCAACGAAAACCCTGTGGATCACAACCAGGAGTGGATGACCCAATAAGCAAGGTGCGCATGAGCTACTTGTGTTTACTTACTAACCTGTAGTGCACAATCTCACATGATTTTCACCATATCTTAATGTTAAGACAGAAGTCCCCAGGTTGTGGAAAATCCCACTGCCTCAAGCATCTTGCTTGGCACACCCATAGCTTTATATTAAAATCCCAGTTCCTTTGCTTGGCACACCCCAAAGCTTTACAATAAAATCCTGCTTCTCCTATCCTTAACTGCTGCCCAAAACTAGAGGAAATTGACAGAAACCAGTTTAGGCGCCATGTTGATATTCAGGATAACCTTTTAGCTCATTAAATACCTCATACGTGGCAACTTCCCCACCTTTGGATGGAGCTTAACTGCCATTTTCTGAACATGCGATGCATGAAGTTATATGTATACCCCATTGCACCTGCATAGTATGATTAAGAGTGTTGCTGATATGACTTATATGAACTTCCTACTTGTATACCCCTTAAAAATAACCTTTCCCTTGCCCTCAATGAGCAGTCTTGATGGCAGCACCCCAACTGTTTCCTTTCCTTGAGCAATGAAATAAAGTTGTCTTTCCACTCTCCCACTTCAACCTCTCGTTTTTTGGCTGGGATGAGTCATGCCGAGCAGAACCTGGGGTTTCTACCCAGCAGCAAAGTGGTAAAACCCATGTGAGATTGTACACTACAGATTAATAAGGAAGCATAATTAAGCCCATGCATACCTTGCTTACTATAAGCCCAAGCGTATCTTGCTTACTGCTACCTTGCTTACTGTTGTGATTCACAACAGATTGTCTAATATTGTGCTGGAAAATGAACCCCCTAGATTGGAAGGCACTACAAAATGGTCTCAAGCATACCAATGATCACGAAGATAACATTTCATTATGTTGTACATGGAGCCTTCTCAAAGGCATCTGTTAGGGACTGAAACATGTCCCCCAAAAATATGTGTTGTAAATCCTAACCTCTATGCCTGTGGTTACAATCCCATTTAGGAGTGAGCTGTCTTTCTTATATTAATGAAGCAGGACTAATGTAGGATGTATCTTTAGTCAATCTCTTTTGAAATATAAAAGAGATTAAACAAGCAAGCAGACAAGAGATAGGTAAGAGAGATGCCAAGCCACATGAAGTTTGTCCAGGTGCAGAAGTTCAGAAGAAACAAGGACCTTCTCCAGAGTTGACAGAGAGAAAAAAACCTTCCCCTAGAGCCAGCATCCTGAATTCGGACTTTTACCCTCCTAAACCGTGAGAAAATAGAGTTCTGTTTGTTAAAGCCACCCACTTGTGGTATTTCTGCTATAGCAGCACAAGATAACTAAGACAGCATCTAACAACAACGACTAAGGACCAATTCCAACCAGAAGTGCTAGAGAACTTAACTTGGAGGAAAAATTGGCAAACTGGCACAGAGGAGGCATATCGTAATTACAGTCTCCTTTGAGAGGGTGATATTTTTGTCTCACTCTTCTGGGAGAAATTCTAGACTTTTGACATAAAGGATGTTTAAGTAAAATGCTAAAAGGCAATTTTATTATTTTGAAATTCTTCTTAATGAATAATTGGTGAATAACTTGCATTAGAATTTATTTCTAGAATCACTTGCTAAAATTAAAACGTTTATTATTGGAAAATGTGACTTCTTTTCTATCTGCTATTACTTTAAGAAAAATATCACTAGTATTGTGATACTCATGGAATGTTTATTAATAGCTTAGTGAACACCAGTTAAGAAATGTTCACAGAGAGCAATGATTCTCAAGTTTGAGGGTACATCAGAACCACCTGGGGGGCTTGTTCTAACACAGCTTGCTGGGCCCAAACCCAGAGCTTCTGATACAGTTGGTCTGGAGTAGGGCCCAAGAATGTGCATTTCTAATAAGTTCTCAGGTGATTTTATGCTGCCGGTCTGGGGACCACGCTTTAAGAACCACAGACACAAAGCACAAGACCCTCAATTTCTTGAATGATCTGGGTGATATGCAGGCCCTCGCTCCCACCAAAGCTCCAGGAGCGGAAGAGGCCAGATCTTCCCCCCTCCTCTGTTTGCCAGGGGGACCACGGGGCTTGGCTTCCCCAGAAAAATCCTGGTTTATGTCTTTTGCAATCAGTTTATACCTATTAATTGTTTTAGCACCCCCTTTTTTTGGGTTTCATCCTCAAAAGTGTCCAGGTTTAGATGATAACTTTTATATTCACTTTCATATTTGTTCATATTTGCTTGATCTTAATCTTAGGAATCCCACCTACCTAAACTAAGGATGCTCTTCTCCAGAGAGAATGTGCTTTTGCCTGCTCTGAGAGCCAGGGCACACTATGGACATGGGATCACTTTAGCCGGGAATCTAGCTTAATGGAGAAGTTCTAGGTGCAACTCCCAACCTTGGCCTTGGCCCAAAGCTTAGTCTTATTGCAGTGCTGATACTCAGGAGAGCCTGCCTTTTCTTTTTGGCACACTACTTGTTCATCATTCACTGCTCCATCTCCCAGCTATGAGTGATGTTTTCGTTACTGTTACTGTTATGTATCTTATTATTTGGGGTTGAGAAGAGGCTCTTTGGAAGTTTCCCTTACTTCCTTTGTTTTTCACATTTTATTGTGAAAATTTTCAAACACTAAAAATGGAGAGAATAATATAACAAACTTCCTTAAACCCACCAACCAGCTTCAACAATTAGGAACTTTTTCGAATCTTGTTTCATCTAAACCCCTACTCAGCTCTCCACTTTTCCTCCCCCTTCATACACACACTTGATTATTTTGAAGCAACTCCAAGACATCATATTATTTCATCCATATCTGCAGTATCCCTACAGGAATAGGACTCTATTTTTAAATAATCACAATTATCACACCTAAAAAAAGTAACAATAATTTCTCAATATCATTACGTGTACCTTTAGGGTTCAAATTTTCCCAATTGTCTCATAATTTTTTTTAGTTTATTTGTTCAAATCAGAATCCAAATAATCTCCATGCATTGTAATTGGTTGATATCACTTGTCTTTAATAATTTGTATGTTCCCCCATGCTGTCTTTCTTTCTTCATTGTCTTTATTTGTTGATGAAACCAGATAGTTTACCCTATATAGTTTCCCATAGCATGTGGTTTGCAATTTGTATTGCTAGGGTGTCATTTAACATGTTCTTCTGTCCCTTGTGTGTCCCATAAATCAGTAGTTAGATCTAGAGCTGTGCTGTCCAATATAGTAGCCACTAGCTACATGTTGCTATTTAAATTTAAATAATTAAAATTCAATAAAAGTAAAAATTTAGTTCCTCAGTCACATAAGTCACATTTCAAGTGCTCAATAGCTACATGTGGCTAAGCATTCCCATGTTGAACCACAGAGATATAGAACATTTCTATCATTTCAGAAAGTTCCACTAGACCACGCTACTCTTGATCAGTTTCAGGTTAAAATTTCTGCAAAGACTATTTCATAGCTAGTATTGTGTACTTCTATCAAGAAGCACATAAATACATAGAAAATCCCAGAAATTCTACAAGAAAGCTACTGGAACTAATAGAAGGATTCAGCAAAGTAGCAGTGTCCAAGATCAACATACAAAAATCAGCCAGATTCCTCTACACTAACAAAGAGAACTCTGACAAGGAAATGGAAGAAGAATACCATTTACAATTACCCCCTAAAAGATAAACATACTTAGGAATAAACCTAACCAGGGACGTAAAAGACTTATACAAAGAAAACTACAAAACACTACTGCAAGAAACCAAAAGAGACCTACAGAAATGGAAGAACGATGTTTATGGATAGCAAAACTTTGTGAAAATGTCAATACTTCCCAAAGTGTTCTATAGGTATAACATAATCCCAATTCAGATTCCATTAACATTCTTTAAAGAGACAGAAAAACTAATCACCAACTTCATATGGAAAGGAAAGAGACCTTGGATAAGCAAAGCACTGATGAAGAAGAACAAAGTAGGGGGCCTCACTCTTCCTGATCTCAGAACCTACTATACAGCCACAGTAGTCAAAACAGCCTGGTACTGATACAGTGATGCATAGAGCAATGGAACAGGATTGAGAACTCAGAAGCAAATCCATCCACCTATGGACAGCTAATTTTCAACAAAGGGCCAAAATCCTTTAAATGGGGAAGAGACAGTCTCTTTAACAAATGATGCTGGCAAAACTGGCTATCTATTTGCAGGAAAATGAAACAGGATCCATACCTCACACAATATACAAAACACAAAGACTAACTCAAAATGGATCAAAGACCTAAATATAAAACCCAAAACCATAAAGATCATGGAAGGAAAAATAGGGACAAACCTAAACCCACCCACTGCCATCAAGCCAATTCCGATGCATACGACCCTACAGGACAGGGTAGAACTGTCCCATAGGGTTTCCAAGGCTGTAAATCTTTATGGAAGGAGACTGCCACACCTTTCTCCTGCAGAGTGGCTGATGGGTTTGAGCCACAAAACTTTCAGTTCACAGCCAAGTACTTTAACCACCGCACCACCAGGGCTCCTCAGGGGCAAAGCAAGGGGCCCTAATTTACAGCATAAATAGACTATCGAGCATAACCCAAAATTTGCAAACAGCAGAAGATAACGTAGACAACTAAGACTTGCTAAAAATTAAGCACTTATACACATCAAAAGACTTCTCCAAGAGGGTAAAAAGAGAACCTACAGACTGGGGAAAAAAATTGGCAACAACATATTTGACAAGTGACTAATCTCTAAAATTTATAGAAAATTTCAACTCCTAAACAACAAAAAGACAAATAATCCAATTAAAAATGGGCAATGGATGTGAACAGACAGTTCAACAAAGAAGACATTCAGGTGGCCAACAAATACATGAAGAGATGCTTGCCTTCATTAGCTGTTAGACATCAATCAAAACAACCCCAGCAATAATGCCAAAGATCAAAAAAACTGAAAACAACAAATGTTGGTGAGGGTGTGGGGAGATTGGAACTCTCATACACTGGGGGTGGGATTGTTAAATGGTACAACCACTGTGGAAAATGTATGGCACGTCCTTAAAAAGTTAGAAATAGAGACACCATATGATCCTGCAATCCCACTAAATAAGAGCCATGACATGAATAGACATATCCACACCCATGTTCATTCATCACAGCATTATTCACAATAGCAAAAAAATGAGAACAACCTAAGTGCCCATCAATGGATGAATAGATAAACAAACTATGGTACATACATACGATGGAATACCACACAGTTAAAGCATAATGACAAATTCACAACACATCTCACAATATGGATGAACCTAGAGAACATTATGCTGAGTCAAATAAGCCAACCACAAAAGGACAAATATTGTATGAGGTCACTATTATTAAGCATCAAGAAAAGGTTTACACACAGAAAGAAACATTCTCTGATGATTACCAGGGATGGGAGGGGGAGGGAGGGGAAATCACTAACTAGATAGTAGACACATATTAACTTGGGTGAAGGGAAAGGCAATACACAATAAGGGGGAGGTCAGCACAACATGACCAAGGCAAAGGAAGACACTGAGAGGTACGCAAGAGTAAAAGGCAGCAACAGTAGATACTATTACATACACAATTCTGTAATAACTAATAACAAACAATAACTTATGAGTGAATACATAGCTAGATATGTAAGCTGCACAGGTGTGGGATGGCATATGGGAGTACACTCATGAGCATATACAGGTTTAGCAGAAGATATTTCTACATATGTATGCATGGGAAACCCTGGTGGCGTAGTGGTTAAGCGCTATGGCTGCTAACCAAACAGTCGGCAGTTTGAATCCGCCAGGCGCTCCTTGGAAACTCTATGCGGCAGTTCTACTCTGTCCTATAGGGTCTCTATGAGTCGGAATTGACTCAAGGACACTGGGTTTTTTGGGTATGTATGCATGTGCTGCAAATATATCCATGTATATAGTAGAGCACATAGAGGGTAAAGTTATGAAAACTTCTTAGCCATAACCAAACACCCTGAGGGGCTGGGTCAGTGGGCTTGAGGGTTTAGGACCATAGTCTCAGGGGACATCTAGGTCAATTGGCATAACACAGTCCATAAAGACAATATTCTACATCCTTTTTTGTCAAGTAGCATCTGGGGTCTTAAAAGCTTACGAGCAGCCATCCAAGATACAACGAAGGTCTCTTCCCATGTGCTGCAAAGAAGAGTGAAGAAAATCAAAGATCCAAGGAAACAATTAGTCCAAAGGATTAACAGACCATACGAACCACAGCCTCCACTAGCCTGAGACCAGGAGAACTAGATCGTGCCCAGCTACCACTTTCAACTGCTCTAACAGGGATGACAATAGTCCTGGACAGGGTGAAAGAAAAATGTAGAACAAAATTCAAATTCATAAAAAAGATGAGACTTACTGGTCTGATACAGGCCAGTGGAACCCCTGATACTATGGCCCTTAGACACCCTTCAAACCTGGAACTGAACCCATTCCCAGAGATCACCTTTCAACCAAATAACAGACAGGCCTATAAAGTGAACAATGACACCTGTGAGGAACGTGCTTCTCATAATAATCAACCATATGAGACCAAAATGGCAGCATTTGCACAAAAATGAAGTTCAGAAGGCATGAAGGGAAGGAGAGATTGGGGAATGGAAACGGGGAAGCTAGAGAGGAGGCGGGTAGAGTGCTTTCACATTGAGGGGATTGCAACTAATGGCAAGAAACAAAATGTGTATAAATTGTTGAATTGGAAGCTAATTTGCTCTGTAAACTTTCACCCAAAGTACAATTAAAAAAAGGGGGGGAGGAGGCACATAAAATCTTGTCCTTCTTTTCATGATGCTAACAGCCACGGTGACCATTGCCTAGATCCTGTAATTCAGGGCTACAAAGGGAAGGTATTCTATCATCCCTTCTTCATTTACTAGCAGAAAACTTCTAGAATATCCCTTCACAGGAATCAGCTTCAATCCTGCTTCTGGGGAGATAAACATGATGACAACTGAGAAGGCAGCTTGCCTATCAGAGCCAAGAGCTTCTCAGCAGCTATTTGATTTTCCTGAGATATATAGTTTATACAGGAAAGGTAAGCACCTAGTTTTTTCCCTTTACCAGTTTTCAAAATAATAAATTGGTTCCTTAGCACCCTCGAAAAGGGATCAATGAGATTTTTTTTTCTAAGTATCATTATGAACCTATGGATTTAAACATATTTGATGTGTATCAATCAACTGATGTTATCAGTTGCAATGAATAACCTTCCACGTATGTATATTTTTATATTTTTTTCACAGTACTTTCAGAATACAGTCCTGGAAGTGAGATTTCTGAGTCTAAGAGTAAATGCGTATGTCATTTGGTCACCATTTCATGACTGGAACATAGCAGCTAATCACTAGTTATTTGCTGATTGCCTTATCTATTATAAATCTATGAATTAAAAATAAGTAACATCTTTGTGATAAATGATTTAATGTCACTTTCATCTTCAATCTGACATGCAGAATCAAACAATTTTGAAAATGAATGAGCTGGCCAGATTCTGATATAAGGGTGGCTTAAACACTCATTTGAGTCCCTGGATGGTGCAAACAGTTAACACACTCAGTTGCTAACCCAAAGGTTGGAGGTTTGAGTTCACCCAGAGGCACCTCAAAAGAAAGTCCTGGCAATCTCCTTCCCAAAAATCAGCCATTGAAAACCTATGTATCACAGTTCTACTCTGACACACATGGGGTTGCCATGAGTCAGAGCCAAATCGATGGCAACTGGTGGTAGCAAGGACACATTGGTAATTGGAGTGATTATTAACTGGAGTCTGGAGAGAATTCTGACTGATACCTTCAAATTTTCAACAAAACCGCTTTGAAAATTGATAAAACTTAAAAAAAAAAAATTGAATTGAATTTGGAGAGTGTCTGACTCAATCTTCTCACCTAAAGCTGAGGAACTTGAGGCTCAGTGACTGCCTGATTTTCCCCAGTCATCCGAACAGCTGGGTTAGGAGTTAAGAGTCCCATACCCTTCCCTGAAAGTCACACTAGGGCATTTTTTATTTGCCTGCAGTTTGTCTCCTGCACAGGATCCAATTTTCCATTTAAAAACAGATATATCTTTCTGAATCTGCCAAAACCCTAATCAGATTAAGTGGCTTGTGACCAAGAGAACAGGGATGAACAGGCTACCCAGAGCCATCTCCTTCTCTGCTGAGGCGGCCGCCCCCTGTTTCATCACTGCCAGCTCTGCTGCCCACGTGCCAGCCTCCAGATGCTTCCCAGCACGGCAGGAGAGCCAGCCAACTCTGGCTGTCACCACCCCCGCCTCCCTCAGGACCCATTCCCTTCACAGGAATCAGCTTCTATCCTGCTCCTAGAGAGATAGACATGATGACAACTAGGACAGCAGTTTGCCTACCAGAGCTGAGAGCTTCCTTTCTAGGATGTTAAATGAATTACTGGGCCCACCTAGCAGTGAAGTCAGGACTCAGTGAATTAGGCCAAAGATGAAATGAAAGATGTAAGGGGCTTGCTGTCATCTGTACCCAAGAACCCTTATTCCAGTGCACGGTTCTCTGCGACAAACCACCAAAGGGGCTGAGCCCTCCTACCAATGTTCCAGTGGCTGGGGTCAACATATGTAGATAAAAGTTCTCCCCCCAAGAATACACCAAAGCCCCCTGGAGTGTGAAGCACCCACAGACTGACTCTCTGGGTTCTGAAGGGTCCGATGCATTAACCCTGCATTCTATCTCCCACCTACCTGCTGAGGTCAGCCCACTCAGTCTCTTCCTAATTACTTGGTGTTGACACCTCAGCCACAGTGCATCCAAGTGTGACTACCTCCATGCCATCTTGCTAAGCTATCTCCAGAGAGCAGGTCACGCTTTGGCGTATCCCAAACCAGTGGCTTTTCATCTGGAATTCCCAGATCACTAGGAGTTTGTGGAGGCAGCGATTTGTAGGCTATAATATTCACAAAGTTTTCCAAACATCATGGCTTATAAAAAAAAAAAAAATTCCATTGAGTCAGTTCCAACTCATGGCGACCCCATGTGTTGCAGAGTAGAACTGCAAGCTATAGGGTTTTCAAGGCTGGACCGACCTTTCAGAAGTAGATTGCCAAGTGTTTCTTCTGAGGCACCTCTGGGTGGGTTTGAACTGCCAACCTTTCCGTTAGTACTCAAACACTTAACTGTTTGCACCATGCAGGGACTCCTGATCTTCATATTCACGTAAAAAAACTGGCCGTGGGATAAATACATAGAGACAAATGTTTAATAGTGATTATAGGGGCTCCGAAATGAAAGGAATAAGGAGTTAATGCCTAAGGATCTGGGTGCTGAGTTTCTGTTTGTGGAGACAAAAAAACTTTTGCAAATGAGTAGTAGTGACGGTAGCACAACATAGTGAATGCAATTAATATCAAAGAATTGTTCATCTAAAAATGGTTTAAGCGGTCAATGCCTTGTTATACATGCTTTACCACAGTAAAACCTTAAAATATCAATTATAATCAAAAACCAACCACAGGAAAAAGCTGCAATTAAGGTGGCACTCAGCCTCCTGTAAGACAGAGGCGAAAAGCACCAACGCCTTCCTCCTGGGAGTCCTGTTTCCTAAGGGACAGGGAGAGATCTTAAGAGTAGGCAGACCCACCCAGCGCACACAGTCTACGCGCCCCTCGAGAATCTCAGATAAAACAGTCATCCCAAGCAAGATAAGTAACTTTGTCTATATTCTGGGGTGCTACTCTCTCTTGTTTACCTGAACCCTCCCCTCCCCTTCCCAGGCGGCTTCATTAACATGGGAATTTCCTGAGCCAGAGGGATAACTGCTCCGTGGTTTTTCTTTCCTTTTTTTTTTTTTGGTCTTTTCCTAACCCATTCTTCTGGCCTGAGAGAAGCAACAACAAGAAACCCAGGGACCAAAAATCCTTCCCTAATTGGACTAAAAACACAGAACCAGCTCCAGCCAAGCATATGTGATCCACAGTCTAGGGCTTTCATCCCTACAGGGAACAAGGAGGCTATTATAATGCAAAGGCATTTCTGATAGGGATCTGACTGCAATTGTTTTAGCGGATTTACTGGAAAGACAAGTTTCCCAGGTGTGATATCTGTGCGTATTCAACAGAGACCTCACTGACCCACAACAGGGAACTGAGGGCTGAAGCTCCCCCCAGACTACCTAGCCTCCTGCGTTAGGGGTCTAAGGAGGGTGACACCTACCAATCTGTAGAGGTACTTGCATTGGGGGCCTAAGGTCTGGTACACACAACTATCACCACTACTTCTCTAGGTAGACCCAAAATCAGATTCTACTCAAGAATAGTGAATGGACTCAGGTTTATATACCTGGTAACAGCCCAAACCAGCTGGTAATAGGACATAACTGAGTCAAGGGTTACAACAATCAAGACAGCTCAATCTACTAGCCCATCTACATGTACTGAAAGAAAACAAAACAAGATAAGACTCAGTGAGCAAATATAGAATAAATCACTACAATATCTTAGTGATGGCTCAGAGACAGCAGTTGATATCAAACCACATAAAGAAGCAGACCAAGACTGCTTCTACAACGCCCCAAAATAAAGAATCAAAATCTTTCCCAAATGAAGATACAATCCTGGAATTGCCAGATACAGAATATAAAAAACTAATTTACAGAATGCTTCAAGACATCAGGGATGACCTCAGAAATGAAATAAGGCAATCTGCAGAAAAAGCCAAGGAACACACTGATAAAGCAGTTGAAGAACTCAAAAAGATTATTCAAGAACATAGTGGAAAAATTAATAAGTTGCAAGAATCCATAGAGAGACAGCATTCAGAAATCCAAAAGATTGACAATAAAATTACAGAATTAGACAATGCAATAGGAAGTCAGAGGACCAGACTCAAGCAATTAGAATGCAGACTGGGAGATCTGGAGGACCAGGGAGTTAACACCAATATAGTTGGAAACAAATCAGATAAAAGAATTTAAAAAAATGAAGAAACCCTAAGAATCATGTGGGACTCTATCAAGAAGAATAACTTACGTGTGATTGGAGTCCCAGAACAGGGAGGGACAACAGAAAACACAGAGAGAATAGTTGAAGATCTGTTGGCAGAAAACTTGCCTGACATAATGAAAGACGAAAGGATATCTATCCAAGATGCTCATCGAACCCCATTTAAGATTGATCCAAAAAGAAAATCACCAAGACATATTATCATCAAACTTGCCAAAACCAAAGATAAAGAGGAAATTTTAAAAGCAGCCAGGGAGAAAAGAAAGGTCTCCTACAAAGGAGAATCAATAAGAACAAGTTCAGACTACTCAGCAGAAACCATGCAGGCAAGAAGGCAATGGGATGACATATACAGAGCACTGAAGGAGAAAAACTGCCAGCCGAGGATCATATATCCAGCAAAACTCTCTCTCAAATATAAAGGCGAAATTAAGACATTTACAGATAAACACAAGCTTAGAGAATTTGCAAAAACCAAACCAAAGCTACAAGAAATACTAAAGGAAATTGTTTGGTTAGAAAACCAATAATATCAGATACCAGCACAACACAAGGTCACAGAACAGAGCATCCTGATATCAACTCAAATAGGGAAATCACAAAAACAAATTAAGATTAATTAAAAAAAAAAAAACGCTCAAAACAGGGAATCATTGAAGTCAATATGTAAAAGATCACAATAATCAAAAAGAGGGATGAAATACAGGTGGCATAGAACCGCCAGATGGAGAGGGATACAAGGCGATATAGGACAATACAAGTTAGGTTTTTACTTAGAAAAATAGGGGTAAATATTAAGGTAACCACAAAGAGGTATAACAATTCCATAACTCAAAATAAAAACCAAGAAAAACGTAATGACTCAGCAAACATAAAGTCAAATACTATGACATTGAGGAACACACAATTTACAAAGAAAAACGTCTCAGCACAAAAAAGTAAATGGAAAAATGAAACTGTCAGCAACACACATAAAAAGGCATCAAAATGACAACACTAAACACATACTTATCTATAATTACACTGAATGTAAATGGACTAAACGCACCAATAAAGAGACAGAGAGTCTCAGACCGGATAAAGAAACACAATCCGTCTATATGCTGCCTACAAGAGACACACCTTAGACTTAGAGACACAAACAAACTAAAACTCAAAGGATGGAAAAAAATATATCAAGCAAACAACAAGCAAAAAAGAGGAGGAGTAGCAATTTTAATTTCTGACAAGATAGACTTTAAAGTTAAATCCACCACAAAGGATAAAGAAGGACACTACATAATGATTAAAGGGACAATTGACCAGGAAAATATAACCATATTAGATATTTATTCACCCAATGACAGGGTTGCAAGACACATAAAACAAACTTTGACAGAACTGGAAAGTGAGATAGACACCTCCACAATTATAGTAGGAGGCTTCAACACACCACTTTCGGAGAAAGACAGGACTTCCAGTAAGAAGCTCAATAGAGACACGGAAGACCTCATTGCTACAATCAACCAACTTGACCTCATAGACTTATACAGAACACTCCACCTAACAGCTCCAAACGATATTTTTTTTTCCTAGTGCACACGGAACATTCTCTAGAATAGACCACATATTAGGTCATAAAACAAACCTTTGCTGAATCCAAAACATCGAAATATTACCAACCATCTTCTCAGACCACAAGGCCATAAAAGCAGAAATCAATAACAGAAAAATTAGGGGAAAGAAATCAAATACTTGGAAGCTGAACAATACCCTCCTGAAAAAAGACTGGGTTATAGAAGACATCAAGGAGGGAATAAAGAAATTCATAGAATGCAACGAGAATGAAAACACTTCCTATCAAAACCTCTGCGACACAGCAAAAGCAGTGCTCAGAGGCCAATTTATATCGATAAATGCACACATACAAAAAGGAGAAAGAGCCAAAATCAGAGAACTGTCCCTACAACTTGAGCAAATAGAAAGTGAGCAACAAAAGAATCCATCAGGCACCAGAAGAAAACAAAAAATAAAAATTAGAGCTGAACTAAATGAATTAGAGAACAGAAAAACAATTGAAAGAATTAACAAAGCCAAAAGCTGGTTCTTTGAAAAAATTAACAAAATTGATAAACCATTGGCCAGACTGACTAAAGAAATACAGGAAAGGAAACAAATAACCCTAATAAGAAATGAGAAGGACCACATCACAACAGAAGAATCATATCAGCTTACTACGAAAAATTGTATTCTAACAAATTTGCAAACCTAGAAGAAATGGATGAATTCCTGGAAAAACACTACCTACCTAAACTAACACAATCAGAAGTAGAACAACTAAATAGACCCATAACAAAAAAAGAGATTGAAATGGTAATCAAAAAACTCCCAACAAAAAAAAGCCCTGGCCCGGATGGCTTTACTGCAGAGTTCTACCAAACTTTCAGAGAAGAGTTAACACCACTACTACTAAAGGTATTTCAAAGCATAGAAAATGACGGAATACTACCTAACTCATTCTATGAAGCCACCATCTCCCTGATACCAAAACCAGGTAAAGACATCACAAAAAAAGAAAATTACAGACCTATATCCCTCGTGAACATAGATGCAAAAATCCTCAACAAAATTCTAGCCAATAGAATTCAACAACATATCAAAAAAATAATTCACCACGACCAAGTGGGATTTATACCAGGTACGCAAGGCTGGTTTAATATTAGAAAAACCATTAATGTAATCCACCATATAAATAAAACAAAAGACAAAAACCACATGATCTTATCAATTGATGCAGAAAAGGCATTTGACAAAGTCCAACACCCATTTATGATAAAAGCTCTCACCAAAATAGGAATTGAAGGAAAATTCCTCAACATAATAAAGGGCATCTATACAAAGCCAACAGCCAGCATCACTCTAAATGGAGAGAGCCTGAAAGCATTTCCCTTGAGAACGGGAACCAGACAAGGATACCCTTTATCACCGCTCGTATTCAACATTGTGCTAGAGGTCCTAGCCAGAGCAATTAGGCTAAACAAAGAAATAAAGGGCATCCAGATTGGCAAGGAGGAAGTGAAATTATCTCTATGTGCAGATGACATGATCTTATACACAGAAAACCCTAAGGAATCCTCCAGAAAACTACTGAAACCAATAGAAGAGTTTGGCAGAGTCTCAGGTTATAAAATAAACATACAAAAATCACTTGGATTCCTCTACATCAACAAAAAGAACATCGAAGAGGAAATAACCAAATCAATACCATTCACAGTAGCCCCCAAGAAGACAAAAGACTTAGGAATAAATCTTACCAAAGATGTAAAAGACCTACATAAAGAAAACTACAAAGTACTACTACAAGAAACTAAAAAGGACATACTTAAGTGGAAAAACACACCTTGCTCATGGATAGGAAGATTTAACATAGTAAAAATGTCTATTCTACCAAAAGCCATCTATACATACAATGCACTTCCGATCCAAATTCCAGTGACATTTTTTAATGTGATGGAGAAACAAATCACCAACTTCATATGGAAGGGAAAGAAGCCTCGGATAAGTAAAGCATTACTGAAAAAGAAGAAGAAAGTGGGAGGCCTCACTCTACCTGATTTTAGAACCTATTATACAGCCACAGTAGTCAAAACAACCTGGTACTGGAACAACAACAGGCACATAGACCAATGGAACAGAATTGAGAACCCAGATATAAATCCATCCATATATGAGCAGCTGATATTTGACAAAGGCCCAGTGTCAGTTAATTGGGGAAAAGTTAGTCTTTTTAAAAAATGGTACTGGCATAGCTGGATATCCATTTGCAAAAAAATGAAACGGGACCCATACTTCACACCATGTACAAAAACTAACTCCGAGTGGATCAAAGACCTAAACATAAAGACTAAAACGATAAAGATCATGGATAGGGACAACATTAGGAGCCCTAATACAAGGTATAAACAGAATACAAAACATTACCAAAAATGACGAAGAGAAACCAGACAACTGGGAGCTCCTAAAAATCAAACACTTATGCTCATCCAAAGACTTCACCAAAAGAGTAAAAAGACCACCTACAGATTGGGAAAGAATTTTCAGCTATGACATCTCCGACCAGCACCTGATCTCTAAAATCTATAGGATTTTGTTAAAACTCAACCACAAAAAGACAAACAATCCAATCAAGAAGTGGGCAAAGGATATGAACACACACTTCACTAAAGAAGATATTCGGGCAGCTAACAGATACACGAGAAAATGCTCTCGATCATTAGCCATTAGAGAAATGCGAATTAAAACTACGATGAGATTCCATCTCACTCCAACAAGGCTGGCATTAATCCAAAAAACACAAAATAATAAATGTTGGAGAGGCTGCGGAGAGACTGAAACTCTTATACACTGCTGGTGGGAATGTAAAATGGTACAACCACTTTGGAAATCTATATGGCGTTTTCTTAAAAAGTTAGAAATAGAACTACCATACAACCCAGAAATCCCACTCCTCGGAATATACCCTAGAGAAATAAGAGCCTTCACACGAACAGATATATGCACACCCATGTTTATTGCAGCTCTGTTTACAATAGCAAAAAGCTGGAAGCAACCAAGGTGTCCATCAACAGATGAATGGGTAAATAAATTGTGGTATATTCACACAATGGAATACTACGCATCGATAAAGAACAGTGAAGAATCTGTGAAACATTTCATGACATGGAGGAACCTGGAAGGCACTATGCTGAGGAGCGAAATTAGTCAGAGGCAAAAGGACAAATATTGTATAAAACCACTATTATAAGATCTTGAGAAATAGTATAAACTGGGAAGAACACATACTTTTGTGGTTACAAGGGGAGGAGGGAGAGAGGGTGGGAGAGGGTTATTTACTGATTACTTAGTAGATAAGAGTGAAGAGAAGGACAATACTTAATACACGGAAGGTCAGCTCAACTGGACTGGACCAAAAGCAAAGAAGTTTCCGGGATAAACTGAATGCTTCAAAGGTCAGCGGAGCAAGGGCGGGGGTTTGGGAACTATGGCTTAAGGGGACTTCTAAGTCAATTGGCAAAATAATTCTATTATGAAAACATTCTGCATCCCACTTTGAAATGTGGCGTCTGGGGTCTTAAATGCTAACAAGCGGCCATCTAAGATGCATCAATTGGTCTCAACCCACCTGGAGCAAAGGAGAATGAAGAACACCAAGGTCACACGACAAGTATGAGCCCAAGAGTCAGAAAGGGCCACATGAACTAGAGACTTACATCATCCTGAGGCCAGAAGAACTAGATGGTGCCCGGCCACAACCGATGACTGCCCTGACAGGGAACACAACAGAGAACCCCTGAGGGAGCAGGAGATCAGCGGGATGCAGACCCCAAATTCTCATAAAAAAACCAGACTTAATGGTCTGACTGAGACTAGAGGAATCCCGGCAGTCATGGTCCCCAAACCTTCTGATTGCCCAGGACGGGAACCATTCCCGAAGACAACTCATCAGACATGGAAGGGACTGGACAATGTGTAGGAGAGAGATGATGATGAAGAGTGAACTACTTGTATCAGGTGGACACTTGAGACTGTGTTGGCATCTCCTGTCTGGAGGGGAGATGGGAGGGTAGAGAGGGTTAGAAACTGGCAAAATTGTCATGAAAGGAGAGACTGGAAGGGCTGACTCATTAGGGGGAGTGTAAGCGGGAGTAAGGAGTAAGGTGTATATAAGCTTATATGTGACAGACTGACGTGATTTGTAAATGTTCACTTAAAGCTCAATAAAAATTATTATAAAAAAAAAAAAAAAAAAGAGTAGGCAGACCCCAGTTATGACCCAGCCTTTATGAACTGCTGGCTGTGTGAACACTGACAAATAACCACTGCGAACCTATTTTTCATCTCTAAAATCGGTGACACGAGAGCAGGGGTGTGAATTAAATGAAGCAAAAGAGATAATGCACCTAACCAAGCACCAGGCTCATAGTAGAAGCTTTCTTCTTCCACTACCCTTCTTTCTGCATTGATGAATGAGGAGGCAGGATAGCAAAGTGGTTTCAGTTTTTAAATCCCATAGCCAATGCCTTAAGTTCTTTCTGTCATTCAATAGTCATATGGCCCTGGATGACTTACCCTCTCTGAGCCTGAGCTTTCTCATCCATGAAAGAAATTTTTTCTTGTAGGGCTGCTGTGAGGATAAGAGATACTGTACCATGAAGCACTGGCCCAACAAAAGGTAACTCTTGCTGTTTTTCATGGTTGTCTCCCCTCCACAGTGAGCAGGTTCCAAACAAGAAGCCCCACACAATGCACATGAAGGACCTCGGGATGGGAGTGGGAAGGGTAAAATGCTGTGTGCCATGCATTCTCAAGGGCATGTTATCACCCTCAAGGGGACAAAAATTGGTTCTTGCAGGGGTGAAAAAAATATTAGATATCAAAATGGCAATATCTAATATTAGATATCAGAATGGTGATAAACAGATAGATATCTGTGGTATTTAAGTTCCGCAGGCCAGGGGTAGTAATTAGGGGGAAAAAAGTCTAAAAAAGCTCCTTAGGAGTCAATAATGGGAAAGAAGGTTGAGAAACACTGCTACATTCATATCTTAGATAATCTAAAATGAAAGAAACTGGCTGACCGGGAAAGCAACACTCCACCTCTAGACTAGACGGAATAGGGAGGAGGTAGACAGCGTTCAGCCCACTTGCTGAAAACCAAGGAATGATTTTTGGTGCAAGAGGGTTTTTTGTTTTGCGCTTTTTTTTTCCACTGTTGTTTTTATCGGATTTTGTTTAGTTTAAAAGAAAAGGAGTCAATATGTATGTGCTAGGAATTGTGCCTGCCACTATATATGTATTTATATATATACACACACACACACATATACATATATATAAAAACTCCAACATGGTCATGAAAAGTAGGTTTCAGTCCTCAGAAAATAATGAATATCACCTGTAAGTACTGTACTTACCCCATTGCCATTGAGTCAATTCCAGTTCATAGCGACCCTACAGGACAGAGTAGAACTGCCCCATAGAATTTCTAAAGAGCACCTGGTGGATTTGAACTGCCGAACTTTTGGTTAGCAGGCGTAGCTCTTAACCACTATGCCACCACGTTTTCTGTAAGAACTGTACTCCTTTAAAAATTAACCTATATGAAACCAAACAGTCAACAATTACTTTTAAAACAAAGATGAGGATGTAAGGGGACAGGAAAACTAGATTAAAGGAAACAACAACCAGAATGGAAATAATGAGAATGTTCACGCACTGTGAAGAATGTAACCAATGTCACCAAACGATTCATGTAGAAATTGTTGAATGGGAACCCTAAACTGCTGTATAAACCTTCACTGAAAACACAATATTTTTTTTAAAAAAAGGTAGGTTTCAGTCTAACAGATGAGAACACTGAGGTTCTTTGAAGTTGAGCGAGACCACTTAATTGCAAAGCCCATGTTCTTTCTAGGGTGGCCATCCTCCCTGCTCACCTGGGACAGTGCCTGATACGCCTGAGGTCCTAGAATCAGTATTAAAAAGCGTGCCCTTTCACCCTCAAAAGTCTCCTGATTTGGATGATGGATCCAATAATCTCCTTAAAATGCAACTAGATAGGTGCACTGTCCACAAGGAGGGCCTAGAATCCGAACAATCGAGAATTGCCTATGGTAACAACATCCTGGTCAGGGGAGGCAAAGAAGTTCCTGGAGGAGAAAGTGATGAGCTGTGAAAACAAAGGGGCAGAGAGGGATGGGAGGACACACGGGAAATTTCGACAGGCTTCACTCTTTGAACCATCCTGCAAAAAGGCGTGACGCACATGTGGAATTTTTGGAGCTCAAAGAATGTAAACCACATATTATGATCACCACCAGTGAGGGCTGCAGTCGTTTGTTCCAGCTTCCCGTGGTTTGCATACCTGGGAGGCTCACCCATGCCCAAGCCTAGGTGGAGAAGAGGAGCCAGAAGAAACCCCAGCCAAGACCCCACTGCCATGGCACCAAGCTTTGCCCAGTGACCCTGCAACCCCAGGACTGGAAACAGGGAGCATTTGGACTTGCCTGGCTCCAGACAGCAGCCAGCGAGCACACGCCTCTCAGGCAGACGGCAGATGAAAGCTCTGCCACCTGTGCCCCAGCCCAGCGTCGTCGTCTGCACACCCTCTCAGAGGTCGACAAATTAACATCTGCAGGCTCAAGAGGAAGTTAGGGCTGCTGGAGACAATCTATTTGTGCCTGTGTCTGAATAATTTAACACTCCCTCCAAATAGAGCATCATTAGAATTTGTCAATTCTTGTGCATCTGAGCAGACAGCCTCAAAACAAGAAAATGAAAAAGAAAGAATAAAAAAATTCCCAGACATATTGCCCCAGAGAGGTGAAGGGGGGGTGGTGGGGAGGCTCACTTCCATTCTTTTGTTCTAGAGTCAAAGTCCCTTGCTCAGTCGTACATCTGCTCTTCCACGCCTAATTAGTCCTGAGACCATGTCTGCTCTGGGTACACAAGATGTACCAAAAAATGCCTAATTCTTAGGAATTCGGGCACAGGCATCAATGTCCACTTCTGCCACTTATTCTGTGTGACCTTAGTCAAGCTACTTAACCTTTGTGATCCTCAGTTTCCTCATCTGTAAAATGTGAATAATAAAGTGGCCTCCCTCACCTGGTTATTACAGAATGAAATTACCTAATGGGATTAATGCACCTCTCTCAGTGTCTGGCCCACACAGGTGCCCAACACCCTCCTATCCCCTTATTACTGAATGGTCTGAAGTGACATGGTGCTAGTTCCCAGGAGGCACCACAGACACATACAATTTCCAACCCAGCACAAACCCACTTTATTTTTTCCCTTTGCTTAGTTACCCAAGCCCTCACAGGAAGAAAAAATATATATATGTACATATACCAAAAAACCCATTGCCGTGGAGTTGATTCAACCCATAGTGACGCTACAGGGCGGAGTAGAACTGGCCCATAGGGTTTCCAAGGAGCGGCCAGTGAATCGAACTGCTGACCTTTTGGTTAACAGCTGAGCTATATATATGTGTGTGCGTGTGTGTATACATACATACACATATATATACACACACCATATTTTTACACACATAACATGCTCCTTCTACGTTTGTTTGCCAACCCTGCCCTCCCCCTCCTCGAGATATTTTTGTAAGCGCCAATATGCCAGTTTTTTTACATGCTGTTACAAAAATCCCTTTGGAGGGAAGGCGTGGTTGGCAAGCATAGTAAGTATGCATTACTTGAGTAAAAATACCGTGTGTGCATGTGCGTGTGCGTGTGTGTGTCTGTGTGTGTGTGTGTAGAGAGAGAGCAAGGGCCCTGGCAATGATTAGGCACTCAGCTGCTAACCAAAAGGCTGGCAGTTCAAATCCACCAGCAGCTCTACAGAAATCTGCTCCCATAAAAATTACAGCCCCGGAAACTCTATGGGGCAGCTCTACTGTGTCTTACAGGGTTGCTGTGGTGGTGTTGTTTGGTGCTGTCAAGTTGATGCTGACTCATAGTGACCCTACTGGGCACCGTACAACTGCCCCATAGGGTTTCCTAGGCTGTAATCTTTTTTTTTATGGGAGCAGATCACCAGGTCTGTCTTCCGAGGAGCCTCTGGGTAGGTTCAAATGACCAACTTTATGTATCTACATACACACACATATCAGCTCAACCTCCAGTACAGATGTTCACATCAACTACGACTCAGTTCTTCATGTCAATCTTTATGTCGCCCCTAGTTAATATCTAGTTTTTTTCACCGTGGGAGCTGTTCCAAACCTTTTCCATGAATCTCACCCCTACTTCCATAGACCTCCCCCTTAGTTCCCGACCTTGCACCTTAGTTCATCGAACTTCCTCCCAAAGTGTCTCCCATCTTCATCCATACCATTCTCCTCCCCCCACACCCCGTCTCTGACTTCACAGCTTATGACCAGGTTCTAAAGCTAATCTGCCCCATGTTCTCAGCCCCGCCCTCTTCCATTTGTTCCAGAACTTGGCTCCATCAACCACCTCTCCTCTCTTTGCACATATTCAAACTCTTCCTCGACAGACTCTTCGTTTTTAGCCTGTAAAAATGCTTAAATAACCCTACATCCTGAAAACATTTCCCTCAGCCCTCCTTGCTACTACTTCAGTTTACCATCCTCTTCTTCCTTTCCCAGCCAAACATCCTAAGGAATGATTGTACTCACTGACCCTGTGTCCTTCCACACACTCAAGTCATAACTCCTAGCATTGCAGCTTTTGCTCAAGACCCACCACTAATGTCCTGATTGCCACCCGGCGGCCTTTTCTTGGTCCTAATCTTCTACGACCACCTCTACCAGCTCCCTCCCGACTCTCCTCCTTCCTCCCTGAATGCTTCCTCTCCTCTTGTTTCCTGTTCCTTATCTTCCACCTCCATTTTCAGTGGAAATTTTCTTATGGTTCCATGCATAGCACTTTTCTCTTTTTCCTCTATTCTGTCTCCCTGGATGATTTCAGCCACTTCTACCACATTACATTTCGGCCCTGCCTTTGCCTCTAAATTTGCAATGGGTTCATGTGCTCACTCACTCAGGTGTCCACCAGCTCGTTAAATGCCCGATATGGAATTCAGTATTTCATCAACACTCCTTCCATGCTCCCTCCCAGGTGCCCTAATCTAGGAACCTCAGCTGTCTTTGAAACTCCTCCCTCTTTCCTCAGTCCCACTTCCAATAACTTGCCAAGTCCTATACGTTCAGCCTCAGCATTGTGGGTCTTCATCAGTTCCTCCGTTCCCTTTGCCCTGCCCTGTCCAGGTTCAGGCCTCTAGCATCGCTGATCTGCATGCTGACCACAACTGCCCATGTGGCCTCCCTGCCTGCAGTCCTTCATCTTCCCAATCCATCCACCATCACACTGTCCACAGCCATCTTCTTAGAATGACTGTTAATATGAGCTCCATTTCTGAGCCCTTCCTGAGTATCAGGCACTGAGCTAAGTACTTAACAATCGTAATCTCATTTAACCCTCCCAACACCCCAGGTGGGTACCCTTCTTGTCTCTACCGATGAGGAAGCAGAGGCTGAGGAAGATCATATACATGGTTGCACAATTAATAATTGGCAGGGCTGACTAAAACTAAAACCATTCCTGAAGCCAACTCTTCAGACAAAGATTAGACTAGACTATATAAAATGATACTTGTGAAGAGTATGCTTCTTAGCACGAGTAGATAGATGAGACTAAATGGGCAGTTCCTGTCTGGAGGTGAGATGAGAAGGCAGAAGGGGACAGGAACTGGTTGAATGAACATGGAAAATCCAGGCTGGAAAGGAGGAGTGTGCTGTCATATTATAGGGAGAGCAATTAGGGTCACATAACAATGTGTGTGTATAAATTTTTATATGAGAAACTAACTTGAACTGTAAATTTTCACCTAAAGCATAACAAAAAAAAAAAGGAGAAAAAAAAATTTGTCAGGGCTGAGATTCTAACCCAGGTTCTCAGATCCCAGAGTGCCTCAAAGCCATGCTGCCATCATCCACAGAGCAGATCAGACCAAATAAAGCCCCTCCAAAAAGCCTATTGGTGACCCCCTGTTGCCAACCAATGTCCTCCCACAGCCCCTAGGCCTCCCATAGCACCACATAGCCATCATGTGTGGGGCACTAACCAGGCCAGGCTCACTGTGCTGGGCACTTCACATGTTACTTCCATGTTGGTTTCATTCCCCTTTGCTGCCACATCCACCCATTTAGGTCACATCCCAGTTCTGGGCTCTTCCCGAACAGACTACATCTTTGTTCTGCCTTCTGCTATCTTACTTGGCTCAGTTTCAAAGCTCCCTCCTTCCCTAACTGCGACTCTAGACAAATGATTTCTCCTTCAACATACTCGGCATTTTATTTATCCTTTTGCCACAGCCTTCATTTCACTCTGCTTTATGCAACGGTCATCTGCATGTTTGCTCTTCCAATTAGACTCTAATTTTTGTAAGGACAGATATCCTGAATGTCTTCATTTCTGAATATACAACATACCTACCATGAAAAAAAAAAAACCAAACGAGTTGCCATCAAGTCTATTCCAACTCATGGCAACCCATGTGTGTCAGAGTAGAACTGTGCTGCATAGGGTTTTCAACAGCTGTGATCTTTTGGAAGTTGATCACCAGGGTTTCCTTCCTCTGGGTGGATTCGAATCACCAACCTTTTGGTTAGTAGCCAAGCACTTAACTGTTTGCACCACCCAGGTACTCCATACCTAACACCCACTACTGTCAAGTCAATTCTGACTCATAGCGGCACTATAGGACACAGTTGAACTGCCCTATAGGGTTGCCAAGGCCATAAATCTTTATGAAAGAAGATTGCCACATCTTTCTCCCACGGAGCAGAGCTGGTGGGTTCAAACAGCCGAATTTTGGGTTAGCAGACCAAGTGCTTTAACCACTGTGCCACCAGGGTTCCTTATACCTAACACAGGGCCTATTAAATATTTCTTGAAAAGATTTGATCCCAAGGCTCTCACAAATGCACTGTCACTGTGATTATTTTACCCGTTTGAAAAGTAACAGAGTAAGATGACTTGCATATGGCTATGCAGGGATCTCATATTCAATCAAGCAGATGGGCTAAGGGTTCAAGAACCCAGGTCAGTACCCAATCCATTCACTTGCTCTGACTCGGTGCAGGAAAAAAAAAAAAAAATCACTGCTTACAAGCTGCAAAGTTGATTTTCAAGGAGGGAACAGAACAGCTTTCACATTATTACACCTCCTCCCGCTCTTCCCTCCCACCTTCTGGGAGAAGGGCCTCTGAGGATGACTCGCGGGTGGGTGAAGGTGAAAATTGCTCCTCAGAGGGAGCTAAAAAATCCCCGTGAGACACAGAGCTGGGCTGGTGATGGGATCTGTCCCCAGAGGGTGGAAATGCAGTGTCTGCACAATCCTAGGTTTGATTTGAGCCTTTGGGATGAAACTGGCAAAGATAAGACTGTTCACCTGTGTATTCTTCTCCTTTCCCCTCCCCAGTGAAATAGGCTTGAGTACCCGCGGCATGTTTTTTTCTTGACAGGGCATCAAATGTCATTATTCTCTACCTCCTCCCAAGTCCCCTTAACAGATGGTAAAATGCATATCACTTCCATATGCATAATGAGGAAGAAGAAGAAAAAAATTCAGGTAACTACTCCTGATTTTGCTTAGCTTCTCAGGGTTAAGAAAGAAATCCTCATGAACCCTGGGACTATTGCTGTGCCCCAATATGTAGGGGTTAAAACCTTAACTCCAAGTTAAGGTGGGGATGTGCCGAAATTGGAACCATTGTCCACTGCTGGTGAGAATGTAAAATGGTGCAGCCATTGTGGAAAGCAGTTGGCATCTTCTCAAAAAGTTAAACATAGAACTAACATAAAAAAATATATATATATATGACCCAACAATTCCACTCCTAGATACATACCTAAAAGCATTGAAAGCAGCAACTCAAACAGACACACATACACCAGTGCTCACTGCAGCATTATTCGTGTTAAATGAAATCAAAATAGAGTTGTGTGGTTGACAAAATGGCATCAGCAGTTGAGTGGATAACTCCTCTAAGACTTGTCTTTACCAAAACTTAAGCCTAGCTTTCCTGTAAATGTGGCTACCCTCCCTGGCCAATGAGATCCTGACAGGGCTTCAGTAGTAAATTGTATAAGCCAATCAATTTTTTTGTCAATAAAAAGCCAGTCACTGGTGATATGCAGTGCAGTATCTTTCCACTTTCAGTTTGGTGCTACCCAATTCACAAATCTTCTGCCCAAATAAACCTCATAGAATAGATTAATTTTAGTGTTGACTCAGTTTCTTTTGACATTCATAATAACCAAAATGTGGGAACAACCCAAGTGTCCATCAACAGATGAATGGATAAACAAAATGTGGTGTCTACACACATTGGAATATTATTCAGCCATAAGGGGAAATGAAGTCCTAATATGTACTACAACGTGAATGAACCTTGAAAACATTGCACTAAGCGAAATAAGGAAGACACAAAAGGACAAATATTGCATGATTTTACTTATATGAAATATCCAGAATAGCCAAATGCATAGAGACAGAAAGTAGATCAGAGGTTGCTTAGGCTGGGGAAGAGGGGAATGAGAAGTTATTGCTTAATAGGTGCAGGGTTTCTATTTGAGGCCATGAAAAAGTTTTGTAAACAAAATTTTGGCACAACACTGTGAGTGTAATTAATGCTCCTGGACTGCACACTTGAAAACAGTTACAATGGAAAATTTTATGATGTATATATTTTACCACAGTTAAAAATAGGCAAATGAAATCCTTCCCTCCACCTAGATAGGCAGCATGCCAGACCCCAGCAGAACACTTACCCAAGCGTCTCATTCTTCCTTCCCCATCACCCACCCACCTCCCCGCTGGCAGGCGTCTCGGCTCCCTGCACACACTACCCTGTGCTGGGCTGCCCCAGGGGCCCGTACTATGGCTGTTAAGCATCTGGGATATTTCTTTTCTTTCTCGTCTAACAGGTTATTTGTTCCATAGAAGAGCTTCTCATTCTCAAAATCAGGACAGGGTGGAAAATCTGCTTTCTAAAAACCTATTGAGACTTTGTGCCAGAAAATGCAGGAAGAGCTGCTGGGCAGCTCCGTCCACGTGTAGGCTTGGAAAAGAGAATGCTTTCCCAGCAGCGTCAAGTGAGCAGCATTACGAGCCTGTTCTGAAATGCCCACATAAAGGGCGCTGCTGATCTGGACCATCCTGGCCTTGGCCCATTAATGAGAACACCCAAAATGCTTAAATTCACTTTTCACCTCTCCAACCCCAGCAAATCCATAACTGAAGCACTTCATTTCTCTCTTTTCTAAAGATAAAATTAAGTCCCCAGGGGAAGGAAGAGTAGAGAACATCTCCTGAGCATCCCCACTGTGCCCTGCTCAGAGCTGGTAGCTTGATGTTTATTCAGTCATCACAAGGACCCTCCAAGGTAGGTATGGTTATTATCTCATTGTGTAGAAGGAGTCCCTGGGTGGTGTAAATGGGTAAAGTGCTCAGCCACTAACCAAAACATTGAAGGTTCAACTCTAACCAGAGGCACCTCAGAAGAAAGGTTTGGCAATCAACTTCCAAAAAAGTCAGCCATTGAAAATGCTCTGAAGCACAGTTTGACTCTGACACATATGAGAATCGACTCAACTGGTACAAGCTAGGCAACTTAGGAAAGGTCAAGGAACTTGCCCCAAAATCACAAAGCTAGTGATTATCAGAGCTAGTATTTGAGTCTAAATCCTTCTATTCTAAAGAATAGGGCCAGACTGAACTGCTCAACTATCAGCTCCTTGAGAACAAGAGCCATAAACCTTGAACACCTCTATGTTCCCCACATCACGGAACAAAAAAAAAGGCACTTAGTAAGTGGCAATCTGCTTCCCTTAAGATTATGGCCAAGAAAACCCTATGGAGCAGTTCTACCCTGTAATACATGGGGTTGCCAATGAGTCAGAATCAACTCAACGGCAACTCACAACAACAATAAAGTGTGTATTGAAAGAACGTATGAATGTATGCATGCATGAAAAAGTTAATGAAACAGAAGATTTTCCCAGTTCCTTCTTGAGGTGTGTAGCCTGATTTGTTTATCAACAAACTTATCAGTTTTAAGGTAAATTCAAATGCAGTGACACCAGCATCCAAAGAATGCTAGTTTTTGAAGCAGAGAGAGAAATCCCTGAGATATCAATATAAGCTTTTCTCTTACCTTTCCACCACCTGGTTCAGAAGCTTACAGGTTTCTGTTTATTTATCTTAATATATGTAAGTCTCAGTTTTCTTATCTGTAAAATGGATTAGAAAGGAAGTATAGTATAACCGAAAGGACAACGTCCTCGGCCAGAGTAAGTTCTGATCCCAGGGAACCACTCAGCCTCTGGGAACCTCAGTTTCCTTGACTTGCAGGTCAAGTGATAATACCCTCCTCCTTGCCTCACCAGGTAGGGAGGATCAACTTTAAAATCACTGTGTGACCAACAGTAATCTTGGGTGTCACTAAGGTAGTAAGCTGACTATCTTCCAAGAAATTTTCCAAAGAGGCATTGCTTACTTTTTACTTAGTAAGGGTATCTGTGGGAGGCAGAATAATGTCCCCCCAAAAGATGTCCATGTCCTAATCTCCAGAACCTGAGAATATATTGATTTACAGGGCAAAAGGACTTTGCAGATGTGATCAAGTTAAGGGTCTTGAAATGGGGGGATTATCTTGTACTCACAAGGGTCCTTATAAATGAAAGAGGGCATCAAGAGGGTCAGAGTCAGAGAGAGATTTGAAGATGCTACACTGCTGACTTTGACAATGGAGGAAGGAGCCCTGAGCAATGATTGCGGGCCACTTCCAGAAGGTGGACAAAGCCAGGAAAAAGATTCTACCCTAGAAGCCTGCCAACAACTTTAGCCCAGTAAGACTCATTTTGGGCTTATAACCTCTAGTATCATAGGATAAAAATGTGTTGTTTATCCAATGACATTTTTTAATGAGATGGAGAAACAAATCACCAACTTCGTACGAAAGGGAAAGAGGCCCCAGATAAGTAAAGCATTACTGAAAAAGAAGAACAAAGTAGGAGGCTTCACACTACCTGATTTTAGAACCTATTATACCGCCACAGTAGTCAAAACAGCCTGGTACTGGTACAACAACAGATACATAGACCAATGGAACAGAATTGAGAATCCAGAGATAAATCCATCCACATATGAGCAGCTGATATTTGACAAAGGCCCAAAGTCTCTTAAATGGGGAAAAGACAGTCTCTTTAATAAATGGTGCTGGCATAACTGGATATCCATTTACATAAAAATGAAACAAGACCTATACCTCACACCATGCACAAAAACTAACTCAAAATGGATCAAAGACCTAAATATAAAATCTAAAGTGATAAAGATCATGGAAGACAAAATAAGGACAACACGGCATGAACAGTATACAAAACATTACTAACAACGCACAGACACCAGAAGAGAAACTAGATAACTGAGAGTTCCTAAAAATCAAACACCTATGCTCATCCAAAGACTTCACTAAGAGAGTAAAAAGATTACCAACAGACTGGGAAAAAGTTTTTAGCTATGACATTTCCAATCAGCATCTGATCTTTAAAACCTACATGATACTGCAAAAACTCAACTACAGAAAGACAAATAACCCAATTAAAAAATGGGCAAAGGATATGAACAGGCACTTCACTAAAGAAGACATTCCGGTAGCTAACAGATACAAGAGGAAATGCTCACGATCATTAGCTATTAGAGAAATGCAAATCAAAACTACAATGAGATTCTATCTCACTCCAACAAGGCTGGCATTAATCCAAAAAACACAGAATAATAAATGGAGAGGTTGTGGAGAGACTGGAACACTTATACCCTGCTGGTGGGAATGTAAAATGGTACAACCGCTTTGGAAATCCATTTGGCGCTTCCTTAAGAAACTAGAAATTGAACTACCATGCAATCCGGCAATCTCACTGCTTGGAATATATCCTAGAGAAATAAGGCCCTTTACATGAACAGATATATGCACACCTATATTCATGGCAGCACTGTTTACAATTGCAAAAAGATGGAAGCAACCAAGGTGCCCATCAACGGATGAATGGATAAATAAATTATGGTATATTCACATAATGGAATATTATGCATCAGTAAAGAACAATGATGAATCTGTGAAACATTTCGTAACATGGAGGAATCTGGAATGCATTATGCTGAGTGAAATTAGTCAGCTGCAAAAGGACAAATATTGTATAAGACCACTATTGTAAGAACTTGAGAAATAGTTTAAACAGAGAAGAGAATATTCTCTGATGGTTACAAGAGAGGAGAGGGAGGGTGGGAGGGAGAGGGGTTTTCACTAATTAGATAGTAGATAAGAACAATTTTAGGTGAAGGGAAACACAATACACAATGCAGGAGAGGTCATCACAACTGGACTAAACCAAAAGCAAAGAAGTTTCCTGAATAAACTGAACTCTTTGAAGGCCGGTGTAGCTGGGGGGTGGGGGGGAGTTTGGGGACCATGGTTTCAGGGTACATCTAGGCAAGTGGCATAATAAAATCTATTAATAAAACATTCTGCATCCCACTTTGGAGAGTGGTGTCTGGGGTCTTAAACGCTACCAAGCGGCCATCTAAAATCCAGACCTAGTGCCTTCGAGTCTATTCCGACTCATAGCAGCCATCTAAGATGCATCAGTTGGTCTCAACCCACTTAGAGCAAAGGAGAATGAAGAACACCAAAGAGACAAGGTAATTATGAGCCCAAGAGACAGAAAGGGCCACATAAACCACAGACTACATCAGCCTGAGACCAGAAGAACTAGATGGTGCCCGGCTACAACTGATAACTGCCCTAACAGGGAACACAACAGAGATCTCCTGAGGGAGCAGGAGCACAGTGGGATGCAGAACTCAAATTCTCATAAAAAGACTGGACTTAATGGTCTGACTGAGACTAGAAGGACCCCAGAGGCCATGGTCCCCAGGCCTTCTGTTAGTCCAAGACAGGAGCCATTCACAAGGCCAACTCTTCAAACAGGGATTGGACTGGACTATGGGATAGAAAATGATACTGGTGAGGAGTGAGCTTCTTGGATCAAGTAGACACATGAGACTATGTGGGAAGCTCCTATCTGGAGGGGCAATAAGAGGGCAGAGGGGGTCAGAAGCTGGCTGAATGGACATGAAAATAGAGAGTGGAGAGAAGGGGTGTGCTGTCTCAGTACAGGGAGAGCAACTAGGAGTATGTAGCAAGATGTATATAAATTTTGTATGAGAGATTGATTTGATTTGTAAACTTCCACTTAAAGCACAATAAAATTTTTTTTTTAAAAAAGATGTGTTTAAAGCCAAAAGTCTGTGGCACTTTGTTCCAGCAGCCATAGAACACTAATACAATATCCCAGTCCAAAGTCTGGCTCTCACCCCAAATCAGGCACAAAGGCCTGGTTTCATCAGCTCTACAAGCACAAGCCTCTCTCCCATTATGCAAGCTTTCCAGACTGAGATAGCAACCAGAATGCCATTTTACTTATCTGCAAGGAGACGTCTACCTGTAACACAAAATACTCATCTTGGCATGGCCAGCACCTTTTCTCCTGTTAGGCTGAACAACACAACAGGCCAATCCATATTTGGAAAGACGCTTGAGATGCTCGGATTGGAACAAGCAGAGGCAGGTGGATAGCACTGCTCCTGGTCTCTGAAGGAGACCTCATACTGAAGTCTGTTGGCAAGAAGGCTCTCTTCTTGGGCCATATTTGGAAGGCCACTGCCAACATTTTCTGAGAAGATCCTTTTTCTAGTCATTCTTGGCTGACCAACACCTCTTAAAAGTGTTAGATGTTTCCTTTCATTTGAGTTATGTCTATTAGCACACAGGCCCAGAAAAAGTAAGCACTCAACAAATGTCAACTACTATCATTACTATTATCATTATTGTTTTTATTAATAGTGTCAATCTAGTTATATTCAGGTAGTATAGGACTAGGGGCCCTTTCCCCTCTTTAAAGTGACTTCATTTTCCCATTATGCTCTGGTCATGAATTTCCAAGTCCTTAAAAGGAAGTCTCACCCCTTATGCTGTCTGCACAATGTTGAGTGTATCTACACAAAGGTCTGCTGAGATCACTGTGAACTGATCTATAAAACCCTTTTCAATCAGTGAGAAAGAGTATGTGGAGCGTGAGGGCAGTGCATGCTGGGGACAGAAACTCACTTCCTCTTACAGATCAAGTATTTTTTGCATCTCCAAACCGCAGAATTAGGAGCCCTAGTGGCACAAACAGTGAAGCACTCATCTGCTAACCAAAATGTTGACAATTTGAACCCACCTAGAGGCTCCATGGGCAGAAGACCAGATGATCTGCTCCCATAAATATTACAGCAAAAAAACCCTGTGGAAATTGGGACTCTTACGCACTGCTGGTGGGGATGTAAAATGGTAAAATCACTATGGAAAACAATGGCACTTCCTTTAAAACCTAAAAATAGAAATACTATATGATCCAGCAATCCCATTACTAGGAATATATCCTACAGAAATAAGAGCCATCACACAAATAAACATATGCACATCCATGTTCGTTGCAGCATTATTCACAATAGCAAAAAGATGGAAACAACCTAAGTGACCATCAACAGATGAATGGATGAACAAATTATAGTATACACACACAATAGAATACTACACAACCATAAAGAACAATGATGAATCTGTGAAGCGTCTCACAGCATGGATGAATCTGGAAGGCATTGTGCTAAGTGAAATAAGTCAATTGCAAAAGGACAAATATTGCGTATAAGACCACTATTATAAAAACTCAGGAACAGATTTACACACAGAAAAAAAAGAAACAATCTTTGATGGTTACGAGGGAGGACAGAGGTGGTGAGGGGAAATCACTAACTAGATAGTAGACAAGTATTAACTTTGGTAAAGGGAAAGAAAACATATGATATAGAGGAAATCAACACAACTTGACGAAGACAAAGCCATAGAAGCTTCCTAGACAAGTTACTGGGGCTAAGGGCTGGGGATCATGGTCTTGGAGGACATCTAGGACAATTTGCATAAGATAGTTAATAAAGAAAATATTCTACTTTCCACTTTGTTGAGTAACGTCTGGGATCTTAAAAGCTTGTGAGTAGCCACCTGAAATACATCTATTGGTCCTACCACATTTGGAGCAAAGGAAAATGAAGAAAGTCAAAGACATAAGGAAATTATTAGTTCAAAGGACTAATGGACCACATGAACCACAGCTTCCACCAGCCTGAGCCCAGAAGAACTAGATGGTCCCGGCTACAAACACGGGGAGTTCTGACAGGGATCACAATAGAAGGTCCCAGACAGAGCAGGAGAAAACGTAGAAAAAAATTCAAATTCACCAAAAAAGACCAGACTTACTGGTCTGACACAGACTGAAGGAACCCCCAAGACTATTGTTCCCAGACACCCTACTAACTTAGAACTGAAGCCATTTCCAAAACCCACCTTTCAGCCAAAGATTAGACAGGTCTACTAAACAAACAATAACACATGTGAGAAACGTGCTTCTTTGTCAATCAAGTATATGAAACCAAATGGACAAAACCCGCCCAAAAGCAAAGATAAGAAGGCAGGAAGGGACAGGAAAACTGGAGGAATGGACATGGGGGATCCAGGGTGTAAAGGGAAAGGGAGAGAGTGGTGACATATTTAAGGGATTGCATCCAATGTCACAAAACAATTTGTGTATAAATGTTTGAATGAGAAACGAATTTGCACTGTAAACCTTCACCAAAAGCACAATAAAATTGAAAAAAACAAAAACAAAAAAAGCCCTGTGGAGCAGTTCTACTCTGTCGCATGGGGTCAGCATGAGTTCAAATTGACTCAACAGCATCTAACAACAACAAGCGACAGAAAGTTGTAGTACAACATAAAAGTCCCTGAGCCTTCTGTGGGGCTGAAAATTGTTTTGTGAGGTAAGGAGCTCAAGGTTTTCCACCAGACTCCCTTCCTTGCTGTGACTTGACAGCTGGTGCATCACACTCGGGAGAGGGTTTCTCACTTTCTGAGGAAGAAGCTGCAATGAGCTTCATACTCCCCCTGAGTCCTGCCTGGAGAGTTGTGAGTTGGAGCCTCATGGACAGAGGAAACACCACTGGCCCCGCCAGTATGAAAAACTGTGAAGTTGCAAATGACAGATTCATGACTTCCCTGAGGGAGTAAATAGGCTTGAAGCTTTCATTTAAGTCTTAATAACATTTTGATAATTTAATGGCTGTGGTGAGAAAAGAATGGCAAACCAGCACCAGACAGCCAAAACATGGTTCGCCCACCCTGGTGGTAACTCCAAGATGGTTTCCCCACAATGAGGAGGACAACAAGGTTACAGGGATGAAACATTTCCTTCGGGGTTTAAAGCTTCCTTCCTGAATATCCAAAGCCAAACACATGGGACACAGTGATGTCCACGGGGACACATGTACCCCATGTTCCCTGTGCTCTTCAGGATGTCTTTCTGGGTAACTGACTTGAAAACAGTCCCAGGTGATGTCCAGCTAAAGTTTTAAATTATAGCCAGTTGCCATCAAGTCATCTCTGACTCATGGCAACCCCATGTGTGTCACCGTAAAACGGTGTTCCATAGGGTTTTCAATGGCTGATTTTTTGGGAGTAGATCACCAGGCCTTCCTTCTAAGGTATCTCAGAGTGAACTTGAACCTCCAATCTTTTAGTTAGCAGCTGAACATAATAATCTTTATTACCACCCACGACTCCATTTAAATTACAGACATATAATTAAATAGGGAAACAGACCATGAGCCCAGGGCTCAGGCTTGTTTCCCCTAGAGATCACTCACCTAGTTCTTCTAAACACTCAACTCCAGCTTGATCTCAACCAATCTCTCCTTGCTCATCTCTGGAGACCTTCAGCGAAAATATGTCCAGTTTAGAGAAAAGAGCACTGAATGAGGAGTGTGAAGACCTGGATCACAACTCTACACTCAACAACTATGCAGCTTTGAATGATACCTTAGCTTCTCTGTAAAGCAGAAATAATAATCCATACCTTGTAGGACCACCAACTATCTGTCAGTTTATTGTACTGTTTTGGCCTGCATGTTGCTGGAAGGTTGGAAGCTATGCCACCAGTATTTCAAATACTAGCAGGGTCACCCATGGTGAAGAGGTTTCAGCAGAGCTTCTAGACTAAGACAGACTAGAGAGAAAGGTCTAGCAATCTATTTTCAAAAAGAAGTCAATGAAAACTGTATATTCTTAGAAGCACAAAAACTACCCAAACTGACTCAAGAGGAAAGAGAAAGTCTCAACAGACCCATAGCAAGTGAAAAGATCGAATCAGTGATCAAAAACCTCCCAACAGCAACAACAAGCCTGGACCAGATGGCTTTACTGGGGAATTCTACCAACCATTTAGAGAAGAATTGACACCAATGCTGTTTAAACTGCTCCCAAAGATGATAGAGAAGAAAGGATTACTCCCTAATTCATTCTATGAAGCAAAGATAACCCTGGTACCAAAACCACAAAAAGACACCACAAGAAAAGAAAACTACAGGCCAATATCTCTTATGAATATAGATGCAAAAAAAAAAAAAACTAGTGAACAGAATTCAACAGCATATTGAAAGAGTCATACACCATGACCAAGTGGGATTTATTCCAGGAATGCAGGGATGGTTCAACATTAGAAAATCAATCAACTTAATATATCACATCAATAGAACAAAAGAAAAGAACCACATGATCATCACTATGGACGCAGAAAAAGCATTTCATAAAATCTAACACCCTTTCCTCATGAAAACCCTAAAGAAGATTGAAATAGATGAGAAATTCCTCAGTATGATTCAGGGCATATATGAAAAGCCAATAGCCTTCTTTACAGAAAAAGAAAAGCCAATTGTCAACTTTATATGGAATGACAAGAGGCCCTGAATAGCTAAAACAATGTGGAAAGTGAAGAATGAAGTAGGAGGACTCATACTTCCTGATTTTAAAACATACTGCAAGAATCGAAACAGCCTGGTATTGGTATAAATAGACACATAGACCAATGGAATAGAATTGAGAGTCCAGAAATAAACCAAAACATCTATGATCAACTGATTTTTGACAAGTGTACTAAGTCCACTTGATGGGAAAAGAAGAGTCTCTTCAATAAATGGTGCTGGGAAAACTGGATTTCCCTATGCAGAAAAATGAGACAGGATCCATGCCTCATACCACACACAAAAACAAATACAAAATGGATGATTAAGGACCTAAATGTGCAACTTAAGACCATATAATTCTTAGAAGAAAAAGTAGGGGCAACTCTGTCAGGCCTAGCTCTTAACAATGGATTCTCTAATATAATAACAAAAGCACAGCACAGGCAGCAAAAGACAAAATCAATAACTAGGACCTCATAAAAATTAAAAACTTTTGTTCACCAGAAGACTTTAGTGAAAAGATAAGCTATCGACTGGGAGAATATCTTTGGAAACTATAAACAACAAGAGCCTAATAACCAAAGTATGTATAAAACTTTGACAACTTAACAACAAAAAGACAAATGACCCAGTCATAAAATGGGCAAAGAACTTGAATAGACATTTCACCAAAGAGGACATTCAAATAGCCACCAAACATATGAAAAGATGCCCAGCGTCATTAGGCATCAGAGAGATGCAAATCAAAACCACAATGAGATACCATTTCACTCTTTTTTAGGATGGCTAGTCTGCTTCCATAGAGATTTACAGCCTAGGAAACACTATGAGGTCAGTGTGAGTCAGAACCAACTTGATGGCAGTGGGTTTAGGTTGTTTTGTTTTGTTTCATTTTGTTTTGTTTTAGGATGGCTAAGATTAAAAAAAAAAAAACGGAAAATAACAAATGTTGGCAAGGATGTGGGGAAATGGGAACTCTTACCCATTGCTGGCAGGAATGCAAAATGGTACAGCCATTGTAGAAAACAGTGTGACAGCTCCTCAAAAGACTAAAAATAGAACTACCATATGACCCAGCAATTCCACTCCTTAGTATATACCCAACACACTTGAAAGCAGATACTTACACACCAATGTTCATTACGCTATTCACAATAGCAAAATGGTGGAAACACCCTCAATGCCTATCAACAGATGAATGGATAACCAAATGCGGTATATACATATAATGGAATACTACTTAGCCAGAAAGAGAAACGAAGTCTTGATAATGCTACAATCTGGAAGAAGTTGGAAGATATTATGCTGAGTGAAATAAGTCAATCACAAAAGGATAAATATTGTATGACCTCACTTATGTAAAAAGACAAGACAAACGTATAGAGAACAAAGCTTATTAGTGGTTACCAGAGGCAGGAGGAGGAAAGGGAGGCTTAAAGGTGATGGAAAATTGCATCGATTAAGGGCAGGGTTGCATAACAGATTATTCTAATTGCTGTCAATAAATTGTCACCTGTAAAAAGTTGTGTGATAGGTATATTTACAACAGCACAGCAATGCCAAAAAAAAAAAAAAAGTAGCTGCTGAGGCAGATTATTTACAATCAAAAACTTCATGGGATTTGGTTTCCTGGTTCGGAGGTATAGGGTCATTGTGTCATGGGACATTTCAGTTAATTGGCCTAATAACATGTTTAGTGCATCTGTTCTACCTACTAGTTTGGTGCGTAGTGCCTGGGGTCTTAAAATATTGCAAGCGGCCATTCGAGACACAGCAATTGGTCTTTATTCACCTAGAACAACAGAGGAAGAAGGATAGTCAGGAATAGAAGGAAGATATGGAATTTGTGGCTAATTGCCTCCATGAACAACTGCCTCCTTTGCTTTGAGACCAGAACTGGATGGTGCTGGGCTACCATTACTGAACATTTTGATCGAAGAGTCCATAGAAGAATCCTGATCAAAAGGAAGAAAATGTAGAACAGAATTTCAAATTCTCATGGACCCCAGATTTCCTAGAGTCAAGAAGGTTGGATGAACCCCTGAAACTACTGCCCTGAGATAATCTTTAAACCTTAAACCAAAAATATCCTCTGAAGTTTTCTTAAACAATAGTTTAGTTTAACTAGTAAAAAATGTCTGCCTTGAGTATTATGCTCTATTAAGAACTATCTGTATGGGATCAAACTGACAATAGCAACTCGAAAGATTAGATAGAAACCTTAAGGGGCAGTGAATTTATGTTAATTGGAGAGGAACAACTCAGAAAAGGAGAGAGAATTGCTGCACAACGCAAAGAACGTAGCCAGTGTCACTGGATGGTACATGTAGAAATGCTTGAATTGGTGTATGTTTTCCTGTGTATATTCTCAACAACAAAAACAAAACAAATAAAATTTTTTAAAAGAAAGAAAATCCTATGGATTACAACAAACGTTGTCCAACTCACTTACTTTGGACATATCAACAGGAGGGATCAATTGCTACAGGACAAACTTCAAGTTTGGTGAAGTAGAATGCCAAAGAGGGCAAAGAAGTCCCTCAGTGAGACTGATTTACTTAGTAGATGCAACAATAGACTCAAACATGACAGAGACCATGAGGATGACACAGGACTGGGCAACATTTTGTTTTGTTGTACATCGGGTCACCATGAGCTGCAGTCAACTCAACAGCAGCTATCTACCTTGCAGCAATGTCTTTTAAAGAGCAAATAAGGTCTACTCTTTAGAAAATGCTAGACAAATAATTCTTATTCAGGATTATTAAGGAAGATCGAAGAAGAATTGACGCCTTTGAATTGTGGTGTTGGTGAAGAATATTGAATATACCATGTACTGCTAAAAGAATGAACAAATCTGTCTTGAAAGAAGTACAACCAGAACGCTCCCCAGTAGCAAGGATGGCAAGACTGTGTTTTACATGCTTTGGGCATGTTGTCAGGAGGGTCAGTCCCTGGAGAAGGACATCATTCTTGGTAAAGGAAAAGGTCAGCGGAAAAGAGGAAGACCCTCAACGAGATGAACTGACACAGTGGCTGCAACAATGGGCTCAAGCATAACAACAATTGTAAGCATGGCACAGGACTGGGCAGTGTTTTGTTTTGTGGTACACGGGGTAGCTACGAGTTGGAACCGACTCGACAGCACCTAACAACAACAACAGACAAATAATGCATTCAGCAAAAGTAAACCCCACCCCTACTTTTGTCCCACAAAGTGCACAATAAGCCTAGGGGCCACTCTTAAGTGTTCACTGCACTGAATAACCAGATCCTGACTCTCTAAGTTATTCCTGCCTAAATGAATGCTGGCTCTATGGTTTTATTGCCTTCCTGCACTGTATCTTCCTCAGGCTCTTATTTAAATAGGTATCTTAGAAAGTGCAGGACTAACAACAGACAAAAGGTTGGGGAAGATGAGCCCCAGATTCAAATTACCCTCACTGGAATTTCCAGTTTTGTTAAACTGTTTAGAGACAAAATAGGAAACTAAAAGCAGTAGAAAGAATGAAGAGGAAGCAGGACCCATGGGTGCCAGCAAGTGTGCTGGCTGAGAGCAAAAGGCAGGAGATTGGTGTCCAAATGGGGCATAATCAACCCAACAGGAGAAAGCTGGGAGACTAAAGGTGATTCAGACAGAGGAGTCAACCCAAGCACTCCTACTTAGTGAGATATCTGGGATCCCATCTGAGACCATCATGACTTAAATTCTGAGAGAGAGGAAGGGGGACACCTTTGATAAACACCTAATCAGAAGCAGGCTCTATGTTAGTTTTACCTGTATCCACAATACCCCTGGCCTAATGAGACATCAATGTGATGACATGTTTATTGTACCTGACTACCTTAGTCATCTAGTGCTGCTGTAACAGAAATACCACAAATGGACGGCTTCAACAAACAAAAGTTTATTCTCTCACAGTCTAGTAGGTTACAAGTCCAAATTCAAGGCATCAGCTCCAAGGGAAGGCTTTCTCTTTCTGCTGGCTCTGGAGGAAGGTCCTTATCATCAATCTTCCCCTGGTTGAAGAGCTTCTCAGCTTGGGGACGCCAGGTCCAAAGGACATGCTATTCTCCTGGCTCTTGTTCACTAGTGGTATGAGGTCCCCATGTCTCTCTGCTTGCTTCTCT
The DNA here is from genome assembly GCF_030014295.1 of Loxodonta africana. Classification (NCBI taxonomy): domain Eukaryota; kingdom Metazoa; phylum Chordata; class Mammalia; order Proboscidea; family Elephantidae; genus Loxodonta; species Loxodonta africana. The sequence goes on from NC_087354.1 coordinate 25,008,832, forward strand.
CTTTTATATCTCAAAAGAGATTGGCTTAGAACACAATCTAATCTTGTAGATCTCATCAATATAACTGCTGCTAGTCCATCTCATTAACATCATAGTGATGGGATTTACAACAAATAGGAAAACCACATCAGATGGCAAAATGATGGACAATCACACAATACTGGGAATCATGACATAGCCAAGTTGACACGTATTTTGGGGAGACACAGTTCAATCCATGACACTGACATAGTAGGAATTCAACAAACGGGAGACTGTTGAGCACATGTTGGGAATAAGTCTTGGGAGTCAGGCTCCTGAAGTCGATGGGTCAGCATTACTTTTTTAAATATTATTAATATAAACAGAGTGCTTTCTTGAGGTGGGTGCAAAGGCACAGGGATTGGCAAAGAGAAACTAATTCCCTGATTGGAATGAAGACCCATGTGGTTCAAGACAGCTGATGCTCTGATCTTACTTTTACTTCTAAGCCTACTCCTCTTTCTCTCCTTCCAGCTAGTGGGTGATTTGTTTGGTTTGCCCAACAGTTGAATCCACCTCCAGAAAGAAAAGAAAAATGTAAAGACATAAACATTTTGACGTAACTGGCATGGAAGAGAAATGATGTCCTACCCAAGAATAATGAGGGACTTCATAAGAAGAATCAAAACCACAGAAACAGAAATATAAAAAAAAAAAATTATTGTGCTTTAGGTAAAACTTTACAGCTCAAGTTAATTTCTCATTCCAAAATTTATATACATATTGTTTTGTGACATTAGTTGCAATCCCCACAATGTGACAGCATGCTCCCCCCTTCCATTCCAGGTTTTCTGCATCCATTCAATCAGTTCCTGTTCCTTCCTGCCTTCCAGTCCCGCTTTTGGAGAGAAGCTGCCCATTTTGTCTCCTGTATTTGATTGAACTAAGAAGCACATTCCTTCTGTGTGTTATTTTTGGTTTTATGGGCCTGTCTAGTCTTCTTCTGAAAAGTGGGCTTCGGGAATGGTTTCAGTTCCAGGTTAGCAAAGTATCCGGGGATCATAGTTTTGGGGGTTCCTCCAGTCCTCACCGTACCAGTAAGTCTGGTCTTTTTACGTGAATTTGAATTCTGTTGTATATTTTTCTCCTGTTCTATCTGGGACTCTCTATTGTGACCCCCGTCAAAGTGGTTGGTGGTGGTAACCAGGCACCATTTAGTTTTTCCGGTCTCAGGCTGGTGGAGTCCCTGGTTCATGTGGTCCTTTAGTCCTTTGGGCTAGTATTTTCCTTGTGTCTTTGGTTTTCTTCATTCTCCTTTGCTCCGTGTGGGATGGGACCAATAGAAGTATCTTAAATGGTCACTCGCAGGCTTTTAAGACCCCAGACGCTACTCGCCAAAGTGGGATATAGAACATTTTCTTTATAAACTATATTAGGCCAATTGACCTAGATGTTCCCTGAGACTACGGTCCCCAGGCCCCAGTCCCAGCTACTCAGCCCCTCAAAGTGTTTGGATGTGTCTAGGAAACATCCACACTTTCGCTTTGGTCCAGTTGTGATGAGTTTCCCTATATTGTGTATTATCCTTCCCTTCACCAAAGCTAATAAAAAAAAATTTTTTACGTTTACTCTATTCCTGGCCCTCACCCTTAGCAACACATTAGGATCATTTGGAGACACTGAACAGTTTATTTAAAAGATTCAATTTCTCGACCCCATCCCTAGAGTTTCTCAGGAGGGTTAGGAAAATGATTTTTTTTTTTTTTCTTCATAAACTCCTCAGCTGATTCTGATGTAGAGCCAGCACTGGGAATCACTACACCACATAAAAAAAAATTGCCTAAGGTGAAGAAAACCTTGACTCTTCAAATCAGTATCAGTTATCAGTTGCCATCATGTCAATTCCAACTCACTGAGACCCCAAATCAATAGCGCTCCCTAAATTTCAAGCATTTTAGCTCTACCCTGACATTTATTTTTTATTTCAAAGAGGAAATAATAACAAAATTAGACTAGTTTCCAGCAATTTTAAATCATGGAGACTATTTGTAGGCGCCTTAAGGAAGAGGGTAGAGTACAGAGGTTAAGAGCTCCGGCTCCAGAATCAGAAACCTTGAGTGGGTGCCCCAGCCTGCCATTTACTGTTTGAATCATCTTGGGTAGACCGAGAGGGTTAAATGAGACTGTGAATTTAAAGAACCCAATGCCCACACATATTAAGTTCTCAATACGGCTTAATTTCTATTATTGCTATTATCACTATTTTAAAATACTAAGCTTTACAAAGAGAGAGAAAGTGAACATTGAAGAAATACAGAAATGTACCATTTTCTATGATGCTAGTTCTTACCAAACTAATTTGTAATGTAATTAAGCTGTAATGTAATTTCTATCCAAAATTCAACAGTATTTTTTTAACTTGGGTAACCTGGTTCAGTAATTCTGTAATTCAAATGGGTGAAAATAACCAAGAAACATTTCAAAAGTAATAAAGGGGAGATACTTGTATTGCTAGATATAAAAATATAACCCATCAAAAAACCTACTGCTGTAGAGTCAATACCAACTCATAGCAACCCTATAGGACAGGGTAGAACTGCCCCATAGGGTTTCTAAGGAGAGCCTGGTGGATTCAAACTGCCCACCTTTTGGTTAGCAGACTTAGCTCTTAACAACTACGCCACCAGGGTTTCCAAAAAAGAAAACATAAAGCTAAAATAATTATGTTAATTTTGACACGAGAGACAGAGAAATCAAACGGAACAATATCATACAGTTGGCTTCTCAAACAAGGACTGGAAGACTTTTCATTAAGTGGTATTGAAAGAACTGATTAACAATAGCTAAAATGTACTAATACAAAGATGGAGCTCTACCTCACACCATAAGTCATAATAAAGTCCAAATAGATTAATATATTACCTATAACTAGGTTACATAAAAAACTAAAATAATAAAAACAGCCAAAAATTATAGGTGACTAAAAAAAAAAAAAAAAATTTTTTTTTTTTTACTTTTTGATTTCAGGGTAATGAAAGACTTTATAAGTGTAAAAATGAAAAGATTTTAATGCAAAACACTGGCAATTTGAATGTATAAAAACCAGATTTCTACATGGCAAAAAGACCTTACACATATAAAATTATAGGCAAATAACAGATTGGGAAATGTTTGCAATATTTATGAGTCTTGCTGATTTAATGCCCTTAATATACACAGAGCTTCTGCTGCTAAATATGAAAAACACTAACACCCAATTTAAAATGGACATAGGACATGGAAATAAAATGCTTAGCAAATGAGATACGAATGGCCAATAAACAAGAATGCTCAATCTCATTCGTAATCAAATAAACAAAAAGTAAAATAAGATATCACTTTCTCACTTAAAAATTGACAATGTTTCAAATTCCTTAAAAAAGAACAGACCTGGGATCTTAAAAGCTAGCAAGTGGCCATCTAAGATGCATCAATTGGTCCCAACCCACTTGGAGCAAAGGAAAATGAAGAGTATCAAAGACACAAGGAAAATATTAGCCCAAGAGACAAAAGCAGCCACATAAACCAGAGACTCCACCAGCCTGAGACCGGAAGAACTAGATTGTGCCTGCTATCACCAATGACCAGCCTGACAGGGAACACAGCAGAGAGTCCCTGACAGAGCAGGAGAAAAGTGGGGTGCAGAACTCAAATTCTAGTAAAAAGATCAGACTTAATGGTCTGACTGAGACTGGAGGATCCCCAGAAGACATTGCCCCTGGACTCTCTGTTAATCCAGAACTAAAACCATTCCCGAAGCCAACTCTTCAGACAAAGAACAAACTGGTCTACAAGACATAAAATGATCCTCGTGAAGAGTGTGCTTCTTAGTTTAAGTAGATACAAAACACGAGGCTAAATGGGCAGCTTCTGTCCGGAGGCGAGATGAGAAGGCAGAAAGGGATATGAGCTGGTTGAATGAACACGGGAAAATTCAGGGTGGAAAGGAGGAATGTGCGGTCATATTACAGGGATAGCAAAAAGAGTCACATAACAATGTGTGTATAAATTTTTGTATGAGAAACTAACTTGAGCTGTAAACTTTCACCTAAAGCACAATCAAAAAAAAAAAAAAAAAACAGACCTACCGGACTTGTTGAGGCTGGAGGATTCCCCAAGACTGTTGCTATGAGATACTCTTCAGACATACAGCTAAAACTAACCCCTGAGGTCACCTTGTAGCTAAATAACAAATTGGCTCAAAAAACAATGAATATCACTCCTAAGCACCGTGTTCCTTTTAAAAATCAACTATATGAGACCAAACGGTCAACAATTACTTTAAAACAAAGACAAGAATGTAAGAGGGCAGGAAAACTAGATTAATGTAAATGGAACAAACAGAAATAATGAGAATGCTCATGCATTGTGAAGAATGTAAAAAATGTCACTGAACAACTCGTGTAAAAATTGTGGAATGGGAACCTAAACTGCTATGTAAACCTTCAGAGAAAACACAAAATATTACATCTACTCCTCACTTATCGACTATAACATTTCGCATTTACCACAATAGTAAAAATACACTATCTGACTATTTTGCTCATTAATGACATACGTCTGGCAGTACCAAGCACCAAGGTGGGAGGCAAGAATAACACTGGCTTTGATGGTTAAGATTATTTGTCAGCTTGGCTGGGCTATGGGTCTCTGTGATTTGGTAGTTGTATAATGATGTAATTTAGAAGTTATGTAATGATGTAATTTAGCAGTTATGTAATGATGTATTCATCCTCCATTTTGTGATCTGATGTGGTCATCCTCCATTTTTCATAACACTGATTTTAGCATAACAACATGGTCTTTGGAATCTAACCATATCAATGGGTGTATTTTTTTTAATTGACAATGTTTGGCTTTTATTTAATGATAATACTTATTGCTGGCAAGGATGCATTGCGGGGGCACTCATATATTGCTGGTGTTGGATAAATTGCAACAAACTCTCTGGAAAGCAATTTGACAACATGAATGAAGTGCTTTATAACTTACAAGTTTTCGTATTTTCTAAATGTTATTCAATAGCAAGCACGACTTCTCTAATCAGAAAAAAAAAATGAATAAGTATAAAGAAGCCAACTACCTAGAGGGTAAAGTTGAGTATTCACTAATTTTACCAATAAACAAACGAAAAAAAAAACCCAAACCTGTTGCCTCAAGTTGATTCCGACTCATAGCGACCCTATAGGACATAGTAGAAGTATCCCATAGGGTTTCGGAGGAGAGGCTGGTGGATTTGAACTGCTACCCTTTTGGTTAGCAGCCAAGCTTCTAACCACTGCACCACCAGGGCTCCAATTTTACCAATTAAAAAAAAAAAAACCAAACCAAACCCAGTGCCGTTGAGTCAATTCTGACTCATAGCGACCCTATTTTACCAATAAAAAAAAAAAAAAAAAAAACTAGAGTTGGGTAATTTCAAATTCCCTTGCAAAAACATGGCTTAGAGCAACTCATATTCTTCATTACATTGGTTTACAACAGGGAGACCCACAGCTTTCAGAGTAAGGGGTGGGCTTTATCACTTGCTACATTCAGGCAGGTCACCAAATGGCCCAGATTTAAACATAAAAGCAAATGAATTGCTCACCATAGTTTTGCATCTCAAGTGAAGGGGTATCTTAGCCACATCTTATTTTCTTTCCTCATCCAATTTAGCTCCTTAATCTCTCCCTGAAAGCTAAAGAATTGTCAAATCAGGAGAGAATTTGTTTTTTAAAAGATAGTTCTTGCCATTGGAAAAAGCGTATTTCCCCTAAAATACCAACTCTTTGCTCCTTGCAAAGGTATGCTTCCTGCCTCCATTTTATTTGTATATTTTGAACCCCATCTTATTCTAAAAAACGGAGCAAATGCTTCTTTAAAAAATCACTAATATGAGACCAAATGATTAACAGTTACTTTAAAACAAAATTAAAATGTAAGGAGGCAAGGAAACTAGGCTAATGGAAATGGAACAACCAGAATGGAAATAATGAGAATGTTCATGCATTGTGAAGAATGTAATCAACGTCACTGAACAACTTGTGTAGAAACTATTGGACAGGAACCTAAAATGCCAAGTAAATCTTTACAGAAAACATATTAAAAAATATTTTTTTTTTCAAAAAAGCAGAAAAAATTGCTGAGTGTCCTGTGGAGAAATCCATCTACTTCAGGCCAGACAGAAGCTGGGGATTAGGAGTAATAACAACCAGGAACCCCAAGTAGATAAGCCAGCGTGGCCACACTCCCAGGCCCTACCACTGCAAGGAGAAAGTCCAACAGCCAGTATAGAAAAGACTTTAAGGCTCCAAACAGAGCCCTGGAGGAGCAGGGGTTAATAGCTGTGGCTGCTGACCAAAGGGTCAGCAGTTTGAAACCACCAGCTGCTCCTTGGAAACCCTGTAAGGCAGTTCTGCTCTGTCCTCTGGGGTCACTATGAGTCAGAATCGACTTGAAGGCAATGGGTTCGGTTTTTCTGGTTTTAAACAGAGCTGAAAGGAAAGAGGGGAGGAGCTATGAAGAGCAGCCAGAAGTAGAGGAAGGAAGTAGAAAATTTTGTTCATTCAAATTGGAATGTGAGTGAAGCATAACAATAATTACAGTTATTATTACGATAACTGTAACCAGCTTATTGAACATTCTCAACTTACAGGAGTATGAAAATAATAGTTTCATTTTCCCCACCAACACCCTCTCAGATCCCTCTTCTCTATTTTTTAACAACCTCTTGGACAGATTCTATAAACTTTATTTTGTCCATTTTGATTACTGAAGTAAATCCAATTCAGTTTAACATCTGAATCTTATAACTGGTTTAAAGCTCTTCCTCTCTTCCATACCACCTCACCCCAACCCCAGACGCCTTGAACTCTAACTCCAGTGAAGGAGGAAGAATCCATCTGGTCCTAAGTCACCCTCTGCATCCACTTCTCCAGGTCTGGCTTCTCTGGAGAAGGGGCTAAGGGGGGCAGGGGGTAGAAAATGCAGAGATTTTAGGAGTGAGAAGATGCCCTTCCTTGGTGTGGCTCTGGTTTGGACTGCAACATCTGATGCTATTGGCTTGTGTATGAGCAGTTGTCACAGGGCAATGTTCAGGTTCACCTTAGCCCTGTTCAGCACTGAGGAATCTCTCAAGGAGGGGCAGCTGTTTACCCCAAACCTACCAGCTGTCCATGCCCCCAGCCACTTTTCCAGGCCGAATGCCCCCTCTTATGATTCGGCTACAGCTTGGACATCCCTGGGGTTCCTGTTCCTCCCAGTCTCCATGCTCCTCCCTGTGGGGCCTGAGGATCATCTGAAGACCTCTACTCTGCCTTCCAAAGGCCTCAACCAACAGAATAAGAAAAACTTGTTTTTCTTTCTAGAGACACTGTACTATCATCTGTCTTTCCCTGCTGGTATGGGCTACTCCATTAAGTCTCATGCCTGCCAAAATTTCCAGACTATAGGTAGTACCGCACTCCATGTCCTCATATGCTCCAAACTCCAGGGGACACATCAAGCCCTCCAGGGAACTCTCTTGCACAGCCCACTCCACTCTGTTAGTACCACAGGGGAATGGCGGGTCTGCTGGATTTGCAGCTCAATAAACACTCAGTCAGGGTACAAAATGCTTCTGTCTTCCCTCCTTGTAGGCATCCCCAGTCTCCACAGAAGAGTCACTCGGAGTCCTCTCACTGGGCTTGAGGGCAACAAAAAGCCTTTCACCTCAAGCAAGTGCTCTCTTACAGGCCAGGATTCCAAAGTCCTCTATTTATATTGACCCAGGGACTTAAGATTTGAGGGCACCAAGGCCAGTTCTGATATCTTTCAGGAAGTCCTGGTTGTTGTTGTTGTTGTTAGGTGCCGTCGAGTCGGTTCCAACTCATAGCAACCCTATGCACAACAGACTGGAACACCGCCTGGTTCTGCGTCATCCTTACAATCTTTGTTATGCTCGAGCTCATTGTTGCAGCCACTGTGCCAATCCACCTCATTGAGGGTCTTCCTCTTTTCCACTGACCCTGTACTCTGCCAAGCCTGATGTCATTCTCCAGGGACTCATCCCTCCTGACAACATGTCCAAAGTATGCAAGATGCAGTTTCGCCATCCTTGCCTCTAAGGAGCATTCTGGCCACACTTCTTCCAAGACAGATTTGTTCGTTCTTTTGGCAGTCCATGGTATTTTCAATATTCTTCGCCGACACCACAATTCAAAAGTGTCAACTATTCTTCGGTCTTCCTTATTCATTGTCCAGCTTTCACATGCATATGATGTGATTGAAAATACCATGGTTTGGGTCAGGCGCACCTTAGTCTTCAGGGTGACATCTTTGCTCTTCAACACTTTGAAGAGGTCCTTTGCAGCAGATTTGCCCAATGCAATGCGTCTTTTGATTTCTTGACTGCTGCTTCCATGGCTGTTGATTGTGGATCCAAGTAAAATGAAATCCTTGATAACTTCAATCTTTTCTCCATTTATCATGATGTTGCTCATTGGTCCAGTTGTGAGGATTTTTATTTTCTTTATGTTGAGGTGTTTTTGTTTTTGTTTTTGTTTTTATGTTGAGGTGTAATCCATACTTAAGGCTGTGGTCTTTGATCCTCATTAGTAAGTGCTTCAGGTCCTCTTTACTTTCAGCAAGCAAGGTTGTGTCATCTGCATAACGCAGGTTATTAATGAGTCTTCCTCCAATCCTGATGCCCCGTTCTTCTTCATATAGTCCAGCTTCTCGTATTATTTGCTCAGCATACAGATTAAATAGGTATGGTGAAAGAATACAACCCTGACGCACACTTTTCCTGACTTTAAACCAATCAGTATCCCCTTGTTCTGTCTGAACAACTGCCTCTTGATCTATGTAAAGGTTCTTCATGAGCACAATTATGTGTTCTGGAATTCCCATTCTTCACAGTGTTATCCATAGTTTGTTATGATCCACACAGTCAAATGCCTTTGCATAGTCAATAAAACACAGGTAAACATCCTTCTAGTATTCTCTGCTTTCAGCCAGGATCCATCTGACATCAGCAATGATATCCCTGGTTCCACGTCCTCTTCTGAAACCAGCCTGAATTTCTGGCAGTTCCCTGTCGATATACTGCTGCAGCCGTTTTTGAATGATCTTCAGCAAAATTTTGCTTGTTGTATGATATTAATGATATTGTTCTATAATTTCCACATTCAGTTGGATCACCTTTCCTGGGAATAGGCATAAATATGGATCTCTTCCAGTCAGTTGGCCAGGAAGCTGTCTTCCATATTTCTTGGCATAGACGAGTGAGCACCTCCAGCGCTGCGTCTGTTTGTTGAAACATCTCAATTTATATTCCATCAATTCCTGGAGCCTTGTTTTTCGCCAATACCTTCAGAGCAGCTTGGACTTCTTCCTTCAGTATCATCGGTTCCTGATCATATGTGGCCTCTTGAAATGCTTGAATATCGACTGATTCTTTTTGGTATAATGACTCTGTGTATTCCTTCCATCTTCTTTTGATGCTTCCTGCATCGTTTAAAATTTTCCCCATGGGATCTTTCACTATTGCAACTCGAGGCTTGAATTTTTTCTTCAGTTCTTTCAGCTTGAGAAATGCCAAGTGTGTTCTTCCCTTTTGGTTTTCCATCTCCAACTCTTTGCACATGTCATTGTAATACTTTACTTTGTCTTCTCGAGAGGCCCTTTGAAATCTTCTGTTTAGTTCTTTTACTTCAACAATTCTTCCTTTTGCTTTAGCTGCTCGATGCTCAAGAGCAAACTGCAGAGTCTCCTCTGACATCCATCTTGGTCTTTTCTTTCTTTCCTGTCTTTTCAGTGACCTCTTTTTTTCTTCATGGATGATGTCCTTGATGTCATTCCACAACTCATCTGGACTTCAGTCTCTAGCGTTCAATGCGTCAAATCTGTTCTTCAGACGGTCTCTAAATTCAGGTGGGATATAATCAAGGTCATATTTTGGCTCTTGTGGACTTGCTCTGATTTTCTTCAGTTTCAGCTTGAACTTGCATATGAACAATTGATGGTCTGTTCCACAGTCGGCCCCTGGCCTTGTTCTGACTGATGATATTGAGCTTTTCCATTGTCTCTTTCCACAGATGTAGTCGATTTGATTTCTGTGTGTTCCATCTGGCAAGGTCCATGTGTATAGTCGCCGTTTATGTTGGTGAAAGAAGGTATTTGCAGTGAAGAAGTCGTTGGTTTTGCAAAATTCTATCATTCGACCTCTGGCATTGTTTCTAGAAACAATGCCAGAAGTCCTGGGGGACTAAGTTATTTGTGGCTGTCTTTAGAAGGCAGAGTGTCTAAGGCTTTTCAGATGTGCACTCTGAATATTCATTCTGAGACAATAGAAAAGTTTCACTCAGCACTCTGTTACACAGTTAACTTGCTGTGGTAGATTGAGGTATTATTCCCAACTCTTTACCCCCAAGTAATATGATTGTAATCTACATCCTTAGCCATGTAACTTTGCAGCATCTTCCACTATGGAAGGAGCATATTTCCCATCCCACTGATGTTGGGTTTAACCATGAGATTTATTTTAGTAAATGGAATATTAGCAGAGATTCCATAAAGCAGAGGCTTTAAATGTGCTAGCACAGTTTGGCTTCCCTCTTGTCGTCCTACCATTTGACATGACAATACACCCCTGGTAGATGCTAGTCCAAGGAGGTTGAGGGACAATAAAACAGACCTGAACCTTCAGCCTGAAGGAGGGCCACTCATTTGACCAGCAAACTCATGAGCAAGATAAATGATGTTTCATGCGTGGGCCATGGAGATATCTGGGGCTGTTTGTTATGCAGCAGTATTGCAGTAATAGCTGGCTAGTATAGACTAGTACACTTGCTATAAGGGAACATTGTTGGTTGTGGTAGAATTCTTGCCTTCTATGCAGGAGACTGGAGTTCTATTCCCAGTCAATGCACCTCGTGTGCAGCCACCACCTATCTATCATTGGTGGCTTGTGTGTTGCTATGATGTTGAACAAGTTTCAGAAGAGCTTCCAGACTAAGATGGACTAGGAAGAAAGGCCTGGTTATCTACTTCCAAAAATTGGCCAGTGAAAGCCCTATGGATCACAATGGTCCAATCCACAACTGATCACGGGGATGGCACAGGACCAGGTAGCATTTCTTTCTTTTGTGCATGGGGTTGCCACGAGTCAGGGGTCAGCTCAACAGCAGCTAACAACAACATATTTGCTATATGCCCAAATAGTGCTAAGCTATGTATTAAAAAAAAAAAAATGTATTATCTCATTTAATTTGTTCCTCTTAACAACTATATGAGATAGAGCATTATTAATATTATCCTTCTTTTACAGAAAAGGAAACTGAGGCACAAAGCATTTAAGCATAATTAGTAAGTGAAGGAGACAAGCTTTAAACCAAGCAATCTAACTCCAGAGCCTCCACTCTTATCACCATGGAACAAGGAACACAGAAGAAAAAGGTGTGGCCCTGGGCTCTTCTAAATCCGTATTCTGGTGCTGACCTTGGGATGAAAGCCACAACGACTTTGTAAGCTCCCTATCAGCACAAGCCTGACCAGATCCCGAGGACTGAGACAATTTTTCTAGCCCTGTCAGTCAGTGCGTACAAAAAGAATGAGACAGGCTTCCCTCTCAGAATGCATGACCCTTCCGTGAACTCTGAGGAGGGGAAGTCCCACAGGGAATGCTAACCAAGGAACAATCCTGCCATCATGAGAAGCAGTCCTGCAACCCTTTGCACAAAATTGTAGGGCACACCTCATTCTCTGCTTATTTTTATTCTCTCTAAGCAAATATCTCCAGGCTTTTTCTCTAGGAAATTATTACACAATTGCCAGCTGCTGGGATTATACAAATAACTTGATAATAGCAAAGCAATATGCTGTCTGGTGTTCAAACACCACCACACAACAAAGCAGCCTGGGGTGCCAGTGTTCATTCGCAGCCTGCATACAGAAACTGCATGAATGAAGGCCACCTACTCTCTTCTTATTTGACAGAGTAGTGGACAGCCTGGTCTCAAAATGGATTTTTACTCAACTTGCAAGATATTCTGTGCACCAAAACCAAAAACCAAACCCACTGCCGTCAAGTCGATTCCGACTCATAGCAACCATATAGGAGAGAGTAGAACTGCCCCATAGAGTTTCCAAGGAGCGCCTGGCAAATTTGAACCGCTGACCTCTTGGTTAGCAGCTGTAGCACTTAACCACTGCACCACTGGGGTTTCCTTTCACGCACCAGGAAAATGCAAAGTCATGTTCATTGGCAGAATAACTCCTTAATGTGATTCAAGGATGTACCCTCTTTCTTTAATCAAATGCAGTGTCCCCTGATGAGCAACAGCAAGCCGTGGTGGTGTAGTGGTTAAGCGCTATGGCTGTTAACCAAGAGGCCGGCAGTTCGAATCCGCCAGCAAACTCTATGGGGCAGTTCTACTCTGTCCTATAGGATTGCTATGAGTCGGAATCGACTCGATGGCAATGGGTTTGGTTTGCTTTTGGGATGAGCAACAACTTGGCTTACAGGTCTTCAAGTTATAGACAAGCTAGCAATTCTGAAATAAATAAGAAAGAAAAAAATGTATGTGTGTGGTTGTGTGTGTGTACATGTGAAACCAATCTGCCTCATAAATTTCTAGACTGTACGCTCCGTGAGGTCAGGGATCATGTCTTCCTTGCCTACCATTACCCTCCTTGCCTAGCACAGTTGGCAGTCAACAAACATTTGTTGAATAAACAGATACAAAAGGGACTTAAGGGAAAAATCCATCACAGAATTTTGCATAATTTTTAATTCTTAAAATGCAAGATTGGAGCAAGCGAGGAGATGGTTAGCAAAATTTGAACTCCTTAGGAAAGGAAGAGGAGAAAGAAATATCAGATCTTCAAAGTCTTCAACACTCACTAACAAAGCTAACACTCTGTGATCTTTATTTCAGCAAGAGAAACCAGCTCAGCATGTGATAGACATCTGTGGGCTTTACCTGCCCAGCAACCATACCTCTTTTTTTGGTAACAACACCCCTGATATTCTTTTGAGGAACTCTCCTTTTCTCCCTCCACACAGTTTTTGGTACTCATAGTCAAGATGCTCTAAGGTACGCGCATGTGACTCCAGCTAAGCCAGGCAGATGACTCTCTTCTCAGAACATGAATCTTGCAATAAGCACACAAAGCCAGAAAATGGTGGAGGGGATTCAGCTGCTTGGGGGTGTTCCAAATGGCCCATCTATTAGCAAGGGAGCAGGCTGGTCTTCCTACAGACAGCCTGGAGGCTTCCCAGAACACAGTATGAAATTGACACCAGGGCTCAAGCATTCCCACTGGCCCGTTGATTTGTTCTTTCAGTTAAGTTCCTTTCCAGAATCCTTCTTTAGAGACCAGCATAGAGCAGAGGCATGAACTCCAAGCTGGAAACAAGAAGTTTGGGTCACAAATTTGCCACAAGAAACAAGTTACCTTCCATCTAGTGTCCTCAATCTCTCCCTGCGTGGTATCCAAGGACCACTTGTCCAGTTGATTCCAACTCATGGTAACTCCATGTGTGTCAGAGTAGATCCGTGCTCTGTAGGGTTTTCAATAGCCAATTTTTTGGAAACAGATTAAGGCCTTTCTTCCAAGGTGCTCTGGGTGGACTTGAGCCTCCAACCTTTCAGTTAGCAGTTAAGCACTAACCATTTACGCCACCCAGGAACTCACCATAATATAAGGGAGTGGGATTAAATAAACACAAGGGAGCTTTGGATGTTGGGTCAAACCCTGGGCCTTGGCAACACACTGCTCACACTGTCAGGGCCGGGGAGGCTTGGAGTTTAAAGCAGGATAATCCCCTGGCTGGATGGCTAGGACAAAGAAGATTAACCCTCAGACAAGATAGTCACCATCCAAATATAGAGCAATCCCTAGCACCTGCATTAGAGGTAGGAAACGCCCCCATCTTCTTTGGCAAATTATTTTACTTTAACCCTTTAAGTGAACTGGGAGATTAACCCTACAACACCTCAAACTCAATGTGTTAGATGTAAAAACACTCTCTACCTTCCTCCACCACCTTTCTCAGTTCTCCAATCCAGGGATACATCGTTTCTCCTTTGAAATCTACAGATTTCTTTTAGGTAAATAACTAACCACTGAGCACCTACTATGCACCAGGGGCTGTGTAAGACATTGGAGCTGCAATGGTGGCCAAGGCTGGCCCAGTCCCTGCTCTCAGAGAGTTTTCAGTCCACTGGGAAAACACCTACTGTGTGCCATGCACCCTGCTAAGCACTTGACAACCATCGTTTTCTTCAAGGCCCCTCAACAACTCCAGGAGGTAGGTCTTTCTTATTATAGCCATTTTACAGATGAAGCTCAGAGAAATTAAACAATTTACCCAAGGTTCCATACCTGCATGTGTCAGAGCACGCCTCTTGGTTTTAAAACGGTATAGGATTCTATGAGGGCAGTGGTCACTCAGTGGTAGAATTCTCGCCTTCTGTTTGGGAGACCCCGGTTCAAGTCCTAGCCAAGGTACCTCATGCGCAATCACCACCCATCTGTCCGTGGAGGTTTGCATGTCGCTCTGATGCTGAGCAGGTTTCAGCTGAACTTCCAGGGTAAGATGGCCTAGGAAGAAAGGCCTGGTGATCTACTTCCAAAGAATCAGCCAATGAATACCCTACGGATCACAGCAGTCTAATCCCATGGCGCACGGAGTCACCACAGTCAGGGGCCGACGGCAGCTAACAACAGCATAACCAGATTTTATAAGATATTTTCCTCTTATTGGGTAGAGGTCAGAAACTGCGGAAAAGGGAAAATACTGAACCTTAGTGTCTTCGAAGTGCTTAGACTCCTGTAATATTCATCATAAGGAAAAACTGTAAACCCCGAGAGTGTGGCCCCCTGACACTTTTAACTCAGTGCTGAAATTACTCCTGAAGTTCACTCTTCAGCCAAAGATTATACAGGCCTATAAAACAAACAATAACACATGTAGTTCAACGACGTATACAAGACTAACTGGGCACGCGAGCCCACAAGCAAAGACGAGAAGGCAGGAGAAGACAGGAAAACTGGACAAATGGACACGGGAACCCAAGGTTGAGAAGGGGAGAGTATTGACACATCACGAGGTTAGCAACCAATGTCACAAAACAATTTGTGTACTAATTGTTTAATAACGAACTAATTTGCTTCGTAAATTTTCATCTAAAGCACAGTATTAAAAAACAAAAGACAAGACAAAGCTGAATAATTAACCCTCTACTTTCTGCACTGAAGGAGCTCCAGGGCAACAGGCAATCAACAGTTCGTCCAGTCTTGACTTTTCCGTTTTTAAGTTATTGAGAAACACTCGTCTTGATTCTCTCACAGGTTTTTCCATAAGCTTAGGATAAATTGCTAGTTAAACTTTCAAGCTCTGCATTGGTGAAGGTAGGCTAAGTGCTGTAATGAACTCTAAATGGCAGTCATTTAAACTTCTACTGCTGCCAGCTGCCATCAAGTCGATTCCTATTCACAACAGCCCGTGTGTGTCAAAATAAAATGCACTCCATAGAGTTTTCAACAGTTTTCAGAAGTAGATGGCCAGGCCTTTCTTCTGAGGTGTCTCTGGATGGACTTGAACAGCCAACCTTTCCTTTAGCAGCTGCGCACGTTAACCGTTTACACCACCTAGTTTAACCTAGACGAAGTTTATCTCCTACACATGAAACAGCCCATTGCAGGACTAGCCAGTGAATGGAAGGGATCTGGAGGAGCCCACAAGGAGGTTTCTTGGACCAGCACAAGTGACATCAGCCTCTGGCAGCCTGATGTGGTGCCCCAAGATCCCACACCAAAACCCAACCAAACCCATTACCGTTGAGTCAATTCTGACTCATGGCAATCCCATCTGTTATACAGTAGAGCTGCTCCATAAGGTTATCTTGGATGCAACCTTTATGGAAGCAGATTCCCAGGCCTTTCTTCCGTGGTGTCGCTGGATGAGTTTGAACCACCAACCTTTAGAGCAAATTGTTTGTACCACTCACAGACCTTAATATCCCTCACACTGGGCCACAATTTCTCAAGGCCACTGAGGGATGCAGGAGGTCACCAACCTTGTGATGTGAGGACTGGAGCCCAGCACAGCTTCTCTGCCAGAGGTGTGGCCAGCACCACTCAAACACACACACACACAAACATACACACAAACCGTGCATCATGGGGAGTGAGAATGTGAGAAGGTGGCTCAACATCCCCCTTGTTTTCATGTTGCTTCTGACCCTTTCTCATCTACTTTTTCACAGCTCCACTTAAGCTTATCTTCTATCAATTCAATTTTTAATAGACTCTGTTTTTAGAACAGTTTCAGGTTTACAGAGAGTTTCCTATACTCCCCTCCCCAACACACATTTTTTCTATTAACATTTTGCACTGCTTGGGACATTTGTTATAACTGACCAACCACTACTGATACATGATTATCAACTAAAGTCCATAGCTTACATTCAGGTTCACTCTTTGCATCATTGATTTAATTTTTAAGCTACTGCATTTACATGGCTTTCCTGTATTTTCTTTCCTTAATATGTATTATTATTAACATTGTTGTTGTTAGTTGCCATCAAGTTGACTCCAACTCATACAAACCTTATATATAGCAGAATGAAATGTTGCCTGGCCCTGAACCTTCTTCATTATTAAAATATTTATTATTTTAAGTGTTTAATAATTATTAAATATTTAATTTAAATACCAAATAAAATATTTATCATAATAATGATATTAATAAGTTTAATTCTTATGCTTTTATAAAAAGAAGTCACAGCAATTAATTCATGGACTTTTAGGCAGCTGTATGTGATGTGTTTCTTCATCACTGACTGTAAGGGTGGGGCCAGGAAACAGTTATTGATGCCTGGAATTGCATCCCTTGAGCCAGAGGTCAGGAGCTCCTGACATTGCTGTGACCTCTCCAGCCCTGTCACCCAGGTCCAGGGCTCTGCCCAAAACAGACCACCCCACAACGCCCATTTCCTCTCTCTTGGAGCCTTCCACATACCAGCTGGCTCCATCCTCAGTGCCATCTGCTGCACCCAGAGCAGGCGAGAGGCTGTGGTCAGATTCCATGCATGACAGGAGGGCAGGAGCCGCAGGCAAAACAAGAGCAGTCCTCACAGAGCTTGGGCTTGGGGAGCAGAAGGGAAAATCCCTGAGACATACAGCTTTCCCAAGAAGCTACTGAGGGACCTAACCAGGCTCTCATCTGCCTGGAAAAGCCACATCTGCCTTTTCAAAGGGTTTCTCAGCATAATTATAAAAGGGATCCAGGTCCCACTTTACTGTTCTTTATTAACTCTTACCATCATATCAACTTATGTTGCTACAGCCCCAACCCAAGTTCTGATCCTCACTTTACCTTCAACTCACAGTATGACTGTAAATAAATTATTTCCTTCTCTGCACTCAGCTCTCTCCTTTGCCTAACAAGGAGTTTAGATTCCCAGCTTTCTAAGGTCCCTTCAGCTCTGAAACACTAAGATTCTATAGTTCAACTAAGTCTTTCCATTGTCTTGAACTTATTCTGGACCTGAAAAGGAGCCTGCCCATGAAATATTCACAGCAATATTAATTCGGGAGTAATGATAGATGGTGAATTTACCCATGGACACTTTCTAGTATCTGGTATTCTCTGTAGGAGTATTCATCACAGGTTTCTGTTATGAAAAGAACACAAAAACAGGATTAAAAACTCAACATCTAGGCCTGCCTAGATGAGCTTTAGAAGCCAAGAGCTTCTGCCAACACACTTATCACCTGACTTGACCAGGAAGCAGTTAATGGTGCCCAGCTCCCAGCTTGAACAGCCAACTTCCTGACCCAGACATCTGTGAGTCAAGAAAGATCTGGAAGTCTGGCAAAATCCCATCTCTTACATCTATGCGGAGCTGGGAGAGAAAGAAACCGGGTCATGCACCCACTTCTCTAAGTGTACTTTTGTCTGTACACTTCTCTCTGCCTTGGGTTTTCCATCTGTAAAATGGAAGAGAGAAGAAAGATGGGCCTCTGACCTACCTCCTAAAAAAGTTCAGGTCAACTCTGTTTCTGAGCAGTACAACAGTCACCTGTTAGGGGAGAATTTCCAATTGCCTTTTGGAAAAAGAAAGTTAATGTTGTGCTCTCTCCTTTGCCACCCAACACAGAAGCAAGCTCTAAAGCCTGAAGGGAAGGGGAAGTGGGTGGTACAGGGAGTTTCTATAGATGCCACGAAGATTTGATAGGACTAGAGGCTTCTGCGTGGTGAGCCGAAGGGGGGCATTTTGGTGTGGCTCTTCATTGCTGGGGCAGGAGATACTGCTGGATGACACCGTTGGATTAATGGTCAGGTCAGCAAGGGAGCATTGGGCTTTGCTGCTGGTGTATCTGGGAGCTCAGTGTCCAGCTTCTCAATCCAGAGGAGGCTAGAATAGCAGCAAAAGTACAAGGGTAGGGAAGGGAAAACATTAGCTGCTAAGCACCTAATAGGTGTCAGAGACTTAACGTTATCACTGTCACTTACACATGCTCATTTCTTGCTGAGACCAGTGGAGAAAAACCAGAAAGAGCCTTGGCCAACAGAACAACCACAAGAGCATTTACCCATTTTTGCATCCAATAAATACACATTATATGCCTATTATATGCTTGATACGGGAAGAAGAACAGCAGACTTTTCCAGTAGAAGACAATGGGGAAGAGTTTGTGGAAGCAACATCCAGAAATATCTGATAGGAAAGTTTATCCTTCCACATAATCCAAGTCACTCAGAAATTTTCGACATGAAATGCCAACACGCTATGGGACATCGCACAGCTGAGCTAGTAGGAATGGCTTATTGCACAGAATGGGAGGTTGGAGTCTCTCTGAGGCCTTTGAATTCTCTAGGCCCTAAGGCTCATTAGAGTCCACTTGAGTCGGAATTCACTCAACGGAAATGGGTTTGTCTCACTTAGAACATCATGGGCCCCTTGTAGATAATCTTCTAAATAGCTTTGCCAACATTAAATAATAGGTTCTCAATTCTCCCTTCCAATCAAATCTTTAAATCCCTCAGCTAGTAACTGCAGTGATCCCTTACTCAACATGTACCCCTAATATCTCTCCAAGTCCAAGAGCATAAAAGAAGCTGCAGAGCACTTGGGCATTATTACTATCAATCTTCATGATCATAACCACCATCATTTTACAGTTGAGGAAACCAAGGCTCAGTGAAATGAAATGACTTGCTCAAGTTTACTTGGCTACAAAATAGGGAAGCCTGGGTTCAAACACAGTCCTGTCTGATTCCACAGAGCACATTCCACTGCTCCATTCAAACCCCACGTGGTCAGACCCCGTATCCACACATAAAAATGGAGGCCAACTTGGCATCTCTTTCTCATACTTCCTTCTGGGTTTCGATTCTTTTTTCCATCATTGAACCACTCTGCCTCCCTCTCTCTCTCTTTCTCTGTCTGTCTTGCACACACAGAGAGAGAGAGAGAGAGAAAACAGCCTTCAATTGCAGTACCTGCTTCTTCTTGTTTCAGTTTCCCCCGTCCCCAATATCACTGCAAACAAAGCTCACACTGACACATACTCAGCCACGCTATGGGGAGGAACTGGACAGCACCCACACTCTGAAATTTAAGGCATTCCAGTACTCCCCTTTTCCTATAAGGCTATTGCCTATTTCTCTCCTTTTATAAACAGAACACATTATGCAAGATCCTGGCGATGTGGGATTTCTCACGCAAGCTGGTGACACTCTTTTCACTCGGCATAAAATTAATTTAAATAAATTTCCCCCTTTTTCGGGATTCTTCTCTGCTCCTGCTTCATCTTAAATTAAGAGCAGTACAATAATAACCCAAGAACATCACACCCCTGAATTCCAGCCACCTCTCTCTGAAGAATTTCTGTTTTTTTGAAAATATGAGCTATTTTTTGTTTCCTCTTGTTTCTCTTTCTTACTTGTCATCACACATTGTTTTCTTTAAGATACAAGCAATTGGAGGCTTCACATTGTAAGTCTGTTTTTATCCGTGAGATCCACAATAAGGCTCCCATAAGACCCCAAAAAGAAAGGGAATAACTTCAGGAACTTACACTTTCATATCCACCAAAGAAAATATTTACAGTCACCCTCTAGTGATTTAACATTCATTCACTCATTTAACAAATATTCACTTAGCACATACTATAACCTAAGCAAGGAGCCCTGGTGGCGCAAACAGTTAAGTACTCAGCTGCTGACTGAAACATTGATGGCTCAAACTCACCCAGCGGCTCCATAAGAGAAAGACCTGGAGATCTGCTCCCGTAAAGATTACAGCCTAGAAAAGCCTACTCTATCACTTGGGGCCGCTATGACTTCAGAATCGACCGGACAACACCCAAGAACAACAACATAAGCCAGACAGTCCCTGGGTGGTGCAGATGGTTAAGGCACTTGACTGCTAACTGAAAGGTTGGAGGTTTGAGTCTACCCAGAGTGCAAACCCTATGGAGCACAGTTCTACCCTGACACACACTGGGTTGCCATGAGTTGGAACTGACTCAAGTGGTATAAGCCAGGCAATATTCTAGGCACTGGTGATACAGCAATAACTTGGCTGATTGACTCAGTTACTCAAATTTATACCTCCTTCCTGAATCCCTCCCTGAACTCTAGACTCATACATACAACTATCTCTTTGACATCTCCCATTGGCTGTATCCAGTTGAGCCTCATACCTGCTCCTTCCCCATCTCAGTAAAGGGCTATACTTTCCAGTTGATCAGACCAAAACACTTGGAACCATCCTCAACTCCTTTCTTTCTCTCGTACCCGAAATCTTATCCATCAGCCAATCCTGTCTGCTGTACCATCAAATATATCAGAATTTGAGCACTTTCCACCATCTTGACTGTTAACCACTCTGGTCCAAACCACCATCATCTCTCACCTGGATCACTGCAGTAGCCTCCTGACTGATCTCCCAGTTTCCACCTTGGCACCCCTAGAGTCTGTCCTGAGCTCTAGAGCCTAAGTGATCACTGCAAAACATAAATTACGTCACGTCACCTTGTGCTCAAAATACTCCAATACCTTCCCATCTCACTCAGAGTAAAGGCCGATATCCATATAAGGTCTATAAGACCCTGTATTAGCTGGCTCCCTGTACTTCTCTGATCTCATATTCTATCACACTCACCCTCTCTCACTCAGTTCCATCTACACTAGCCACCTTGCTGAACCCAGAACCTGCCATTACTCTGTTGCCTCAGGGCCTTTGTACTTATTGTTTCCTCTTCCTGTCTTTCCCCAGATATCCATCTGGCTCAATCTTCCACTTCCTTCATGTCACCCTGACCACCTTATATAAAATGGTTGTTGTTGTCATGTGCCTTCCAGTGCCCCCAAAAAGATACTCCCCACCCATCCCTATTTCCCTACTTGACGTTTTCCATAGTACTTAGTACCACCTGATATATTTCAAATTTGCCTGCTTACTTATATATTGTTTGTCTCCCCTAACTAGAATAAATGCTTCATGAGGATGGGTCTTGGTTTTTTTATTTCTATATCCCCCGCCTATAACATGACTGGCACAAAGCGAGCACTGAATAAATATTTGATGAATGAATGACCATCTAAAAACATATAGGTCTATGGTTGGTCAGCCATGGAAACACAGAAAAAGAAGAGAGTCACAAGGGCAATTACAAGCAGTGCCCATTCAAGCAGAGACCAGAAGGAGCCTTAGCCTAGGGAACATTAATTATTAAGGTCCCTATGGTAGACTGTTTGCAAAAATATCCCCAAGTCTTCCCCCACCTGAACCCCTGCTCCTTGCAATGTGACAATATAGCTCTTCCCATCAAGAGATGAAGTCTGTTTCCCCACCCCATCACTCTGGGCTGGCCTTGTGACTTACTTTGGTCAATAGACAAGATGAAGTAATTGTGTGCCAGTTATAAGCTTAGGCCTCAAGAGGCCACTGAGGTTTTACTCTTTCTTGGACTCCTGCCATGTGAACATGTCCAGGCTAGCCTGTTGGAGGATGGGAAACCACATGCAGCGGAGCCAAACCATTCCAGCTGAGGCCATCCTAGACCAATCAGCCCTCAGCCACTCCATCAGATGAACAAAGACACATGTGCAAGCTCAAATGAAATCAGCCAAGCCCAATCCATTTCAACAGAACTCCAAGGTTAACCCATGGACACATGAGAAATAATAAATAGTTGTTGTTTCAAGCCAATAAGCTTTGGAGTGGTTTGTTATGTAGTCTCACTGGAAAGATCAGCCCTAATGTGTATGATCAATCCCTAGGGTACACATGTAAGCTGCTTTGGTCTGAATACTTGCTCACAAGGGCACCTTCTCTTTGTAATTTGGTTCTCACGAATGAGGGTCTTCAGGGAGAAGGTGTACTAGCCATGCCACACAGAGTCTCAGTCATCGCAAATCAATAGACTGGCATGCTGGTAAGCAAGGTCACAGTGAGTGACAGATCAGGTTTCTGAGCCAGCAAGACTAAAAGGCAGACCTAGGAAGGGGGATAATCACAGATTTGGGTGGCAGCCAACCAGCCACCCTGACGTTGACCCAGCCTCACTACACCTTAGTTCACAGGAACCTTCACGAGGTTCTCAGGCACGCAGTTTTGTTCACAGGATGCACTGCAGTAGCCCCACTGCACCAAGGACAGCTGTGTGACGAAGCTCTCAAATCCCAAAACAGCTCTCTCTAAAAAAACCAAGTCTCAGAAGGGCAGACCAGCAAACTGTGGTCTTTATATTAAGCCTACAAGCTGGGAGCCTTAAATAAATTCCTCATATGATCTTATGGAAATGAATTCCATGGTACCCCAAGGCCAGTTTATTTCCAGATGGTTCTAACACCTTTCCATAATCATAGAAACTATAATCATTCTCAAAGAAAAACATACAAGCTAGTAAGGGCGATATCTACTGGGCAATTTACTAAAGAAGACCCTTTCTTTCACTGTGGGGGGAATGGAAACAAAGAAATGTGATACCAAGGATAAAGGGAAGCACAGATACAGTACTTGATATTGAGAAAACAAATCTAAACATTGCATTGTGGGCCTCCCTGAGTTCCTATGCTTCCCTTTGCCCTGCAGAGATTTATGCCTCCTGCTTACTGCGTTAGTTATGCTTTGAATGACTACAGGTACCAATGTCTGCCAACCAACCTTTTTTAAACATAGAGCTTGGGATTTCAGCCAGTTCCCTAAACAAGAACTCCAGACATGTATCTTAGTAAATAATACAAATCGTAAGAGGCCATGCCTTAATAATCTTGCCTTCTGACCTCTCTGACCTCAACTATTACTGTTGTTCTCTTCCCTCACTACAGCCTCCCTGGCCTCCTTCTCTTTTCCTTATGTACACGTCACTCTCCTGCCTCAGGGTCTTTGCAGGTGCTGTTACTCTGCCTAGAACTTTCTTCCTCATATGTCTATTTGGCTTGTCCCCTTACTTCCCCAGGGACCTGCTCAAATGTCACTTATCTGCCAGTACTTGCTATTTCTCTTGCCCTGCTTTGCTTTCCTCCATTACAATTTATCATCAACTGACACACTATATATTGCTTGCTTATTTGTTCTTTAGCTTTCACACACACACTCATTATTAACTCAAGCTCCTTACATTTAGGGGCTTTTTTTAAAAAACTGTCATTGTTGTGGTTCAATTCTGTATTCCCTACTCATGAAACGTTGCTTGACACACAGGAGGTATTCAATAAATATTCCCTGAATGAATTAATGAATGAACTGCCATTTCGTAAATACCTACTTCGTGCTAGGCACATTATATACAAATTTATTTACCACGGAACAAATGTTTTTAAGTGCCTACTGTGTAATTATCATAGCAACCCTATTGTTTCCTCCATTTTACAGATCAGAAGACCAAAGCCCAAAAAGAAGCTGAATAACTTGCCTAAGGTAGACATCTAGGTCGGTTTGCGCATCAAAGCCCATGCTCTCGCAGTGCACCAGGCTGTTTTTTTTAATGCCTTAACGATGGTTTAGATGACAAAGTGCATTTGCACGCATCCCTGCAAACATGCACGGCCCAGAGCTCTGCAGTCCATCTGTTTTTATCGCCCACCACAGCCCTTGTCCCAGAAGAAATACCTGTGAGATTGGATTTTTCTCTCCCAGAGCAGACTGGCAGTAGCCACTTCCCTTTGCCCATTTAGAGATAACCAGGGTCAGAGCTCTCTTTTTAGGGTCAGAGCTCTCTTTTTGAACTGGGCTGGGACCACCAAAGACAGATCAGGGGCCCAGGGTGAAAGAGGCAGAAGTTCTTCTGCTCTGAGATGCCCTCAGAATTTTCCAGAGTCCCTGCTTTGTGAATTGCTGCTTGGAAACCCCCATGGTCCTTGAATTTAGGAAAACCATCCCAAAAAAAGTTTAAAAACAAACACACAAAAAAAATCCTTAGCCTGCATTGCACGTGCTCCTTGATTGATATCGGTCTACATCTACTGGGGTCCAGTCACATACTGCAAACCCAGCCCTGCCAGGACTTTCAAACCTCTGCCCATCCAGTAGCAGTGATGGCGACGGGGCAGGAGAGCAATGCTGGTCACTCACAGACCAAGTCACCAGGAAAGGGACTCTGTCTATCCCTGCTGAAATCCATGTAATGCCTAAGCAATAAGGGCTTCATTGTAAAAAGAACCACGGCCACAATTAATCCCTTCTTCCTCTCTGCTCTCACTCTTTTTCTTACCTCCATGATAGCACTTTTCACACCTCCTAATTACAGGTGCTTCTCCCCCACCAGGTGTCAGCTTCTGGGGAGCAGAGACTTTGTTTTCATCCTCTCTGCAACCCCAAGGATTAAGACGGCCTTTGGCACATACTCGTGCTCAGTGAGTATTTGCTGAGTCAAGAAAGATGTATAATGAGCCTATATTGTACCTACCGCATCTACGGAGGCAAGCAGGACAAATCACCTCTTCCAAAAAGGGGAGGAAGCAAAAACACAGATGAGACCATGGAGACCGGAATGACTGCTGAGCTGGCTACAATGCCCCTTCACCCCACACTCACACACTTTTCATTCCTCACCTGCCACTTCCTGCGCCTGGAGCCGTCCACATTCGCCTACTGCCCAGGCTTAGAAAACAAGCGGGCACCCCCCAGGGCCCTGCCCCGACCCGCCCCGCCCCACCCACCCGGGCTGCTCTTGTTCAGGGTGCAGGACACCAACGTTAAGCTACCTTTTAACCGAGCTAGTTTGTGTCCGCGATTTCTGGGTAAAGGATTGTGTTTCAGCAGCCGGACTGAACCCTGGACGGGAGAGATATGTAACACCCGCCTGCGGAAGAAGCAGCAGTGCCTCGCTCCTCCCCAGCTAAACGCATTTGCTCACCCACCCCTGCAGAACAAATCATGTTCTTTTCCTGCGCTAAAACCCATCCATAAACAAATCCCCTCGGTGTCCCTAAGAAAGGGCTCCCAAGCCCGGGGAGGGCGCTCTTTATATACAGAAATACACACTCACAAACGCCAACCCCAAGAGCCACAAAGTGTAAGCATGTTTTTAAGCTGTTCTTTAAGAACAAATCAGCAAAAACAACACAATGTAATAGGAATAGAACTGAAACTAAAAGCGATGGCTCGGAAGCTTATGGAAACAGAGCTATAAATGTCAGTAGCCTAAGTTGCAAAACTACCTATGGAGCTCACAATTCAAAGAGGGTTTAAAAACAGCCCTGGGGGCTGCCACCTTCAAAGAAGCGCGCAGCGCAGGGCAGCCGGCAAGTCCTTGCTTTCCTGCGCCCGCTTTCAAGGCTCTCACCTGTCTTTTGTGCCATTTACTCTAAACAAAACTCAGCATTACCATCGTTTTTGTTTGTTGCAGCGTGTATGTTTCAGTCCTGATGGGTGTGCCCCAGGCGCGCTACGGTCCCCGCCTCAGCCGGATCGGCACGCACCAAAGGGAACAACACCGGTCCCTACCTGGGTGGGAAACCCACCAGCGGCCGCCTTGGGGCGAATGCAGAGCAGAGTCGGTCCCGGCAGCCCAGCCTGCAGCTCGGTGAACGCGGCTCTGGGGCGATCCCAGGGAACGCAGGGGCCGGCGGGTGTCACACCTGCATCACTGCGCCCACGCCATCGCCGCCACCGCCCGCCAAGGCGCAGCGCGCCGCGCGCCCCCGCCCCACCGAGTACCCGGAGCGAAGGAGCGCAGATCCTGTATTCAGCAGGATCAGATCCTAACCTGCTTTCTTCCTGAGGCGCGTTCGCTACCGGCAGCTCTTTACTTCTAAATAAATCCCCTTTGGATTCAAGGAGGCGTGTTTGGGATAGCCCGGCGAGAAGGGACCCAGTGGGGTCCCAGGCTCTCTGGATTTGCAACCCAAAGGATATCAAACTTCGTATTCCTCCAGTCTCATCCCCAACGGCTTACTGTCGTCATCTCGCAGTCTCCATCCCTTCCGGGACCAGGGGATGCTGTCAATCCACACCCCCTCTCACCAACTCCTAACCAGAACGTCTCAGAAGACAGGACTCAAAATCCTGGAAGGAGAATCCTCTGATAATTCCATCCCCAAAGTATCTTAGCTAATGGGTGTGGTGAAATCGCTCACTCCTTGTTACTCCACCAGGGAACTGAAAAGAACTTGGGGCTTGCAGGGCGGGAGCGGCGTGGGGGGGGGGATAAGTTGGGGGACTTGATGCACTAAGCAAAGTCCCCCACCTCTGTCTCCCACCTTCCTACCCGTCCCTCAGAAATATTCCTGTATTTTGAGTTCGGCAAATTAAGCTCACTCTGCATGAAAATACATAAGGATCCTTCTAGGAGGAAATGACCAGCAATGACAGGACATTGGAAATAAGGAGGCAAAATCAAACATGACCCCTCAGGTGCCTGGCCTCCTCTAGGATCTGGAACTATGTCCCTTTTCTAATAGTGCTGAAATGCAGGCATGTCCTGAAAGACTCTTCCCTCCTCCCCAGCTAACACACCCTGGCCATCACAAGGCCTTCACTTTCACCTCTTCACTCTCTCTAGAATTCAAGGCACTGCTCTCCAGCTCCCCTGCTATTTCCCTAGTTCAGGCTTCTGTCATCTTTCAGTTCAGGCTTCTGTCATCTTTCATCAGGCTTCCTAACAGCTCAGCCTCCTAGAGGCATTTCTTAAGATGTAAGTCTGATCCTGACTCCTTCCTACCTAAAACCACACATTGGCTTCCTAACGTCCTTAGAAAAGCCCAAACTCTAAGGCATCTCCTTTAGCCATCCAAGAGCAGACTCCTGCGGACCCCCATGACCTCACCCTTCTACCCTCATCTTTTCCCCAATACTCCAGCCATTCCAAACTCTTCATTCCTTAGACGTGCTTCACCCTTCACTTCCAGATCTTTGCATATACTGTTCCCTCTGCGTGGAATGTTCTCTTCCTCCCCAACCCTCTGGTTGTTAGCTGCTCTCCAGTCAACTCGGACTCATGACAACCATATGCACAACAGAATGAAGCATTGCCCAATCCTGCATCATCCTCACAATCACCGGCACGGACAAAGCCATCGTAGCAGCTATTGTGTCAACCCATTTCATCAAGGAACTCCCATGCCCTCCTCGGCCCTCTACTTGACTCTTCTAATGACATATCCAAAGCAAGTCGGACAATGCTCTGTTGTGATCCATAAGGTTTTCCTTGGCTAATTTTTGGAAGTAGATCACCAGACATTTCTTCCTAGTCTGTCTTAGTCTGGAAACTCCACTGAAGCCTGTACACCACGGGTGACTCTGCTAGTATTTGAAATATGGGTAGCATAGCTTCCAACACCACAGCAATTCACAAGCAACCACAGTATGACAAACTGACAGACAGGCAGTGGTGTATCTAGGGCACCACTGAGCAGCTTCCATAACCTGGTAGAGCCCAACGTCCTTCCTCAAACACGGCGGTGTGTTAATTAAAAGATTAACGAGCTTGACTTGTGTATTTGAGCTAATATTATGGTAAATATAAAGCTATCTAAAAGAGGGGTGTCAGATGTTTGAATGGGGCGTAATTTCAGTGCTTGCCATAGGCACCATTTTCCATAGATACGCCGCTGGCCATACTGAGTTAATAAAAACTGCTCAGTGGCGCCCTGCACCCAGGGCCGGTGCAATACCTGCCGTACCTGCTGTACCCTAGTTACGCCCCTGCACAGGTAGTGGCCTAATCCTTTTAGCTCTTCCTAAAACCAAATGGTTATCAGTTGAACCATCTCTTCCTCAAAGAAGCTTCTCTCATCCTTGGAATAAATCAGTTCTTCCTGCTCCACGTGGCTAGAACTGCCACTACTCCCTCTACCAAAGCACCCAATACTTGTTAATAAAGTTAGCTGTCTCATACCTATCTTCCTCACTACGAAGCCACTGCAGAAAATCATGTCTCTCCATGGCATATAGCACAAGGAGTGTCTACTCAATAAGTATTTAATCAGTACCTGAGTGGGAGCACTGAGAAGGGAGCAATAAGTCACCACAAGAGTCAGGGAACAGCAAAAGCTACACCTGTGCTGAAAAGAAGGGGGTATAAGAGTTGAGGTAGAAGAGAAGGTGAAGAGAAATGACAGTAAAAATATCTTTTATACTGAGCTTAATATGTGCCAGACATAATTCTAAGTGCTTTACTTATATTTACTCTTTTGTTTTCACTTTCTTATTGACATATAACATACACTTAATAAAGCACGCTAATCTTATATATAAATAATTGATCTGTGCTTTATAAACATACATATATATTTACGTATTGTATAGCCACCACCTAGTTAAGGTATAGAACAGATTCGTATATACCCCTTCCCAGACAATAACCACTAACTGCCCAGATATAACCACTATTCTGACCTCTCTTACCATCAGTGAATATTGCCTGTTCATGAACTACATATTAATGGAAGCATACATTATGTGCTCTTTGGTGTATGGCTTCTTTTATTCAAAATAATGTCTGTGAGATTCATCTATATTGTTTACGATTAGCTTTTTTGTGTTGTGTTTAAGAAATCTTTATCTACTTCAGGGACAAGCACCTACTCACCTGTTTCCTTCTAGAAGTCTTTTTGTCCTACCTTTTATATATTGATCTATGTTCTATTTGTGTATGGTGTGAAGTAGATTTGAAGTTTGTTTTTGATTTTGTTTTCCCCATAGATAACCATATGCTACAGACCATTTATGGAAAAGGTCATTTTTATCCACCAGCTTGCAATAGTGACTGTCATGAATCAAGTAACCACCTCTATGTGAATCTAATCCTAGATTCTCCATTCTACATCATTGGTCTATGTCCACACCAATTTGTACCAACACTACACTAATTGCTTTATGTTTGTTTTAAGTCTTGAAATATGGTAATGTTCTTCCACTAACTTTGTTCCTCTTACAGATTGTCTTGGCTAGTTCAGGTCCTTAGCTTTCCCACATGAATTTTAGAAAAAACTTGCCAATTTTCACACACACACACACACCCTGCTGAGATTTTGATTAAAATTGCCTTAAATCTATAGATCAATTTAGTGAAAATCAACCTTTTATTACTATTGTCTTCAAATCCTTTATATTGTATAAATATCTGTTTATTTAAGTCTTCTTTAATTTTTCTCAGAAATGTTTTATAGATTTCTGTGTAGAGATCTTGCATATATTTTGTTAGTGTTACACTTACATGTTTGATGTTATTGATTCCATTGTAAATGGTATTTTAACTCATTTTCCAATTATTTATTGCTAGTATTTGAAAATAAAATTACTTCATACCGCTCTTATATCCATTATCAAAATAAAGTTTATTTTATACTTTTCCTTTATATATAAAGTATAGCACTATCCTGTATCTTTATATCCTTGCTAAATTCATTTATTAATGACTAGTTTATAAATTTTAATACTTATAAATGCTTTTGGATTTTCTATGAACAGAAAATCATTTGTGATTAAAGACAGTTTCACTTTCTTTTTTGCAATTTTTTATATCTTTTCTTGTCTTATTGCTCTGGCTGGTACCTCTCATACAATGTTGAATAAAAGTGGTGATACTGGGCATCCTTGCCTTATTCTGAAATTCAGAAAATAAGTTTTCACACTGTTATGGATGGCGTTAACTGTAAAAGAGATGATAGTGGACAGAATCATCTTATTGCTAACTTCAAGGTGAAAATATTCTTGCAATTAAGTAGATGATCACCATAAGTAGTTTTTGTTTGTTTGTTTGTTGTTTTACCCTTTCTCAGATTAAAAGGTTTGTCGTCTACTTTTAAATTGTTGAAAGTTATACCATAAATGTGGGTTGAATTTTTTCAATTTTTTTTCATCTATTGAGATGACTGTATGTTTTTTTTTCTTTTATCAGATTAACATGGGGAATTACATTGAATGAAGTGCTTTTGTATATATCCTTTAAGTCAAGTCTGTTGTCTTAGTTACCTAGTGCTGCTATAACAGAAATAGTACAAGTGGATGGCTTTAACAAAGAAAAGTTTATTTTCTTACAGCCTGGTAGGCTAGAAGTTCAAATTCAGGGTGCCAGCTCCAGAGGAAGGGTTTCTCTCTCTGTCAGCTCTGGAGGAAGGTCCTCATCATCAATCTGCTCTTGGTGGAGGAGCTGCTCTGCGCAGGAACCAAGGGTCCAAAGGACGTGCTCTGCTCCCAGCACTGCTTTCTCGGTGGTATGCGGTCCTCCTGCCTCTCTGCTCTCTTCTCTCTCTTATATCTCAAAAGAGATTAACTTAAAATACAACTTAATCTTGTAAATTGAGCCTTGCCTCATTAACATAACTGCCGCTAATCCTACCCCATTAACATCCTAGAGGTAGGATTTACAACACATAGGAAAATCATATCAGATGACAAAATGGTGGACAATCATACAATATTGGGAATTGTGGCCTAGCCAAGTTGACAGATATTTTGGGGGTGCACAATTCAATCCATGAAACCAGTTATTCAGGTTTTTCAAATATTCTATATCCCTACTGGTTTTTTCATCCTCTTTTTCTATCAGTTACAGAAAGAGGTGTGTTAAAGTCTCCAGCTATGATTGTGGTTTCATCTTTTCTTTTTTTTTTTTTTCCTGTTATGTCTGTCAATATTTTGTTTCATATATTTTGAAGCTCTATTTTAGGTTCATATACATTTAATGGAAACCCTGGTGGTGTAGTGGTTAAGTGCTATGGTTGCTAACCAAAAGGTCGGCAGTTCAAATCCCCCAGGTGATCCTTGGAAACTCTATGGGGCAGTTCTACTCTGTCTTATAGGGTCGCTATGAGTCAGAATCAACTCGACGGCACTGGGTTTTTGTATACATTTAATACTGTTATGAATTTCTATTGAATTAATCCTTTTATCACTAAGATATGTCCTCTTTATTTCCAGTAATAATTCTGGTTTTATAGTCTAATTTGTCCAATATTAATATAGCTATACTAACTTTGTTTTTACACTAATTTCATTTTACTTGGATCCACAATCAACATGGAAGCAGCAGTCAAGAAATCAAATGATGTGTTGCATTGGGCAAATCTGCTGCAAAGGAGCTTTTTAAAGTGTTGAGAAGCATATATGGCACCTTGAAGACTAAGGTGCTCCTGACCCAGGCCATGGTATTTTCAATTGCATCATATGCATGCAAAAGCTAGACAATGAATAAGGAAGACAAAAGAAGAATTGACACCTTTGAATTGTGATGTTGGCAAAGAATATTGAATATACCATGGACTACCAAAAGAATGAACAAATCTGTCTTGAAAGAAGTACAACCAGAATTCACCTTAGAAGCAAGGATGGCAAGACTGGGTCTTACATACTTTGGACATGTTGTCAGGAGGGATCCATCCCTGGAGAAGGACATCATGCTTGGTAAAGTAGAAGGTCAGTGAAAAAGAGGAAGACCCTCAATGAGATGGATTGACACAGTGGCTGCAACAATGGGCTCAAGCATAACAACGATTGTGAGCATGGTGCAGGACCGGGCAGTGTTTCGTTCTGTGGTACATAGGGTGGCTATGAGTTGGAACCAACTCAACGGCACCTAACAACAACAACAACTTTGTTTTGGTTTATGTTTTCATGATACATATTTTTCTATCCTTTCACTTTCAACTTATTTAAATTGTTTCTTTTGTAAATAGTGTATGGTTAGCTATGTTTTGATTTTTATAACCAGACTGACAATATTTGTCTTCTTCTTTTTTTTTTTTTTTTTGTAATGTTTAGCCCTGTTGCACATAATGTAATTATTGACATAGTTTGGGTCAGCCTTCTGTCATGCTATTGGTTTTATGTTTTTTCCATCTGTTTATTGTTCCTTTATCTTTTTTTCTCTCTACTTTTTTATTAATGAAGTTTTTTAATTGCTATTATTAAATCTCTATATCCTTTTTATTTTCTTTTTAGTTTTCCTCTTTTGTATTTTTATTTCTCTGGATACTCCAGAGATTTTAACATGCAACCTTGACTAATTACAGTTTACCTTAAATTAGTATTCTTAGCACTTCTCAAACAATACAAAAACCTTACAAAAGTATAACTCCATTTAACTCTACCTGATTTGTGTGCTATTGTTTTCATATATCTTACTTCTATATATGTTATAAGCTCTACTAGACATCGTTGTTATTGTTCCTTTAAAAAGGCAATATTATTTTATATTTAACAACATATTTCCTAGTTCTGATGGTTGCCATTCTTTCCTGCATTGCACTTCTGAGATCCTTTTACATCAGCCAGAACCACTCTTTGTATTTCTTACAGTGCAGATCTGCTAGGGATAAATTATCTCAGTTTTTTTTTTTTTTTCACTTAAAATGTCTTCATTTGACCTTTATTTTGGAGACGTATGATTCACTGTGTATAGAGTTCTTAGATCAAAGTTGGTTTTTTTTTTTTTTTTGGCTTTCTTCCCTTTAAAGATGTCATTCTATTGTCTTCTCGCTTCCATAGTTTCAATTGAAAAGTCTGATGTTAGCCTTGCTGTTGCTTCCTGGAAAGCAATCTTTTTTCCATAGGCTGCTTGTAAGATTTTTCTCTTTATCTTTCCATTAAGATGTTTAATTATGATGTTCCTGTAGTTAGTTTTCCTTGTGTTTGTCCTGATTGTGATTCTTTGAGCATCTTTAATTTCTGGGTTGAGGTTTTTTTCGATTTGGGGGAGATTCTCAGCCTTTACCTTTTCAAATGTTGTATCTGCCATGTTTTCTCTCTCTGATATTCTTGAAGAGAGAAAGAAAGAACACATACGTTACACACAATTAAACCATCTTTATATTTTCCCACATGTTTCTTACATTCTGTTCTGTTTTTTCCATTTCTTTTACTCCCTCTCTGTGTTTTGGCTTGAATATTTTCTATTGACCTGGCTCTGAGGTCAATAAACTTGCTTTCTGCTGTGACCAGTCTGCTACTAATATCATCAATTGAGTTAAGTCTAGGTACTATGTTACTTTTTTATATGTCCATTTACTTCTTTTACAGACTTTGCTGAAATTTCCCGTTATTTTATCCATTCTATCCAATTTTTCTTCTATTTTATCCAATATATTTATAATAAAATTCTTGTCTACTAACTTCAACTTTTGGATCATTTGGTCTGCTTTTATTGTCTTATTCTTTTTTTTCTTGATTATTGGTAACATTTTCCTGCCTCTTCACATGTGTCAGAATTTTTTATTGTACGCCATTCATCGTGTGCAAAGAAATCATAGAAAACTGAAGTTAATGTTAATTTCCTTCAGAGAAGGTTCACTTTATCCTCTATTAAGCAGATAAAATGAGGGATTGATCACCTCAATCCATCAGAAATTAACCTTCCAAAGAGCTGAATAGTGGTTTTAGTTAGACTCATTCCACTTTTGTTTGTGTATGTTTCAAGTATGAGATCTGCCTTGTGTTAATTTCAGGATGTTCCCTCCCTGAAGAAATTTTCTCCAAAGCACTGCGAGACTGAGGAATCTTTCATTCTGCCCTTCTAGTCCATCACTCAGCCTCTCATAGCCCCCTAACTCAACACTCAGCAAATATCCCTTTAGGCAAGTTGGCTGTGCCCTTGGGGCTTCTCCAGATTTTAAACCATCACACCAGGCTATTTAGTTGTTGAAACTCTGCTGGTTTCTCTTTCCTCTGTTATAGTCCCTCTGACTATGACAAGCCTGATACTCAACCCATGTCCAAACTCAGTAAATCTTTGTAAGGAACAAAATAACAATCTCAACTCACTTAGGAAGAGCTCTTCCCTCTTTGTAATCTTAGTTCATCTAGTCCTTTTTGTGTTCACTTCCCTCCAATATCTTGTAAAATATGAATTGTATAATTTATCCATATGTTTCTAGCTGCTGCACAAGAGTAATAGCTTGCCACTACCTATTAAGTCTTATTGGGAAGCAGAAGTCAATTTGTAACTCTTTACAATCCTCACAACATTACGTTGAGGTAGGTACCATTTTCAGACAAATTATGTAACTTTTCCAAGATCACATTATATATACTAAGTAATAAGGTTGGGAGATGAACCTAAGGTATCTCATTCTAAAACCAGGGGTTGTAATAATAACCATTATGATCTATTACCACCAATGGATGGGAATGTTCTTTTTTTTAATAGCCAAGCAAATGTAAGTTTTGCCTTCTGACTGAAAACCTGAAAGGAAGATCATTTTTAAAACATTCTCTAGAAATTTGCTTTGAATCAGATATGTAAATGAATTAATTTAAACTCAGAATACATATTTCCTCAAGTTTTTTCTATTGAAATTAAATTACTTTTTTCTATTCCTCAAGACTCAAGGGACAAACCTCACTTAATCGAAAGACATTTTTGTCTCTATTTTCTTCAGTGAACATGAGTGACAACTGTCATATTTTCTGTGTCTTCCTCCCACAGAATACTATTGTTAATTATGCCAATTAACTTCATAAGTACAAATGCATGTAGGAAAACATCCTCCTTTTCTGTTTTCATTTTTGGAACATAAGCACAGGGACCTCCTAAACTGCTCATTTAAAATAGCAAAAGTTAAGACAACTAAAGCAGAAACAAAAAATCCACAATCGATTTGTGTTTTGAAAGGGTCAAAGCGAGAGCCAAGTGGCTTCAGCCAGCTGCTAGTTTGTAGCTGCAAAGAATAAGTCACATCTGAACCTATGCTAAGGAAACAGCACATTCTGAAAAGCAATGACATTCATTCGTTGCAGGACTTTGACTAATAATTATGTGACCGTGATAAAGATTCTTCTAACTACCATTTTACCGAGAGGGAAAAAAAACTAAGGTGCAAAGAATCAGAATCTCTTCCACTTCCTGTACTTGCAGAGAAGACTTTAAGATTTGATCATGACTAAATCCAGTATATGATTTTACAAAAAAAAAACATTTTGGTTATTGGTTTTGAGAAAGGAAAGTTTCAGTTGATGACGCAGGTAAACCAAACAATTTCTTCCGTACAGAAATCCGTGGTCTGTTTGAAAGTAGAATTCTGAAACTAAATCTGAGACAGGAAAAATGAATCTTCGAAGTTCCCTCACAGGGTTTGAAATATTTCCGTTACCTTTTGTTGCTCCCAATAGACCGAAGGAGTCCATAATTTCCATACATTATCAATGTCTGGCAGACTAGCTGGTTCATTTAGTGGATTTTATCACTCTATAAATTTTGATAGTTTAATTATACTACCATCAAATGGTGTTAAAATGCCAACCTCTTGTATTAAAAAAGCTTTCCACGCTACCTGCCAGTACAAAAATCAACACCTGCCTTTATCATGTACTTACTACTTGAAAATCATTCTATGTATGTATTCATCACTGTTGTTGTTAGGTGCGGTTGAGTAGGTTCTGACTCATAGTGACCCTAGGTACAACAGAACAAAACACTGCCCCATCCTACACAATATTCAGAATTGTTGCTATGTTTGAGCCCATTTTTGCAGCCATCAGGGGTTTTCCTCTTTTTCGCTGACCCTCTACTTTAACAAGCATGATGTCCTTCTCCAGGTCCTTTTTTTACTGGTCCTGTCCTTTAGCAAGCATGATCCCTCCTGACAACATATCTAAAGTATATGAGTTGTAGTCTCACCACCCTCACTTCTAAGGAGCATTCTGGTTGTAATTCTTCAAAGACAGATTTGTTTATTCTTTTGGCAGTCCATGGTATATTCAACATCCTTCACCAACACCACAATTCAAAGGTGTCAATTCTTCTTCAGCCTTCTTTATTTATCATCCAGCGTTCACACGCATATGAGGCAATTGAAAACACCATAGGTTGGGTCAGGCACACCTTAGTCTTAAAGGTAACATCTTTGCTTTTCAACACTTTAAAGAAGTCTTTTGCAGCAGAATTGCCCAATGCAGTGTGTCTTTTGATTTCTTGACTGCTGCTTTCATGGATGTTGATTATGGATCCAACTAAAATGAAATCCTTGACAATTTCAATCTTCATTTGCCGTGATGCTGTTTATTGGCCCAGTTGTGAAGATTTTTGTTTTCTTTATGTTGAGGTATGATCCATAATGAAGGCTGTGGTCTTTGATCTTCATCAATAAGTGCTTCAGCGCTCTCCACTTTCAGCAAGCAAGGTTGTGTCATCTGCATAATGCAAGTTGATGATGAGTCTTCCTCCAATTCTGATGACCCATTCTTCTTCTTACAGTCCAACTTCTCGGATTCCTTGCTCAGCATACAGATTGAATAGGTGTGGTGAAAGGACACAACCCTGATGCACACCTTCCTGACTTTAAACCACACTATATCCCCTTGTTCCGTTCGAACAATTTCCTCTTGATCTATGTACAGGTTCCTCATGAGCACATTTAAGTGTTCTGGAATTCCCATTCTTCACAATATTATCCATAATTTGTTATGAGCCACACAGTCAAATGTCTTTGCATAGTCAATAAAACACAAACATCCTTCTGGTATTCTCTGCTTTCAGCCAGGATCCATCTGACATCAGCAATGATATCCCTGGTTCCACGTCCTCTTCTGAAACTGGCCTGAATTTCTGGCAGTTCCCTGTCGATATACTGCTACAGCCGTTTTTGAATGATCTTCAGCAAAATTTTGCTTGTGTTTGATGGTAATGATATTGTTCTATAATTCCCACATTCGGTGGGATCACCTTTCTTGGCAATAGGCATAAATATGGATCTGTTCCAGTCAGTTGGCCCGGAAGCTGTCTTCCATGTTTCTTGGCAATGCCGGAAATCGAATGATAGAATTTTGCAAGACCAATGACTTCTTCATTGCAAATACCTTCTTTCACCAACATAAATGGCAACTATACACTTGGACCTCACCAAATGGAACACACAGAAATCAAATTGACTACATCTGTGAAAAGAGACAATGGAAAAGCTCAATATCATCAGTCAGAACAAGGCCAGGGGCCAACTGTGGAACAGACCATCAATTGCTCATATGCAAGTTCAAGCTGAAACTGAAGAAAATCAGAACAAGTCCACGAGAGCCAAAATATGACCTTGAGTTTAAACCCATATAAGCCCCAGAATAACCTTTGTTTTGGGGGAACAGAGGCTAGCATTGCCTGGTTCCTCTCTGTCCCCGCTCACGAGCCTCTGCTTTCTTTCTGCCACTAAAAAATTTTTGTTTGTGTGGAACCTCTGAGTCTCTCCTGGTCATTCTTGGTCAGTAGAAGGCAAGAACCTAGGCAGGGCTTAGTCCCCAGCTGGGAAGCTTTAGCCAGCAACAGTGTCTCTGTGTATTTTCTGCTGCTACTGATAAGGTTTTCATTGGCTAATTCTTTTCGGAAGTAGACCGTGGGGTCTTTCTTCCTAGTCTGTCTTAGTCTGGAAGCTCAGCTGAAACCTGTCTGCCATAGGTGACCCTGCTGGTATTTGAATACCAGTGGCATAGCTTCCAGCATCACAGCAACACACAAGCTCCCACAGTAAGACAAACTGACAGACACATGGGGGATATTCATCACTAGTCTCAACAAAAACATTGCAAGTTATGTACATTATTTTTATTTTACAGACAAAAGATAAGCTTAGAGTGGTCAGATGATTTGCCTAAGGCCACACAAACAGTAAGTGATGGGGTCAAGAGTCAAATCATGGTAGGCTCTTTCCACAAAATCATCCTTTTTCTATTTGCATAGATTCTTGGTTTCCCCTCAGTTTGGTTCCAACCTACCTGTCCTCTTATCTTGCCACACTTCCATTCCCAAACCCTCCATTCCAGCCAAAATGGTCTATTTCCTCAAATATTTTAGGCTTATTTTCTCTTCTGTGTCTTTACACACATGATTTCTTATACTTCTAGTACCATTTCTAGTCCTCAACCCTGTAAAAAGTCGATTTATCCTTCGAATTCCTGCTGAGATCCCACCTCCTTCAATAAACCTCCCCAGACCACTTTAGTCCCTCTCCAAGCCCTCCATAGCAATCTCTTCCTTCCAGATAGGATTCATTCTCTCTACTGTTGGTTTATTCACTCATTCAACAGATCTTTATGAATTTCAGGCACTGGAAGCACAGAGATAACTAGGAGTAAAATCCTGTAACAGATACATAAACAGATAAAATATATTAAAATATATATATATACAGCAATATTAAGGAGCTCTGGTGGCACAGCAGTTAAGCACTCAACTGCTAACCTAAAGGTCAGTGGTTCGAACCCACCAGACGTTTCACAGGAGGAAGATGTGGGAATCAGCTTCCATAAAGATTACAGCCTTGGAAACCCTATAGGGCAGTTATGCTCTGTCCTATAGGGTCACTGAGTGAGAATTGACTTGACAACAAGAAGTTTGTTTTTTTGTTTGTTTGTTTTATATATCAGTATTAATAACAACTAATGTGTTTTAGCACTTACTATGTACCAGGGACTGTTCTAAGCCTCTTATATGTTCTAATATTTTTAATTTTCACAGCCGCTGCATGAAGTGAGTATCTCTTTACTTATAAGAATACCAGACAGGTTAAGTAAATTTCCCAAAGTCACACAGCTAGGAAGTTAGGCAAACTGGCTCCAGAGCCTATGTTTTCAAAACCACTACCCTAGATAGGTTCAGCTGTCAAACAGAGAAGACAGGACTGCTTCACAGAAAACTTCTCAGAGGAGACGATGTTTTAATGCTGTCTTGAAGGAAGAAGAGAACTTCATCAAGGAGACCAGGAGAAAAAGAATGCAGTGGGCATTGTAGTTGTTTCTCCAGCATCCAATCCCTTCCTTAGCAACTTTGAAAAAGTGATGTGAGCCCCATGAGTGGCTTGCGACTGGCCTAAATTAACAGCTGTAATTTCAGTTCCCTTGTCCATGTTTGGAAACCCTGGTAGTATAGTGGTTAAGAGGTACGGCTGCTAACCAAAAAAGTTGGCAGTTTGAATCCACCAGGCTCTCCTTGGAAACCCTATGGCACAGTTCTGCTCTGTCCTATAGGGTTTCTATGAGTCGGAATCATCTTGATGGCAACAGGTTTGGTGTTTTTGGTTTTCTGCCCATGATTTGTTCAGAAACCCAAGCTACTAGATTTCCTTTGCAAGTGTAATTGGTTCTAGAATGTTTATAAGATTTAGGCTGGCCTTATAATACTGAATAAATAAATACTCTTTAAGGCACTCTTTCTCTTCTCCTGGACGGGAAAGAAGAAGCAAGTAGTCCTGCTTGCTACCAGCAACCACGAGGAGGTCTAGCATTAACGTAAAGGTTACTGTCTTCGCCTTTCCACCTGCTCCTCATCCCAATACTCCATCATAGAACATCTTACTACTTGTAATGGTGCTACATGCCAGGAGTTGTCACCGGCCCACTTAACACCAGCAATGAGGTCCTCAATGCCATCTGACCAGTGAATGATGAAGTCACAGAATCTCATCCACAGAGACTGCTTTCAAGGTCTATTTCTGGTACCAATTATTATAGCTTAGATTTCCCCCTGAAAGCAGAAGCTGAGGGAAGGGTTTGCATACAAGTAGTTGATTCTGAGAAACGAATCCTGGGAACAAGAGTGGGAAGTCTATGAAGAATGAAATAGGGAAGGAAGGAAAGTCAACCCAAGGGCACATTATCAAACTAATCACTGCTGTTGGCAACTGGACATTGGTATTAGTGGGAAGCTTAGTGGAAACTGTGTGGAATATGCCATGTAAATATCATCCTAGGGCTGTTGCTGTTAGGTGCTGTTGAGTCGGTTCTGACTCACACTGATCCTATGTACAACAGAACAAAACACTGCCTGATCCTGCACCATCCTTACCATTGCTGCTATGTTTGAGCCCATTGTTGCACACCTCAGTATTCAAGGTGATGTCTTTGCTTTTTAACACTTTAAAGATGTCCATTGGAGTATATTTGCCCAATGCACCATAGGGTTTGAAAAGTAAAACATTTACCTACCAGTTCTCACCTCCCATTGGTCAAAAGTTGTCCAATAGGGTGTTAACATTTTCACACATCCAGGTTTTCACATGCACAAGTGTCAGCCATGTTTCTGAGTTCGTTCTCATAAGAGTCCCACGTCAGCTATCAGAAAAGCCCTGGGAGAGAAAGTGAGAAATACACTGTGCAGCTGAGGCAAGGTGCTGATACACCTATACAGAGCTGATTCCCGCACCAATGGCTGGATTAAAGGTGAACTGAGAGGATGTGTGTTAGGCATAGGAGACGTCCACACAGTAGTACCAAATGTCAGAGAGAGAGATAAAAAGCACCCAGATCCTCAAGGCCACCATTCAGCTGTACTTGCTACTCTGTACTTGCAGTAATGTAAGAACATAAATGTCCTTATTGATTAAGTCACTTCTTTCTTTTTAATGCCCCCTATGAAAAGGGGATCACCAGGAAGAAAGTCCTGGAAATCTACTTTCAGGAGGAAATCTAAGCTATAATAATTGGTACCAGAAATAGACCTTGAAAGCAGTCTCTGTGGATGAGATTCTGTGACTTCATCATTCACTGGTCAGATGGCACTGAGGACCTCATTGCTGGTGTTGAGCGGGCCGGTGATAACTCCTGGCATGTAGCACCATGACAAGTACTAAGATGTTCTATGATGGAGGACTGGGATGAGGAGCAGGTGGAAAGGCAAAGACAGTAACCTTTACGTTAATGCTAGACCTCCTCACAGTTGTGAAGTGGTTGCTGGTAGCAAGCAGGACTATGTGCTTATTCTTTCCTGTCTAGGAGAAGAGAAAGAGTACCTTAAAGGGTACTTTCAAAAGATCACAGCCATTCTATAAAGTGCTGTTCTACTCTGACACACATGAAGTCATCATGAGTAAGAATCAACTCTTTAGATACAGGGTTTGTTATCCTTGTTGGCTACAAAGTCCTAGTGGCATCACATTGCTCATGTTTTGAAATGGCTTTCCATTTACATAAAACAAAGCGTGTTGTCTTTTCTATTACCTGAAGCTGAAATCATGTCAACTCTTACAGATGGCATTCGAGACAGAAGAAATAGCATGTGCAAAAGAAGGAAATCATTAATTAACTTAGTTATTCGTTCAACACATTTTGAGTGCTGCTTACATACCAGTCAGTGCATTGTTACTGGGGATACAGCAGGGAACCAAGTGAACAAAATTCCCTGCCACCAAGGTGTTTACAGTGTAGTGGGGGAAAACAGACAATAAACAGAGAAATATACAGGGAAGGGGAAAGGTAACAGTGACTTAGGTTCTAAAAGGATCATTCTGGCTGCGGTAGTAAGGGCAGAGGGTCACTCTAGAGACTAGAAATGATGGCGGCTTGCACCAGAGTAGTAACAGTGATTGTTACGCAAGGTATTCATATTTTTTTAAATATGTTTTGATTAGTTGAGCTAATAGGATTTGCTGATGTATTAGAAAAGAGTCAAGGATGACTCTTTGTAATGCTTGAGCATCATGGCTCATTCATGAAACTGCAAGATCAGGCTCAGCTGGAGCAATAGGGTATTGGGTGGCAAGGTATGCAGTGAGACTGGTGATGTACATATGGACCTGATGATGAAGGACCTCATATGTCAAAATAAGGAATTTTGGATTTCGCTGGTGAGTAGGAATAACACTTGAGAGATTAGCATTGGTTATTTGAGTTTTAGCAAAGAACTTCCTACACACAGGGTGAAAATTAAACTAGAGGCAAGAGAGACCAGAATCTGATATATCCATTAAAAAACTGTTGCAAAGACAATTTATTGCCACATTAGTTGTAGTACCAAAATATTGGAAACAGCCCAAATGTCTATTAACTGAGGACTGGTTGAGTAAATTGTCATGAATCTACACAATAAGTATTATGCAGCTATATTTTTTATTTTTTTTTTAAATGCTAACAAGCAGCCATCTAGGATACAT
Organism: Loxodonta africana; assembly: GCF_030014295.1. Taxonomy (NCBI): domain Eukaryota; kingdom Metazoa; phylum Chordata; class Mammalia; order Proboscidea; family Elephantidae; genus Loxodonta; species Loxodonta africana. Next base: position 25,051,109 of record NC_087354.1, read on the forward strand.
CAATGGGTCTCAACCCACCTGGAACAAGGAAGAATGAAGAATATCAAAGGCACAAAATAATTATGAGCCTAAGAGACAAAAAGGACCACATAAACCAGAGACTACATCAGCCTGAGACCGGAAGAGCTACATAGTACCTAGCCACGACCGATGACTGTCCTGACAGGGATCTCAACAGAGAAGCCCTGAGGGAGCAAGAAAGCAGTGGGATGCAGACCGCAAAATCTCGTAAAAAGACCAGACTTAATGGTCAGACTGGGACTGGAGGAACCCCAGAGGCTATGGACCCCAGACCTTCTGTTACCCCAGGGCAGGAATAATTCCCAAAGCCAACTCCTCAGACAGGGACTGGACTGGAATATAAAAAAAATGATGGAAAATGAGACTGATGAAGAACAAGCTTCTTGGATCAAGTAGACACATGAGACTATGTTGGCATCGCCTGTCTGGAGGGGAGATGAGAGGGCAGAGGTGTCCAGAAGCTACCCAAATGTACATGAGGAGAGAGATGGGAGGGAATTACTGTGCTAGCTCATCAGAGGGAGAGCAATTAGGAGTGTATAGCAAGATGTATGTAAATTTTTGTATGAGAGACTGACCTGATTTGTAAACTTTCACTTAAAGCACAATAATAATAATAATTTGGGCATAAATTTCTTGAATTTGTACTTTTTGATGTATTTTATTGCATAGATTTTTTAACATATTAAATAATTTAAATATTTAAGATCTGAACTAAATGAACTATTAAATCTGGTTAAAGTGAAAAAAAAAAAAGGACAAAGTTGATCTCTAGATGCTGATTTGGCATGTTCTCTTAGATCTTGAAAAAAAGCCTAATTGGGGCCTGTCAAAGGACCATGAACTGGCTGTAAGGGACCTCACTTTCCAAATATGGGACAATTTAAGCAGCAAAATAATGACTACTACAGATAATTACACATTGAATAAACTAAATTCCATGGAGATATCTACTACACTGACTCATTACTCTGAAAATTGGTAAATAATGGTGAAGGATTGAGCATTTGCCCTGGAGGAACTATAATCCATCTCCAAGTGATTAGGAAAAGCTCTTTTTTGCAGAAGAATGCTAGTAATAGAGAAGGAACAGTATAATTAGAAAAATCACCATTTTGCAACCCTTAATGAAACAAATGTCTCAAGGAAGGCTCATCAACAGATGCTAACGCCATTAGCTGAACATTTGGTGAAGAACAGAATGAGTTCATGAAGACAAAATTTTGCCCCACTTATAGGGGGAAAAAAAGAGAAGTTATACCCTGTCTTAGGCTGTGTTCTCTAGAGAAGGAAAACCAGTAAAGTGTATATATACAGAGAGAGAGAGAGAGACAGAGGATGTATATCACGGGAATGGCTCATGCAGTTGTAGGGCCTGGAAAGTCCCAAGTTCATGGATCAGGCTGGAGGCTTCTCCTGATTCACATAGCTTCAGGGGCTGACGAACCCAAGATTGGCTGGTAAGACAGCAGGCCTTTGGCTCACAGGCAGTGGAGGTTGATGAATCCCAAGATCGGCAGGTAAGCTGCTAGCTCAAATGCCAAAACTAGAGGCCAGATGCAGAATCCAGAGCAAGCTTAAAGCCTACAAGCTTTGCCAGAAAGTGCACATATATTGGATGCAGGCCACATCCCCAAGGACACTCGCTTCCAACTGATTAGCTACTCATAGCAGATCTCATCATGGAGATGATTACATTATATCAGATCTCATTATGTGGTGATTATATCATTACATAGCTGCCAAACAACTGAGAATCACAGTCCAGCCAAGCTGACACACAACCTTAACCATTACATACCCCAAAGGAGAGCTGTAGTCATCGCTAACTGAATCAAGTGATCCTGATGTCCTGTGTCTCCGATGTGATACAACATGCAGTGCCTGGCATTCCCTGTGAATAAGGTGACCATGTTCCAGCTTGACTGAGACAGTCTTGCTTTGCACCTGTTGTTCCAGTGCAATTATTAAGAGTGCCCCCTTTCACTCTCAAAATTGTCCCATTTTAGGTGATAAAGTACAGAGTCACACAACATATGATGTTTTCTTACCAAAATGCTTATTCTGACTTAGTCAAATCTTCTATCTTAATTAGAATTCTTGGTAGCACAAATGATTAAAAGCTCAACTACTAACCAAAAGATTGGCCATTCAAACCCACCTAGAGGTGCCTCAGGATAAAGGCCTGGTGATCTATTTCCAAAAGCTCACAGCCTTGAAAACCCTATGGAGTGCAGTGCTACTCTACACATCTACACACATGGAGTCACCATGAGCCGGAATCAACTCAACAGCAAGGGGTTAAACAGGTTTATCTTAATCCAGTTTACGGTAACACAGGTGATAAAGGAGCAAGTCAAATATGACCATGAGGAAACAATAAGACAAATCCAGAATGTGCGACATTCTGCAAGACAAAGTCTCTGCAAAAAGCCAACGTCATGGAAAAAAAATTGGATGGGTATAATCTGTGAACCTTAATTGAATCCTTGTTTAACAGAGTCAGTTTTAGAAAAAGATATTTGGATAATAATTGAGGAAATCTGAATATACATGGAGTATTAGATGTTACTAGAAAATCCACATTAATTTTCTGAAGTATGATAGTGCTATCATGGCTACATATGCTCTTATTCTTAGGCGGCATATGCTGAAATATTTAGGGATAAAGTGTGACAGTGTCTGCAATTTAGTTTGACAGATAAAGCAAATATGGCGAAATATTAACAGCTATTGAATCTAGGTCATAATATGGAAACCCTGGTCATAATATACTTCTTCCAGTCTTGGGCAACTTGATGAATATTTCACCGACAAATACAGGAACTGCATTTAGAAGAAAAGAAATGTAGTTTTGGTCAAGACTGGCTTGATGCTCACCAATTCTAATTTTTCCTGCTGGGAAATAGGAAAACTACATCTGTCCAGCCTTCTTTGTAGTTGGATCTGGCCAATGTGAATGTGAACAGAAATTATGCCCATCACTTCTAGACCTAGCCTCTACAACCATCTGTGAAATCTTTAGCTTGTGCTTTTCTTGCTTATTGGCTAGTCAAATGCAGAGGGGCCAATAGAGAATTCTAGAGCAGGATTGGCAAACTACAGCCCACAGGCTAAATGGAGCCCATCGTGTGTTTCACAAATAAAGGTTTATTGGAACACAGCTACATTAATTCATTTACATATTGTCTATGGCTGCTTTTGCGCTACAATGGCAACATTGACTAGTTGCAACAGAGATCATACGGACAGCAAAGCATAAAACATTTACTATCTGGCTGTTCACAGAAATAAGTCGGTTGATCCCTGATCTAGAAAATGGCAGAGCTATAAGGTGGAAGGAGTCTGAATCTCAGAATCACTGTATGGAAGGTTGCCCACAGAACACCCAATTAGACTACGACTTAAGCAAGAAATAAATTTTTATTGTGTTAAACTATTGAGACTCAGGAATTGTTTGTTACAGCAGCTTGCATTAATTACCCTGACAAATATGCACAAAATGTAATGTTACATGTAGTTCTATATGTGGCAAATCAAAAATAATAACAATAATAAGGCTTATATTTGACACATACTTACCAAATAAGTGGCAATTTTCTAAACACGTTACTTGGGTTAGCTCATATAATACTTACAGCAACTTTATGAAATTGCTACTATTAATTTTTTACAGATAATGAAACATAGACACAGACAGGTTAAATGATTTTAATCCAGCTACTTTCATTTCTGAGTCGATAATCTTAATTTCCTGTCTTTCAAATGAGGCTCTCCAGTAGGAAGTTGGATATAGGAATCTGAACTTCAGAATACACAGGTAAACTGTGGAAATAGATTTAGGGTGCATTATGGATTGAATTGTGCCCCCCCAAAATGTGTGTCAACTTGGCTAGGCCATGATTTCCTCTATTGTGTAATTGTTCACCATTTTGTGATCTGGTGTGCTTTTTCTATGTGTTGTAAATCCTACCTCTATGACGTTAATAAGGCAGGATTAGAGGTGGTTATGTTAATGAGGCAGGACTCAATCTACAGGATTAGGTTGTATCTTGAGTCAATCTCTTCTGAGATATAAAAGAGAGAATCAAGCAGAGAGGAAGGGAACATCCTACCACCAAGAAAGCAGAGCCAGGAGCAGAGCACAGCATCCCTACTCTGAGAAGCTCCTAGATCAGGAGAAGATTAATGACAAGACCCTCCCCCAGAGACGACAGAGAGAGAAAGACTTCCTCTGGAGCCGTCACCCTGAATTCGGACTTCTAGTGTCCTAGACTGTGAAAGAATAAATTTCTCTTTGCTAAAGCCATCCACTTGTGGTATTTCTGTTACAGCAACACTAGATAACTAAGATAGGGCTAAACCATAAAACCAAATCAAACTCATTGCCATCAAGTCGATTCCAACTCATAGTGACTCTGTAAGACAGGGCAGAACTGCCCCACAGGATTTCGAAGGCTGTTAACCTTTTTTTTTTTTGTACTTTTGATGAAGGTTTACAGAACAAACTAGATTTTCATCCAACGATTAGCACACATACTGTTTTATGACATTGGTTAACAACCTGACGGCATGTCAACACTCTCCCTTCTTGACCTTGGGTTTCCCATTACCAGCTTTCCTGTCCCCTCCTGCCTTCTAGTCTTTGCCTCTGGGCTGGTGTGCCTCTTTAGCCTTGTTTTGTTTTATGGGTCTGTCTAACCTTTGGATGAAAGGTGAACCTCAGGAGTGACTTCATTACTGAGATAAAATGGTATCTGGGGGTCATATTTTCGGGGTTTCTCCAGTCTCCATCAGACTAGTAAGTCTGGCCTTTTTTTGTGAATTAGAGTTTTATTCCCCATTTTTCTTCAGCTCTGTCCTGGACCCTCTAGCGTGATCCCTGTCAGAACAGTCACTAGTGGTAGCCAGGCACCACCTAGTTGTGCTGGACTCGGTCTGGTGGAGGCCATGGTAGTTGTGGTCCATTAGTCTTTTGGAGTAATCTTGTCTTTAGTTTTCTTTATTTTCCCTTGCTCCTGAAGGGGCGAGACAGTGAACTATCTTAGTTGGCCACTCACACCCTTTTAAGACCTCAGGCGCTACTCACCAAAGTAAACTGTAGAACATACTCTCTATAAACTATGTTATTCCAGTTGAGCTAGATGTTCCCAGAGACCATGGTCCCTATAGCCCTCAGCCCAGTGATTCCATCGCTCAGGGAGTTTAGGTGAGTCTACGGAACTTCCATGACCCAAGGCTGTAAATCTTTATGGAAGCAGACTGCCATATCTTTCTCCTTCAGAACCACTGATGGGTTTTAACCCCTGGACACTTACCCACTGCAACACATTTGCTGATATTACTCAGAGGAAGGAAAAAGATATTTAAATTATACTGATAAATAAGGGGTAGACAAAGGAAGAGAATCCAAGATGAGAAAGATAATAAGAAACTCTCAGAAAAGAAAAAGGAGAACCAGGACAGAGAGATGTGTCAGAAGCTATGCAGGAAGAAGAATTTCGAAGAGACAGTAGCAGATAATGGGGCCAAATACAACTAAGAAATCAAAGTAACGACTAGAAAGTATCCATCACATCTAACAGTTGAGAAGTCATAGTTGACCACAGCAAAAGCAGTTTCAAAGCATACAGAACAGGAGCAGAAAGAACGGTTTGTTCATTAGAGGAAAGTTGAGGAAGAGGAAGCTGCCTTTGGAACACTCAATTGCAGTGTGACAAGAATACTAAATAAATTATCATTGTGTTAAGTCACTGAGATTCAGGGGTGCTTTGTTACAGCAGTTAGCACTAACCCCCTGACTAATAAAGGAGGGGGAAAGGTAATAAGTTTTTCGAGAAGGTGCTTTTCCAGAAGAAACAGAAAACTACCAGATCAAAAAAAAAAAAAAAATTATATTTATTCTAGAAAAGGGGTATTTTAAGGATTTTAAGCTAAGGGGAAGAAGCATAAAGCCTCTTATATTTTAGTGTGCCTATCTATCTATCTTTACCTCCAAAAGAGATTATAAGCTCCTTGAGGGAAGTTGTCTTCTCTACTGTTCCCTGGCATCCCTCACCACTCTTAGCCTACGGCTATTCTCCACACTCTAATAAAGCACTTATTTAAAATCATATGGTAATTTGATTGTTTTTTCAGGCATATCCCCCTCGCTACATTGTAAATGTTATTTGTCATTGCATACCCAGAGGCTAGCAGAATGTCTGGCAAAAAGTGGATGCTAAGCAAATGATTTAATGAATAATCAATTGAATGGTAAGTCTGCATGATCAAATACTCACTGATTGATCTTCCCACTAAAAAGATGCAACAGAGACAAAAAGTACTAAATTTTGAGTGTTCAGAGCCTTTTCCCATTCCCTTCTGTTCTCCCCCACCCCCCACTCAAACTCTGGTGTTGAACCACATCTGCGTTTCTTCTCCCTACTCCCTTTATTTTGTGTATCAGTAAAATCGTTCAAGTGAGAACTAAACAATCCAAGGATTTATATCTGAAATATCTGAGGGATAAAAAAGGGGATCCAGAAGGAAACAGGGAAAGAAATGAAAGAGAAAATGCCACTGACTGAATAGGTATTAGGAGGACATTTGATTGGGGGGGCAGTTGTTAAGTGTGAAAAAGGCAGAGAATGAAAGAAATGTGGGTTATGAATTGAATCCACTTTAAAGTTAATCAATAGGCAAGTAAAAATTGGAATTGCTTTTAATTATTTTCAGTTTCTGGGCTGTGTTTCTTTAAATGAAACACAATGCATAGACTAGACCATGTGGGACCCAGTATCCATAGGGTTACACAGGTTTATACCAAAGGATATTTTTAAGTTTAAAACATTTTGAAAGCAATTATTAAATATTTTCACTCATTGGTTTATTTAATATTCCCTTCTGAGATGCATTAACTACCAGCTCCAGAAAGAAAATTAGATAAAACTCAGTGTAGATATGAATCGAGGTAGAATCATGATCAAAGAGATTCTCACAACAAATAGGGTGTAGTTTAGGATTTAATTTAGCTAAGTTTGGACCGCCCGCATTAATCATTTCCATAATTCATATTCTCAAATATTTGAAGTTCATTGCACAAATCAATATTCTGTCCCTGAGGGAAGAGAAGACTCTTGGTTCTTAAGGAGTCCTATGGTTTAGTAAGGAAAAGTGTGGGAAGTGTGAATGACATGGGACTGTGAAGCCAAATGATTGTGATTTGGTTTGACTCCCTTCCTGACTCAGTGGAAAGGTGAAGTAAGGGAAATTTTGAGCAGGGAGTACTGGATGACCACCTTATTTATAAATATCTTCACCAATTATTGAAGAGTCATTTGGGACAACAAATTCTTCTTTTAAAATGTAAGTGCATTCTGAGAGCGTAGGCTCCATCACAACTCAGTGTAAATATAGTAATGCTTCAGTTAATAAAGACAATGGGCCATGGGGCACTGACAAAGGAGAGTAGGGAAAACCCTAGATTTGGAATAAGGGAACTTGGGTTCTAACCCCATCTCGGCTGCTATCTATCTATGTGACTTTAAGAAGATCACAACGCCTTGCCAAATCTTAGCATGCCTACTTCCAGAATCAGGGGTTTAGGCTGTTCTATTTGACCATCCAAAGCCTTATTACCTCTTATAGTCTAGGTTCTCTGTCCAAATTCAATAGTTGGTAAATTGTGTTCTGCAGGTCTAGGTCCTCCAGGGGACAGACCACACTGACTGGTTTGAGCTCTGGATGCTCCAACACACACACATACACAGTGCATACCACATAGACATAAACATGCAAACCACACACATGCCACACATGCACACACCTGCATACACACATACAGACACACATATACACATACCACACAAACACACAGCAAACACACACATATACACATACTCTGCTTCAAGCAGAGATGCTCTATTTGTATTTGTTTCATATACTGCAATTCTGTACAATACCTATTTTTAAAGTGGTTTTCTAATTTAAAAAAAAAGGAAAGCTACATTTCTAAAGAAAAGAAGGTAAATGTATAGAAAACAAGTAAGTCAAATTTTTCAGATGAAAGGAATTTACCTCCTTTAAAAAAAAAGTCACAAAATTTATGTCTTAAATTTTAATTGTTTTTTATTTTAAAAAATTACACACAAAAGGATGCCCTTTATCACCATTCCTATTTAACATTTACTGGATGACCTAGCTAGAGCAATAAGGCAAGAAAAAGAAATAAAGGGCATCCAAATTGGTAATGAAGAAGTAAAATTGTCCCTATTTGCAGATGATATGATGTTACACTTAGAAAATCCAAAAGACTCCACCAGAAAACTACTGGAACTAATAGAAAGATTCGCCAGACTAGCGGGATACAAAAATCAGTTGGATTCCTATACACCAATAAAGAGAACAATGAAAAGGAAATCAGGAAAACAATGCCATTTATAATAGCCCCTAAAAAAATAAAATATTTAGGAATAAATCTAACAAGGGACGTAAAAGACCTACACAAAGAAAACTACAAAACACTACTGCAAGAAACCAGAAGAGATCTACGTAAATGGAAAAACACACCATGCTCATCGATAGGTAGATTCAACATTGTGAAAATGACAATTCTACTCAAAGCAATTTACAAATACAATGCAATCCTAATCCAAATACCAACGACATTCTTTAAAGAGGTGGAAAAACTAATCATCAACTTTAAATGGAAAGGAAAGAAGCCCTGGATAAGTAAAGCACTACTGAAGAAGAAAAATAAAGTAGGAGGACTCACACTACCTGACCCCAGAACCTACTATACAGTTACGGTTGTCAAAACAGCCTGGTACTGGTACAACAACAGATACATTGACCAATGGAACAGAATAGAGAACATAGATGTAAATCCATCCACCTACAGTCACCTGATCTTCGACAAAGGCCCAAAGTCCATCAAACGGAGAAAAGACAGTCTTTTTAACAAATGGTGCTGGCAAAACTGGGTATCCACCTGCAAAAAACTGAAATGGCCCATACTTCACACCATACACAAAAACTAATTCCAAATAGATCAAAGACCTAAATATAAAGTCAGAAACTATAAAGATCATAGAATAAAAAATGGGATAAATGCTAGAGGCCCTAATACATGGCACAAACAGGATATAAGTCATAACTAACAACACACAATTTCCAGAAGATAAGCTAGATAACAGAGATCTTCTAAAAATTAAACACTTATGCTCATCAAACAACTTCACCAAAAGAATAAAAAGAGAACCTACAAACTTGGGAAAAAATTTTGGCTATTACAAATCTGACAAAGGTCTAATCTCTAAAATCTATAGAAAAACCCAAAACCTCTACAACAAAAAGACAAACAATCCAACTAAAAAATTGGCAAAGGAAATGAACAGACACTTCACCAAAGAAGACATTCAAGTGGCTAACAGACACATGAGGAAATGCTCGAAATCACTAGCCATTAGAGAAATGCAAATGAAAACTACAATAAGATACCATCTCAACCCGGCATTACTGACACAGATGAAAAAAAAACAGAAAATAACAAATGGAGAGGCTTCAGGGAAATTGGAACTCTTATGCACTGCTGATGGGAACGCAAAATGATACAACCATTTTGGAAAATGATATGGTGCTTCCTTAGAAAGCTAGAAACAGAAATATCATATGATCCAGCAGTCCCACTCCTAGGAATACATCCTATAGAAATAACAGTCATCACACAAATAGACATATGCACTCCCATGTTCACTGCAGCATTGTCCACAGTAGCAAAAAGATGGAAACAACCTAGATGCCCATCAACAGATGAATGAATAAACAAACTATGGTACATACATTCAATAGAATACTATGCAACGATAAAGAACAATCTGCGAACCATCTCACAACATAGATAAATCTGCAGGGCATGATGCTGAGTGAAATAAGTCAATCACAAAAGGCCAAATATTGTATGAGACCGCTACTATAAAAATTCATGAAAAGGTTTATACACAAAAAGAAACAAGCTTTGATGGTCTTGAGGGAGGGGGTGAGTGGGGGTGGAAAAACACTAAATAGACAGTAGATAAGTGGTAACTTTGGTAAAGGGTAAGACAATACACAATACTGGGGAATCCAGCACAACTTGTACAAGGCAAAGTCATGTCTGAATCCTGTTGTTAGTTGCCATCAAGTCAGCTCCATGGCAACCCCATGTGCAACAGACACAACATTACTTAGTCCTGTGCATTCTTCAACATCGTTGTTATGCTCGAGTCCATTGTAGCGGCCACTGGACATTTTGAGTACTTTCTAGCCTAGAGGGCTCGTTTTCCAGCACTATATCAGACAATATTCTGTTGTGACCCATAGGGTTTTCACTGGCTAATTTTCAGAAGTACATCTCCAGGCCTCTCTTCCTAGTCTATCTTAGTCTGGAAGCCCTGCTTAAACCTCTCCACCATGGGTGACCCTTCTGGTGTTTGAAATACTGCTGGCAGAACATCCAGCATCATAGCAACACACAAGCCACCATCGTATGACAAATAGACAGGTAGTGAGGCTGAATTCTAGTCATCTTTAAAAACTCAGTTCAGTTGTTATGACTTCAGGAAGCCACCCAAACTGGGTAAGGTGCTTCTCCTCTCTTCTTCCACACATTCTGTCCACATGTATATCACACATCCACATGCACCATAGCACTTACCACTTCCTAGTCTAATTGTCTGCTTGTTAGTCTTCCCCTTAGTTAGGTGTGTGTCCCTCAAGCCAAAGTCTATATCCTCAATGCAGACAATAGGGCCAGAGTGCTTAATATGTATATTTTAATTGCACTAAAATAATTTTATGTCATCTTAAAGGTTCACAGATGATCAACACTTTTTTAATTGTCAATTTTCCTTGACTTCACAGGTGAGTTTTTTATCATGCTTCATCTCTTCATCACACCTAAACGATGGAATGTTAACTTCTGTTACCAAGATTATTTAATAACAGAAAAAATACAAATAGAAATTAAGTTAAAATCTAAGTACAAAGTTGTGCTATTTAATCAAAATTTCATGAAAGTAATTACATATGTCATGTGTGTATGTATACCACCATCCATCTGTCAATTTATCATACTGCTGCTATGATGCTAGAATCTAGGCCACCAGTATTTCAAATACGAGCAGGGTCACCCATGATGGACAGGTTTCAGCAGAGTTTCCAGACTAAGACAGACTAGGAAGAAAGGCCTGGTGATCTGCTTCGGAAAGTTAGCCAGTGAAAACCCTATGAATTACAATAGAACATTGTCAAACTCACTTGCTTTAGACTCATTATCACGAGGGACCAGTCACGGGAGGAGGACATCAGGTTTGGCGAAGTAGACAGCCAGAAAGGGCAAGGGAGACCCTTGGTAAGATGGACTGATACAATAACTGCAACAATGGGCTTGAACATGCTGGCAATAGTGAGAATGACACACGACCAGACAACATTTCATTCTGTCGTACATAAGGTCACCATGAGTTGGAGTCAATTCGATAGCAGCCTTCTGTCTTTATATGCGTGTACAATATATATATAGATATACATATATGGAAATGCATCAAAACAGTTAACAGTGTCCATATCTTTGTGGCATGTCAACATGTTAAAACTCGTTGCTGTCACATCAATTCCAAATCATGGCAACCCCATGTGTTACAGAGTAGGACTGCTCCATAGAGTTTTCTTGGTTATAATCTTTACAGAAGCAGGTCACCATGCCTTTCTTCCTCAGCACTACTGGATGAGTTTGAACCGCCAACCTTTCAGTTAGTAGTTGAGCACAAATCATTTGTGCCGCCCCGGGACAGGAATGTCTACAGGAATTTTAAAAACATACATCTTTATGCACTCTCTAAATTTATTAAAATGACTATGTGTTCCTTCTGTGTAAACAAAGATAAAATACATTAAAATTCCACCCTCATACCTTCTCCACGGCCAAAATGGAGGGAAAAATCAAAAAGGTCCATTGGGCTTCTTCAAGTACTGTGCTTCCAAGTCTTGAGTTGTCTGATGAGTAATCACACTTCTACTCTCTGGCAATGGTTAAACATGTTATACAATAAAAATATAGAGAAAGGGGATTGCAACCCTATCAGAATGGCATCTTCCTTAGGTCTCTGCTCTTGGTTCTCCCACCCCTCTAACCCAAAGAGCAATGATAAGTCTGACTTTGTGGAACTCTTACACATAAATCAACACTGATTTATTTGGAAGGGACTGATGGTCTCTAAGTATTTGCAGCAGAATTAGTAAGGAAGCCCCACACATTAATACTTCATGCTTTTTCTGTTTGTATGTGAGGATGATGCCAACTGGACTTCCCACCTGAATCATAAGGAAGACTCAAAGGCTCCTAGGAGCTGCAGAGTCTCCTCTAAACTGCTGAGCTCAAACTGGGACCTCACGTCATGTACACAGGACATCACAGACTCTGAGACATGGGTTTGATACCAAGAGGTATATTTAGGCAGGAAGCATGTTACCATGGCAATCTCACATTCCCTGGGCTGCTTTTCTCCCCCAGCCAGTGTGTTAAGGTCCATACTGAGCCTCTGCAGGCTTTGCCCATCTGCAATGCAGCTGGGGTCCCAGCTGCTTCAAGGGCTGCTAATAATCCTGGACCATTAGGCCAAAACCCAGGCCATAATGTTCACAGTAGCTGTCTCGTGGTTGTTTGCCATTTTTTAAGAATCTGTTTTTCATAATCACAGACATGCACAGAGATTAGGATAAGGAAGGTCATTGTTGCATAATCTGTAACAGCAAAACACAGGAAATCACTTCAATGTCCAGCAAGAGAGAATTTTTCTTTCTTTTTTTATTGAACTTCAGATGAAGGTTTTCAGAACAAACTAGTTTCTCATTAAACAGTACACACATTATTGTAGACATTGGTTAACAACCCCATGACATGTCAACACTCTCCCTTCTTAACCCTGGGTCCCCTATTACCAGCTGTCCTGTTCCCTCCTGCCTTCCAGTTCCAGCCCCAGGGCTGGCGTGCCCCTTTAGTTTTTTCATTCCATGGGACTGTCCAGTCTTTGGCTGAAGAGTGAACCTCAGGAGTGGCCTCATTACTGAGCTGAAAGGGTGTCCAGGGGCTACACTTTCAGGGTTTCTTCAGTCTCTGTCAGGCCAGCAAGTCTGGTCTTTCTTTTTGAGTTAGAATCTAGTTCTACATTTTTCTCCAGCTCTGTCCAGGACCCTCTACTGTGATCCCTGTCAGAGCAGTCAGTGGTGGTAGCTGGGCACCATCTAGTTGTACTGCACTCAGTCTGGTGGAGGGCGTGGTGGATGTGGTCCATTAGTCTTTTCGACTAATCTTTCCCTTATGTCTTTAGTTTTCTTAATTCTTCCTTGCTCCCGAAGGGGTGAGACCAGTGGAGTAGCCTAGATGGCCAGCAAGAGGGGATTTTAAAAATAAACTGTGGTACCTGTATGTGATGGAATACTCTAGAACCATTAGAATCCTGCTCTGAAAGTGATTTAGATGAGGGAGAAGTGCATGGTAGGGTATAAAATGTAGAGTCAGACTCTCTAACTAGGCAATGCAGTATGATCCCAATTTTGGGTGTCTAACAGGTCAAGGTCCCCATGTGTCTGTCAGTTTGTCATACTGTGGGGGCTGGCATGTTGCTGTGATGCTGGAAGCTATGCCACTGGTATTCAGATACCAGCAGGGTCACCCATGCTGGACAAGTTTCAACTGAGCTTCCAGACTAAGACAGAGAATGAAGAAGGACCCTGTGGTCTACTTCTGAAAAGCATTAGCCAATGAAAACCTTATGAATAGCAGCAGAACATACACAGAGACACTGTACCAAAAAGAATTGGTTGACGTTCAGTCATTTGAGGAGGTAGCATATGATTAGGAACTGATGGTACTGAAGGAAGAAGTCCAAGCTGCACTGAAGGCATTGGCAAAAAATAAGGTGCCAGGAATTGACAGAATACCAACTGAGATGTTTCAACAAACCTAAGCACGCTAGAAGTGCTCACTCGTCTATGCTAAGAAATTTGGAAGACAGCTACCTGGCCAGCCAAATGGAAAAGATCCATATTTATGCCTATTCCCAAGAAAGATAATCCAACCAAATGTGGAAATTACCGAACAATATCATTAATATTATTAAAAAAAAAAAAAAAGATCATTCAAAAGCAGCTGCAGTAGTGTATCAACAGGGAACTGCCAGAAATTACAGCCAAATTGAGAAGAGGACGTGGAACCAGGGATATCATTGCTGATGTCAGATGGATCCCGGCTGAAAGCAGAGAATACCAGAAAGATGTTTGTCTGTGTTTTATTGACTATGCAAAGGCATTCGTCTGTGTGGATCATAACAAATTATGTATAACGTTGAAAAGAATGAGAATCCAGAACACTTAATTGTGCTCATGAGGAACCTGTTCATGGATCAAGACGCAGTTGTCCAGACAGAACAAGGGGATACTGATTGGTTTAAAGTCAGGAAAGGTGTGTGTCAGGGTTGTATCTTTTCACCATACCTATTCAGTCTGTATGCTGAACAAATAATCCGAGAAGCTGGACTATATGAAGAAGAACGGGGCATCAGGATGGGAGGAAGACTCGTTAACAAACTTCATTGTGCAGATGACACAACCTTTCTTGCTGAAAGTGAAGAGGACTTGAAGCACTTATTAATGAAGATGAAAGACCACAGCCTTCAATATGGATCATACCTCAACATAAAGAAAACATAAATCCTCGCGACTGGACCAATAAGCAACATCATGACAAATGGAGAAAAGATTGAAATTGTCGAGGATTTCATTTTACTTGGATCCAAAATCGACATCCATAGAAGCAGCAGTCAAGAAATCAAAAGACACGTTGCATTGGACAAATCTGCTGCAAAGTACCTCTTTAAAGTGTTGAAAAGCAAAGATGTCACTTTGAAGACTAAGGTGCACCTGACCCAAGCCATGGTATTTTCAATCGTGTCATATGTATGCGAAAGCTGGACAGTGAATAAGGAAGACTGAAGAAGAACTGACACCTTTGTATTGTGGTGTTGGCGAAGAATATTGAATATACCATGGACTGCCAAAAGAATGAACAAATCTATCTTGGAAGTACAACCAGAATGCTCCTTAGAAGCAAGGATGGCAAGACTGCATCTTACACACTTTAGATATGTTGTCAGTAGGGATCAGTCCCTGGAGAAGGACATCATGCTTGGTAAACTACAGGGTCGGTGGAAAAGAGGAAGACCCTCAACAAGATGGATTGACACAGTGGCTGCAAAAATGGGCCCAAGCATAACAATGATTGTGAGCATGGGGCAGAACCAGGCAGTGTTTTGTTCTGTAGTTCACAGGGTCACTATGAGCTGAAATTGACTCGATGACACCTAACAACAACAACAACAAGAGGTGGGGGAAGCATTGGTTACTATCACCTTCCACACGGGAGAACTGGGTTTGAATCCCGGCCAAGGCACCTCATGTGCAGCCGTCACCTCTCTGTCAGTGGAGGCATGTTCTATGATGCTGAACAGGTTTCAGTGGAGCTTCCAGACTAAGGCTAGGAAGAAAGACCTGGAAATCTACTTCCAAAAATCAGCTAATGAAAACCCTACGGACCACAATGATCCAATCTGCAACCCATCCCAGCCAGCATTTTGTTCTACTGTGCATGAGGTCACCATGAGTTGAGGGCTGACTCCACTGATGTAAACAACAATGAAGGGATGGTGTATTCCAGAGGGCTGATTTCATGCAGTTCCACTGAAGAGCTGTGGCTGGGTCTTGCTGTGTGATATTTCCACTTCCTCTCCAGGTATCCACGGCCCAGTCTCCAGCTTGGGCTTCCCAGTGTTCTTGACCTTTGAGAAGGGCACTGGCCACACAAGGTAATTCAGATGAAGACTGTAGAGTGAGTCTCAAGGAACAGATGGGCAACACTCCTGACTGTTGATTAATGTGCCAGAGACCCACTGGCTGATCTCCATGGGAGTTCCTGGTGAGATGGCAGTGAAAGAATAGCGGACTTTGTTCCTTGGCACTGATAATGCAAATGATTATGCAAGTAGGCACAGTGGTCAGCAGGCCTGATGCAGCTCCCTCAGGGCTTGCTGTTGCCAACTACAGATGGTGCTCTCTCAGACAGAGGTTGGGCAGTAGCTCAGTGCTGAATCCACTAGGGTCCACATGGTCCCTTGCAGCCCCTCCAACCTCTCTCGGCAAGTGCTGTGTCCCTCCATCCTTCTCCCCAGGCTGGGGATTCTTCACCCCCTCTGAAGGAGAGGAGCATGGCTTGTCTTTTCTTCTTGTTTACCCCACATAATTTTATGTACTCAACTCTGGGGTACATAGACTTTCAAAATGTTCAAATTCCAGAGCATGGCTTTCAAGGCTCTTAACATGACAAATTTCAAAAGACAATTTTGAAGCCTTGAAAATGATGAGGGTCCTTTTTTATCAGTCCTATCTGCCTGCCCAAGGGGAGGGATGACCACGGGATAGAGCAAAAGAGAATGCAATGGGGAAAAGTACCTAGAAAAATGACTCACATTGGTATCCTACCACATAAAAACATACATAGAATAAATATAAAAAAATATATATGTTGCTGTTTGTTGCTGAAGTTGGCTCCAATTCATGATAACCGTATGTGTGACAAAACATAACATTGCTTGGTCCTGTGCCATCTTCATGCTCATGGGTATTTTTTTTTACATATGGAAGTTTTATTGTCTGATTTTCAGAAGAGAATTCAGAAGCAGTTGCAGTCGTAAATTGACAGGGAACTGCCAGACATACAGGCCAGATTCAGAGGACAACGTGGAAGACCCTCAACAAGATGAATTGACGCAGTGGCTGCAACAATGGGCTCAAACATAGCAATGATTGTGAGGATGGCACAGGACTGGGCAGTGTTTCATTTTGTTGTTCATATAGTCATTCTGAGTCAGAACCAGTTCGGAGGCACCTAGCAACAACAAAAACAATTTTCAAAAGTAGACCTCCATGCCTTTCTTCCTAGTCCATCCTAGTCTGGAGCTCCGCTGAAACCTGTCCACCATGGGTGGCTCTGCTGGTATTTGAAATACAGATGGCATGGCTTCCAGCATCATAGCAACATATAAGCCAACACCGTATGACAAACAGGCAGCCAGATGGTGGAAATATATAGAGAGAGAGAAATTAATTAATAACATTTACATATATTAAATATATACAATCATTACCATTGTCATCTTAATATAGAGAGATAAAATGACTTTTATCTTCTTCCGCTATATTTTTTAAGTTTCCTGTGATGAACATATATTACAATGGAAATATATTTTATGCCAGTATTAGTTTCCAAAGGCAGCTTGTAACATAAAAAATCATATCTAGTCAAAATTGAACCCCTTTAACTGTACACTAATGACCGAAGACCAAAGGAGTTGTGGAATGGCATCAAGGAAATCATACATGAAGAAAGCAAGAGATCATTAAAAAGACAGGAAAGAAAGAAAAGATCAAAATGGATGTCAGAAGAGACTGAAATTTTCTCTCGAGTAGGTAAAGCAAAAGGAAGAAATGATGAAGTAAAAGAGCTGAACAGAAGATTTCAAAGGGCGGCTTGAGAAGACAAAGTAAAGTATTATAATGAAATGTGCAACGACCTGGGGTTAGAAAACCAAAACGGAAGAACACGCTTGGCATTTCTCAAGCTGAAAGAACTGAAGAAAAAATTCAAGCCTCGAGGTGCAATAGTGAAGGAGTCTATGGGGAAAATACTGAATGACACAGGAAGCATCAAAAGAAGATGGAAGGAATACAAAGAGTCAACTGTCCCAAAAAGAATTGGTGGATGTTCAATCATTTCAGCAGACAGCATATAATCAAGAACCGATGGTAGTGAAGGAAGTCCAAGTTGCACTGAAGGCACTGGTGAAAAGCAAGGCTCCAGGAATTGACGGAATACCAATTGAGATGTTTCAACAAAGGGGTGCAGCACTGGATGTGCTCACTCGTTTATGCCAAGAAATATGGAAGACAGCTACCTGGCCAACAGACAGGAAGAGATCCATATTTGCACCCATTCAAAAGAAAGGCGATCCAACTGAATACGGAAATTATCGAACGATATCATAATTATCACATGCAAGTAAAATTTTGCTGAAGATCATTCAAAAGCAGTTGCAGCAGTACATTGACAGGGAACTACCAGAAATTCAAGCCAGATTCAGAAGATGATGTGAAATGAGGGGCTATATGAAGAAGAGTGGGGCATCAGAATTGGAGGAAGACTCATTAACAACCTATGATATGCAGGTGACACAACATTGCTTGCTGAAAGTGAAGAGGACTTGAAGCACTTACTGATGAAGATCAAAGACTACAGCCTTCGATATGGATTACTCTTCAACATAAAGAAAACAAAAATCCTCACAACTGGACCAGTAAGCAATGTCGTGAGGAACAGAGAAAATATCCAAGTTCTCAAGAGTTTCATTTTACTTGGATCCACAATCAATGCCCACGGAAGCAGCAGTCAAGAAATCAAAAGACGTATTGCGCTGGGCAAATCTCCTGTAAAAGACCTCTTTCAAGTGTTGAGAAGCAAAGCTCTCACTTCGAGGACTAAGACGTGCCTAACCCAAGCCATGGTGTTTTCAATTGCCTCATATTCATGTGAAAGCTGGACAATGAATAAGGGAGACCAAAGAAGAATTAATCCAATTTGAATTATGGTGTTGGTAAAAATAATATATACAATATAATATACCATGGACTGCCAGAAGAATGAAAAATCTGTCTTGAAAGAAGTACAGTCAGAATGCTCTTTAGAAGCCAGGGTGGCGAGACTTCTTCTCACATACTTTGGACATGTTATCAGGAGGGACCACTCCCTGGAGAAGGACATCATGCTTGGTAGAGTGTCAGAGAAAAAGAGGAAGGCCTTCAGCAAGGTGGATTGACACGGTGGCTACAACAATGAGCTCAAGTACAAAGATGATTGTGAGGATGGTGCAGGACCGGGCAGTTGTACACAGGGTCGCTGTGAGCCAGAAGCGACTCGATGGCCCCTAACAATGGTTCTCAGATAACAGTTTCCAATGTTCTTCAGGTCCATGTTCTTCAGAAAGAGCTAATACCTAATAGCAGTATTAGTTGTTCTTTTTTTGTTTTTACCCAAAGTTGGCTCTGTAACTTTTCTCAAAATTTGGTTATGTTTTATCTTCAAAGAAATTTCATGCTTTCCAACCAGATACTAGGAGAACTCAAAAGGTGACATTACTTTGATAAATCCCTAGGTCCCAGGGTCTATTCTCCAGGGAAGTAATTTATACATCAGAAATCAGAAAGAATGTCTCCATTTCTCAGGGATGATCTCACATTAATGCCTTTTGAAGAGACTGGTGAGTAATTCAGATTGTCAGTTATTAATTTACAGTGAGTAAAACAGTTCTACTCTGAAACACATGGGGTTTCCATGAGTCGGAACAGACTCGACAGCAACTGGTTAACGTAAATACCACACTGACCAAAAGACTTATACTCATGGCATCCAGGAATGAGAACACAAGCCACCAGGTGGCTTCTTGGGGTGCGTAAAGTAAGAACAACGATGTTTAAATGTGTGATTCAGATGTTTAGTGGCACCTCAGTGGGAGACCCTCTTCCATAGGAACTTAGAAAGTCAAATATACTGGAGCAGGTAGACCTTCCTTGCATGCAGATTGAAGGGATACTGTCAATTTCTCTGTGTTCTAAGCCTCTGCTTCTTGAATTCAAATAATCCTGAGGACAACCCTGCAGTACGGTGCCTGGCACAGAGTTCGCCTGCACGAAGTATTTGGCAAAGAAATAAAGAGAAAAGGAAACAGGATTACTCAAAGCCTACAAATATTGTATATATTTCTAGAGGAACAAATTTAGTCAATTGCAAATAATGTTTAGAATAATATATGCTTGGTAAAGCAGAGGATTGGCGAAAAAGAGGAAGACCCTCAACAAGATGGATTGACATAGTGGCTGCAACAATAGTCTCAAGCACAACAACGATTGTGAGCATGGTACAGGACCAGGTAGTGTTTCCTTCTGTGGTACATAGGGTCGCTATGCGTTGGAATCAACTCAACAGCACCTAACAATAATAACTATATACATATATATACACACACACACGTATGCCAAAAAAAAACATTGCTGCCAAGTCGATTCTGACTCATAGAGGCCCTATAAGGCAGAGTAGAACTGCCCCATAGGGTTTCCAAGGCTATAATCTTTATGGAAGCAGACTGCCACATCTTTCTCCTGTGGAGCAGCTAACCTTTTGATTAGCAGCCAAGCACTTAACCACTGTACCACCAGGGCTCCACACATACAAATGCACACACACATATATGCAATGTTATATTATATTTTTTATTATAAAAGGAGCCCTGGTGACAGAACAGGTAGGCGCTCTGCTGCTAAGTGAAAGTTGGCAGCTGAAATCCACCCAGCAGCTCCACAGAATAAAGACCTGGCGATCTCCTCCCATAAAGATTACAGCCTAGAAAACCTTAAAGGGCAGTTCTACTCTGTCACAGGGGGTTGCAATGAGTAGAAATTGACTCAGCAACACCTAACAGCAGCATATTATATTAAAAACAGCACTATTTATAGAGAAGAAAAATGCCTTTGCATATTTCTGATAAAGCACTAAATCAAAAAGAAAACAAACGTTTATGGCAGAGAGTGGCTTCCAGCTGTTTCTTCATACCTCCTGCAGTATGAAATCACCTTCTTCTGTCCTTTTGGGAGTGCTTTGAGAAGTACTTTCTAAATTCACTGTTTTCCTTCTCCTCAGTCTTTCTGAATACAATGAGTCAAGCAAGTGATCGGATTTCCTCTTTGGAAGTAGGTTGCCAAGCTCTGCAGCTAGATCTTTTGATTTGGCATCCTATAACTGTCTCTGTGCCCTAGTTTCCTGATCTGTAAAATGCCAATAACGACAGTACCTACCTCACAATGTCATTGAGTTAACCCATGTAGAACAGCATTTAGTTCAGTGCCTGGCATATGGCAAGTGCTCTTAGAAATGTTGGCATTTCTTTTTCAAACTTGCAATCACAATCTAGTAGTCCCACCTACATGAAACTGTGCCCTGATAACCTGGATGATGAAGATAATGATGATGTGGGTAGTAATCTTTTACTGAATACCTGTGATAGGCCAGACATTGTCCAAGTTGCTTTGGGTACAACACCTCATTTAATTGTTATAATAAATTCTCTGGTGTATACATTTCAATCCATAATTTACAAATAAGGAAACTAAGATTTTGAGAAATTCAGAAATTTGCCCAAAGTTGGTTCTTTCTGACTCTACAGCCTGTGCTTTTTCCTCATGGTTAGAGTATGGGGTGTTCAAATATTTGCAGACAATCTTAAGGTATATTGTACAGATAATTAATCTCACCCAACATGAGTTTTATGATTGAATTTTCTGAATGCAACCTCGTTTGCTTTATTTCCAGATTTGGGGGCAGGGGCTACCTTATTGCAACCTTCTTGCATTATCTGAACATCTCATTCCTTAGAGAGCAAGATAGAGAGCTGGAGAGAGACAACCAAAATGAGCCTCCGGAAATCAACTCACTTCCTTGAAAGAGGTCCATTTCCTAGAAGAGAGTAGAAGCTGCCTGCACCTGGAGCCCCTGGGTTGCAAGCAAGCTAAGAATTTCAAAGATTTTTTTTTAATACCTTGGAGAAACCCTCAATGTGAAACTATAAGAAGGTAAAATCAATTAGTTTAATTTAAACAGCAGTTTCCTCTTATTGATAACATTCACTTTCCATATAGTAACAAAAACTGACTCTATTCAAACTTTTTTTAATATTTTTTTTTACTCATTCCTTATTGAAAACAAAATTTACTTATTCAACTTTTAGCACTGCAAGTCCAAGAGATAAACTATCCTTAACAGCACTGCTGCCTTGGAATCAAGATTATCAGGGTGATATTCAAAAAAATCTTCACCCAAAGCCATCCCAAAGTGATAATAATAAAAAGAGTAGTTAGCATTCATGTTAACAAAATATTTATTCTTCATAGCACTTAGCAAGGTGGACATTATAATCCCCTGCAGAGACTCAGGAGATTTAGAACTTGTCCAAGTTCACACCAAGACAGCACTGGGATTGGACCCTGGTCTTTGGGGCTCCTAAACAAATGCATGTACTTTTCCATATAACTTCTGCCCCTGAAATACCGGGCAGTATGTCTTATGACCTGTGAGCCCTTCACATCAGTGCCTCAAAGATATTATTTTATTCCATAATTTATTAGTAACATTAATTACATTAGTACTTAATACATGCATTTATTTAATATTAATTAAATTTGCATTTAATGCATGCATTTATTTAACAATAACTCTAAGAAATAGGAATTACTACTATTCCCATTTCACAGGTGAAGAAGCTGAGGCTTAGGGAGATAAAGTAACTTTCATCTCTACAAGTCACAAGCAGCCTAACGTAGGTAACAAGTCTACACAGTAGTAAGCAACTAAGCCAGAATACTAATCCAGTCTTGTTTGAAGGTGAAGCAATAAAAGGTTCAGGGGCCAAAAGAGAGGGATTTGTGCCCTTCAACATCTGGGATGCATGACTGCTTCACTGATGGGGTTTTTTCTGCTAGAAGTCATTTAATGCAAGATGCTGATCCCGCAGGCTTCCTTGGCTTTCCCAGAGAGCGGGATCAAGAAATGGTTGAGACTGACACAGTCTTCCTGCAATGCTGAATTACTATTAAGGAAATGCAACAATGTTGTAAGACAATCAGTTGTCCAAGGTCAAGTTAACTTACTCCTAGGCTTTTCTTCTTTCTCCTCTTCCATTCTTGATGTTTGTATGGATTAGAGGCAGCCCCACTCCTCCCTTTTTCTCCAGAAACTCCTGACAGTTGTCTGCTAACGGGTAAGTGAGCAGCCGCTACAAAGCAGGACATCGCGATCAGGCCAACCGCCTTTCGTTTGCCAAATGCTGAAACATCAGAATGTCTACACCACGTGACACCAGGTTATCAGTAAAAAAGATCATTTTTATTAATCATTTATTACTATACAAATAAATGGAAACCCTGGTGGCTTAGTGGTTAAGAGCTACAGCTGCTAACCAAAAGGTTGGCAGTTCGAATCTACCAGGTGCTCCTTGGAAACCGTATGGGGCAGTTCTATTCTGTCATATAAGGTCGCTATAAGTCAGAATTGACTCTACCACAGCAGGTTTGGTTTTTTGGGTATATAAATAAATACGTATTATACGTTATAAATGTGCAGCCTTGGTGGCACAGTGGTTAAAAGTTTGACTGCTAACCCAAAGATTGGCAGTTCAAATCCACCAGCCGCTCCTTAGAAGCCCTACAGGACAGTTGGAATCAACTTGACAGTAACATATTTTTTGGTTTTATAGGTTATAAATAAATATGTATTGTAGGTTATAACAGCAAGTTCACCCACGATGGACAGTTGTCAGCAGAACTTTCAGACTAAGACAGACCAGGAAGAAAGGCCTAACAATCTACAGCCGAAAATTAGCAAAATTAAAAAACCTTATCATTTTCCCAACATAGTGCTGGAAGATAAATCCTAGCTTGGAAGGCACTCAAAACACGCAGTGGCTGCAAAATGGACTCAAGCATACTAACGATTGTGAAGATGGCACAGGGCTGGGCAACGTTTCATTCTGTTGTACATGGGTTAATCACGGGTTGAAGCCAACTTAACAGCAACTAACAACAACAATGTTTATAATGTAAATAAGTATGTTGCAATAAATATTATTTTATTATTATAAATTAATTTATTAATCATTTACCATTGAAATAAAAACTATCATAATCTTGATACACTGATTTAGAGCTTGGCTGCTAACCAAAAGGTCAACAGTTTGAATCCACCAGCCACTCCTTCAGGCAGTTCTACTCTGTCCTATAGGATCACTACGAGTCAGAATCAACTCAATGCCAACGTTTTTTTCCTTTTTAATGCATCATGTAATAGAGTCCCTGGGTAGCATAAACGGCTAAGCACTTGTCTGCTAACCAAAAAATTGGCAGTTTGAAGCCCCCCAGAGCTCTGGTACCTCAGAAGAAAGACCTAGCAATCTGCTTCTGAAAGTTCATAGCCATGAAAACCCTTATAAAGTGCAGTTCTACTCTGACATACATGGAGTCACCATGAATTAAAATCGACTCCATGGCAGCTGGCTTGGTTTTGGTTTTCTGTATCACGTATTTTACCAATTTTTTATTTAGTCTTCCTAGCACTTAGCAAGATGGACATTACGATCCTCTGTAGATATTCAAAAGATTTAAAACTTGCCCAAGGTCACACCACGACCGAGCTGGGGCTGGACCCAGGACTCTGGGACTTCTAAACACTTGTGCTTTTCCACGTAGATTCTGCCTCTCACACACTGGGTAGCAGACCCTTACCTCAGGACAGAACTCAGAGGTGACTATTTATCACCGATGTCAGTCTCTACCATCTGCAGTCCCGCTTAGCTGCAGGTAATAAGAATCCCCCACCTACTTATTAAATGGAATAGATTAATATTATTTGAATGGTCTTTACCAGTCAGTGCCCTAATACAGAGAGGCTCAGAGTTATTGATATGCAGAGAGTTTTTTGCCTCCATGCTAAACAGTACCACACTGACATGCTTTTGTAAATTTAATTTTTTAAAACCTATGTGTATCATCTTTCTCCCGAGGAACAGCTGGTGGGTTGGAACCCACCAACCTTTTTGGTTAGCTGTCGAGGGCTTAAACTACTGTACCACCACAGCTCCTTGGTATATACCCTAGAAACCTAAAAATATTGCCACGAACAGACATATGGACACCTATGTTCATTGCAGCACTATTCACAATAGCAAAAAGATGGAAACAACCTAAGTGCCTGCCAATGGATGAATGAATAAACAAATTATGGTACGCACACACAATGAAATACTACACAACGATAAAGAACAATGAGGAATCTGGAGGGCATTATGCTGAGTGGAATAAGTCTATCACAAAAGGACAAATACTGTATGAGACACTATTATAAAAACTCAAGCCAAGGTTTACGCACAGAAAAAAACAATCTTTGATGGTTACAGGGACAGGAAGGGTAGTGAGGGGAAATCACTAACTAGACAGTAGACAAGTGTTAACTTTGGTGAAGGGAAAGACAATGTACAGTATAGGGGGAGTCAGCACAACTTGACCAAGGCAAAGCTATAGAAGCTTCCTTGGCACATTCAAACACCTTGAGGGACTGAGTTACTGGGGCCAAGGGCTGGAGACCATGTCACAGGGGACAACTAGATCAATTGGCATAACACAGTTCATAAAGAAAATGCTCTACTTCCTACTTTGGTGAGTAGCGTCCGAGGTCTTAAGATCTTGAAAGCAGCCATTTAAAATACATCTATTGGTCCCATCACATTCAGAGCAAAGGAGAATGAAGAAAACCAAAGACTCAGGAAAATATTAGTCCAAAGGACTAATGGATCACATGAGCCACAGCCTATACCAGCCTGAGCCCAGAACAACTAGATGGTGCCTGGCTACCACCACCGACCACTCTGACAGGGATCACAATAGAGGGTCCAGGCAGAGCAGGAGAAAAATGTAGAACAAAATTCAAATTCACAAAAAAAAGACCAGACTTTCTGGTCTGACAGAAACTAGACGAACCCCCAAGGCTATGGTATAGACACCCTGCTAACTCAGAAATGAAGCCACTCCTAAAGTCCACCTATCTGCTAAAGATTAGACAGGCCTATAAAACAAACAATAACACATGTGAGGAATGTCTTTCTTAGTTCAATCAAGTATATGAGACCAAATGGGCAACACTCGTTGAAAAGCAATCCTGAGAAGGCAAGAAGGGACAGGAAAACTGGACGAATGTACACAGAGAACCCAGGATGGAAAGGGAAAGGGGGAGAATGCTGACACATTGCAGGGATTGCAACCAATGTCACAAAACAATTTGTGTATAAATTTTTGAATGAGAAACTAACTGGCTCTGTAAAAACTTACACCTAAAACACAATCAAAACCAAAACTGTGAATCTATGCAAGGCTATGGCAGGATATTCTACATATTTAACCTAAACATGCCCTTTTAGTATTGTCTATAACAGTACTGTACAGTAGAAATAGAATGCAAGCCACCTACCTGACTTAAAATTTCTAGTAGCCAAACTTAACAGCAAAAAGAAGCAGGTGAAATTAATGTTAATAAATGTATTAATTAACGAAAAAAAAAAATCCACGTGTCTGTTTTTATAATTTTCCTGTCTCCTACCTCGCTGCAAGGTTATACACTACCTCACACCCCTTGCTGATGTCCTTGTGCCTGCTTCTAGGTTAAAAAGTTCCTCAACAGTGGCACTGTTGACATTTGGGGCCAGTTCATTCTTTATAGGGGTAACCAGAAGGCTGGCCAGTGAATTGAAGGATATTGATCAGCACCCCTGGTGTCTACACTCCAGAGGCCAGTAGCAACCCTCCCAAATCCAGTCATGACAATCAAAAATGTCTCCAGACAGTGCCAGATGTCCCTTGGAGGTGTGGGGGGCAAAATCACCCCCAGTTAAGAACCACTGTTCTAGGTAAACACACATACAGGTACTTCTAGCTTATTACTTCCCATAGTACTGTTTAAAGGAGGAAACAACTAACCAGGCTTATTAGATAAGAACACAAAGTAAAATTAAATAAGTCTAAGCGATGCTGCAAAGAAGCCATGATGAGAAAATGCATAACCTTCTGTGCACGTGACATATTTTGGCTGTTCAGAGGTCTGTTTTATGTTACATCTATTTTATATTTCCTTAGTATTCTGAAGAGCTGAGGACCTCAGGTAAGTGACCATATAAAAGATCCACTACATAGATCTTCATCAATTGTGATTACCCATGATCTTATCATGTTACATGAATGGTAAGTCTGGAAAGCAAAATATTATCTATAAATTTCCACTTACCCTACAGCAGATAAATTCTACAATGTTTCCATTCTCCCTGAATCAATACTTCTGCTTAAAAAAACAAAAAAACTAGTTAAAATGTGACTGTAAAGTTTATGACTCTTTCTCACGTATTTGCCCATCCATCTGTAAGAACAAGAGATAATACTTCATCAATTCTGCCTTGTGTGGATATCTTTACCTGCTCAAATTCTGAGTCTCAAAGAGCCTTGCTCTAAGTATGTTCATGAGGCAAAGAGCGTGATGGTCTCCATCACTTAGAAACTTGCTGCCAATGTGCATTTTCAGCTACTGACAACAGCATTCCAGAAGAGTTGATTTCTCCCTCATAAGAACTTGGTCAATTTTTTTCCTGCCTTTCAAATGTCATCTTGTCAAAAAATGAAACCATGGGGAGTCTTATATATCCAGCTGTTTGCACTATTTGGTTATCTGGGATTGCTGACTGGGAAATAAATCATTATTGATGGTACTGATGGAATTACTGCATCATAGAATGTCTGCATCTTCGACTTTAAGATATTATGCCAATTTGTTCTCCAAATGGATAAACCAGTTAAAAATCCCACCAGCAGTGTTTATTTAGGCTAATAATATTTGGACATACATATTACATTTGGCATAATTTGCAATCCATGGAACATTTTTACCCTTCAAGACAATTTGTTCACAGATAGATATGCTTCCACATGCTCCCTGACCACTCTGCTGAGGAGATACCATCTCTGTAGGTTAATGGTTTGTGCACATACAAGCAGGAGGCTCCAGTATGCCTGATCCAAATCATTGCCTTCTCTCTGAGTTAACTCCTGATGAACTCTCTTTCTTGAAGTTTTTAAGCACTTTTTGTTGCTTAAAAGTTTGAGCTAAAGTTGGAAAAGTGACTTGGATGAAATTAAATATTGAATTTTTCCAGAGTCCGAAATCATTATTTGTGTCACGAACATAACTGTGGTAGAAAGGATTGGCTGACTATGAAAGATGGATAATCCCCCTTCTGTAGTGTAGAGTTGTTGTGGGCAAGTGGCTGCCCAATAAGAACTACATTCCCCAGCCCAGTTTCCAAGCAGGGCTAGTTCTCACCAAGTGAGTAGGAGTGATGTCATCTCATCCAGGCCACAGTGATCAAGAAACACGTGTTATTTCCAAGATGACATCTCTCCCACCATCAGTTGAATGGAAAAAACTCTGTGACACTCTATAGAGGGCAGAGCCACAAGATGGAAGGAGCCTGGGCTATGAATAGCCATGTGGAAGCTTCCCAACCAGCACTGGATTGGGATCTGAAAGAGACTTACATATTTTTATTGTATTAATCCACTGAGAATTAGTGTCACTCTACCCCAGCAGCTAACATCACTAAAATTAATGCAGAAAACATACACAGCTAAGTAGACATTAGTGCATTTTTGGACAAATTTTAATTCTTCCTTTGTATAAAGAAATATGCTGTTGTTAGCTGCTGTCAAGGGTTTGAACGGCCAACTTTTAGGTTAGCAGCTTTGTTGTTTGTACCACCCACGAACTCCAATTCAAACAACAGAGAAGTGCAAAAGAAAAAATAAGATGGAATCATGTTATACATCTAGTTTGGCAACTTACTTGCTGAACTAACCTACTTATCGTGGGGACCTCTGCATGCCCATCCTCCCCATGACAAGCACCCTCAACACATTTAATGACCTGAGATGGAAGTGGACAGCTGATGTTAACTACAATATCTGTCTCCAACATTCCTTTATCATTGACTGCTTCCTAACTCCGATCCAGATCGCATGGGCGTGGGCAGAAACATAAGGACCAAAGAATTCATCTGGGCATAGGTGTGCCCAGAAATGTGTGAGTTTTCCATCTGTAAACACATCTGTCTCTCCTGCAAGGGCTTCTTTGTGGCAGGAACCTGCAAGTCAATATGTACCGCTGGGGAGAAGAATGCTAATTACTTGAGCATGGTGGTAGCGGTCCACCTGCAAAGAAGTCATCTATCATAGAGTTTCTGGATGTGTCAACTCAGATATCTGAGTAATTAAACAAGGATGCAGAACTGAGCCTGGCCATTGGCAAGGTGCAATGCGTGAGGGCCCCTCTTACACACAGACAGCTCTTACGGCTTCATTTCCATGACAAAAAGTGCTTAAATAGACGTGATCTCACCAGGTGGCTGAAACGGAACATAGCAGCTCCTGTCAGACCAAGGAAGTTGCCTGCTTTGTTCCCTAAGATCACTGGGCTTTGGGCCAAGAGCATGCTTCCAGTGGCATGAATGCCTGTTTCAACAGTGACACCATGTGGCAGGACCAACAACAACAGCTAAAAATTGTGGACGCCATGGTTTCCCAGTTTTTTATCCTGGAGGTAGGAATTAAGGAGTATCCCTGGGAGGAGGAGGGGCTTTGGAGTTACTGCAGGAGAGAGGATAGCATGAAAAAAAAAAAATACATACTCACTACATGGGTGTGGTATAAGACCTTCAATTAGGGTTTAATATTATATGCTGCCTTGCCATCTGGAAAAACTGAAAGGGCTTCGAATGGTCTAACCATAAGTTCTCCACCCTACTCTGCTCCCACACATAAGATCCCTTAGCCAAACAATTCTCCTTATCTAGGAGACCAGGCACAGTTCTTGCTTATCCTGAGTTTCAGTTCCTTGCTAGCCACGGCATTATTCAAACAAGCTGGTCACATCCAAATAAGCCGATCACATCCTCCCACAGAAATCACGGGGCACCCCACCCCCTTGTTACTACAAAGCCAGCCTCCCACAGCCCCTGGTTGTTCACTCTATTCCTGAGTGTCACTGCCCTGCGTGTCATGTGGTATCCTCTTCCCCCAGGCTGTAAGTACATGTGACTAATAAACTACTGTTGAATTCATCTATCCACTGTCAGACGTTGTGTGTTCGGTCATCCCCATAACCTTAGGGTGAGAATCCTTCCCTCACCAACAAGGGGAAGAGGAGGCAATCAAAACCAGGTGAGATGGGGTGGTGGAATCACTTAAGTTAAACATTAAAATGAATGTGAACTAATGTATCTCAAGCTGATGAATAATAACAATAACAACAATAATAAAGACAGCTACCTTTTGTTGTGTATCTTCTATGATTCAGGCATGTGAGGTGCTTTATTTATGTCATCTCATTTTACTCTTCACACAAAGCCCAACAGGCTTGTATTTATTTTCCTTATTTGAGGAAACTGAAGGTCAGAAAAATTCAGAAACTTGTCACATTTACACTTGCCAAGATGTGGTAAAGGAGCTGTTGAAACCTTAAACAGTTTAGTCTCAAACCTATGTTCTTTCATGATTCCAGAGGGCAAAAAAAAGAAGGCAGTGCTCTCAGAAGAAAAGGAAGGAACCCCTCATTATCTTCTCTGACCCATACAGTGTGGAAGAGGGAGGAGAGGCCTGAGAGATTGATTCCACAAACCCAAGGGACAGCATTCTAACCAACTGAGAACTCCAACTTCTAACATTACTATCTCCAACCCAAAACTTACAAAATATATATCCATTTGCACCTAATTTCTCATTATGTCTAGTAAAACATATATATATGACAAAGTATATCAATAGACACCATTCTTCTTACTTTACATCACACTTATTTCCTACATACAAAGCTCAGTGTGGCTTACTTTGTCTTTGATATTAAGTTGATGTAATCTATCTATCTGCTACTAGCACAAATGTTTGTGACAATAGAGTCCCCATAGAAGAAACAGGCCAGTTTTCTATTCTCTTTCCCCATAGCCCTACACAACCTATTATAAAAAGATCCCCTTCTGATGTTCAACCCTCCTCCTCCTCTTTATATTTTGATTCCAGGAGCGTTGACAGGACTGAGGGTGAATTAATCAGGGACCATTTGGTTACAAGGACAAGAAAAACACTAAACCAGCTTGTGGGAAACGGTGGGTTTGTTCTGAAAGAATCTTTTCTCAATTTTCCTCCACAGGAACATAATGATCTTAGGAAGTAGCAAGTGTCAAAATTTTCTGTTACAAACAAAATGTGAATGTTTTCAAACCTGACAGTGTCAGCTAAGGCGCTGCTGACAGAAATCAGGAGTTGGAAAGCGGTGAGTGAAAGTAAAAAGCAGGAGTGTGGAAACATTCACTGCACGAAATGGCGACAGGGGTGATACCACCAGCATTTAATGGATGGAGAAAGGTGAAAATAATAACAATAACCAAACCAAACCCAGTGCCGTCAAGTCGATTCCAACTCATAGCGACCCTACAGGACAGAGTAGAACTGCCCCATAGAGTTTCCAAGGAGCACCTGGCGGATTCGAACTGCCAACCCTTTGGTTCGCAGCCGTACCACTTAAACACTACGCCACCAAGGTTTCCATAATAACAATAGAGGAACAAAAATGATGATGTAACTGGAGGAGGTGGAGGGGGCAGGGAAGGTCAATAGTGATCTGTATTCGTTAGCTATTGCTGCATAACAAACTACCCCAAAACTCAGTGGCTTAAAACAGCAATCACTTATTATCACTTGTCCATCTGCAGATGTATTGGAGTTCAGCTGATCTAGGCCAGGCTGAATCTGTTTCTCTCTGCAGGTCTACAAGTGAAGGGAGATGGCTTTGCCCCCCAACTTTTTTCCTTCTGAGACCAGCAGGCTGGCAGTTGATGAAACAAGAGGGCAGGCCCTACTGCAGAAGCACTTTTCTCACCCTTGTTTACATCCTGTCTACAAACATCTTATTAGCCAAGAGAAGTCACATGGCTGAGCCCAAAATCAAAGGGCGGGGAGGTGCAGTGGGAAGAGCTGCAAAGCCACATGGCAAAAGCTGTGGAGATAGGAAGAGGTGAAGAATTGGAACCAATGGAGGCCAAAAGTAGGTGGTGGTGTAGGTGAACTAAACACTCATCTGTTAAAGCAAAAAGCAACAGATAAGATTGTTAAAGCAGGGTAATAGTTTAGATAGGTGTAATGGTATACGTTTATTACTTGGAGAGGCAGGATAACACCCAGAGAACTAAAAACTGAAACAGACTTGTTTCCTTCCAGAGAGTAATGGGGAGTAGTGGGTTAAGGGTCTTCTTTTTTCTTTATAAGCCTTTCATTTGTTGTTTGAATTTTTATAAGTATGTGAACTTATTAAAGATAATTTTTTAAATTAATTAAAATAAAAAGAAGCAGATATTGGATGCCCACCATCTGCAACACGGCAGGTCAGAGATTAAAAAGACACAGCCTTCTCCTTCAAGGAGTTCACAGTCTTGTGAAGAAGACAGAGCTGTGAACAAACAGCAACAATTGCATACCGTGAGAGTACGCAGTTCTATGGCAGCATAAAGGAGAATGGGATTCAGTGCATCTTAGGGACTGATCAGGGAAGACTTAGAGGTGGGCGTGTGAGCTGAGTCTTCAAGTCCAGGAGTCTGAGAACAGCCTCTCTCTCTCCCAAATCTTCAGAAATGGAAAAACACTTATTTAAGTCCACAGCTATCCTAAAAAGCAAAGAGGAATGCCCTTGGTGGAAAGGTAACTATGGTAAATAGCTGAGAAGCAAGGGGCATTTCATTAAAGAAGGCAACTTCAGCTCCATGTGTGCTCAGAGAATGGTTGCCAAGCTAGGCAACAGCTGTAGGTCGCTTCCAGCCTGGAGGCAGTCTAGCAGGAGCAGGACAGGACCAAGGATGACTGTCATTAGGGAATAAGGTGAAATTCCACAGGATGGACCCCATTCAGGTAAACCCTCACCACCCACTGAGTCAGGGGACAGAGGCACCCTCAGTTGGAGAGACAAGGCAGTACAATGCAGCAGGCTACCCATCCATGTAAGGGGGAATAGAACATTAAACTACACTACATGCTTCTGTAGAACTCCCTGGGTGGTGCAAACTGTTAACATGCCGGCTGGTGACCAAAAGGCTGGAGGTTCAAGTCCACCCAGAGGTGCCTTAGAAGAAAGGCCTGATGATCTACTTCCAAAAACCCAGCCACTGAAAACCCTGTGGGGCAGAGTTCTACTTTGACACACATGGGGTTGCCATGAGTTGAGGCTGACTCAGTAGCAACTGGTTAACTGGTACGTGCTCACACAGGAACACACGTGTATATGTAAACACACGGGAAAAATCTGGAAAATACATATCACTGACTGTGGTTGTCTTTGGGGAAACGCTTGAAACTGGTAGCCAAGGAGAAGCTTAGCTTTATTTCTCTGAATGTTTAGATTTTTTTTTTTATCACCAAGATCATATTTATGCATTTATATAAGCATATATTATTTGAATAACTTTAGTAATTTTAAGTAAGAAGAGGATGGATTGCTGGTTTCTTTGTCTCAGCCATGTACTTTAACCAAAAAATAACAGTATCTACCGAAAGGCTGGCGGTTCGAAACCACCAGCTGCTCCATGGGAGAAGGATGTGGTAGTCTGCTTCCGTAAAGATCACAGCCTTGGAAATCCTATGAGGCAGTTCTCTGTTCGTTAGGTTAGCTACGATTGGAATTGACTCAATGGCAATGGGTTTGGTATTTTGTTTGACAACATCTACCAAGGGTTTGAGCTACTATCTTGGTTCAAGTTCCATCAATTTTCATATACTTACAACATTTTTTCTTCAGGGACATCTCTTTATATGTCACCGTGCAACATACAATGTGGGAAATCATTTCCGATGTCCTCCCTCACCCCTGCACCAACACTGCAGTCCAAGTGCTGAGTATTGAGTCCCTGGTTGGTGCAAACAGCCAGCGTACTGTCTGTTAACTTAAGGTTGGAGGTTTGAGTCCATCCAGAGGTGTCTCAAAAGGAAGGCCTGGCGATTTACTTCCCGAAAATCAGTTACTGAAAACCCTATGGAGCACAGTTCTGCCCACTCTGACACATACGGGGTTACCATAAGTTGGCACCAACTTGACAGCAACTTGTTTTACTGGTTTACATGGAAAAAAAAAAGGAGATATTTTGTCTTTGGAAAATACTGGAAATAAGCTGCAAATGGAAGGTGTAATACTTGTTTCTCCAGCTAGGTTGTAAACTTGTCAGGTTAGCCTTGACTGAGTCTTCCCCAAAGTTTTGGGGCTTGCCTTTTGTTGCCCTCTTGCTTTGGTATGCTATGAAATGCTTGCCCCACCAGATGGCAGAAGAGCACTGAGGGAGGAAAAAAGAGCCTGACCATCTCAATACGCACAGTGGATGGCGTTAAAGGTCCCTCATCTTAATGTGAATTCTGAAATAGCTCCATGCATTGACTTGACAATCGTTACTGAACTTTCCTAACAAAAAACCCATTGCTGTCGAGTTGATTCCAACTCATAGCGACCCTATGGGACAGAATAGAACCGCCCCGTAGGGTTTCCAAGGAGTGGCCGGTAGATTGGAAGCGTTGACATTTTGACTAGCAGCCCAGCTCTTAACACTGGCCGCCAGGGCTCCAGGTCCTAACAAAGGTGAGCCCGAGGTACCTTTCTAGGCATGAGGGTAACTGTATCAAAAACACCACATTCCTGAGATACACTTATTCAAGAACAGTACCTGATCACCTCCATGGTACAGGAGACCCAGGGATGAATATAAAATATTCCCTGCCCCCAGGGAGTCCATGGTCCAGCTATACTCAAACAAGGAGACAACAGCTTGCATTGTACAGGGCAGTCCTCCAATTACAGTAATTGTCTGAACATGAGGGGATGTCAGGTTCAGGTTACCTGCTCCCTCCATCCTGTATGCTATGGCCACATCTCTCAAACCACACACTCCACTCACTTCCAGCAACAGCCTCCTAGAAGAACCACCTATAGTCTTAACTACCTTGAGTTCATTCTCTCCATACAGACAGGTTACTCTTCCTAAAATGCAAATACAATTAAGTTACACACCATCTACTTAAAAGGAACTCCTGGGAGGTGCAAACGGTTAAGCACTTGACTACTAAGCAAAACATTGGCAGTGCAAAACCACCGAGAAGCACCTCGGAAGAAAGGCTTGGGAATCTGCTTTTGAAAGGTCACAGCCTTGAAAACTTTATGGAGCACTTCTATTCTCTAACACATGGGGTCACGATGAGTCAGGATCAACTTGGGGCAACTGAGTTTTTTGGTTCTATTCACTTAAAAAACTTTAATGGCTCTTTGTTGGTTCAGCATAATATCCGTATCCTTAATTTTATAAGGCCTTTTGTAATCTGACCCATGCTTTCCTCTCCTGTCTCATCTTTCCTCCCTCCCCTGCAATCTCCATATCTACACAAGAGATATACTTTAGTTTCCCAAATGCTTTTTTATCCTCTACTGGTCTTTGCCCAAGTTGTTTTCCTCTCTGCCTAGAATATCTTAACACCAAAACCCACTCCCTCCCAACTACCCATTCTTCTTAGCTAACTAGTATTTACCCTAAAGGTCTTATATTAGATGTTATTTCCTTTGGAAAGCCACCCTGGTGATACAAGACTGATTGGATGACCCTCTGGGTAACCTATAACCAAAAACCAAAACCAAACCTGTTGCCGTCAAGTCAGTTATGACTCATACCCACTGCTTCCTTCATCTTAGCATTTATCATTTGCCTGCCTACTAGGTTTACTTGTCTTTCACTGTCTACTATAAGCTCCTTGAGGGCAAGGACTTCTTCTTATTCAGCAATGTATCCCCATTTCTTGGCACAGTTCTTGTCATAGAGAAGCACTCAATCAAAATTAATCAAATAAATGAATAAATAAACCAACTCTTTTAAAATACTGATAATATCCAAGGAATCGTAAAATTTCTTGGGTTACGAGATGTTAGGGGATGAGGTCTCTGAGTATGTCAGCCACAATCCCTTTTCATCCAGAATTTGTCAGCCATCACATGCTCAAGACCAGTTGTTCTGTGTGCAGTGAGGCTGTGGACATGGGGATGGTCAATCCACACATCCACAGCAAGAGTTTTGTAAACTCAAAAAGAAAAAAACAAAATTTTCTCATCACTTTCTTGTGTTATTCCAGAGGTTAAAATGCAAAGGTTTTAATGAAGAGACTACGCACAGAACTTTGGCCATGATTAAGGGAACAAACAAGGTGTGGAAAAGCATCCAGAGACCACCAATGGTGAGATGCTATTACCACCCCCAGGATCTATTGAGGCAAGGGGAGGAAATACAGCACAGTGAGGGCAAGAACCTTGTGAAGAGGGTCTGCTTGGTGGAAGTTGTGCTTAGGAAAGGTTGCAGCTTCTGCCAGATAGATGTTGTTGTTGCTGTTAAGTGCTGTCTAGCCAGTTCCAATTCATAGTGACCCCATATACAACAGAACAAAACACTGCCCAGTCCTGTGCCATCTTCATAATCCTTGCATTGTTTGAACCCATTGTTGCAGCCATTGTGTCAATCTATCTCATTGAGGGTCTTCCTCTTTTTCTCTAACCCTCTACCAAGCATGGTATCCTTCTCCAGAGACTGGTGCCTCCGAATAACATATCATAAGTACATGAGATAAAGTCTCACCATCCTCGCTTCTAAGGAACATTCTGGCTGGACTTCTTCCACGACAGATTTGTTTGTTCTTCTGGCAGTCCATGGTATAATCAATATTTTTTGATAACACCATAATTTAAATGCATTAATTCTTCTTAAGTCTTCCTTATTCATTGTCCAGCTTTTCCAGGCAAATGAGGAAATTGAAAATACTATCGGTTGGGTCAGGAGCATCTTAGTCCTCAAAGTAACAACTTTGCTTTTTTTAAAACTTTAAAGAGGTCTTTTGCAGCAGATTTGCCCAATGCAATGTGTCATTTGATTTCTTGACTGCTGCTTCCATGGTCATTGATTGTGGATCCAAGTAAAATGAAATCCTTGACAAACTCGGGTAACTCCATTTATCATGATGTTGCCTATTGTTCCAGTTGTGAGAATTTTTGTTTGCTTTATGTTAAGGTGTAATCCATACTGAAGGCTATAGTCTTTGATCTTTATCAATAAGTGCTTCAAATCCTCTTCACTTTCAGCAAGCAAGGTTGCGTCATCTGCATATCGCAGGTTGTTAATGAGTCTTCCTCCAATTCTGATGCCCCGTTCTTCTTCATATAGTCCACCTTCTTGGATTATTTGCTCAGCACACAGATTGAATAAGTATGGTGAAAGGATACAACACTGACACACACCTTTTCTGATTTTAAACTACGTGCTATCCCCTTTTTTCTGTTTGAACAACTGCCTCATGGTCTATGTATAGGTTCCCCATGAGCACAATTAAGTGTTCTGGAATTCCCATTCTTTGCAATATTATCCATAATTTTGTTATGATCCACACAATCGAATGCCTTTGCATAGTCAATAAAACACAGGTAAACATCTTTCTAGGATTCTCTACTTTCAGGCAAGATCCAACATCAGCAATGAGATCCCTCATTCCATGTCCTCTTCTAAATCTGTCTTGAATTTCTGCCAGTTCTCTGTTAATGTACTGCTGCAACTGTTTTTTAATTATTTTCAGAAAAACTTTACTTGCATGTGATATTAGTGACATTGTTCAATAATGTCCGCATTCCTTTTGATCACCTTTCTTTGGAATGGGCGTGTATATGGATCTGTTCCAGTAGTTGGCCACATAGCAATCTTCCAAATTTCTTGGCATAGACAAGTGAGCACTTACAGTGCTGCATCCATTTGTTGAAACATCTCAGTTGGTATTCTGTCAATACCCAGAGCCTTGTTTTTCACTAATGACTTCAGTGAAACTTGAACTTCTTCCTTCATTACCATAGACCAGACAAGTTGTACGATTACATCAAGAATATCATACCTAAAGAAAGCAAAAGGTCACTAAAAGGACAGGAAAGAAAAAAAGACTGAAATGGATGCCAGAAGAGACTCTGAAACTTTGCCTTGAATGTTGAGTAGCTGAAGTAAAAAGAAGAAAGGATGAAGTAAAAGAGCTGAACAGATGAATTCAAAGGGAGGCTCAGGAAAACAAAGTAAGGTGTTATAATGAAATGTGCAAAGACCTGGACTTAGAAAACAGAAAGGGAAGAACACACTCGGCCAGATCGATACATGATGCCAAAGCAGGAAGAGAATGAGAAAGAAATGTCTTGACCTCTCTTTTCTCCCACCCTCCAATCTCCCACCTGGTGCCTCCTATTGATTAAGTCTGAAAACCAACTGGCAAGGGAGCCAGGGTATGCAGTCCACAGGACTCCGCAAGGCAAAGAATGAATCCAGGAGGTGAGGGCAAACAAAGAATGACCAGCATCCTTACCTAAACAGTAGTTCCTGAGAGCAGGACTGTGTCTTCTCTATATCCTTGGGGAAAGATTTAATTAACTAATATAAAATGTACAGGTTTAATTTTTAAGTTTTTAATTATAAAACATTTTAAATACACAAATAAGCCCAGAAGTAAACACAACAGACACATCTGCAGTTACCTCCTCCACTGGTCTTGAACCCTCAAAGTCATCCATGAGGGTTGGAATCAACTTTTTCCAAATTCCTGTTAATGTTGATATTTTGACCTCCTCCAATGAATTAAGAATGTTCTTAATGCCATTGAGAATGGTGAACCCTTTCCAGAAGGTTTTCAATTTACCCTCCCCAGATTCATCAGAGGAATCGATATCTATGGCAGCTATTGTCATTAGGTGCTGTTGAGTCAGTTCCGATTCATAACAACCCTATGTACAACAGAACAAAACACTGCCTGGTCCTGTGCCATGCCCACAATCTTTGTTATGCTTGAGCCCATTGTTGCAGTCACTGCGCCAATCCATCTTGTTGAAGGTCTTCCTCTTTTTCGTTGACCCTGTACTTGACCAAGCATGATGTCCTTCTCCAGGGACAGATTTCTCCAACATGTCCAAAGGAAGTATGCAAGACGTAGCTTCAACCATCCTTGCTTCTAAAGAGCATTCTGCTTGTACTTCTTCCAAGGCAGATTTCTTTGTTCTTTTGGCAGTCCATGGTATATTCGATACTCCTCGCCAACACCACAATTCGAAGGTGTCAATTCTTCTTCGATCATCCTTATTCATTGTCCAGCCTTCACATGCATATGAGGCAACTGAAAATACCATGGCTTGGGTCAAGTGCACCTTAGTCTTCAAGGTGACATCTTTGCTTTTCAATACTTTAAAGAGGGTTTTTGCAGCAGATTCGCCCAATGCAATGTGTCTTTTGATATCTTGACTGCTGCTTCCATGGGTGTTATTGTGAATCCAGGTAAAATGAAATCCTTGACAACTTCAATCTTTTCTCCATTTATCATGATGTTGCTTATTGGTCCAGTTGTAAGAATTTTTGTTTTCTTCATGTTGACATGTAATCCATATTGAAGGTCTTTGATCGTCAGTAAGTTCTTCAAGTCCTCTTCACTTTCAGCAAGTGAGGTTGTGTCATCTGCATAACACAGGTTGTTAATGAGTCTTCCTCTAATCCTGATGTCGAGTTCTTCTTCATATAGTGGAGCTTCTTGGATTATTTGCTCAGTAGACAGATTGAATGAGTGGTGAATAGATATGGTGAAAGAATACAACCCTGACACACACCTTTCCTGACTTTAAACCACACAGTATCCTCCTGTTCTATCCAAACAATTGCCTCTTGGATCTATGTACAGTTTCCTCATGAGCACAATTAAGTCTTCTGAAATTCCCATTCTTCACAATGTTATCCATTATTTGTTATGATCCACACAGTTGAATGCTTTTGCATCATCAATAAAACACAGGTAAACATTTTCTGGTACTCTCTGCTTTCAGCCAAGATTCATCTGACATCAGCAATGATATCCCTGGTTCCACGTCCTCTTCTGAATTCAGCCTGAATTTCTGGCAGTTCCCTGTCGACTACTGCAATAGCCACTTTTGAATAATCTTCAGCACAATTTTACTTGCATGTGATATTAATGCTATTGTTCTATAATTTCCACATTCATTTGGATCACCTTTGTTGGGAACAGGCATAAATATTGATCTCTTCCAGTTGGCTGGCCAGGTAGCTATCTTCCAAATTTCCTGGCATAGACAAATGAGCACTTCCAGTGCTACTTCTGTTTGTTGAAGCATCTCAGTTGATATTCCGTCAATTCCTGGAGCCTTGTTTTTCGTCAGTTCCTTCAGTGCAGCTTGGACTTTCTTCCTTCAGTACCATAGATTCCTGATCTTGAAATGGTTGAACACTGACCAATTCTTTTTGGTATAATGACTCTTTGTATTCCTTCCATCTTCTTTTGATGCTTCCTGCATCATTTAATATTTTCACCACAGAATCCTTCACTCTTGCGACTCGAGGCTTGAATTTTTTCTTCAGTTCTTTCAGCTTCAGAAATGCCAAGCATGTTCTTCCTTTTTGGTTTTCTATCTCCAGCTCTTTGCACTTGTCATTATAATACTTTGTCTTTTCGAGCCACCCTTTGAAATCTTCTGTTCAGTTCTTTTACATATTCATTTCTTCCTTTTGCTTTAGCTACTCAACGGTCAACAGCAAGTTTCAGAGCCTCTTCTGATATCCATTTTGGTCTTTTCTTTCTTTATCCTGTCTTTTTAATGACCTCTTGCTTTCTTCATATATGATCTTTTTGATGTCATTCCACAACTTGTCTGGTGTTCAGTCATTAGTGTTCAACGCGTCAAATCTATTCTTGAGATCATCTCTAAATTCAGGTGGGATATACTCAAGATCATACTTTGGCTCTCGTGGACTCGTTCTAATTTTCTTCAGTTTCAGCTTGAACTTGCATATGAGCAACTGATGGTCTGTTCCACAGTCAGCCCCTGGCCTTGTTCTGACTGATGATATTGAGCTTTTTTCCATTGTCTCTTTTCACAGATGTAGTCGATTTGATTCCTGTGTTTTCCATCTGGCAAGGTTCACATGTATAGTTGCCATTTATGTTGGTGAAAAAAAAGGTATTTGCAATGAAGAACTCATTGGTTTTGCAAAAGTCTATCACAAGATCTCTGGCATCGTTTCTATCACCAAGGCCATGTTTTCCAACTACCAATCCTTCTGCTTTGTTTCCAACTTTTGCATTCCAAACACCAGTAATTATCAATGTATCCTGATTGCATGTTCGATCAATTTCAGACCACAGAAGCTCGTAAAAATCTTCAATTTCTTCATCCTTGGCCTTAGTGGTTAGTATGTAAGTTTGAGTAATAGTCATATTAACTGGTCTTCCTTGTAGGTGTATGGGTATTATCCTATCACTGACAGTGTTGTACTTCAAGATAGATCTTAAAATGTTCCTTTTAACAATGAATGCAATGCCATTCTCCTTCAATTAGTCATTCCCCGCATAGTAGATCATATGATTGTTCAATTCATAATGGCCAATATTAGTCCATTTCAGCTCACTAATGCCTAGAATAGCAATGTTTATACATTCCATTTCATTTTTGACAATTTCCAATTTTCCTAAATTTACACTTCATACATTCCATATTCTGATTATTAATGGATGCTTGCAGCTGTTTCTTCTCATTTTGAGTCGTGCCACATCAGTAAGTGAAGATCCCAAAAGCTTGGCTCCATCCACGTCATTAAAGTCAACTCTACTTTGAGGAGGCGCCCCTTCCCCAGTCATCTTTTGAGTGCCTTCCAACCTGGAGGGCTCATCTCCTGGCAATATATCTGACAATGTTCCACTACTATTCATTAAGGTTTTCACTGGCTAATTCTTTTCAGAAGTAAAAATGCCAAGTCCTTCTTCCTTAGTCTGGAAGCTCAGCTGAAACCCATCCACCATGGGTGACCCTGCTGGTATCTGAATACTAGTGGCATACCTCCCAGCATCACAGCAACACGCAAGCCCCCATAGTATGACAAACTGACAGACACGTGGGGGATAGCAGCTATAGCCTTACAAAATGTGTTTCTTAAATAATAGGACTTGAAAGTTGAAATTACTCCTTGATACATGGGCTGCAGAATGGATGTGGTGTTAGCAGGCCTGAAAACAGCATTAATCTCCTTGTACATCTCCATCAGAGCTCTTGGGTAACCAGGTACACTGCTAATAAGCGGTAATATTTTAGAAAGAAATCTTTTTTCCTGAGCAGTAAGTCTCAACAGCGGGCTTAAAATATTCAGTAAACCATGTTGTAAACAGATGTGCTGCCATCCACACTTGGCTGTTCCATTTATAGTACACAGGCAGAGTAGATTTAGCATAACTCTTAAAGACCCTAGGATTTTCAGAGTAGTAAAAGAGCATTGGCTTCAGTTGAAAATCATCAGCTGCATTAATCCCTAACAAGAGAGTCAGCCTGTCCTTTGAAGCTTTTAAGTCAGGCATTGACTTTTCCTTTGTAGCTAAGAAAGTCCTAGATGGCATCTTCTTCCAAAATAAGGCTATTTCATCTACACTGAAAACCAGTTGTTTAGAGTAGTCATCTTCATCAAGGTATCTTAGATAATCTGGATGACTTGCTGCAGCTCCTACATCAACACTTGCCACTTTACTTTGCACTTTTATGTCATGGAGACGCCTTCTTTCCTTAGACCTCATGAACCAACCTCTGCTAGCTTCAGGCTTTTCTTCTGCAGCTTCCTCACCTCTCTCAGCCTCATAGAATTGAAGAGACTTAGGGCCTTGCTCTGGATTAGGCTTTGGCTTAAGGGAATGTTGTAGCTGGTTTGATTTTCCATCTAGACCACTAAAACTTTCTCCATATCAGCAATAAGGCTGTTTCACTATCTTATCATTTGTGTGTTCACTGGAATAGCACTTTTAATTTCCTCTTAGAAATTTTCCTGTACATTCACAACTTGGTTAACCATTTGGCACAAAAGGCTTAGCTTTCTCCCCGTCTTGGCTTTTGACATGCCTTCCTCACTAAGCTTAATCATTTCTAGCTTTTGATTTAAAGCGAGAGACATGAGACTCTTCCTTTCACTTGAACACTTAGGGGCCATTGTAGGGTTATTAACTGGCCTAATTTCAATATTGTCCTGTCTCAGTGAATAAGGAGGCCTGAGCAAAGGGAGAGAGACAGGGGAACGGCCTGTCAGTGGAGCAGTCAGAACACACAGAACGTTCATCTATTAAGTTTGCCGTCTTACAT
This sequence comes from Loxodonta africana, assembly GCF_030014295.1. Classification (NCBI taxonomy): domain Eukaryota; kingdom Metazoa; phylum Chordata; class Mammalia; order Proboscidea; family Elephantidae; genus Loxodonta; species Loxodonta africana. Next base: position 25,094,145 of record NC_087354.1, read on the forward strand.
AGCTACGGTTCATGGCACCCCAAAACAATTACAATAGTAATATCAAAGATCGCTGATCACAGGTCACCTTAACAGATATAATAATAATGAAAAAGTTTGAAATATTGCAAGACTTACCAAAACGTGACACAGAGAAACAAAGTGAGCACATGCTGTTGGAAAAATGGTGCCAATAGACTTGCTCAATGCAGGGTTGTCACAAACCTTCGATTTGTAAAAAACTCAATATCTGCAGAGAGCAACGAAGTGAAGCGCAATAAAATGAGGTATGCCGGTAGTTTCTTTTCTTTTTTTTTCTGGATAGAGGTCACATTTTCACAACACTTTTCTCCTAAGGGGATGATGGAAAGTTATATTTGAGAGGTGAATGCTACAACCTAAAAGGATATATGTGAAAAGATTGATACTTTCCAACAGAAATTGGCAGTAAAGAACATAGGGTCCCGCCATTGCCAGTGAGAGGATCCCTCAGAACTTCCAGCAGAGGAGTGATGTGAAGAGGACAGAGACGGAAGAGAGGTAGGGGGCTTTTGCAGGCATCTCACTGCAGTCCAGGTGTTAAGAGTGGATATGATTGGCTCATACTCCATTCTATACATACCTTGTGCAAAAGTCCATGCTTTCTTCCAGCTCACGGGGGCTTCATGAAAATCTCCCCTCTGACTCCCTAACTCTTGTGCTTCTCATCTGCTACTCTGTCTTGTGCAGTTCCTTGATTGCCAGATACTCTGTGTGTAGCAAATCGTACTTAACTTTGGAGAAATGGAGGTGAGTTGATTTCACCAAAACCCACTGCTGACGAGTCGATTCTGACTCATAGCGACCTTATGGGACAGAGTAGAACCACCCCTTAGAGTTTCCAAGGCTGTAATCTTTATGGAACCAGATTGCCACATCTTTCTCCTGCGGCAAGGCTGGTGGGTTCAAACTGATGGATGACCTTTCAGTTAGCAGCCAAGCACTTAATCGTTCCACCATCAGAGTTCCTTATATCAGCACCTAGGTCCCTCTGACTTTGGGAGACACATGTCAAGATCACCAGGTAGTACCAGTGAAGTCACATTCTTTTGGCTTGAGGCAAGGGAGAAAGCACCCTCCCTGTCTCCCACAAGTGGTGGTAAGAACATCACATATCAACAACTCTGTCCTAAAAATTCTATCTAAACCTTTTCTTCTTTAACCTCTTATGTAGGTCAAAAGTAGGTGACTGTACTGTGGGAACCAGTTTTACAATCTATTAATATGTCCTGCATTTATGGCCTAGAAGCTAACTTTAAAACCTGGGTCATTCTTATAACCTAGAATTGTTCTTGATCTTTTGGTCTCAGATGAAACTAGGAAGAAACTCATTTTCACACCCAGTGAGACATGCCTTTCATCTCTTCTGAAAAATTCTCAGCCATTGTCCTTTTTGAATATTGCTTTTCCCAATTTCTCTCTCTTCTCTTCTTCTGAAATGTCAATTAGACATACGTTAGCCTATTTCATTCTAAGATAATCTATTCCCATATCTCGAAGTAGGTGACTGACTTCCACTTTTTCCATTTCATTATCTTTCTATGTGTCATTCTGGGTAATTTCCTCAGAGCAATCTTCCAGATCACTAATTATTTCCTCAGCCATGTTTAATTTGCTATTTAATCCATCCACAAAAAAAAAAAAAAGACTTGTTGCTGTTGAGTCAATTCCTACTTATAGTGACCCTATAAGACAGAGTAGAACTGCCCCATAGGGTTTCCAAGGACCACCTGGTGGATTCCAACTGCTGACCTTTTTGTTAGCAGCCAAACTCTGTTAACCACTACGCCACCAGGGTTTCCACTCCATCCACAGGGAGGTCCCCCCTCCCCCCGCCAAAAAGAGTATTTTTAGTTCCTGGAAGTTTAATTTGTTCATTTTCCAAATCTACCTCTTCTTTTTTCCTGGTGTTTTCTTCTTTCGTTATGGCTTTTTTTTCTTATTCTAAAATCTATTTAATTGTTTTAAATTCTTATTTTATCATCTTAGATTCATCCATAACTTCCTTAGAGCATTAATCCTTCCTTATGTTTTGCCCACTGACTATCCTTCATGGTGGATTGTTTCCTCATGTGGTTTGTAATTTTTTATTCTGCACGAATTCTCAGTGAGGAGGAGAGTTCCTGTGGAAACCTTGCGTACCCTGGGTTATGAAAGTATCCCTAGTGAGTGGTTTTGGGTTTGTTTCTGCTGAATACTTTACAGATTTCATTGGTCTGGGGCCATTCTATATACGATGCAGTAGACAACAGTTAGAATCAACACTCTCACATGTCACAGAAATGGAATTTCAATTTCTCAGGGGAGGATTTTTTCTATCCAAAACATCAGGCAGAGACAAATTCCCTTGGTGCCTTTTTGAGAGAAAAGAAGAAAAAATATAAAAACTATTTTGAAGAAATATTTCTCCTAGTTTAGGAAGACTATTTCTCCCCTACTGTGGAGGTAACAGCCCTTCCCTGCAATCTGGTTATATACAGGAAGCTCAGTTTCAGTTCTTTGTCTCACAGGCTTCCTATTCCCGCAAAGGAGTTCAATCCCTAGCCCAGGTGTGTGGGACCCATATCAAAGCCCAGGATACCTCTAGGCCACTGGAGCAGTTGGCAGGCACACCTACTGCTCTGCTTATAATTTCTGTCATGTGGCAATTTGCATTTTCTTTTCTTTTAAATTTGGCTCCATTTTTATTTTTCACAATGTTTTATTTTTAAAACTTTCAATAAGTTAAAAAAATAGTACAGGTAGTCCCCAACTTATGATGGGGTTCCGTTCCGGTGACTTTGTCAGAAGTCAGTTCTGACATAAGTCAAATACCTCATTTCTTTCTGTTGTTGTTTGTTTGTTTTGTTTGCATTATTACTACCTTTTATCATCAGTATCTTTATAAATTCGATCTCTATTTGTCTTTGGGGGTTGACATGAGAATGATAACATCAGCAAATTACGTGCTGCAACATTGTGTGTACTACATATTGCTAACAATAAGATGTACACAAAAATGGATAGTCATAAGTGAAGTTCCTCATAACTCAAATACATCACAAGTTGGGGACAGCCTGTATGTTTAACATCTATATACCTTTCAAGTAGATTCAACGAAAGTTAACTGAGAGAGAGAGTGCAAGATGTTTGGCTTCCTCTTCCTGAAGTGCCTGTTTGAGTCCACTGCCCATTTTTATTTTCTACTGAGTTGCTTTTTCTTACTCATTTACATATAGCTCTTGTGTAAGTTCTACATCATTTCATGTAAGTTTATATGTAACTTTTTATATAAGTTTTGTATATAACTCCTTTGTCAATTACATACATGGCTAATACCTTTTATCCCTCTGTAGCTTGTCTTTTTACTCTCTTTATGATGTCTTTTGGTAAATAGAAAATTTTAATACAGTTATATTTATCAATCTATTCCTTTATGGTTAATTTTTTGTATGTTGTCGTAGTCACCTAGTGCTGCCATAATAGAAACACCACAAGTGGATGGCTTTAACGAAGAGAAATTTATTTTCTCACAGTCTGGTAGGTTACAAGTCCAAATTCAGGTTGGCTCCAGGGGAAGGCTTGCTTTCTCTGTCGGCTCTGGAGGAAGGTCTTTGTCCTCAATCTCCCCCTCGTCGAGGAGCTTCTCAGGTGCAGGGACCCTGTGTCCAAAGGACGTGCTCTGCTCCTGGTGCTGCTTTCTTAGTGGTATGAAGTCCTAAACTCTCTGCTTGCTTCCCTTTCATCTCTTGAGAGATAAAAGGTGGTGCAGGCCACACCCCAGGGAAACCTCCTTTACCTTGGATCAGGGAGGTGACCTGAGTGAGGGTGGTGTTACAATCCCACCCTAATCCTCTCAACATAAAATTACAATCACAGAATGGAGGACAACCATACAATACTGGGAATCATGGCCTAACCAAGTTAATACACACATTTTGGGGGGGACATGATTCAATCCATGACATATGTCTTCATAAGAATTTATGTATTATCCTTTTTTTAATTTATTATCCTATATAATCTGTTTAAAGTTTAGATATGTGCGTGTGTATCTGTGTGTGTGTGTGTACAGTTTATCCAACATTTCTGTATATTTGTAATAGATGGTGGAGGTATATATTAGCTAAGTCTACCATCTTGCTAGAACCCTACAGTAGAGACTGCAAATGGAAGCAACACATGAAGAGCAAGAAACAGTCAAGGATCTTGAATTCTAGCCCTCATGACACCATTGACAGTATTTATATGGCCTTTTGAAAACTACTGAATGCTCAGTGTTTAGTCTGGCTTTGTCTTCAACCATTTGGTCACCCCATTATGTGTCTTCAAGCCAATTAAATATTTGTTGCAGCTTCCCAGGTGCTTTGTTAGTTCAGACATCAAATTCACATTGTACTTAATGAGAAAAATGTAATTTTTAAGTATTATTACATTTGGATGTATTTCTTAGGGTAAGGGCTAGGTAAATTTGTTGCCAACATTATTCAATTTTAATTTTTTTAGAAGCTTAAAAGCAAAGAAGACAGTCACTTAACTTTTGGGAATGTCAGTTTTCTCATCAATTTTTACAGTTGCCGCCAAGTCAATTCCAACTCATGATGACCCCATGTATGTCAGAGTAGAATTGTGCTCCATAGGGTTTTCAGTGCCTGATTTCTCAGAAGTAGAGCATCAAGGCTTTCTTTCCAGGTACCTCTGGGTGAGCTCAAACCACCATCCCTTTATTTAGCAGCCAAGTCATTAACCATCTGCAGCACCCACGGACTTCTCATCCATAGGGTGACACTGCAATTTATTATCCAAACCAAGATATTTTGATAGTGAAAGGGAGTATTATTAATTATTATACTGGAACATCAGGTATAAACAAGCACTGTCCCACACATCCTTGAATATGGTTACCCTACCCGTTCAGAAAACAAGACAGATGTACTATGATCTCAAAGATTTTTTTTTTTACCTAGTCTCAAGTTCTATTACTCTATGAGAAAAAAAAAAAAAAAATTAGGGAAGATTTGCACTTCTTTAAGCCAATTTCTAAATCTGATAAATAGGTAAGTTGCTTTTCTACTGTGTGGCTTAATTTTTAATAAACTATGCTATAGTGAAAGAGCCCTGGTGGCACAATGGTTAAGTACTCAACTGCTAACCAAAAGGATGGTGGTTTGAACCCACCTAAAAACCCAATGATCTGCTCTCATTACAGCCTATAAAACTTCACTCTGTGACACATGGGGTCTCTATGAGTTGGAATCAATTCAGTGGTACCTAACAACAACAAAAACATGCCATAATGAGAATTTCAGTAATTCAGATAAACTTTCAGGTAAAGGCTAGGACAGTAAAGTTTCTCTTTTCCTCGAAAACATGTAATCACACTCACTATCCCGGTCACATAGTTTGTGCATTACACTTAGTGAAGGGAACAATCTAGAATGTTTTGGAGTAGTCTCTGACTCTTGAGTCCATGCCTAGTGTTCACAGGAAATCTAAGCTCCTCAAAACCCCAGTTCTTACAACTGCGTTCTCAGTGGTCCAGATACCTTTGTCAGTCTTTAAAATTTCCTCAAAATTTTCTATGAAATAAGGGGACAGGAAGAAAATTGAAATGGCAACAAGACAGAAAAATTTGCCAAAAGAATAGAATAAAAATCCTACAAACAGACCAATATAAATATAAATGGTAATTTAGAACTCAACAGTGGTAGCATTTCAAACCACTGGGGAAAGAAAATACAATTTAAAAAATAGTACCAGGACAATCAGCTCTCCATAGAAAATGACAGAAAGTAGACACTACCTCACAGAAAACAAATTGCAAACATGAAAAATAAAATTTCTTGTATTTTTGAAATAAAATACAAGAGAGTGTAGTTTTATGATGTTACAGAAGGAAAGTAATAGATAAGGCAAAAAAATACAAATCATAAAAGATTGTTAAATTTTACTATATTAAAAACATAACCTCTGGATGTGGAGAAATTGGAACCTTCATGCATTGCTGGTGGGAATGTAAAATGTAGCCATGGAAAACAGTTAAGCAGTTCCTCAAAAAGTCAAACGTAGAATTGCCACATAACCAATTCCACTCCTAGGTATATACCGAAAAGAAGTGAAAGTAATGACTCATACAGGTACTTGTACACCAGTGTTCACTGCAGCATTATTGACAGTAGCCAAAAGGTGGAAACAACCCAGGTGTCCATCAACAGGTGAACAGATAGACAACATGTGGTATATCCCTACAACAGAATATTATTCAGCCATGAAGAGACATGAAGTTCTGATACATGCTATGATGTGGATGAGTCTTGAAAACATTATGCTAAGTGAAATAAATCAGACACAAAAGAACATAACATTGTATGATTCCACTTATTTGAGATATCTAGAGTAGGCAAACACACGGAGACCAAAGTTTATCCGTGTTTACCAGGGGCTAGGGAAGGGAGAAATAGGGAGTTATTGCTTCAAGGGTACTGAGTTTCTCTTTGGGGTAATGAAAGCCTTTTGGACGTAGATGGTGGTCATAGTTTCACAACATGGTGAATGTCATTAATGCCACTGAATGAATTGTACACTTAAAAATGGTAAATATGGCAAATTTTTGTTATATACATTTATATTTTACAACAATAAAATTATTTCTATATATACATATGTATTTTGCTGTTGTTAGGTGCCGTCGAGTCAGTTCCGGCTCATAGCAACCCTATGTACAACAGAATGAAACACTGCCTGGTCCTGTGCCATTCTCACAATTGTTGTTAAATACCCTAGGGATCTAACAGCAGTCATACAAATAGGCATATGCACACCTATGTTCATTGCAGCATTATTCACAATAGCAAAAAGATGGAAACAACTAAGAGTGCCCTTCAACAGATAAATGGATAAACAAATTAGGGTACATACACACAATGAAATATTATGCAACGATAAAGAACAATGATAAGTCCATGAAACAACCTCACAACGTGGATGAATCTGGAGGGCATTATGCTGAGTGAAATAAGACAATCACAAAAGGACAAATATTGTCTGAGACCGCTATTATAAAAACTCAAGAAAAGGTTTACACCTAGAAAAAAAAAAATCTTTGATTGTTACAAGGGAGGGTAGGGACGGGGAGGAAAAATCACTAACTATATAGTAGACAAGTATTAACTTTGGTGAAGGGAAAGACAACACACAATATAGGGAAAGTCAGCACAACTTGACAAAGGCAAAGTCATAGACGCTTCCTAGACACATTCAAACACCTTGAGGTACCAAGTTACTAGGACTGAGGGCTGGGGACCATGATCTCGGTGGACATCTAGGTCAACTGGCATAACATAGTTCATAAAGAAAATGTTCTATATCCTACTTTGATCTGTAGCGTCTGAGGTCTTAAAAACTTCTGAGAGAACATCTAAAATACATCTACTGGTCCCATCACATTTGGAGCAGAGGAGAAAAAAAAAAAAAGAAAGATGCAAGGAAAATATTAGTCCAAAGGACTAATGGACTACATGAACCACAGCCTCCACCAGCCTGAGCCCAGTAGAACTAGATGGTGCCCGGCTACTACCACTGACTGCTCTGACAAGGATCACAATAGAGGGTCCCAGGCAGAGCGGGAGAAAAATGTAGAGCAAAATTCAAATGCACAAAAAAAGACCAGACTTACTGGTCTGACAGAGACTGGAGGAACCCCCAAGGCTATGGCCCCCGGACACCCTAACTCAGAATTGAAGCCACTCCAGAAGTTCACCTTTCAGCCAAAGATTAAACAGGCCTATAAAACAAACAAAGCACATGAGAGGAACATGCTTCTTAGTTCAATCAAGTATACGAAACCAAATGGGCAACGTTTGCCCAAAGGCAAAGACACAAAGGCAGGAAGGGGCAGGAAACCTGGAGAAATGGACACAGAAAACCCAGGGTGGAAAGGGAGAGGGGAGAGATTGCGGACACATTGCGAAGATTGCAACCAATGTCACAAAACAATTTGTGTACAAATTTTCGAATGAGAATCTAATTAGTGCTATAAATTTTCACCTTAAACAGTAAAATTTAAAAAAAAAAAAACAGTCAAAAGGGCAAATGTTTTGCTTTATATATATGTAACCACAATTAAATGTTAAAAAAAAAAAAAAAGATGAGACGGGGGAGGGGGCAGGGAAGCAAGTAATGGAAACAGAATAACCAGAACGGAAATAATGAGAATAGTGACGCAATGTGGAAAATGTAACCAATGTTAGTGAACAATACCTTTAGAAATTTTTAAATGTGAACCTAATTTGCTGTGTAAATTTTCACCAAAAACTCAATGAAACATTTTTCTAAAAAAAGTGGGGGGAGGTTCTCTCCCAGTCAGTAATTTAAACTCCAATTGGAATTCCCAAAGAAATCCTGGGTCTTCTGGTTCTAGAATATTTTCCCAAAGGTCTTGAAATAACCCTCGAGCACTGTGTAAGAGGCTTTAATTAACACTAGCCTATGTTTGTCAGAGACCAAGAAATACTGTCTCCATGAATTCAGGACTACCTGCTACTTCATAGTAAGCTCCAAACCCACTGAGAGTCCTCAAAACCCCAGAGTTTGGGGTTTGTTTCCTTGTTTGCTCAAGATAGTAAATGTATTGATATGGTCCCTAGGTGGCACAAATGGTTTGCTTTTGACTACTAACTGAAAGGTTGGTGGTTCAAACCCACCCACAGGCCCTGGGGAAGAAAGGCCCAGAGGTCTGCTTCTATAAAGTTACAGCCAAAAAAAAAAAAAAACCCTCTGGAGCAGATCTACTCTGTAACACATGGGGTTGCTATTAGTTGGAATCAACTAAACAGCAACAGATTTGGTTTGGGTTTTGTATTAGTTATCTATTCCTGAAAACTGTCAGACATTTAATACCTCACAGTTTTTGTGGGTGAGGAATCCAGTCATGACTTAGTGGGGTCCTCTGCTTCAGGACCTCTCACAAAACAGAAATCAGGGTGAAAACGACTTCAGCCATCTCAAGCTTCAACTAGGGCAGGACGCACTTCCAAGCACGCTCACTCGTTGTTGGCAATTTTCAGTTCCTCACAGGTTGTTGGACTGAAGGTCTCAGTTCCTCACTCCCTGTTGACCAGAAGCTGCCCTCAGTTCCTTGTTACATGGGCCTCTGCAACATGGTGGCTGGCTTCACTGAGGCATCCAAGCCGAGAAGGCAAGAGAAGGAAGAGTGCCAGCTAGACAGAGTCCTAGCAAGATGGAAATTATAGTCTTTTATAACCCAATCATGGAAGTGACATCCCATTACTTTCATCATATTCTATTCATTAGAAGCAGGTCGCTAGGTCCAATCTATACACAAGGGGGAGAAGATTACACCAAGGATATATACCAGGAGGTAGGGAACACTGAGAGTACCTTCAAAGTCTACCCAGTATCCTAGGTCTTACTATCAATTCAAAAGCCCTCTTCACATTTTTCCCAGGAGACTTAGCAGGACCTCAGGCAAAATGCGCTCTAAGTGACCTCTTCTGCCACCCCTAGATCCTTATATAGCACCGCAGACACTGATTTCTATTTTCCAAAGTTGCTCTACTATCGTCTACTCATCACAAAATCAAATTTAGTCTGTGCTTTCAGAGAATGAAAATTAGAGATGGACAAAAAAGGAAAGCTTATCTGAGCTGGGAGGGAGCATTCAGGAGTCTGCCAGTTTCCAAAAGAAATTCCCCTGCTCAGTCAAAATAAAGTACTTACTCTGCTTGTCCAGCACACTAGACTCAGAGCCCAAAAAAGGGGTATTCCTGTTCACACTCACTGAGGCCTCACTGTCTTCCTGAAAGAGTTCTCTTGGCCCTAGGCTGTAGCTCAGCTCCTACGGAGGGACTTAAAAGGAAACAATAGTTCTCGGTCCAAAGCAATAAAGAGACAAGTGAGTCATAACAGTCTGAATTCTCCACCAGCATAAGCAGTTCTGTGAATTGCCTCTATAAAAACCCTGCCCTTCTATTCCAAGCTGTGTCCAAGTGCCAAAATCTTCCATTCAAGAGGTTTATAACTCAGCCCTGTGCTCAGAAATGTCACTACACATAAGAGGGCCTTTGATCTCCGGCCATACCCAAGCCTGTGCTCTGCAGCGAAGCATGGTTTGATAGCTATCTAAAGAGAAAAGGGCTTCGGTTTTCTCTCTTCTATTTCTATTCTACTTTTAATAGGCTGCTTGGCTTCAGGCATCTGCCCTCTGCCCTCTAAGCTCCCATCCCAACCAAAAGTTAAACAGGCCTGTGGTTATGTGCTTCAAGGGCTCATGAAATACCAATGTTGCTGTTGTGGTTGTTAGGTGCCATCAAGTCAATTTTTGACTCATAACAAGTGCATGTGACATGGTAGAACTGCCCCATGGGGTTTTCTATGCTGTAATCTTTACGGAAGCAGATCACCAGGTCCTTCTCCCACTGTGCTGCTAGCTGGGTTCAGATGGCTAACCTTTCAGTTAGCAGCTGAGCACTTAACCATTGTGCTGTCAGGGCTCCTTGAAATAACAATGTTGTTGTTAGGTGCTGTGGAGTCAGTTCTGACTCATAGCAACCCCATGTACAACAGAACGAAACACCGCCCAGTCCTGCACCATCCTCACAATCGTTGCTATGTTTGAGCCCATTGTTGCAGCTACCATATCCAACCATCTCCTTGAGGGTCTACCTCTTTTTCACTGACCCTCTACTTTACCAAGCACAATGTCTTTCTGCAGTAACTGATCCCTCCTGATAACATGTCCAAAGTACGTGAGAGAAAGTCTCACCATCCTCGCTTCTAAGGAGCATTCTGGCTGTATTTCTTCCAAGACAGATCTGTTTCTTCTGCTGGCAGTCCGTGGTATATTCAATATTCTTCACCAACACCATAACGCAAAGGCATCAATGCTTCTTCGGTGTTGCTAATCCAGTGTCGAGCTTTTGCGTGCATATGGAGCTATTGAAAATACCATAGCTTGGATCAGGCGTACCTTAGTCCTCAAAGGGATATCTTTGCTTTTTAACACTTTAAAGAGATCTTTGCAACATATTTGCCCAATGCAATACACACAGTCCTAGCTGTGCCAATAGGAACCTCCATACTTTTGCTAGAATTATTGAGAAAGACCTCTTTTTATGCCAGAGATACTAAGCAGATAACATACAAGCTCATAGCTACTCTAGGCCACCATGCTGGGGAGAGTCTGCCTGAAAAGGAAGCTAATACAGAAGAAAGCAGAAAGAAACAGGTGCTGATGGTTTTGTTAGAAAATTTGGACCCATCTGTATGTGAATCCAGAAACCCTGGTGGCGTAGTGATTAAGTGCTACAGCTGCTAACCAAAAGGTCGGCAGTTCAAATCCACCAGGTGCTCCTTGGAAACTCTATGGGGCAGTGCTACCCTGATGTATAGGGCCGCTATGAGTCGGAATCGACTCGACGGCAACGGGTTTGGTTTGGTTTGGTTTGGTATGTGAATCCTTTGTGGTTTAAATCTGTGAATTGAGTTTCTCCCACTTGCAACCTAAACAGTCCTGACTAGTGCTGAGGGACAGGTCAGCTTCCAGATCCTGTTAAGCTATGAAATGACACCCAGGAGACCTGGGCATTTCAAAGCCACACCAACATTCTGGGTGTGTCCGGAGGTGGATTATCCAATAGGCAAGGTAAGCATGGTGCTTACCTTGCTTACCAGATCATCTGTAGTGAACAATTTCACTACAGATTAGTAAGTAAGCACAAGTAAGCCTGTGCTTATGCTGTTTACCTTGCTTACTGGGTCATCCTCCCCTGTCAGGGATTGTAAATTTCAAAAGAGGCTTTGATTTTATAGGAAGGTGCTGTGGGGTTGGGAGAGAGATGGATGCCAGCCATACCTAGAAGCAGAATCTTTGATGTGAAAAAATGTGGAATTGTTCACTCCAGATGATCTGGTGAGCAGGATGCTGACCTTGCCTGTTGGATAATCTACCCCTGGGTATGTCTACTAAAGCAATTCAGCAGCCATGGGCACAGCTGGAACAACTTGAGCCCAGGCCCATTGCCATCAAGTTGATCCTGACTCAGAGCAACCCTACAGGACAGAGTAGAACTGCCCCATAGGGTTTCCAAGGAGCAGTCGTGGATTTGAACTGCCCACATTTTGGTTAGCAGCCGAGCTCTTAACCACTGCATCACCAGGACTCATAAAAAGACTTAAGCCTACAGCTGAAGATCATGTAAAGGCATTCTGGAGCAATGATGTGCAACACACACACACATTAGGCAAAAATAGCACATATCTTCTTCTTAGAGGAAATAACCATGAGCAAAGCATAGGTATGAGTCAATAAAAAAAAAAAAATAGCTGACTATAATTAGGGGCTTTTCCTTCAGTAATACCTGAATTAAGGCAGAGAATGTAAGGGTAGCACAGAAGTTGGTACAAAACTAACCACATCTTCGTGTGACTCAGTTCCTGAAGGACAGGCCCCCGCAAGTCAGAGAAAAGCTTCCTGGGAAAATTTACTATCTAAGTTAATTGGGAGTTTCCTCCTCTTTATCAGAGTCAAAATCATTCTACTGTAAGTTTTCCACTCTGGGTTCCACATAATTCACGCATCCCTCCAGGAATTCCTCATCTGCTGGACAATTTTAGTATCATTTTTATTTCAAAAATGTTTATATATGTGTGTTTGTGTACATATGTGTATACATATATATATATAACGCATATACACACTTTTGAAAATAATTACATACACAATAGTGTGCTCATCACTTAGGTCAAAAAAGATCCATCACAAGTAACTTAAAGTTCACTGCATACCCCTCCCCAATTGCATCCCCCCTTCCTCTTACTCTCCAGGGAATTAACTATTATCCTGACTTGAACTTTAGTCATTCCCTTAAATTTTTTAAATAATTACAGCATGAATGTATGTATCCCTAACCAATGTGTTGTTTCATTTTGAAAAATTCAGTGATAAATGCAACCCCAGCCGCTAAAAAAAGAAAAAGAAAAAAAAAGAATTTTTCTTTTTTTAGCCATGTAAGGAGTCCCTAGGTGGAACAAACAGTTAAGAGGCACCTCAGAAGAAAGGCCTCGTTATCTATTTCCAAAAAATCAGCCACCAAAAACACTACGGAGCACAGTTCTACTCAGGCACACACGGGGGCACCACGAGTCAATTATGACTTGATGGCAACTGATTTGGATTTTTCGAAGCCATGTAAGGAACAGGCAGTATTGACACTTTTGGCTGAAGGCTTCCAAGAAAAGTTAAGCTGAACAGAGCCTCTGGGTCACAGTCTGGCTTCAACTTCCCCAAGTGTTTATGAGAGCCCCTTCTAGTGAATCCATAGGGCAAGGTCATGTGGGTGAGTCCTGGGAAATACTGAGCTTGCCAGAGTTGGGGCATCAGGCAGATTGTAGTGTGCACCAGGCACAGAATGTCCTGCATTCTGAATGGGCTATTGAGTATCTTCTGCTTCTAAACCCACCATGACCCATCTACACCTCTCATTAGCGAAAGAAAACATAGCAATTCTATGGCGCAGGAAATGAGTATCCTCAATAAGGAACAAGCAGTAGTGCATGTAGGAAAGAGTAGGAACTTCATCAGTACATATGTGATCAAGACAAGTCAAGGTAAAACAAAGCATGAGCCAGGCCCACTCAGATATGCTGTCCTTGAGTTGAAGGAAAGTAAACAGCAGTGGTGATGACAACCCTCAGCTTGTCTCTTGAGTCCACGTCCCCAATCTGCCTCAGCTGCTCACAATGCAAGCACAGCTTTCATCCTGGGATTGCCTTTACCATCTTCCTTCCAGAGGACTCCTTCTCATCTTTCCTAACTGGGTCTGCTAATTCCTGTGTCTCCTAATTCTTCTTCATTGGTTTGCTCTCTCATTTTTGGTGCAGTACTTCCTACTATTACAGCTTCTTGAGAAAGGTTAAACGAGACAAAGTTTTTGAGAGCTTGCATATCTGAAAATGTAGTTTTTCAACTCAAATTTAAGTGATACTTTGGGCATAAAATTCTATGGTGGAAATAAGTTTCCTTCAGAATTTTGAAGGTACTTGTCTATTATCTTCTTGCTTTCAATATTGCTATTGCAAAATCCAGTCATTTTAGTTCCTAACTCTTTTTATCTGTCTTACTTTTTTTTTTCCTCTCTCTCTAGATGCTCATAGAAACAACTATTTGTTCCCAGTGTTCTGAATTTTCACAATATGTGCCTTACTGTAAATCTATTTTCATCCATTCTGGCAAACATTCCAATCTGGCAACTCATGTGCTTAAATTCAAGGAAATTTTCTTGAATTATTTCTTTGATAATTTCCTCCCCTTTGTTTTTCTCTGTTCTCTGATTTTGGAAACTTGTGGTATTCGGATATTGGATCTCCTAAGCTAATCCTTTAATTTTCATATACTTTTTATCCTAGTTTCTATTTCCATATTTTTTTTATTCTACTTTCTGGGTTATTTCCTGATTTTCTATTGAGTTTTTATTTCTAATATTATGACTTTAATTTCCAGAAGCATGTTTTTGTCCTCTGAATGTAACTTTTTTATGGCATCATGTTTCTTTTTCATACATGCAATATCCTCTCCTTTCTTTTTGAGGATTTTAATGGTACTTCTTTTTCCTTTTTTTTTCTTTTTTCTCTTCCTGTCTTGTCTATGTATCTTCTAAGTTGCTATTGTTTATTTGTTTGCTTTTTGGGGTCTCAATCTATAACGAGATACATATTATTCCTTGGCCATGTACTTATAATAACCAGTAGAGGACAAAAGCTGATTGGAAGCTCTGCGTACATGGTGGGGCTTTTTGACTTCAAACTTCACGGTAGGACTGTATGGGTGGCACCTTATGGGATAAAGATCTGATGTCAGTATATTTAGGTCTTTCCTCTTGAGCAGGTCAATTTCTCAAAGTAGAGCTTTCCAATCTCCTGCCTGAAGGAAAGAGTCCTGGTACCAGAATTCTGGGAACCAACTGGAGGTATAGAGTGAGTGGTTCCTTCATTCTGAACTTAGTATGCATATGGCTAACTAATCCCTCTGTTTTTGGTGCAGAGTTCACTTGGTACTGTGTTCACACCCATACAAATGTCTGAAGCACTGCAGAGACTTTCTGTTTAAGCCTGCAGAGACTATGCTTCCAGATCTCTGCCACGATGGATGAAGGATAATCATGCGTGGCAGTGCAACATGGCCTTACTGTGCATGGTTTTTAGTTCATATTTTCAACTGCATTTCTATTGCTCTGGTTAATTTTGTTCCCGCTAACAGCTGAATAGTTCCACAAAAAAAGCTGAAGTATAGTCAATATGAGTGTTTGAATTGAGGCATTCTGAAAATACCTTCTGTGGAACCACCCCTAAAAACACCTGTGAGAAAAGTATGTGAACACATTTTCCAGCTGGGGTGGAAGGGATAAAGAGTCCTGGGCTTTAAGTAGGAAAAGAGAAATGTCTAGGTTAAATGTTGGCTGGAAAAATTTCTCTCTCATTACTCAAGTGCATTCCATCTGTAATTGCTTTCCATGCCTTCCACTTTAAAAAAGGTGCCCCTGTTGGGTATTATTATCGTTATGATTACCCTTTGACAGAAGTGAAAACTTGGGCTCCAAGAGATTGCACGACTTCTCCAAGATCATATTGCATGCAACAAGCAGTGCCAAGGTTATAACCCAGATATTCTGCCTCACAGGCACACTTTGTCTACTGTACCACACTGCCTTGAATAAATTAACCATCTTCTTGGGACACATCCATTTAAATCCTAACAGACCAATTTTAAGGAGAAGAAAATATATCATCAACCTTGAACAAAAGTTGAGATATCTTCTCACGACTTGTGTCTTTCCTGTTAGAAAACATAAGTAGCTCCTTTCAAGTACCTGTAGTTCTTGTCCTTGAACTATAATATTGGAGCCACCATATGATATGGTTATTGAGGTGGCAGAATGCTCAGTGAGAACGTATCCTGCAGACAATGAGTGTGACTTCACGGTCAAACAAGTGCCTGAACCAGATTTCTCTACTTTCTCTATTCCTGGGTCAACCCAGCTTTGCACTATTGCCCTAATATCTGGCCTTCTTGCTTTCCAAAAACAAGTCAAGACTATGTTTTCTTTTTAGTTTTAATTACAAAGAGCATTATCAATATTGAGAAAAGACCATCATTTTTTACAGCTTCCAAATCCCTAACTTCCTGAATTTGACTATTTGGATTATATTAAACCTATAATATATGCATAGAAATATCAAATGAACAGAGCATGTCCCAAAAGTCACGTGTAATTGTTGTTAGGTCAAGTCGGTTCTGATTCCCATTAACACTATACACAAAAGAATGAAACGCTGCCCGGTCCTGCACCATCCTCACAATCATTGCTATATTTGAGCCCACTGTTGGAGCCACTGTGTCAATCTGTCTCCTTGAGGGTCTTCCTCTTTTTCAATGACCCTCTACTTTACCAAGCAGAATGCCCTTCTCCAGAGACTGATCCCTCCCAGTAACATGTCCAAAATATGTGAGATGAAGTCTCATCATCCATGTTTCTAAGCAGCATTCTGGCTTTACTTCTTCCAAGACAAATTTGTCTGTTCTTCTGGCAGGCCATAGTATATTCAATATTTTTCACCAATGCCACAATTCAAATGCATCAATTCTTCTTCAGTCTTCCTTATTCATTGTCCAGCTTTTGCATGCATATGAGGCAATTGAAAATGCCATGGCTTGAATCAGGTGCAACTTAGTCTTCAAAGTGACATCTTTGCTTTTTAACACTTGAAAGAAGTCTTTTGCAGCAGATATGCCCAATGCAATACACTGTTTGATTTCTTGACTGCTGCTTTCATGGGCGTTGATAGTGGAGCCAAGTGAAATGAAATCCTTGACAACGTCAATATTTTCTGTTTATCATGATTTTGCTTATTGCTCCAGTTGTGAGGATTTTTGTTTCCTTTGATGTTGAGGTGTAATCCATACTGAAGGCTGTAGTCTTCGGTCTTCATTAGTAAGTGCTTCAAGTCCTCTTCACTTTCAGCAAACAAGGTTGTATCATCTGCATATCACAGATTGTTAATGAGTCTTCCTCCAATCCTGATGCCATGTTCTTCTTCATATAGTCCAGTTTCTTGGGTTATTTGCTCAACACACAGATTGAATAAATATGGTGAAAGGATACAACCTTGACATACACCTTTTCTGATTTTAAACCATGCAATATCCCCTTGTTCCATTCAAACGACTGCCTCTTGGTCTAAGTACAGGTTCTGCATGAGCACAATTAAGCATTCTGGAATTCCTATTCTTCACAATGTTATCCATAATTTGTTATGATCCACACATTTGAATGCCTTTGCATAGTCAATAAAACACAGGTAAGCATCTTTCTGGTATTCTCTGCATTTAGCCAAGATCCATCTGACATCAGCCATGATATCCCTCATTACATATCCTCTCCTAAATCTGACTTGAATTTCTAGAAGTTCCCTGTTGATATACTGCTGCAACTGTTTTTAAATTGTCTTCAGCAAAATTTTGTTTGCCTGTGATAGTAATGATAAAACCAAAAAACCAAACTCACTTCTGTTGAGTTGATTCTGACTTGTAGCGACTCCATAGGGTTTCCAAGGCTGTAAATCTCTACAGAAACAGACTGCCACATCTTTCTCCTGCAAAGCTTCTTGTGGTTTCAAACCTCAACCTTTCAGTTAGCAGTCGATCACTTTAACCACTGCACCACCAAGCCTCCTTGAAATTAATGATATTGTTTGATAATTTCCACATTCTGCTGTATCACCTTTCTTTGGAATGGGTACAAATACGGATCTCTTCCAGTCAGTTGGCCAGGTACCTACCTTCCAAATTTCTTGGCATAGACGAATTAGTGCTTCCAATGTTGCGTATGTGTGCTGCTACATCTGAATTGGTATTCCGTCAATTCCTGGAGCCTTGTGTTTCACCAATGCCTTCAGTGCAATTTGGACTTCTTCCTTCAGTACCATTGGTTCTTGATCATATGCTACCTCCTGAAATGGTTGAACATTGACCAATGTAGAGCAACCATGCTGAAAACATTTTTTTCCTTTGCATCTTGTCTCTCCACGGCAGCAAACTTACCCGCCAGCTCACTTCAGGTATCAATCATAATTACAGGTTTTCCAGAGTTAAGTGAATTTCATCCCGTATTACCAGCTGCGGAGCACAACGGTTACATTTTTGGAACTTGGAATACATTTCCCCAGAGGGAAATTGTATTGTGCTTTTTAAAGCCATGACCAAATGAAGGAATAAATGGATAATTAAGTTCCCAGGCCAGCACACAAAAGTCTGTTAAGCCTGCTTTTAACCCATAATATACCTAACATATCATGCTAAGAGTAGTACTTCAGATCCATTTGGTTCTGAGTATGAAATGCTGTTTTTATAGGAAGACACATTTTCCAAGTGGAAGCACCTCTAGTGCCTAAGCAAAATACAGAAGGGCAAGAGACCTAACATTCACTGAGTGCCTTTTAAATATGGAACACCACCAGGGTTCCCGAAGCTTTATACTAGGTGATTTTATATACATTAATTTAGTCTGTCTGGAGGAAAACCCTATGAGGAACACATTAAGGAAACTGAATCACAAAACGGTTAATAATTGTTATAGACTGAATCATGTCCCCCCAAAATATGTGCTGAATTTCTGGTCCCCTGTACCTGTAGATGTGATCCTACTTAGAAATGGGAGTTTTCTTTTGTCATGTTAAGGTGGTCATACCTGGTGTAGGGTGGAACCTAAATCTAATCACTTCTGAGTTATAAAAAGAGCAGAACAGAGACAGAGACACACACAGGGGGAAGATGCCATATGAAGACAGACACATATGGCAGATGCATGTACAAGCCCAGAACACTTTAGAAGCTGAAAGATTCAAAGAAGGACCTTCTTCTAGAGCCAGACCCTGAATTTAGACTTCTAACCTCCTGAACTGTGAGAAAACAAATTTTTGTTCGCTAAAGCCACTCACTTGTAGTATCTGATATTATCTAGTTAGCAAAAAAGCCCTGGTGGTGCAATGGATAAGCACTCGGCTGCAAACCGAAAGGTCAGCCGTTCGAACCCACCAGCTGTCCACAAGAGAAACCCGTTAAACCCGCTGCTGTCAAGTCAATTCCAACTCACAGTGACCCTATAGGACAGACTAGAACTGCCCCATAGGGTTTCCAAGGAACAGCTGGTAGACTTGAAATGCTGACCTTCTAGTTAGCAGCCTGAAATCTTATCCACTGTGCTACCAGGGCTCCAAGACCTGGCAATCTTTTTCAGATTACAGTCTAGGAAACCCTATGGGGCAATTCTACTCAGTCCTATAGTGTCAGTATGAGTCAGAATCGACTCGACAGCACAAAACAACAACTAGATAACAGAATATTGAGTGTGCATTAATACTACGCTCAAGACACGTAGCTAAAAAGCGGCAGAGTCAGAATTTAAACCCAGGTTTATCTTAGCCCCTGTTCTCTCTACGAAGTTTAAGTACCTGTAGATTTATACCCCAACTAGAACAACTTATCCCCACTGGGGTGAAATGAGGGGTAAGGTGGATAAAGGTGGGTACCCTCGAAGATACTCAGGAATCCCTGGGTGGCACAGTTAAGCGTTCAACTGCTAGCCAAAAGGTTAGCCATTCGAACCCACAGAGAGGCACCTTGGAAGAAAGAAAGGCCTGGCAATCTGCCTCCAAAAGGTCACTACCTTAAAAACCCTATGTAGCTCAGATTCGCATGGGCTCTAGACTTCTTGGAGCCAAGGGAGCTTGATGAACCCCTGAAACTATTGCCTGAGATAATCTTTAAAACTTAAACCAAAAATATCCCTTCTAGTCTTCTTAAAACCATACATAGTTTAGTTTAACTATAAAAAAATGTCTGCCTTGAACACTATGCTCCTTTAAGAGCTATCTATGTGGAATCAAAGTGAGAATAGCAACTTGAAAGATTAGATAGGAGCCTTAGGGGTCAGTGAGTTTATGTTAATGGTGGAGGAACAGCTCAGAAAAGGAGGGTGAGAATGGTTGCACAACTCAAAAAATGTAATCCATGTCACTGAGTTGTACATGCAGAAACAGTTGAATTGGTGTACGTTTTGCTGTATCTATTCTGAACAACAACAACAAAATTAAATTAAAAAAAGCAAAGACAGCAGATTCACAGGGGAAAAAAAAAAAGCTCTGTGTAGCAATTCTGCTGTGCACACATGGGGTGACCATGAGTCAGAATTGAGTTGACAGCAACCATCAACAACAGATCTAAAGCAGATCTCCAACTTGTGTGCCTATCAGAACTACCTGGAGGGCTTGTTAACCAAGATTGCTGGGCCCCACCCACTGCATTTCTAATTCTGAGAAGCCCCCAGGTGATACTGGTGCTGCTAGTTTCAGGACCACACTTTGAGAACTCATTAGGGCTTACCTAATGAGTCATCTTTACAAACAGCCAGTCCTTGAAGCAAGACCTCCACAGCTGGTAATAAGAGATGAAATTCACTTAACTCTGGGAGATCCATAATTATGATTAATACCTGAAGTGAGCTGAGGGATGTGTTTGCTGCCAGGGGAGACAATAAGGAAAGGAAACAAATGTTCTCAGCACAGTTGCTCTCTATGCAGAAATTTCTCTTTCTCCAAAGGGAAAAAAAAAAAGCAAATGATAACCAGAAAATCAGCAGGGAAAGTTTGGCTTTGAAGATAGAAGAGGTGGGAGGGCAGGGTGGGAACTGCACGCTGACTGCAAAACAATTGCACTTCAGCCATTTTTTCCCCCAAAGCCTATAGAGAAGCTTGATCAGCCAACAAGTGTTTACTGAGTCCTTAAAATCTGTTTAAATAGGAGTACAGAAAAGTACGCTGCACAGCTCTCCGCCTCTGAGAAGTTGCCTTGAGGCCTCGTTGACCAATTTCGTGGGGAGGGAAGCATGCCACAAATAAGGAAACCTAACTCCTTGAAGTGCTCACATTTTCTTTGTTTGAAGCATTTTTTTTTAATTTAAAGAAGTTTTCTAAAATTTATAACATCCTACAGGGCTGTTTTTGTTAGTTTTTTTTTAAGCATCTTTATTGAGAGAGAAAATTCACCCTTTCAAACTGTACAATGAAATGGTTTTTAGCCGTATTCACAGGGCTGTGCAACCATAACTACAATCTAATTTTAGAGGATTTTCATCACCCCAAAAATAAACCCCATACCCATTAGCATAATCTCTTCCCTGTATTTCTCTAACAACCTCCCACCAGGTCATTCTCTGGTTTTAAACAGGAGACACAAAACACAGTTTTACTCCTAGACTATTAAATAATGCCCACAGGATCTGAGACAGATAGGGTTAACTGTGCAAGGACCCTTTGCGTCAGGTTGGCAATCGGTAAACGGATCTATTAAGGGGTATGACTGCTTGACTCTATGTTAAAGGACCCAAGTCAAAACTTAATATCTGGGGGTGTTCATCTTTTATCAATTGTTACCTATGCCTGCTTTCACTGGTCCAGTTTCTAATAGTTCTGCTTTACCTCTTCTAATTTGCTGTTGCTTCTCTGTGGACTAGAAAATTCAGTTTGTTAGAACCAGACCTAAGAGAAAACAGCTCTGAGTGATGTGCCTAAATATCTTACCTGAGAATCAAGTGAAGTTCTGCGTCTGGTCTTTGTGGTTTCATTTCTGGCAAGCTCCCAGGTGATACTAAGCCTGCTGGTCCAGGGACCACACTTTGAGAGCCCATTAGGGCCACCCTAATGAGTCACCTCTTCAAAAAAAGGTATTTCTTCCTCCTCCCATATCCTTCCCTCAAAAAACAAAAACCAAACCCACTACCATCGAGTCAATTCCAACTCATAGTGACCCCATAGGACAGAGTGAAACTGCCCCCATAAGGTTTCCAAGGCTGTAAATCTTTACAGAAGCAGGCTGCCACATCTTTCTCCCACAGACTACCTGGTAGATTCAAACTGTCGACCTTTAGGTTAGCACCGAGTTAACCACTGTGCCACAGTGGGGCCAAATTGAAGGCTTCCAAATATACCTTCCCTTTGAAAAGATGTTTGACCCAGTCCTCCCTGCTCTTTCCTTTCTCTTTTAGGACAAGCCTTTTCATCTTTTGAAATCTTCCATGTACTCAATTCAGGATCATCTGCTTCCCTGCCCCAAAATTTACATCACTCTATTTACTGGATAAATAAATAAATAAAGGATGAGGTCCCTGGTTTGTGTTCGGCTACTAACCAAAAGGTTGGTAGTTCAAATCCACCCAGCACCACTGAAGAAGAAAGGCCTGGCAATCTACTTTGTACGATTACAGCCATTGAAAAAATTGAATAAATAAATAAAATAAAGGATGGAAAAACAAACATATATTATTGAGCACTCACCATAAGCCAAGTACTATGTAGGTGTTTTCATTTGTTATCTCATTTAATCCTCATACCTGCCTTATGAACGAGGAATGAGTAGCCCCATATTCCAAGCTGAGGAAACCTGAGACCAGAAGAGACTAAATGACCCACTCATTCAAAGGACACATTTAGCAAGTCTCAAAGCTAGGATTCCAACTTGTATTTTCAGACCCCAAGGCTAACATGTTTCCCATTAGACCACAGCTATTGCTTCTTTGAGGAAAAATCAAACATCAGGGTGCGAGGAAAGATGGCAATTTATAGTTATCAGAAAAGACAAACTCATGGGAGGCATAACAGCACCCCTACCCCACAGCCACTCTCATGGCAGACAGTGTTCTTTCCTGCTATGTATGGACTTCTTCAGAATCCTTTTCAACACGCTGTCTCTTGTAGCCAGAGCTAATCAGCTGGAATAGGCACAGAATACAAACCCATCTGCCTTAGCTTCTCTTATGCAGAAATTCATTTTGTGGCATCCCACTTAGAAACATTCCACCTAAAAAGTGGAAAATAAGATGGAATTTGAAAAGGTAGGTAGGTAAGGTTAGAGAGGGGGCTGGTGGTTCAGTGAAAGAATACTCGCCTTCCACGCTGGAGACCCAGGTTTGCTTTCTAGCCAACGCACCGCACGCACAGCCACCACCCGTCGGCCAGTGGAGGCGTGTGTGCTGCTACGAAGCTGAACAAGTTTCAGTGGAACTTCCAGACTAAAACAAACAAGGAAGAAAGGCCTGGCAGTCTACCTCCAAAAAAATCAGCCAATGAAAACCCTATCACAACAGTCTGATCTCATGGGGTCCCCATGGCTCAATGGCAGCTAACAACAACAACGTCAGGGAAGGTACACATTCTGTAGAACTGACAAATTATATCTTGTCCTATATCAGTGGTTCTCAACCACAGACAACTTTTTGAAAGTTTTTTTTATTGTTATTATTGTAAAAATACAGACAGCACCACATTTGCCAAGTCAATATTTTTCGCATGTACAATTCACTGAGAACAATTACATCAATCATGCTATGCAACCATCACCAGTGAACCAGGGACAATTTGGCCCCCTGGGTGACATCTTGCAATGTCTGGAGATATTTTTAGTTTCACAGATGGAGGGGTGGGGTGGGGCAGTGCTACCACATCTACTGGGTAGAGGCCAGGGATGCTGCTAAGCAACTCTTAAAATATACAAGACACCCCACACCCACAGCAAACAATTTTCTAGCCCAAAATGTCAATAGGACCCCAGCTGAGAAACCCTGCCCTAGATCACCGCACAGGTAAAAATGAAGCAGGACACAGTTGACCATAGACGCCTGCTGCCTCACTATCATGTTAAATAAAATTGAGAGAAGCCAAACAGTCGGTTTAGAGTCTGTTTCTGGTTGCTCACTCAGGTATTGTGGCAGTCACACTGGTTTTACATATAGCTGGCTACAGAGCCCTTTTGTTTTCCAACCCAGATGACCTGAAGAAACATAAGCTGCTACCCACAAATCTTATATCAACGTGCTTTCTGCTTTGCTCTCAGTTTCCCTCCAATTAAACAACAGCAAAGGAGATTTAAAAGGATGGGGAAGGTGGAATGAGTGAGGGGAAGAATAGACCAGCATCACCAAGGAAAAGTCCTCCTGTCAGGCTCTCCATGGCCAGACAGGTTCTCAGTGCCTGCATATTGACATTGATGATGGCCAACACTTTCACAATCCTTTTTGTTCTTATTATTCAACGACTTCACTCCCCAAAGTGTGGTGTCCGCACCATGGGAATCAGCATCACCTGGCATCTCCTTAGAACTGTAGCATCTCACCCCATCACAAACCTACCGATTCAAAACGTGCGTTTTAACAACATCCTCCAAGTGAATGATATGTGCATTAATATTTGAGATGCACTGCTGTAGGATTTCCAAAAGGCAAAATAAAACTGCAAAGTGAACAGCTGCAAAGCAGATGCAAAGCTAATCACATGGCACAACATATGACTTCTCCAGGGGATTTATGACCCTCTGTTTTTTTAGTAGACAGTAGCCCGTAATATAAACCAACCCAAAACCAAACCCAGTGCTGTCGAGTGGATTCTGACTCATAGTGACCCTATAGGACAGCGTAGAACTGCCCCACAGAGTTTCCAAGGAGCACCTGGCAGATTCGAACTGCTGATCTTTTGGTTAGCAGCTGTAGCACTTAACCACTACGCCACCAGGTTTTCCAGCCTGTAATGTAGAAAACAGAAATCTGAAGGAACATGTGCAAAAAGTAAATGCCATATTATATCCTTATGATTGCCCTAAAGGGATCCACCTTGGGTTAGAGAAACTGCAGTGCCTAGCACCAAAAATGGTTTCATGTACCCAGTGAGTGCTGGAGTGTTTGTTTTTTTCCGTAGGGCAGTGACAGACTTTATACTGATCCTCCATGAAATCAGAGGGATTGATTTGATCAGTATTTCCAATACTGCATTCCACAATACCAACATGTCATAACAAGAAAAAGAAAAGGGTCAGTGTTAAATGTTTTTAAATAACCTAGAAAATAGATTAACGTGAGTGGGTCAGATGCAACTTGAGGATCACTCTCAACTTACCAAAGTGGCTTGGTTTCATTCTTTGACTTAATAGAAGGTCCCAGGGTCGGAGAAAGGAGCTCCAGGCCCGCAGCAACCAGTTCACAAGTTACTGCCTGAGGGTATGGGCCACAGGCAGTGGCTGATAATTGAGGTGGGACGGGGGAGCAATTGGGGGCAGAGGGGCAGGACTGGGGCAGGGAGAGGCACGGCTTTCGGGACGCACTGTAGTTAAAGCTGGCTCGGTCCCAGTCTTGAGTCCCGCACCCAGGCCGCATGGGGTGCAGGTCCAGCATGACTCAACACTTGCCTGCAGGACGGGCCCCAACTCTGGCTACGGTTTTTCAGAGAACAATGTCGTGCAGCTCAGATGCCTTTTTTCCGACCGCCCTGGAGCTGTGGTCTAGCTTAGATTGAAGGGTCCCCCAAGTCTGAAGACTCCAAAAGGCGTATGTAGGAGGGGCCACTAGAGGCCGCACTTGTCCCTTCGCGGAGGAATGAAAGGCCCTGAGGGAGTTTGCAGCAGGCTTTGTTCAGCCGAGAGCACCGTGTCCTTCCTCACTTCCACAGGCTACACTCCGGGCTGTGTGCGTAGGCCCGCGGGAGACCAAACACCGGCTTCGGAGTTAGAGCGCCCGGTGGCCCCCGAACTACAAAGGGTGGGCTGGGTGGCCCCTTAAGGTCCCTCCCCTGACTCTGGGATCTCTCCTCAGATCTTGTGGGGCGGGACCTTCTAGCTCCCTAACAACAGGCGCCTGTCCCCTCTCTTCACTAGGATTCTGTAGCCCAGAGAACTGATTCGAAGAGAGAGCAAAGAGCGAGGCGGGGCGAGGCGACGGAGCTGAACAGGGCCGCCGACGTTCAGCTCCGTGAAGCAGTCTCCACAGAGAGGCAGTGAGATGCGGCCGCTCCAGGCCCGGGCCCCTGGCCGAGAGGGGGGGCTCCAGGCCCGGGCCCCTGGCCGAGAGGGGGGGCTCCAGGCCCGGGCCCCTGGCCGAGACGGGGAGCAGAAGTTGACACTCCGGGAGGGGCTGCGTGGGGGAAAACGAGCCCCCGGGAAAAGCGTGAACGGGGTTTCAAGAGGCTGCCCCTCCCAGAAAAGGAGTGTTCGGAGGCTCCTGAACTTTTAAGGTCGCTGAACATGGTAAAAAGCGGGGTGAGGACTCACGCAGAGTCCTGACAACACAAGCAGCCAAGTTGCACCAGATGCTTCTTGAAGAAATTTCAAGCCAAAAAATCACGATCCTGGGCAGAGACCCTGGCGTTTTCAAAGGAAGGGAATGACCCAACATTTGTGAGCACCTTTGGCGCAGTGGTTAACAGCTTAACTGTTAACCGTAAAGGTCAGCAGTTCAAATCCACCAGCCGCTCCTTGGAAACCCTATGGGCAGTTCTGCTCTGTCCTGTAGGGTGGTTATGAGTCGAATCTGCTCTATGGCAAAGGGTTTGATTTTTGGTTTTAATCCCCTCCAGGGGCCGCGCTTAGTACTTTCTATGTTCTGTTGTTAGGTGACCTTGCAACCCAGTGGGGCAAATAGATACATCCCCACTTCCCTGATGTGGAAGCAGGGACTGGGAAATGTTAATTTGCCAGGGTCAGCTGGTCATAAAGTGGCAGAACCACAATGCTTGCTTATTTTATTTGATTTAATTGTTTAATTATAAATAGATAATACATGATTCAAAGATCTAAAAACATAGGAAGGTATACAGCCCCCACTGACCCCTGAATACTCAGTTTCCCCATCTCCTGTCTCCCTTGCCACGTGTATAGGTAGCCACTGTATCAGTTTCTTGTTGTACACTTCTAGCATTTCCTTAAGAACTGTCGTTGCTAGCTGCCCTCAAGTCAGCCCCCAACTCATGAAGATTCCGAGCACAATAGGATCACACTGTTGTAATCCACAGGGTTTTCATTGATTGATTTTTCTGGAAGTAGATCATCAGGCCTTTCTTCCTAGTCTGTCTTATTCTGGAAGCTTCCTTGAAACTTGTTCAGCATCACAGCAACATGCAAGCCTCCACCGACAGACAAGCGGTGGCTGCACTTGAGGTGCACTGGCCAGGAATCGAACCCAGGTCTCCTATATGGTGGGGGAGAATTCTACCACTGAATCACCACATATTCTCATTTTTACTTCTTTATTGTTTTACACAAAGCATAGCATGTTGTTCCATGCCCTTTTCCACTCAACAAAATATCTTGTAGGTCTTTCTATACCAACACATAAAGGGCTTTCTCTTTTTTTTTTTTTTTTTTTACAGCTGTACAGTATTCCATTGTAAGGACATATTGTAATTTAACTAGCCAGTCCTCTATTGTTGGACATTGGATTGTTTCCAACCTTCTGCTACTATTAACAATCCTGCAATGAATAACTTTGTGTGTATGTCATTTTGCACGTGCCAGAGCCAGGAGCCCACATCTACCTAACTCCAAATAGTTTATGTCCCCTCCACTTCAAAGCTGACATAGGACATAATTATATGTTGGCTGTCTTAGATAAATGCCCCTATGTCTGTCCCTTCCCCTCCCCTTCAACCTTCCCATTTTCCTTTTCTAGTGCTGATGCTTGTTCATATTTGAAACAGCTCAAGAGACTCTGGACAGAGAGTTCTTGCCATTTTATCTCCTTCCATGGTTGCTTCACTTCATTCTTTAAATACCAAGTGTGACTGTAACTGGGCTGTACTGGAGATAAAATCTGCAGATGTCATTCTGCATAAACATGGAATTTCTGCTACCATTTGGATCACACTCTTTCATACATGTGCCAGGGAAGTTCAAATCCAGCATACCATAGCCTACACCAGGCTTTGATCCCAGCTTTGAACTGAAAGGAAGACAAGCTAAAGGCAGCTTGCTGCTGGGGGAGCCAGGATCTCTATCCATTTCTGACTGTGGAACTAAAGAGACGTGGAATGAATGGAGACAACATTAGGCAGGCCCAAGGAAGGTAGATGGTTGACCTTCTGGGAAAGATATAGTCTATCACCCAAACTTTCTTCCTTGTCATTTGAAGTCCTTTTGTCATTTCTTTTTTATACTTTGATTTTTAGAGTTACCTTTCAAGATATCTTTTTATCCCTCAAACAGGATTCTGTAATTACACCACTCAAAAAACAAGTGAAGCTACGTGTTTTGGCTTTTTTAGTCATGTGATTCCAACTACCAGCTGCATGGTTAACTGAGAGATTGGTTCACTCTGCTCTTTATGTTTTAAAAAGTGTAATTCATTGTTGAATTGGTGAAGGTTTTGTTGTGTATATTTTTACCACAATTTAAAAAGAATGCAATTCAGTTCAATTACTTGAGCATCTACTGCGCACCAGGCACCATGCTGATGAATGACATAAGGCATTCCTGTCTAAAGAGATACAGACACATACCAAATATTGTCAATACAGAAAAACAGATTAAAAGTGACATGCGCCATGGTACAGGTAGAGACATGTGCCCAAGTCCCAGAGGGCTCAGAGAAGGGGCACTTAGCCCAGCGTGGGGAGAGAGAGAAGAGGTTGGCAGTTTGGGAAGGCTTCCTCAGAGAAATAACACTGAAGTGAGACCTGAGGTGTGATCAGGAGGTACTCAGGCAAGAAGACAGAGAACACAGCATAGACAAGGGCCAGGTGGATGAAATCGTGAGAGGTATTATGACCAAAATGCAACTTATTTTCTTAAACACCTGAAAAATTAAATAACAAGCTAGTACCTCGCATCGAACAAGTTTTAAAGGGGACTAATTGAGGTAAATTTGAATTAGATTCCATAAGCCTTCGTTAGCCGTTTCTTCTTATCTTACCGTAATTGGACTGTTCTTCAGTAATGAGCTCACCCTGATCCTCTTCACCAACCCCCAGGAACTTTTCAGGCGGCCTGAGTTCTAGGCAAGCCTTCCTCAACTGACTCAGCCCTTCTTTCTCTTATCTCTGACCCATGACTGTTTTCTGCTAATCACAAGGCAGGCCTGAGTTTGCCTTTGGAAAGCCCCCACCCTGAGCTCATATAATTCCTGTATCTCTCCTTCCAGTGGTTGGCCATGAAAGGACAAGTTAATAGCCTTCGGAAAGCCCTTTTCCAGTAAGAATGGAGCCAGTAGAAGGGCCGTACAAACCCAAAATCCCTCCGTAAATGTAACGTGTCTGAGAGCATCAGAATAATGATCACCATCTTTACCTTCAGGTATTAGATGACTTGCTAGATATGCTTTAGAAATTGATATATCAGAGATTCTCTTAGAACGGTGATTTTACAGGTGGTCTTCCAATATGATAATGCCAGTAACAACAGTTAACATTTATTTCATGCTTACTTTGTACCAGATACTGATCTAAGCTCCTTAAAGCTTGCTCCTCACTGGCCGCTCTGACAGGGATCACAATAGAGAGTCCGGGGCAAAGCGGGAGAAAAAAGTAGAACAAAATTCAAATTCACAAAAAAGACCAGACTTATTGGTCTGATGGTGACTGGAGCAACCCCCAAGATTATGGCCTCTGGACACCCTGTTTACTCAGAACCGAAGCCACTCCTGAATTCCACCTCTCGGCCAAAGATTACACAGGCCTATAAAACAAACAATAACACACGTGAGGAATGTGCCTAATGGGTAACACCTGCCCAAAAGCAAAGATGAGAAGGCAGGAAGGGACAGGAAAACTGGATGAATGGACACTGAGAACCCAGGGTGGAAAGGGAAAGCAGGGGAGTACTGATATATAATAGGGAGCACAACTAATGTCACAAAACAATTTGTGTATAAAATTTTTGAATGAAAAACTAATTTACACTGTCAACTTTCACCTAAAAGACAATAAAATTAAAAAAAAAAAAAAAGCTTGCTCCTTAAAGGTTTTATCTCCTTGACTCCCCAGACTTCCTTCTTAAAGTCTGATTTAAGCGTCCTTGGGTCCGAATCCTGGCTCTGCCACCTACTATTTTTGTAATGCCTCTGAACCTCAGTTTCCTCATCTATGTTGTTGTTGCCAGTTGTCGTTGAGTAGATTCTGACTCATGGCTACCCCATGTGTACAGAGTAGAACTGTATTCTGTAGGGTTTTCAAGGCTGTGACCTTTTGGAAGCAGATTGCCAGGTCTGTCTTCTCAGGCACCTCTGGGTGTGTTCAAACCTCCAACCTTTTGGCTAGTGGTCAAGCACTTAACTGTTTGTGCCACGCAGGAACTCATCTATAAAGTGAACATAATGATACCTCCCTCCCGGAAGTAAATGAAATAATACAGATTGAAGTACTGTCATGTAGCAGGTTCACAAAGAATATTAGTTATCTTTCCCCAAACAGATAACTATTTTATTAAAAATGCCTCTGTTTTCAAACAGCTTAAGACAGAATACCTAATAGACTGTTTTAACAAAGATACAAAGTAATCATCTCACCATTTCTCCACATAACAGAAGGAAAATCTTTGGGGTCTGTTTCCTCCTCTGGGGTCTGTGTTTATGAAACAAGGCTACGAATATAAGGAGAGAATTTTATGAAAGCAAGTCTAAGTGCCAGTTGAGGATTCATTTCCTAATCCGGACTCTACCCACTCAGGGTTTCCTACCTACCCCCAGCCCCGTGAAATCATCAGAAAAGGAAAGGGAAAGAAAACATTCCGGCTCTGAGCTCCTGTCCAATTTTAGCATTAGGTGTTAGGGTCATGTGGAAGTGGCAAGTTTTTGAAATGCTGACATGCTGACACTTGAGCTCATGGCTGGATCCTGTTTTAGCTCAGAGAAAAGTGTATAAAGAGCTTGGCCCTAGGTGAGACCTCAGAAAATGAAACAATGCCTGGCATGATGTAAGTGGTAAGGCTTGATTCTCAGCTTTACCGATTCTCAGCTGTGTGACCTTGGGGGTGTGTTAATGGTATAGTGTCACTTTATACCCCATCTCTTGGCTCACCTGCAAAATGGAGATAACAGCATCCCCTTCACAGCATCGTTGTGGTACTCAACAAATGCCCATTCCCTGCTCCTTGGTGGTCAAAGGCTCGCTGCATTTGAATCTATAAGGACTCCCAGCTGTAACCACGAACACCTAGTATATTGCTGGAAATCTACCTCCACATACTGTTCTGGGTTTTCTGTTGGATCTGTTGGAATTTTTTTTCCAGGTTCTACAGCTTGTGTCTGCCCATGTAGAAAGAACCGTTTTTCTTCTTAATTCCTACTCAGTTTTACCTGACATGGCATCTATCACATGGACCATACCAAAAGAGTCATCCATCATGCTCTCTGCTTCCAAAATCTTTTTTGTTTCCAGCAATGACAGGCTTTATTCTTTCTGGAAAATACTTCCATCTTCCATCTCCAAATGGGACAGTCGTGGTCCCTTAAGTGTCCATGCCTGAGACTCTCAGTCTCTATCTATTTCCGACTCCTCAACCTTTGTTTTCTCTTGCATTTCCTGAGGCATTTCCCTCTCCTTTCAGCGACTTTCTGGATTTCTCATTCGCTTTGTGTTGCTTTTCCTTTGCTGCCTCTTGGGAACCAAGTTTGAAACCTCACTCCCTCCTTTTCCCATTGCTCATCCTGCTATTTTTGTTTCTTCAATCTCTCTCTAAAAGCAACACAAGAAAGAAGTGCCTTGAAAACATCTCTCAACCATTTAACTGAAGGCATTCTTAAAAACTCTATTGCTGTTGAGTCAAATTCCAACTCATAGCAATCCTATAGGACACAGCAGAACTGCCCCATAGAGTTTTCAAGGCTGTAAATCTTTATAGAAGCAGACTGCCACATCTTTCTCCCACAGAGTGGCTGGTGCGTTTGAACCACCATTTTGGTTAGCAGTTGAGCACTT
The DNA here is from genome assembly GCF_030014295.1 of Loxodonta africana. NCBI lineage: Eukaryota > Metazoa > Chordata > Mammalia > Proboscidea > Elephantidae > Loxodonta > Loxodonta africana. The sequence goes on from NC_087354.1 coordinate 25,125,939, forward strand.
AACCACTTCACCACCAGGGTTCCTTAGCTGAAGGCATTAAGATTAAGAAATATAGAGCAATTCAACCTGCAACAATATTTGTGTTTTATACAAAACAGATACATAAACACAAAATGTAATAACGAAATTATAAGCATTAAAAACTTCTATTAATGCCATATGAATCACAGCCTCCTCTAATCTGAGACCAGAAGAACTAGATGGTGCCCAGCTACCACTACCACCCCAACCAGGATCACAATACAGGGTTCTGGTTAGAATGGGTGAAATATGTAGAATAAAATTCAAATTCATAAAAAAGACCAGGCTTACTAGTCTGAAAGAGACTAGAGGAACCCCCGAGACTATTGCCTTAAGACAACTCAATAACATGGAACTGGAGCAACTCCCGGAGGCCACCTTTCAGCCAAATAATACACTGGCCAATAAAATAAACAATAACATCCAGAATAATGTGCTCCTTAGAACAACCAACTATACAAGACCAAAAGGGCAGCATTTAACGAAAAGCAAAGATAAGAAGGCAGGGAGGGGCAGGGAAATTAGACAAATGGAAATGGGGAGCCCAGAGTGGAAATAGGGAGAGCCTTAACACTTTGAGGGGATTGTAAACAATGTCATTGTCTTGGTTATCTCATGCTGCTATAACAGAAATAACGCTTTGAGGGGACTGTAAACAATGTCATTGTCTTGGTTATCTAGTGCTGCTATAACAGGGTGGCTTTAACAAAGAGAAATTTATTTTCTCGCAGTCTAGTAGGCTAGAAGTCCAAATTCAAGGCGGCAGCTCCAGGGGAAGGCTTTGTCTTTCTGTTGGCTCTGAGGGAATCTTACCCTGGATGAGGAGCTTCTCTGCGCAGGAACCCCGAGTCCAGTGACGCGCTCTTCTCCCAGTGCTTCTTTCTTGGTGGTATGAAGTTCCCAACTCTCTGCTTGCTTCCCTTTCCTTTTATCTCTTGTAAGATAAAGGGTAGTGCAGGCCACACCCTAGGGAAACTCCCTTTACCTTGGATTAGGGATGTGACCTGAGCAAGGGTGTTACATCCCACCCTAATTCTCTTTAACCACAGGCATCAATTATGATTTATAATACATAGGAAAATCACAAAATGAAGGACATCCACACAGTACTGGGAATCATGGCCTAACCAACCTGACACACATATTTTGGGGGGACACAATTCAATCCATTACAGTCATGGAACAATTCATATATGAATTATTGAATGGAAAACTAATTTGCTGTGTAAACATTCACCTAAACCACAACGAAATGTTTAAAAAAAAAAAGCAAAAAACTTCTATTAAAACGACATCTTGATAAAATTTAAAAGTACCATGTTTTATGCAAATAACGCTATGCTATTACCAGCACTTATAAAAATACTTTCCCCACGTGGGGAGGGAGAGATTGGCAAACACACATAGAAGTTGCACATTATTTGCATAAAAATGTGGTCATAAACATATCAATTCAATCTGAGGCCATCTTACATCCACAAATGGTCCGACCTTGTCAACTCTTTAAAGAAACCACACACACACACACACACACACACACACACACACCTCAATTTCTTCCCCCCTGAATTCCTTGCACCCAGCCCAGGCAGCTGTTTCATTCTCTCGCACCTAAATGCTACCTTAGGACAAACTTCTTTGTTAAATAAAACTATTATTTATGGACTATTGTGCTCTCTACCTTGTCACAAGACTGTGTCATTGCCATCCTTATATCCTCCCTCCTCCCCCCAACCCCGCCAGCAGTGCCGACATAGAATGCCTTGAACGTGGCAATTATTTGGTGGATATTTGTGATTAGTCAACCACACATCTGATGGTGACTCTCTGGTTGCACTAGGTTCTGCCTCTTTTCTTTCAGAAAGGGCCTGGCAGTCTCTAAAGAGGTAGCTAAGCTTGAAAGCAAAGAGGTAATTAGCTAATGCTCTAGGATTCCTGTAATCTGGGGGAGGAGAGGGCTTGGTGGCAGAACCTTCACATCCTTCAAAATGGTAACTCCCTGTTTTAGGGCAGTGTATCTGGAGCCTGAAAGGAACAGGATGTCAGGAAGGGGAGAAGAAAATAGGAAAGGAGACCAACAAACACTGTAATATGAAACATTTACTCAGAGAGCCTCCTCTCTTATCCAAGAAACCAGAAAGGAAGTAACTCCTCCCTTTGGAAAATAAGACTCCAGAGTGGGGAGACACCCATGACCTTGGCCGAAAGCTCTGGAAGGACTAAATGTACCCTTCGTAGAAGGCAGGATACACCAGAGGTTGCCTATAAATGTTGAACAAATGTATGAGAAACAGAGAGTGGTGGGCAAGTGTTCTCTAAACAGGTCATCAGCTTCTAGTTTTAGATAAGCCTAATTCCTCTGGTGGAAGAATGCCTGATGATCTACTTTCAAAAACTCAGCCATAGAAAACACTAAGAAGCACAGTTCTACTCTGACACACATGGGGTCTTCGCCATGAGTCAGAATCAACTCGACAGCAACTGATTTGGTTTTTGGTTTTAACTCCCCTAGAGAATTGTAATAAGAGCTAGGAATATTTACTAAGTTCTTTCTCTGTGCAAGACATAGTTATAAAGCTTTACACATATTAAGTCATTTCATCTGCACAGTTCTTTGATGTTGATTCTTTTATTATCTTCATTTTGTAAGGGAGGAAATTTAAACACAGAGAGGATAAGTGACTTCACCAAGGTCACCCAGCTAGTGAGTAGTGAATGTGGGAACATGGAGGGAGAAATGTGGTAATTAGTTAGAGAAACTTGGGTTGGAATCTTGGCCCCATCGTCTATTAGTTGTGCGGCCTTTTGCAAGTTACTTAAACTCCCTGAATCACATTTGCCCCATTGGAAAAACCAGGTTAATTACATCTACATCATAGGGCTGCTGTGAGAATTGGATGAGTCTTGGAACTTTGAGTTTCCTGTAATTGAAGGCTAGGTAATTTGGACCAACCCTCTTGCTTAAAAAAACTAAACATGCTGGATAATTTTTCTTTTCATCTTCATAAAAGCATCAAAGAGCTGAGAAGGTGGTAAGAAATTCCAGACCTAAACCAAAGAGAAAGCAAAAACTCAGAGAAGGAAGCAGAGCTCTCAAAACTGCTTTTCCTCTGAAGGCATTTGCTACTCTGGATCATTCAAGAGGTGAAATCAAGCTGTGGTTCTGATGGATTCCTGGGGAAAGCAGGGCAAAAGTCAAGGCCAGGGACAGGGTTCCACAGATCACATCTTCAAGTCCATGTGAACCAGAAGTAAACCGGCCACTTCCCACAACACCCCCATCAGGACTGCAGGTGGACACCCACAAATGGTCTTTGTGCTGAGCAGAGCCATGAAAAAAGAAAACCAGTCCCTAAGAGGTTGTAACCATGGGCTAGCCCTGGCTTAGGTTTACAGACTACCTCCATATCTCCAGTGTGGTTCAAAAAAAAAAAAAAAAAATGCAAACTATGAATTGAAAATGGTACTGCATGGAGAGAATGGTGAGAATATAGAAGAGATACAAAAAGGAGATTGGAGAGCAACAAAGGCAGACACGATTTGTGTGCCATGCTCCAGCCACACTGACTCCCATGCACACTTTCTCATCTTCGCACCAGTTGTTCCTTCCATCATAGGAACTAGAATGGTCAACAGTATAATCTCTGGAGTCAGACGGCCTGGGTTCAAATTCTAGCTCTGCCACTTACTAGCTGTGTGACTTTGGGTAAGACACTTAATCTCTCTGTCCATTTTCCTCATCTGAAAAACGGGGATAACTATAGTATCTATCGTGCGGTTTATTGTGAGAAGCAAATGAGTTAACATATATAAAATGCTTTGAAATGTGACTGGGTGCCATCCAGTCGAGTTCAGCTCATAGTGATCCTATGTGACAGAGTAGAACTGCCCCATAGGGTTTTCTTGGCTGTAATCTTTACGGGAGCAGATCACCAGGTCTTTCTCCCGTAGAGCCACGGGGTGGGTGTGAGCTGCCAGCCTTCCAATTAGCAGCCAAGGTCTTGGCCATTTTTGGCACCAGGGCTCTTTGTCTGGCACTTAAGGAATATTTATACGGTGAAGAGGGCTGTAGTGATGACGATGATTTTCTGAAATGATCATTTCCCCCTTATCTATTTGATAAGATTTCATTAACCTTTTATAATTCAGGTAAAATATTATCTCTTCTATCAAGTTTTCCCTGTCTCTGTGCGCCATAGAACTTTATATACAATCCTCTCCTGGAGCCCTTGTCACACTCTATCCCAATAACTTCTTGACATTTCTATCTCCTCCATGGAACTGTAAGTTCCTTCATGGTGAGGACTAAGTCTTATTTATCATTGTGTCCCCAGCACCTAGTACAGAGCTTGACACATAATAGATGCTTAGTAAATACTTGGTGAATAAAAGCATGTATTAATGACTAACTTGCCTTAGTGGAACAATTTTTTCCCATAAGAACTTTTTTGAGTCTCCTGCCTTTTTCTGCTCTCACTTTTAACAAACAAACAAACAAAAATCCATAAAACATTGTTCTCTCACTTGAATTTTTCCTCTGGAATGTGAATTTATTAAGAGTAGCAGTATCTTATCTGCTCAATTTTGTTCCACATGGGTCATAGGATGTCAGGAAAATGACTAAATCACCATAAAAATGATATTGGCAAACAAATCAGGCCTATGAGTCATAAGATCAGTGACTAAGAAGTATTCACAGAATTCTTCCTGCTAATGTGGGATGTGGATTTGTTATTGACTTCCTGGTTCTACTGTAGTAATGCTAAGAACACTGAACTCAGACTCAGAAGACTTGGTTTTAGGTCTTAATTTTACTCCGTATTTGTTACGTGACCTTGGGCAAAGCTTAACCTCTCTGAACTTTACTTTCCTCATCTGTAAAGTGGGTTTAATAGCGCCTGCCTGCAGTGCAGTGAATTTATTAACATGGTCCTTTTAGCCATTCAGTCTTGTAACTCCCACATAACGACTAGGTGGAACTATGCAAAAAAGGTGCTTGTGGCCCACTAAGGGAATTGGACAGCTTGCTAACGATGCAAATAAGGTTCATGGAACCCCTGTGCAGGCGGGACCATGCAAATAAGGTGTATGGAACCCTAATGAGATCGGTCAGTTTTGCCACCCTGCTAGTCTTAAAAAGACAGCCAATCCCAGAGAAGAGAGGGGACACACTACCATCAAGAAAGAAGAGCCAGGAGTGGTACAGATCCTTCGGACCTGGGTTCGCCACACTGAGAACCTCCTAGACCCAGGAGATGAGAGAGCTGTAACTCTGGAGAAGGTGCTCGATGGCAAGAAGCAGCAACAAGCTCAGCAGAGAAACGGCGGCAGCAGCAGCAGAATTAGGAGAACAGCACAAGACACCATAGTGGGCTTCCCCGCCCATGGAGCAAAGTGGCTACAATTGGCATGCTGACCCATGGAGCGAGAGGGCTGAGCATCTTCTGGTAGTAGGCTTGCTGGTTGACTGGGGTACCTCCAGGCACTTGGTGGAGCTGGGCTCACGGACCCTTGACCATAGTGTGAGAGAGCTGAGCACCTTTGGGCTGAAGCTTACTGGCTGAGTGGAGTGCCTCCAGGCACTTATTGGTGGAGCTAAAGAGCTTTGTAACATTCTTCAAAGCAAGGCAGAGGCCAGGCCAAAAGCCGAGGGCCCAACGGGTCAAAACAGAGGTCTGCTTATGGGCACAGCCAAGAAGCCGTCCTGATGGAAGGACTGTATCCTGAGTCATTTCTGATCCTCAGTTATAATCTGTTATTTCCTAATAAACCTCCTAACTGTATGATAGGTGAATTCTGTGTGACCATTGCAATGAGTTATCGAATCCAGCAGAGAAGTAGAAAGTGCTGTGAGAAGGATGGCTGGTGTCAGAATTGGTGAAAAAAGGTTGGAGAGCAGAGGTATGTTTGACCTCCACCTCATAGGAATCAGCCTCGGGCTGATGCTGATCTTGATTCTCTCTCCTCATCCTTGTGAAGTTAGACGAGATCTGCTGCCAAGCCGCCATTTTTACACTGCCAGCTTTGCTGTGAAGCCAATAAAGTGATGCAATGCACGTGAAAAGGCTTCATTAATCAAGGCCAACTGCTTTAACAAAGTAAAGATGATCAATTACACTTCCCTGTGCAATAAAGTACCCAGTTATATTCCAGTAGTCAGTTCTCATCTCTCATTGGGGACTTCTCTCAAAGGAAGCCCTTTATCCTTTTTATAAACACAACCAAGCAAGGTACTTCACCTGGGAAAACCATCCCTCATGGAATTTTAGAGACACTTCTGTTTTGAGTTTGGCAAGTGACTAAGCTTGGTTTCAGAGAAAGCAGCCCTGGAGGAATCTGTTTGGGGCGCACGCAGGAAAGCTCTTGCTTTCCCCATGACTTGACTTGCTGTGACACATCCACAGTAACAAGTGGAGAAAGATCTGCGGGCTGCCTAGCTGGGTGTCTGAGAACAGAGGGAAGCCTCTCTAGAATGACGCAGACTTGAAAACCAGCTCTATATACAAGAGAACAACGGCTGGAGAGTAAAAACGATTCCTCCCAACTAGGAGATGTGTCAGACCCTGGGGGTGGAGTGTTGGAGGAAGCAGAGGGGACCACGTCCAAGTTATTAAAGACTAGGCTCTGAGTCCTGGATTCGGTGTGACTATTCACTCGTCCTCATTATTAATCTTGCTGAATTCCCCACCTCCCTCCTTTTATGGAGCCAGAGAAAGTTCATAAAGGAATGAGGCAATGTCATTTTAGGATTGCCTTAGTCCATAAAGACCATATTCTTCAGCTAGGAACAAAGTTACACATTCATGAACTTATAAGATATTAGAATTTGGAAGGAGTCCCTGGGTGGAACTAGCCGAAAGGATGGTGTTCAAGTCTACCCAGAGGTACCTTGGAAAAAGGCCTGGACTTCTACTTCTGAAAAATATCAGCCATAGAAAACCCTACATTTCACTATAATAAAATAAAAATGTCTCCTCTAAAAAAAAGAAAACCTTGTGAAGCACAGTTCCACTCTGACACACATGATGGAACCACCGTGAGCCACCATTGACTCTATGGCAACTGATTTCTTAGAAGTTGGAAGGAATTTAGAGGTTATCAGTTTGAACTTACTCAATAAGGAAGCTGAGACCCAGAGATGAAGTGACACTTGGATGGGCAGGCAGTGAGTGGGACCGGAACCTAGGGGGCTGCAGAACTCCACCCTCTCAGCCTCCTGGACACGTGAATCTTGAGGGCCCAGATGCTTCTGTTTATCAAGTGTGGCCCAGGTCTTCTACTGGTTAGTTCTTGAGAATTTGCACTTCTAACAAGTTCCCAAGTGATGCTAACGCTGCTGATTAGGGGCCAATTCTGAGACCCACTGGTAGAGTAGTGGTTCTTGAAATTTATTATACATAAGAATCACCTGGGGGTCTTGTTAAACTGTAGATTCTGATTCAGTATACCTGGGGTGGAAATGCAAATTCTCAGCAAGGGTTCAAATGGGAACAAACCAGTTGCAAGTCCTGGTGTGGCCCAAGAGAAGGTGGATCTAGGTCAGAAGTGCTATCTGCTAGCCAAACTACCTAGTGCCACTCAGAGGAAATTCATTTGGAAACCTCCCACCAGGACAGGCTGCAGGACAGTCATCATCTGTCTAAAGAAGGTTCAGGTTGTCATTACATTTTTTGGAATTGCATCAGGGATCAAAAGGTACGTTTGCCCAACCAGTTCTTTTCTTCAAGCAGGCTTTCTCTTATCGATAATTTCTTCCAAACTATCCCAGAGAGTAAAGGAAACCAAGACTTTGATGAGAAGGCTCTATATGCCATTTTAGCCCTTAATATCTGAAGAAAAGAAAAAAAAAGTTAAATACTTCTATGTACCAGGCACATTCCATTTGGTATCCCATTTAATCCTGACAACAACCCTCTGAATGAGTAATTTATCCACATTTTACAGTTTAGGAAATTGAGGGAGGGGCTAAATAACTTTCTCCAGATCACACATTTAGTAAGTGGTAGGTGGATCAGTGGTAGAACTCTCGCCTTCTGTACTGGAGACCTGGGTTTGATTCCCGGCCAATGCACCTCAAGCACAGCCACCACCCATAGAGATTTGCATGTTGCTGTGATGCTGAACAAGTTTCAGCACAGCTTCCAGACTAAGGCAGACTAGGAAGAAAGGCCTGGCACTCTACTTCCAAAAATCAGCCAATGAACACCCTATGTATCACAATTGTCGGATCCTGTTGTTCATGGGGATGCCATGAGTTGGGGGCCAACTCTACAGCATCTTATCAACAACAACACAGTCATTGTTGGGTCTCTGTTTCCACTGGCACCAGGTCCATCATACACACAATGTAGTTTATTTATATGCATAAACTATAGCATATATTAGTTTATACGTAACAGACATATACATAAGGCCCATTTCTAAGCAATGTGCTGAAGAAGTAACTGTACGTTGAATACTCAAGAAAATATATACACAGACCTCAGTTCTGTTGATTCTTTCCATAAACCTTTCTACTGAAGACTGTTTTCAAACACTCAAATGGACCAGGAGGTTAAAGGTAGAAGACTCTTCATCCTACTATGCCAACATCACAAGCGTATTTAACCTAAGATTCTGTCCACCTTGGTCATATAAATCTACCTTTTGTACTCTACAGAAAAATGATGTTCCAACTTCACCAAACATCAAACTAGTTTAAAATAACAAACAAAAAAACCATTGCTGTCGGGTCGACTCTGTTTCATAGCAACACCACAGGACAGGGTAGAACTGCCCCATAGGGTTTTCGAAGTGCAGCTGGTGGATCCAAACAGCGAATTTTTGGTTAGGAGCCAAGCTCTTAGCCACTGTGCCACCAGGGCTCCAAGATAGAAGCATGTAGTATTTATTGAGCAATTACTGTGTGCCAGGCACTGGGCTAAGCCTTTTAAATTAATAACCTCACAACAACTACACTAGGGAAGTACCATCAATATCATTATCCTTATGTTTAGCAGGCTAAACTTCACAAAGCTAGTAAGGGACAGAGCCATCCCCTAATCACCACACCAAGACTTCACCTAGCTGTAGGGAAGAGCACAGAAGATGGTCAGATTTAGAAGCTGCTATGTGCCTGTAGGGCTGAAACTGCAGACCAATGTCCAGAGGCAGGAGCTCACATTCAGCATCTTCTGTCCTTGAATGTGGAGGTGGCAAAGCCAGTAATCTGAGCTCCAGCAAGAGGTGGCACCAAGTCCTGTGCTGACGTGGGACACCTGATGGGGTTCCAGTTCTTTTTCAATGTAACCCTACACAGAGAAATGTAAACTTGCCCCTATATAAGAATTGCCAGAAAGTTCAGAGTTAAATAAAACTGTAACAATTGCGATAGTCTTCATCTTGGGGTAGACAGGAGTTTCAACACTTCTTTCAATCAGTCAGTTTGAGGAAGCTGTTTGGATGTTTGTGTTGCCAGCGCCAGGATAGGTAACAACAGCAACTTCTGACTGACCTCCTTCTACTGCCCAAGAGCCTCTTGACTTGCTATCTCATTACCTCCACACAATGACTTCCTGGTATGTAGACCAATGTCAGTGAGGTCACCATAACACAGGAAGGAGATTTTTTATTTCGCTTCTGCTGGGGCCTCTTCTCCCAGCTAATTTATGCCCTTCTTGCCTTCTCACTCCCAACTCAGGTCACTCCGTCATGCTTTACCCTTGGTGTTTGGTGACCAGGATATTATTTTGCTTATAAGTGCTTTAAATGACCTGTTTTATATGTTTTATTTTCCCTAATTTAGGTCAGAAATTTCTCAAAGACAAGGATCATCTTATTTGATTTCCCACCCATAACACATAGCATTCTCTTTATACGTAACAGGTTGTCAATACTCCCTTGTTGACTGATTTTTATTTCCTCTGCCCAGACTCAAAATAAGAAAAACACATCACAGGAACAAAAAGGGAGGAGAAGAATAAGGCAAAGATCTGGGCATTCCAGTCCTCAGAAAAATGGATAATCCTCTGGGTAATTTCATTTGAGTTTCTTGACTGTCAATCACTTTTTACCCAGGCATTAATTACCTTTGAAAACAAAGACAACTAAGATTCGTCGAAAGCCTACTACGTGGCAGATTCCTTACGAACAGTATTTCAGTTCATCCCTCCAAAACCAAAAATAGCAACAAATGCTTTTCTCATTGAGGAAATGAAAAGAATGATTCTGGGATATTAAGTAATTTTCCCAAAGACTTCTAGTCCACAAGTGACAGGGCCTGGATTCAAAACTGAATCTAATTCCCAAAACCATGACTTTTCCATTTAGCTACACAGCCCTGAGCTGCACCGCAGGGTTCACTTGCCCATCCTTTTGCATTCCTTTTCTTTTTGTTTGAAAGTTTCATCTGCAACATGGACTCCAGGGGATCCAATAATGGCCTAATGGAAAAAGGGAGCAGAGATGTGGAAAAAACAAGGAAAACCCGACAACACACAAATATTTTCTGAACCCCTGCTGTGGGCCAGGTGGCGGGCCAGCTTCTTTAGGTATGGTCATTTCAGTCAGGATCAGCCCCAGGATCACCCAGTGCCAACGCACAAGCATGGCTGCCGCCTAGGAAATTAGATTCTACTAGGGTAGCTGGTTCTGTTTTTAGAATTTAGGACTAGGTCGCTAGAATGTTGTCAAGCCCAATGGGTCATGTGTCGGTCTGTGCAGAACAAGACTGGAAAAGCCATGAACTTCTGACAGTGGTGATGTCAGATGCTTACTGCGATGTGGCTCAATGAAGCCCACAGAGGAAGCACAAGCGTTCACAGGGCCAAAATCACACATCCAGCCATCCTCAAGGTGGGAGGACCATGAGGGACTGAAAGCCAGGGAATATGCCTCACATACTTCTGTGTGATGACAGCTGACTCCAGAAACCAGCAGCCCCACAAAATAAAATTAAACTGCCTTAAAACCATTTATCAGGGAGAAGTCTACACTCAACCATCATTAGGATGTGGAATGCATCGGATCAACATTGCATACAATGGGATAAAAGGGACCTGTTTTTAAATCGGAGATAATAGTCAATACCTGTTGCTTTCTCCCCTTAGCAGTCTTTCACTTCCTTCCAGCAACACCCCCATTCCCTCTGGGCTCCACCTTCTCCTGCTGTTGGTGGATTGACTCAGCCCCTGACTCCAGGGCAGGCAGATGGCTCAGGCCCAGCCAATCAGAGCCATGCATGCCTGGCCAATCAAAGCCTTGCATTCCCCATCATAGTAATGTGTCGGTAGCAGCTTGCAACCTAATGAAATGCATCTAGACTTTTGCTTGGATTGTTGATAGAGGAACACTCCTGGATTTGAGCCTGGCAGGATGTTGGCCTGGGGTTGCTGGCAGCCATTTTACCTCTGTGTGAAGCTAGAGAATAAAGTCGCCACAGAAGAAAGCAGAGATAAGAAATCAAGAAGGTTGTGTTCTAATGTCATTGTTTGACCCTGAACCCAGCCTGACCTTGACTTTTCAATTCCCTGAGCTAATAAATCTCATTTTTTGCTTATGCCAATTTGTGTCTACTTCTGTGTCACAAAAGAAAGTCCTGACACAATGGCTTAAAAAAAAAAAAAAAACTCTCCCTTGAGCCTTTGGGGCCTCAGAATTAATGACATCGTAATAGAATTTCAGAAATCCGGGTGGTGTAGTGGTTAAGTGCTACGGCTGCTAACCAAGAGGTCAGCAGTTCAAATCCACCAGGCGCTCCTTGGAAACTCTATGGGAGTTCTACTCTGTCCTATAGGGTCGGTATGAGTCAGAACCGACTCGACGGCAGTGGGTTTGGTTTAATAGAATTTACCTTTTTCATGTCTTTGTTCCACTGTTTCCTTCTCAGTAAAGCCTTTTCTGACTGCTCGATTTTAAATTGTGACTCTCCCCACCCCAGCACTCCTTGTCCTCCTCCCCTGCCTTATTTTTCACTCTGCACTTTATGGCATGCTACTTGTTTTACTTATTTGTTCTGTTCATTTTCTGTCTCCTGTCACTGGAAAGTAAGTCATCGGGGCAGGGATTTTTTGTCTGATTTATTCACCGCAATATTCTGTCGCCTACATATCAAAAACCAAACCAAACTCGCTGCCATCGAGCTGATCCCGACTCGTAGCAACCCCGTAGGACAGAGTAGGACTACTCCACAGGGTTTCCAAGGACCCCTGGTGGATTGGAACTGCCGACCTTTTGGTTAGCAGCCTAGCTCTTAACCACTGTGTCGCCGCCAGGGCTCCACTGCCTGCATGAAACCAAAAACTCATTGCCATCGAGTCATTTCTGACTCATAGTGACCCTATAGGACAGAGTACAACTGCCCCATAGAGTTTCCAAGGAGCGCCTGGTGCATTTGAATTGCCGACCTTTTGGTTAGCAGGGGTAGCTCTTAATCACTACCCCACCAGGGTTTTCAGAGCCAACATAACCAAAACCAAACCCGTTGCCTTCGAGTTGATTCCAACTCATAGTGACACTAAAGCTCAGAGCAGAACCGCCCGATAGGGTTTCCGAGGAATGCCTGGTGGATTCGAACTGCTGAACTTTTGGTTAACAGCCATATCCCTTAATCACTACACCACCAGGGTTTCCAGAGCCTACACAGAGCCTGGTAAATGCTCAAGGTAGGAGCTCAAGGAGTATTGGTTCGATGAGTGAATGAATATTTGGACGAGCAATATAGAAAGTATCCCAGATGCATCGGTATCTTTTTGGAGCCTTTGGATTTAGACAGGTGTACGTCCAAAGCTGGGCTCACCCAATTACTGGTTACTTGATGCTGTTCAAGTTACTTAATTTTCATTGAGATTCAGTTTCCTTACATAAAAACTGGGTGTAATGATTTCCAGTCTAAGAATTTTTGTAAGGTTAGATAAGATTATGTGGATGTAAAACATTCAGCATTTCTTGCCATATTACAGGCTCCCATTAAATGCTGCTTCCACATGGGGTGACCAACTAGACTGAGGAAGAGGACCCACGGAACTGATATATCAGGAGATCCACTCATTTTTTGTGAATCCCGGATGGTTTAGTACATGAGCCCATATTCTGGCTCATAGTTAGCACGCCTACCTAGCATCTTCTGGTTTTAGAATGATGGATCCAGGAAAGAAGAAGACTTGGATGGTGTGGAAATTCTGGAAATACACAGCAGCTGTTGAGAAGCTATCAATTGAACTGCTCCCCTTCGCTCATCACATTTAATGAAATGTCTCTTTTGTTTTCCCCTTTTGAGCTGGTGGCAGCTTCTTTAAAATAGCCTCAATATCTTTGTCCTATTAGAGCAGATGTGATTTAAAAAAAAAAAGTAGTTCTCACTTCAGGGCACTTTAGGCACCGTGGGGCATACCCCATGAACCTTATCTAATCACCACTACCATCGTTGTATGGATGCACAAACCAGATTCAGAGAAGTTAAGTAACTTGCTCACAGGCTCCCAGCTAATAAGCAAAATAACTGGGACCTAGTAGCCTCTGCTCTTCTGCCATCAGTGTTTCTTGCTTTTTATTCATCTATATGCTTCCTTCCTAATCTTTGTCTTATCCTCATAAGCTGTATTATTGTTTAATATTTTTCAGAAAATTACTTCACTTTACTTCTATTTAAATAAGCTTACTTTTTTTTTTTAAAGCAATAGCCATGAAAGTATGGATTTGATGTGCTTGTTATATATGTGTACATATCTATAATGCACATTAAAATAATTAGATAGCTATCAATTTTTTAATTTAGAAAGTTTTTGAGTATTACCTAAAATATCTGGCTTCCCAATAATGGTGTACATATTCAACCTATGGGAAACACTATGCTGCTTCTAGAAGTTAAATAAAACAGATATTTCACTGGACAGTATTGTTTGTTGTCATTTGGGGGTTCTAAAGCAAACCACTCTTTGGGTTTCTTTGGGTTCTAAAGAGACCACTCTTCAAACAAGGATCATCATCACCCAAAAAAGTAGAGACCCAAAAATTGTTTTGGATGGCAGCAATGTTATCACGAGAGAGGTGGCTGGACTTGCAAGAGGCCTTTAGCGAGGGGACCCAGCCATTTCAATACATACATTTTAAAATTTCTATTTAAAATAGGCATTTCTTATTAGCTACATCTCAAGTAATGTTATAAGCAGAAGTCAAATAAAAACCCTTGGACCTTGTTAATAGCTATGAGCAGACTAACACCAAATCATGTTTAAATAAGGGCTCAAAAGGGCACCATGATGAAACACAAGCAATATAATTAATTAAGTCTTTATGCCCAATTATATACCCAGGGACCAAGCACCTTAGGTTAAACAGCATTAAAGAGGGGATAACGTGGTGAATTGAGTTTATCCTCACTATACCAGTGAAATTCTCTTCTTGAGTTTTTACTGGTTAATTTCAGAGTAGGTTTGAGCAGTAATCCCAAAAGAGGAATCTTTTGTTCTAACCAAGTGAAAGAACAGTCTCATTAGTGCTAAAGCAAGAAAGACATCGCTTACTCACGTAGCCAACATCCATTGGATAGATGCCCAGTGAGTCTGGATAATGTGCTGAGTTCTGAGAAAATCTAATAAGATGTGATCCCTGCCCTCAGGGAGCTTATAGTATAGTGGGGGCAACAAACTTTTAAACAAAGAATGTTAGACTCTGTGGAAGCCCAGAGTAAAGGACCAAAATTCAAGCTGGGGCAGTCAGGGAATGCGTCTCAACAAAGAGGAGACACGAGCTAAGTTTTTTAGGAAGAATAAACGTTAGTGGAGTCCCTGGGTGGTGCAAAGAGTTAACAAGCTAAGTGCTAACCAAAAAGTTGGAGGTTCAAATCTACCCAGAGGGGCCTCAGAAGAAAGACCTGTGATCTACTTCCAAAAAATCAGTCATTGAAAACCCTACAGAGCACAGTTTACTGTGATACTCTTGGGGTCGCCTTGAGTCAGAGCTGACTCTTTGGAGCAACTATTTTATCTTTTCTAGGAGTTAGGGGTGAGGTGATCCCAGGCAGAAGAACTAAATCACTTAATGAGTAAAACATGATGAATCAAGTTGTTTATTATATGCATATAATTCAGTTTGGTTTAAGTGAAGGTTATTGGAGAGAAATTCAAGAGAGAGATGGACCAAAAGATGACAAACCAAAGAGTTTGCCCTGAGAGCTACAGGAAGCAGAGGCCTAACTATGGAAAATAGCGCCCAGGGCAATTAGTGCTAAACTGTTGAATGATCTCTCACCGCTGGGGATGGAAACCATGATGGCCAAGAAAACTTCTACCTACACCCCCCTCCCTCCCTTAGACCTCTGATAGGAACCCATAGAAAAGTTTCGAGCAGTAGAGATTTGGGTTCTCCACAGTAGCTGCCAAGAACACCCTGTGAGGGCTGCCTATCTCCATTCTTGCTACTTTCCCTGTATGCATTTGGCAGGAGAGCAGCAGCTGCTATCACTAACTGCTGGAAAGCAGGGTCTCTCTGGCATGGAATTCGGGTGACTGTAATTACAGATAATGGGCCTCAATTTGCCTGTTAGGAATTTGCACAGTTGGCTTTGTCACTGGAATTTGAATATTTTATGTCCTGTTTGTACACTAAATCAGACAGTAGAAGAAGCAGAAGTCGACATGGTTTCCCATTAACTCAGTTACGTGGGTCTTGGAAACAGTCATGGGCCTTTCTGAAGAAGGGCCCTTTCCCTACGGGGTGGGTCTGCCCTGAGCAAGCCTATTTCCAACAATAATGTTTGGAGTCAACCTTCTCAGGCACTGGTTTAGGAAGCTAAGGAGGACTTGCTGTTACAATGATCCCATGGCATGTTTTCCTAGAGTCCACAGCCAGCTGAAAGGACTGTGTCCATTCAGATTCTGGTCTTAAACTGCAGCTGACACAACCTTGCGCTGTACTGTCTGCAGACAATTATATCTAAAAAAAAAAAAAAAGGAGTCTTGAATTTGAATAGCTCAGGTTTACTTAGGGCACGGTCTTGAATGTTCTTGCCTCATTGCTGCTTTTGTTCTATACTCACCGTTCTGGTCCAGGGTCTGCTGATTTTATTTCCTACCATTCTTGGTTTTTATCTTCTGTTCTTGTCCTAGCACTGACCCCTCTATTTATCTATTTAACAAATATTTTTATAGTACTTGACTATATGCCAAGCATTGTTCTAAGTGCTTTATACACGTACATACATACATTTATTTCTCATAACGAAGGTATGCAGTAAGCACAGATAAATAAGTTGTTATTATGCCCATTTTATATAAGAGAGAACTGATGAGGCAGGCAATAGTGGGGCTGAGATTTGAATCCAGGCAGTATTGCTCCAAAGCCTATGCCATGCTACACTCGAACTTGATAGATCTCGATTTGCCTCTCTTCAACATCTAAGATTTTTTTTTAGTAAGCCCCTTGCTTGTGCCACGCACTTTACTTGTACAGACTAAGCACCTTACTTGCACTAGGCACTTTACATGTGTAGACCCCTCTAATACAACAATCCAAGTCACAATGATTTAAGCAACTTGCCTCAGACTATTCCATTAATTAATAAGTGGGGGGAGTGCTGGGCCAGAAAGCCAGAGCTCTTTATTCCTACTTTCTACTGCTTCCACTTGGCTTCCATTTATTGCCTGCTTCTCCTCTGTACTGATTGCTTTGGGTAATTTCTCAGCCTGAATAAGTCCCTGGAATCCAACCACAATGGCAGCCCACTACATAGACCCCATGCCCCACTTGGGGAGCATAGAACAATCAGCCACAATTTCAGAGAAATGAAATTTAAACTTTCAGTCTGTGGTACAGTGAGTAGCTTAATACGGCCCTTCTAGCCATAGTTTTTGTAACGCTCACCAAATGACTGTGTGGGACTATGCAAATAACGTGCTTGTGGCCCAACAGGAGGATTAGCTAGCTTGCTAATAATGTAAATAAGGTTCACAGCACCCTGGTGGGGGTAGACCATACAAACAAGGTATACGGAACCCCAATGAGGGGAGTGGTCAATTTTGCCATTCTGCTAGCCTTAGAAGAGCAGTCAATCCCAGAGCAGACAGGGACCTACTACTGCCAAGGAAGAAGAGCTAAGAGTGGAACTTCCCCATTGGACCTGGGATCCCTATGCTGAGACCTCCTAGACCCAGGGGACAGAGAGAGAGAGCTGTAACACCAGAGACAGTGAGAAATGGTGAGAAGCAGTGGCAGAGAAATGGTGGCAGCAGCGGCAGCTAAACCAGAAGACTGGCAGGAGGTGGCACAGTGGGCTTCCTAGCCTATGGAGCAAGGGGGTTACAGTAGGTGTGTCAACCCAGGGAGGGAGAGAACTAAGAGACTTCGGGCTGAGGCTACTGGTGGAGTGGGATGCCTCTGGGTACTTATCAGGAGAGCTAAAAGAGCTTTGTAACCCTTGTGCAGAAGGGCCAGAGAGAGGGGTGCCTGCGGGCACGGCTGAGAAGAGGCTGTCCGGATCAAAGAACTGTATCCTGAGCACTCCTAAACCTTAATTGTAACCTGTTACTTCCTTAATAAACTCCATAATCATGAGTATTGTCTGTGAGTTCTGTGTGGCCACTGCAACAAATTATCAAACCCAGCAGAGAAGTAGAGAGTGCCATGGGAGGAATGGTTGGTGTCAGAACTGGTAAAAAGGTTGGAGGGTGGAGACATGTCTGACCTCTGCCTCGTAGGAATCAGTCTTGGACTGTTGATCTTGATTCTCCTTCCTCCTTGTGAAGTTAGAGGAGGTCAGATGCTCCCCTATGCCATTTTTACACAGTCTATCATGCAAGGCAAAATTCTCACTGCATCAAAGGGCCTCTTAATGAAAATAGCTACAACAATAATATTTGACATTTCTTAAATGTTTTCTAATGTATCAGGCACTTTATACACACTATCTCTAACCATCAGGACAACCTACAAGGTAAATACTATGGTTGTTATTTTATAATAATCAAAGATGAGGAAACTGAGGTTCAAAGAGGTTAAACAACCTACCCAAGATCATACAATGATTCAGATATGGTAATTCCAAAATCTACACCCTTGCTACTATACCTGGCTTCCTCTTATGTGAACTAGACCCAGGGCAAGCCTTTCAAAGGACTTGGAGAAAATAGAGTACAGAAGAGAGTAGGCTTGCGTTGGTTGCAGAAGGTTTCTCTTTTTCTTCCTTCCTCCCTACCTCTTAGCCTCCTTTCTTTCCTTCCTCTTTTTTTTCAATTAAGAAAAGTGATACAATGAAATACAAAGCTAGCAGAAGTCCTAAACTTTGGCCTCCTATCATCTTTAAAGTCCAAGTTCCACCCATACACAGTTATGACTGCTGACAATAAAATCCCAGCCCAGTGTGAATCAGCACAGAGCAAAGGCAATAGAGGGCAGGGCTGGGGCTTGGCGCTCAGAGTTAGGCCCACACTTATGAGTCAGAAGTCTCAGAATATCCTCCCTGCCAAGTTAATCCCAGGCCAGGGCTTGCCAAGGTACAGCTGACTTCATGAGCACCACTGGACTGCCCCAGTGAGGTGGGGTGGTTCTAATGGGCACCAGGTCTGAGAGAGACACCACGGGCAGGGCATAGAAATTGGGGTCGTTGACTAAACCTCATGGTGTTACTGTGGCAGGACAGTCTTCAAGGCACGTAGGTGAAAGCGTGCACCTGTTTCATTCTGCTCTTCACTGTACCCAGGAGCTCAGTAAAGGTGCACATAACATATCCAAAATGAAGATACAGATTTATTTGTATTATTAAATAATATCTGCAATATTAACTAGGCAAAAATAAAATATCAATTCCTTTATGATAGACTAAAAACAACATGGGTTTGTAGAAACTCAAACAAAGTGAAGAAGTTTTGTCAAGAGTTTGTTCTTGGTTCACGTTCTCCCCATGATCTCTAGATCAACCTGTTTCTCTGAGTCTGAATTTTATGAGTAAATTCGGGGGTGAGAGGGTATCTGGATCACCTTGTGATACAACCCCAGACAGAAGTAGGCCCCTGTGGTTTTCACTAATCTGCATGTCCTTCTTTCAAAAGACAGAAACCAGAAATGTTCACCTCACCCAGATCTCCCTAGAGAAAGAAGAGGGAGTTATACATCCATGCCCTGTGTAAAGAGAACCGTATTTTGGAAACATAGAAGTCTGAAAATGAACAGCAGCTCTGTCACTTCCTGATTGCACGGGGTACGGGAAGATTGTTAATATGTACACTGGAGAAAATAAGATTTATAGTGGAAAGTCGTTGGGAAGATAAAAGGTGAAAACACATCTTCAAGTGCCCAGAGCAATAGATCTGGCTCATAGTTAATCATATCTTGGTCACCCAACGTCCTAGGCTAACCTGTACTTCTTTCTGTATTACGAAGTCCTTTTGAGAGTCCTAGAACCATCTATTCTTTCTACCATAGGATTCACTGATCAAAAATGTACCAGAGGGCATTCTGGAATAATCCATGTTCCAGAAGCAGGAAGGGGCAATTCAATTATTATTTTAATCAATAAAAATTATTTAGCACTTTTTCTGTGTTGGAGACTGAAGTAGAAACTGGGAATATGTAAATGGCCTGTGGTTCTCAGTTTCCTGGGGGAAACAGACAGATAAGATTATTGCTATGGGGTATATAATGGCAACAATAGTGTACTGAGTGTATCCGAGGAAGAGCGTCTAAGTAAGATTCTCAAGGACTGCATGATGTGTGTGTGCTGAGGATTAAGGCATGATGGGAAACAGGAGCAGGTAAAAGCCTGAAAGAGCAAGCAGGAATAGCCCAGATGAAGAAGGTAGGGATTGGCTCTGCAGGCAGAAAAACCATCCTACGCGTAGGCACAGAGTGTGAAATCGCCATTGGTTCTGATGGGCGGGAACAGGGGGACTGTGTGGGAGTGGGGCCAAGGCAGAGATGGAGAAGTAGGCAGAGGTCAAATCACAAAGGGTCTGGGGAACGAAGCTATGTAATTTGGGTTTTAACATGAAATTTATAGAGTCTTTGAAGGATTCTAAGCAGGAGGGTAACATGATCAGATCTGCTTTTTAAAATTGCACGGAAATTTATGTCCACGGGTTCAACTTATTTATGCACTAACGATAATCTCCAATCCCCCATGGAAAGACAAAGTTACATCTTCAAAAATTGAAATTGTCAGAGAACCTCATGCTAAATGGGATTTGGGGTTGGTTTGCTATTGTTGTTTGGGACTGGAGAGGTTGGACAGGAATATTGACACTTTGACTCAATTATTTAACTCTCTTTTCACCTTCAGGGCCAAACCCATGTTTCTCACAACATGAACAGGAGTTTGGAGATTTTAGCCAAATCTGGAGATGATAATCTTCACTGTGACAGCCGGGTTCTCAGAGGCCTCTCAGGCATGGGAGAGCATGAGAGCTGTGACCCAGCCCTAAAATTTATTAGCAGAAGCAGTTTATGACTCTAAAGTCTCACGAGTAAGGCACCACAGTGCTTGCCTTCTATTTCTGGCCCTAACCAATGCCATCAGCCTCTCACTTTCAAAAGCTTTGAGTTCACTTAATTAAAAAAAAAATATTATAATTGTGAGGCGTCTACAGAAGTGCCCTGAAAATCTGATGACCTCATTTTTGGTATCTCCATAGCATTGACAAACATTTGTTTTTAATCACTGGCACTTCTTTTGATCAAATTTACTGTCAGGGCTTTTGAGTTTCAAGGGCAGTGTGTCCTACCAGTCAGGACCCATTTATCCAAGGATCTGTCTCTGTAATCTAAATACAACATGCCCTCATATCATAAAAATACAACCAGCCCCAGCAACAGGCAGGAGCTGAAAAGCAGAATTAGAAAGTGGATTAAGAGTCTCGGGGGCCATGTAGGTCAATTGACAAAACACAGTTGATTAAGATAATGTTCTATATTCTAACCTAGTGACTAGCATCTGGGGTCTTACAAGTTTGTGACGGGCTATTTAAGGAGCAACTATTCCCACCTGGAGAGAAGGACAATGAAGAAAACTGTAAGATTCAAGGAAGCAGTTAGTCCAAGGGACTAATGACCCTCATGAACCACAGCCCCCTCTAACCTGAGTCCAGAAGAACTACTACTGCTGCTTACTCTGATGGGGATCACAATAGAAGGTCCTGGTTAGAATGGGTAAAAAATGTAGAACAAAATAATAATAAAAAAAAGACTAACAGGTCTGAAAGAGACTGGAGGAACCCCTGAGACTATTGCCCTAAGGAAAGCTTCTAACTTGAAACTGAAGACACTCTTAGAAGCTACCTTTCAGTCATATAGTAGGAAGGGACTATAAAATCAACAATAACACCTGTGAAGAATGTGCTCCTTAGAACAATCAACTATATGAGACCAGAAGGGCAACATTTGCCCAAAACCAAAGAAGAGATAGAAGGGAGGGACAGGGAAATAAGACTAACGGAAATAGGGAACCCAGGGAGGAAATCTGGAGAGTGCTAACACATTGCAGGAAGTTCAGCCTATGTCACAGAACAATTTATGTAAAAATAATTGATGGGAAAACTAATTTGCTATGTGAATTTTCACCTAAAGTGCAATAAAATATTTTTTTAAAAAGTGAATTAAAAGAAAAAGTACAATCTTTTTGTGTTGCAATCCTTTACTGCCTTCATACACTGGGAGGCTTTTCTAACATGACATTTGTCTTGGCAGATGAAGTGTCACATACTAAGCAGGTGATAAGTGGCATAACTCGATGGGAGCATTTGGGAGAGTAAGTCAGAGACAAATGACAAGCTGGAATGTGTAACCACCAGCACAGACCGGCTGAGGTCCCAACACAAAAGTTATTTTGAAGGTTTTTCTCTGACTCGGCAGCTTTGCAAAAGTTAGATAGGTTTTGGGCTCACTTTTAAAATCAGTCTTCTTGTGTGTGTGTGCGTGCATGTGTGTGTTTTATACAACTGCTGTCTTTCTGTCACTGAATACTTAAAGTAGAAAAAACAGGAGGTAGTGTGGTGCTTAAAATGAAAAGAGAGATGAAAATCTTCAGGAGGAAATCAAAGAAAAGTAAAGCTGATTCCAAATAGACCTGATATCCACTTCAAGAGACCAGCTAAAATTACCCCAGCTAAAGAGTGTCTTGTGTCACAAGCTTTGTCCCTAATGCACACTGAGGCCAAGGCCTCCCCACATGGAACTCCAGTCACAGCTCAGACAGGAATTATACACCCACTGGGGTCTGAAGGTCAAGATTTTAGTGCATTTAGAGGTCCCCCTCCAGCAAATGTGACAGAGACTCATCAAATCCGCATGGAAGCCAGAAAGGGCAATTAAATAGTTCTTCATAAACTTCAAGGAGGTTTCACAAATTGAGACACAGATGTGAATCTTTAAAAACATATTTCCAGAGCCTTATTTCTGGCTGAATGGATTTCTACATTTAGGCAGTTTTGACATTGGTAAGACGCTTGCTTTGTGTGAAGGAAACAAAGGTACGGATAAGAGGAGAGAGAGAAAAGAGAGTGTGAAGGGCCAGCTTCTGGTCTGTATCTGTTTTTAAGGCTTTCTGAGTTCCAAAGGTCTCAGTTTAGAGCTATGTTTAACTGTGAGATACGCTCCTATACAAAAGTATGATACAGGACTATCTTCCTATAAGCTGGTGACTTATTCGAATCCTCCCAAGAAATCAACAGTGGGCTTCATGGAGGTGGCGTGATTGAGCAGGCTTTTAAGGTTTGTGGAACTAGCCAGGCAGCAAGGTAATGTGCGGCTATTCTTGGTAGAAGTAATCATATAAACAGACAGTAAAGAAACAAACCAGAGGGCATGTTCTGGGCATACAAAGCTGTAGAGTCAGAAGGAATTGCCATCTGTCTGGATGTTTGGGGCAGGGAAGAGGGAGGTGTCAGAGGTGACTTGCAGGTTGTCCAGCCCAAGTGGTGACCTCCACTGCAGAACACAGCGCAGGACAAGGAATGAATTTGGGAGAGGGAAGGTGATTGAGATGGGCATCTGTTGGTTTTGCCTGCCCAGCATCCATTCCACCTTCTTCTGGGCACAGCACTTCAGTTTTCCTTTAAGCACACGCTCTTCCTACATTCGCAATTCATATTCAGGTGTAACTGACACTATCTTTGGCTCAATGGGTAGACACATGATCCAGAGCTGAGAAATTGGCATGTTTCATCTTCCAGGCCATCTGGGGTGGCTCTATAATTTTTACATAGAATTGATTTTTTAAAAATAATATTTTATTATGTTTTGGGTGAAAGTTTACTATAGAATTGCTTTTGAATGCTAAAAACAAATATGACAGCAGGAGAGTAGAACTTTAAGCTGTGTGTGCACAGTAAGACAAAATAAGCATCAATGATCTATATCAAAGAATGGGATCTGATAAAGATTATGAGATAGCTAAGCCTTCCTCAGTGATGTCCCCACAGTACTATGGTTCCACCATTAATTGATTCAGGGATGGGCATGTGATCAAAACTAGGCCAGTGAAGGACAGTCTTGAGAATTTTGATACAAGCACCGGGATACGGAAACTCTCATTTCTTTGGAGTTACAGAGTTGATAGAACGGGGTCCTGGAGCTCCTGGTGGTTATCTTGTCACCATGAAGGAAAAGCTTTCTCAAAAACCAAGACAGAGGACAGCAGAGCCAAAAGAAAGCAATGGATAGGGAGAGACAAAGAATGTGACGGGGAGAGACAGATACTTAATGGCATGATTTGAACACCTGGAAACAGACATGCTTGAAATCTATCTCTGGACATTTTTATGAGTCCCAAATATTCCTTTTTTTTTTCTTGATTTGGTAACTGAAAGAGTCTTGATGAACACAAAACTGATGATTTTGGACATATGTAAGTTACCAGGAGTCATCTATGCAATTGAAAAAGTGGAACTAGTGCTCGGGAGATAAAGATGTGAGAAGAGCCAACATTTATTACATTTTGCTTGGTGCCAAGTATTGGTCTAATGGGATACACATATACATATAGAGAGAGTGAGCTCTGGTGTCACAGTGGTTAACAGCGCAGCTGCTAACCAAAAGGTTATCTACCAGCCACTCCTTTGAAACCCTATGGGGCAGTTCTACTCTGTCCTATGGGGTTGCTGTGAGTCTGAATCAATGGATTTGGTTTTCTTGTGTGTAGACAAATACATATGGGTATATATATTTACTTTTATAGATGAGGAAACTAATGCATGCACAGGGGAGGTTAAATTACTTTCTCTGGTAGTCAGGTTCCCAGATGGCCCAAATGATCCTTGCCTCCTGGTGTTTATTCCCTTATTCAATCCCCTCCTCTTGAATGTGGACTGTACTTAGTAACTTACTTCTAATAAATAGAACAAGACAGAAGTGATAGTGTGTGACTTGGAGACTAGATCATAAATACAGTGTGGCTTCCACTCTCATGCTCTCTCTCTCTCTGATCACTCATTCTGAGGGAAGTCACATTGTGAGCAACCCTTTGGAACATCTCATGGGATGAGAAACCGAAGTCTCAGGACAACAGTCAGTGGAGTAAGCGTGGAAGTAGATGCCCCCAGTCCCAGTCAATCCCTAAGAGACTACAACAGCCCCAGCTGACAGCTTGACTTCAACCTCATGACAGACCCCAAGCCAGAACCACCCAGCTAAGTCATTCCCAAATCCTGACTTTCAGAAACTGTGTGAGATTAATAAACCTACATTGTTCTAAACTGTTGTTCGTGGGTAATTTGTTACACAGAAATAGATAACTAGTGCAGATTTTGGTACCAAAACTGAGTGCTCATGTAATAAAAATCCAAAATGTGGAATTACTTTGGGACAAAGAAGTAGGCAGAAACTAGAAAAGTTGTAAGAAAGTTGACAAGAGTGTTATATGAAAGTTTAACTTGCCTTGAACACACTATTTGTAGAATTCTGGACTTTGAGGAGGCATTCTGTGAAGGATTAAGAGAAAGTGAGGAAAATCTTATTGGACACTGGAGAAAAAAGGATCCTATTCAAAAAAAAAATTTTTTTTTTTATTCATGCAGTAGCAGAAAGGTTAGTAATATTATTGCCTACAATAATGCTGATGATAGAAAATGTACCTAATAAGCTGAGTCATCAAACAAAGGAAATTTCCTGTCAGAGTTGGAGGCGTTGCCTAGGTTCTTGCTGCTTACAGTAAAATGCAAGGAGTTAGATAAACTAAAGGAAGGACTGCTAAACAAAAATGTTAGGTTTGAAGATTCTCGGCATCTCTCAAAGACAAATGGTTTTAAAATTAAGAAATGGTTTTCAAGCAAAGATAAAATCTAAGATACTGATAGGAAAATCTGGTCCAAAGACGACACCTTGAGTGTGTTTGTAAAATCCTTTCTTAAGACCTCAGAAAGCTCAAAGTTGATACCTCAGAGTATTGGTCAGTCAGACAAAAAACCCTCTAAAGATTCTAAGGGTATGGCTAACAGATCCTCTCAATCAAATAATAAGATTTCTAAGAAGTTTAAGGGCGTTGTCTTTCAGCAGAAGCCCAAAGAACAGAAGGGCTTATACAGTAAAACCTGTGAAAGCTGCAACCTGTGTAAGGCAGAAACCTGCCAGAGAAGGAAAACTTAAATATTTTCAACTAAAATGAGCAATGAAAAAGTGGTAATGCTGCACCCTGTCAAAGAAAGAAAACTTCACAAGGCCCAGAAAAACAAGACAACTCCATCGAGTTCCAGCTCTCACAGGTTTCACTGTATCAGAAAGACTTGTGAGTATAACTTTAGTCTAATGGAGTGTACCCCAATAATATTCACTGGAGACCAATCAAGTATATCAGCAGAAATGCTACTAGCTTGGACCGAATGAGGCAGAGATGGTACAAAATGAAAAGAGACCTTTGGAATGCCAAAATTCTAGAAGAAAAAAGCAGGTTGAGAAAACCACTCACCTTCAAACATGTGCTACCTTTTATGAAAAAGGAAAGATATTTCAGAAGGCAGAGCCAAGAACCACGGAATCACTCTGGGGCAGAAGTAGGACTGAATCCTGATCAAGGAACTCATAATATTTTCCACAGACGATTTAAGAATTGCTATGGAACAGTTCCCCTACGTGTCTGTCAGTTTGTCATACTGTGGGGGCTTGCATGTTGCTGTGATACTGGAAGCTCTGCCACCGGTATTCAGATACTACCAGGGTCACCCATGGAGGACAGGTTTCAGCTGAGCTTCCAGACTAAGACAGACTAGGAAGAAGGACCCAGCAGTCTACTTCTGAAAAGCATTAGCCAGTGAAAACCTTTTGAATAGCAGCGGAACATTGTCTGATATAGTGCTGGAAGATGAGCCCCCCATGTTGGAAGGCACTCAAAAGATGACTGAGGAAGAGCTGCCTCCTCAAAGTAGAGTCGACCTTAATGACATGGATGGAGTAAAGCTTTCGGGACCTTCATTTGCTGATGTGGCATGACTCAAAATGAGAAGAAACAGCTGCAAACATCCATTAACAATCGGAACCTGGAATGTACAAAGTATGAATCTAGGAAAATTAGAAATCGTCAAAAATGAAATGGAATGCATAAACATCGATATTCTAGGCATTAGTGAGCTGAAATGGACTGGTATTGGCCATTTTGAATTGGACAATCATATAGTCTACTATGCTGGGAATGAAAACTTGAAGAGGAATGGTGTTGCATTCATTGTCAAAAAGAACATTTCAAGATCTGTCCTGAAGTACAATGCTGTCAGTGACAGGATAATATCCATACACCTACAAGGAAGACCAGTTAATGCAACTGTTATTCAAATATACGTACCAATCACTGGGGCCAAAGACAAAGAAATAGATGATTTCTATCAGCTGCTGCAGTCTGAAATTGATCGAACATGCAACCAAGATGCGTTGATAATTATTGGTGATTTTAATGCGAAAGTTGGAAACAAAGAAGAGGGATCAGTAGTTGCAAAATATGGCCTTGGTGATAGAAACAATGCTGGAGACCGAATGATAGAATTTTGCAAGACCAACGACTCCTTCACTGCAAATACCTTCTTTCACCAACATAAATGGCGACTATACACATGGACCTCGCCAGATGGGACACACAGAAATCAAATTGACTACATCTGTGGAAAGAGATGATGGAAAAGCTCAATATCATCAGTCAGAACAAGGCCAGGGGCCAATTGTGGAACAGACCGTCAACTGCTCATACGCAAGTTCAAGCTGAAACTGAAGAAAATCAGAGCAAGTCCATAAGAGCTGAAATATGACCGTGAGTATATCCCACCTGAATTTAGAGACCATCTCAAGAATAGATTTGACGCATTGAACACTGGTGACCCAAGGTCGGATGAATTGTGGAATGACATCAAGGACATCATCCATGAAGAAAGCAAGAGGTCATTTAAAAGACAGGAAAGAAAGAAAAGACCAAGATGGATGTCAGAGGAGACTCTGAAACTTGCTCTCGAACATCAAGCATCTAAAGCAAAAGGAAGAATTGATGAAGTAAAAGGACTGAACAGAAGATTTAGAAGGGCGGCTCGAGAAGACAAAGTATTATAATAATATGTGCAAAGAGCTGGAAATGGAAAACCAAAAGGGAAGAACACGCTCGGTGTTTCTCAAGCTGAAAGAACTGAAGAAAAAAATTCAAGCCTCGAGTTGCAATAGTGAAGGATTCTATGGCGAAAACATTAAATGACACAGGAAGCATCAAAAGAAGATGGAAGGAGTACACAGAGTCATCATACCAAAAAGAATTAGTCGATGTTCAACCATTTCAAGAGGCAGCATATGATCAGGAACCGATGGTACTGAAGGAAGAAGTCCAAGCTGCTCTGAAGGCATTGGTGAAAAACAAGGCTCCAGGAATTGATGAAATACCAACTGAGATGTTTCAACAAACGGATGCAGCTCTGGAGGTGCTCACTCGTCTATGCCAAGAAATATGGAAGACAGCTTCCTGGCCAACTGACTGGAAGAGATCCATGTTAATGCCTATTCCCAAGAAAGGTGATCCAACTAAATGTGGAAATTATAGAACAATATCATTAATATCACACACAAGCAAAATCTTGCTGAAGATCATTCAAGAACAGCTGTGGCAGTATATCGACAGGGAACTGCCAGAAATTCAGGCTGGTTTCAGAAGAGGACGTGGAACCAGGGATATCATTGCTGATGTCAGATGGATCCTGGCTGAAAGCAGAGAATACCAGAAGGATGTTTACCTGTGTTTTATTGACTACGCAAAGGCATTTGACTGTGTGGATCATAACAAACTATAGATAACATTGTGAAGAAAGGGAATTCCAGAATACTTAATTGTGCTCATAAGGAACCTTTACATAGATCAAGAGGCAGTTGTTCGGATAGAACAAGGGGATACTGATTGGTTTAAAGTCAGGAAAGGTGTGCGCCAGGGTTGTATTCTTTAACCATACCTATTCAATCTGTATGCTGAGCAAATAATCCAAGAAGCTGGACTACTATATGAAGAAGAACGGGGCATCAGAATTGGAGGAAGACTCATTAACAACCTGTGTTATGCAGATGACACAACCTTGCTGGCTGAAAGTGAAAAGGACTTGAAGCACTTACTAATGAAGATCAAAGACCACAGCCTTCAGTATGGATTGCACCTCAACATAAAGAAAACAAAAATCTTCACAACTGGACCAATGAGCAACATCATGATAAACGGAGAAAAGATTGAAGTTGTCAAGGATTTCATTTTACTTGGATCCACTATCAACAGCCATGGAAGCAGCAGTCAAGAAATCAAAAGACACATTGCGTTGGGTAAATCTGCTGCAAAGGACCTCTTCAAAGTGTTGAAGAGCAAAGATGTCACCCTGAAGACTAAGGTGCGCCTGACCCAGGCCATGGTATTTTCAATCTCATCATATGCATGTGAAAGCTGGACAATGAATAAGGAAGACTGAAGAAGAATTGATGCCTTTGAATTGTGGGGTTGGCAAAGAATATTGAATATGCCATGGACTGGTGGACGAATGAATAAATCTGTCTTGGAAGAAGTACAACCAGGATGCTCCTTAGAAGTAAGGATGGCGAGACTGTGTCTTACATACTTTGGACATGTTGTCAGGAGGGATCAGTCCCTGGAGAAGGACATCATGCCTGGCAGAGTACAGGGTCAGTGGAAAAGAGGAAGACCCTCAACGAGGTGGATTGACACAGTGGCTGCAACAATGGGGTCAAGCATAACAATGATTGTAAGGATGGTGCAGGACCGGGCAGTATTTCGTTCTGTTGTGCATAGGGTCGCTATGAGTTGACTCGACGGCACCTAACAACAACATGGAACAGTTAAGTGCTATGGCTGATAGCCAAAAGGTTAGCAGTTTGAAGCCACCAGGCAGTCCTTGGAAACTCAAGGGGCATTCTACTCTGTCCTATAGTGTTGCTATGAGTCAACACCAACGTGTTCTTTTTTTTTTTAATGGAACAGTGATACCTTTGGGCATTCCATTTCTGCCTTCTTTGATAGAAATGTCTACAGTCATTATCCTACGACCATTCCACCGTCATAAGTTTGTGCGTGGGGAGTGGGTAGATAACTCGTATGTTTAGTTTCACACGTTTAAAGATTGAGAAGAACTATACTTGAGGAGCATACTTAAGGAACTACACCTAAGGAGCCTCATTTGCACCTCTGTCTCATCTAGGTGATGAGATTCTGGACTTTGATCTGATGCTATATTGAGATTTTGAGGGCCTTAAGAGCGTGATTGATGTATTTTGCAGGTGGGGTAATGTGAATTAATGGCGAGAGGGTAGAGAGGAGTAGAGGGCAGACTGTGATAGCCAGTCTGCAGTATGGCCCCCAATAGTCCTCACCTCCCAGAATGCAGTACTTTGTGTAATTCTCTTCCCTTAGAAATAGACTGGGCTTAGTGACTTGCTTTTAACTGACAGAATAGGGTAAAAGTTGGTACATGACTTAGAGACTCGGCCATAAAAGGTAGTGAGGCTTCAACTCTGTCTTGGATTACTCACTCTGCAAGAAGCCATGTTGTGAGAATTCCTGCAGAGAAGCCCAAGTAGCAAGGAACTAAAACCTCTTGCCAACAGCCAGGTGAGTGTGTTTGGAAGTGGCCCCTTCAGCCCCAGTCCAGAGTCTGCAGCCCCAAATGGCAGCTTAACTAAAACCTCTTAAAATACCTTGAACCAGGACCACCCAGCTATGCCACTGACAGATTCCTAACTTACAGAAACTGTATGATTTAATAAATGTTGGTTGTGTTAGGCTGCTAGATTTCAGGGCAATTTGTTACATAGCAATAAATAATACACTTGACTAAGGTATATATTCTATGATTTCATTTATATGAACTCTAGGGAAGACAAATCTATAATGATAGAAAGCAAACCAGCAGGTGCCTGGGGCCAGGAGTACGGGTGGGAATTGACTGGGTAGGACATCTGGGAACATTTGAGGATCATGGAAATGGTCTATTTCTTGATTGTGGGAGTGGCTACATATTTGTCCAAATTCATTGAATTGTGGCCTTTAAATGGGCATATTTGTTGAATGTACATTTTAACTTAAGTAATTTTAAGGGAAGAGGGCAGGTATGAAGAGGTGGAATCAGTGTCTATACATTAAAAAGTGTGATGGTGAAGGCAAGAAGAGAGATGGGACAGTGTCTGAAGAGTGTATCTGGGTCAGGCACTTTTAATTTTTTTAGGATAAGAGACACCTAAATAAGTTTGAAGACAGAGGATAAGAACTAATAATGTAAAACAGAGAAGTTAAATTACAAAGCTTCCCAGAGCTGCTATAAGAAAATACCACAAAGTTTCCGGCTTTAAACAATAGATATTGTTTCACAGTTCTGGAGGCTGAGAGTCTGAGATCAGGGTGTTGGCCATGTTCATTCCTTCCCAGGCTTTGAGGGACAATCTGTTCCACACCCCTCTCCTAGCTTCTAACTGCTTCAGGTAGTCCTTAGTTGGCAGCTGCATCATCACATGGCATTCTTCCTCTGTCTTCCTGTCTCTATATATCTTCTCTTCTTTGTGAGGACACCAGTCATACTGGAATAGGTTTCTCCCTACTTCAATATACCTTATGTTAGCCTAACTGATAATATCGTCAAGGGCCTTATTTCCAAATGAGGTCACTTTCACAGGTACAGGGGTCAGGACTTCAATTTATCTTTTTGGCAGGACACATTCAATCCATAGCATAAAGTAAAATCCTGGAGGAGACCAAAATAAATGATATTAAGCAGTAAGGTTAGATAGTGAGATACTTCCGGGAGAAGATGGATAAGCAGAGACTGCAGACACTCAGAAAGTTTCGAGATTTTTAGTACATTTACCTGCAGAAAGTTAGTGGGTTTTGAAGCAGGATTTTGGGGTTAGGTAGATAATAAGCTTAATGCAGTTTTTGTGTGGATTGACACTGGAAGTCGATTATTTTTGGATTGTCTGCTAAGGTGTTTGGTATTATCCTGTAAGCAGCGGGAAGCTGAAGTCTTTGTAGTAGGGAAGCGACAGGTCAGGACGGTGCTTTGGGAAAATCATTCTGTAGCAAAGAGAAGTATGGACTATTTGGGAGATAATGGAGGCAGGGAAACCTGTTAGGAGACTACTGTTCAGTCAAAAGTTGGCTAGTGAAACCTGTTGTTGTTGTTAGTTGCCATTCAATTGATTCCAACTCATGGTGTCCCCATGCCTTATGGAGTAGAACTGCTCCACAGAGTTTTTTTGGTTAAAATCTTAACAGATGCAGATCACCAGACCTATCTTCCGAGGTGCTTCTGGGTGGGTTCCACCCATTAATCTTCAGGCTAGCAGTTGAGTGCAAACTTGTTTGCAACACCTAAGGGCCTTGAATGAACTCTAGAGAAAAAAGGACAACTTGACCTTGACATGTAAAAGAGATTGCAGCAGAATGAAAAGGCAGAATGTGGGAAATGACTGGATGGATCTGAGGGAGGGAGAAGCAGGAAATGGAGGAGGTAAGGGAGGAAAAGCGATCTCACTTTTGGAAATGATGTTGTGGTTCAGTAGGTTAATTACCCAGGACAAGAGGTGCTTAAGGTGGGTGGGAAGGTAGGTTGACATCTCACAGGAGTGATCAGGCTGGAGGTGAGATTTAGAAACATCTGTTTTCCTTTCTTGCCTAAAGAATGGAGGCCCTCGGAAATGATGACAGTGTGAATCAATGGTAAATGACGCTTCAGAATCAAGAGTATCTATCTTGTTCTTTCTGGAGTTGAATGAATTTATGAAGTGTGTTTGAAAATGTGTCCTTGATACAATATATTAATGAGCTTTCCATGGGAAATTGGTTTCATGCTCAAATAAATTTGACAAATATATGAGTAAACAAATCTAAATAGCTTTCTTTATTGTAGGAGTTCTCAGAGCCTTAATATGTAATCCTACTACACACAGGGACTCCTCAAAGGAGAGGAGGATACAGTATAAAGCTTTTCCTGTATTCATTTAAACAGACAATGCTTTTTTCAAGGATTAGCTCTCGGGGCTAATGATCTAAGGAGAGCACTTTCAGAAAAGCTGCTTTAAACTCTGCGGCAACTGCAGTTATTGGTAACAGTTGTAAGCAAATAAGAACTCCTTTCTAATAGTGCAAATTCCTTCTAGTTTTGCTAAAAATGCTATAACAAAGCTGAAAACAAAGCTTTTTAAAAATTTGCCCAAGGAAACCTGAATGTTCTTGCCTCACCCGAGTTGTTGGAGTCCATTTCCATCAAATAGTGATTAGGGCTCAAAAAACATGATGTTTCTCTAACTCCAGCTTCAGAAACCTACCATTATAAATAATTGGGGATAATTATGAGAGCAGCTGAATAAACTGGAAAAGGCTGGGCATAAAAAGAAAAGCAATAGGATGAAATGTGCAGTACTTAAGCCAGTCCATAAATCTCTCTGGAATCAGAATAAGAGTTACCATCTTCTCCAAACTGAAGCCTCTATTTAAAGTAAAAATCCAACCAAAATGATGTCACCTCAAAAAGAGGCCCTGGTTTTCTTTTGCAGTTATTGGGGGAGGGGTCTCTGGCTCCTTTTAAACCCCCAAAACTAAACTCATTACCATCGAGTTATAGCAACCCTATAGGACAGAGTAGAACTGCCCCACAGGGTTTTCAAGGAGTGCCTGGTGGATTCGAACGGCTAACCTTTTGGTTAGAAGCTGTAGCTTTTATCCACTAGGCTACCAGGTTTTCCCTGGCTCCTTTTAGGTCCTTAAAATTATATCCCCTTTGACTCTGGATTGAGAAATATGGCAATAACTTTTTTTGAGGCCAGGGTGGTCCCTTAATCCTGAGGCTTTTGTGATTCCCTTCCCTTCCATCAACTGAGCCACCCCAACCCTTCAACACTGGAAATATGATGACTTCACAAGTTTAATGTGGTCCACGTGCAGCCTTCAAGCAAACCTATTGCTGGAAGGATTATTATTATGCCAAAAAGCAAGGTTTTCACAAATTAAAGAAACTGTTCTATCACTAAACAATACACTTGGACTCTATTAATTAAAGGCTGGGGAGCCCCTGGGAGCAGGAGATTGGGTAGCTGCAATGTCGGTGGGTAAGATCAATACATGACAATACATACTTTTTGTTGGAATTTCTCTATTTCAATTGTGGTGGGGTAAATGTTTCCCTACATTTCTCTAATATCACTTTTTTCCCACACAATCAATCTATTTCTAGACTGTCTCCCCCTACTCTATTGATTTATTTGTTTGGTGAAAATATACACAACATACAGCACTTTAACAATTTCTACATGTACAGTTCAATGACATTGGTTACATTCTTCAAGTTGTGCCACTTTTCTTGACAACCTTTTCCAAGCTATTCCACTATCATTAACACAAACTCACTCATCCCCGTGTTAGCTACCTAGTGCTGCTATAACAGAAATACCACAAGTGGATGGCTTCAACAATGGAGAAATTTATTCTCTCACAGTCTAGGAGGCTAGAAGTCCGAATTTAGGGTGCCAACTCCAGGGCAGGCCTGTCTCCGTTGGCTTTGGGGGAAGGTCTTTGTCATCAATCTTCCCTGGGCAAGGAGCTTCTTAGTTAAGGGAAGTCGGGTCCAAAGAACACCCTATTCTCCTGGCTCTTGTTTTCTTTTGGTGGTATGAGGTCCTCATGTCTCTCTACTTGCTTCTCTCAATAGAGATTGACTTAAGATACAACTTAATCTTGTAGAATGAGTCCTGCCTCATTAACATAACTGCTGCTAATCGCATCTCATTAACATCATAGAGGTAGGATTTACAACACATGAAAATCACATCAGATTACAAAATGGTGGACAATCACACAATAGTGGAAATCATGGCCTAGCCAAGATGACACACATTCTGGGGGGACACAATTCAATCCATAATACCCTTAAGTTTCCCATCTAACCTTTCGAGTTGCTCTTGTCAATTTGATCACATAAAGATAATTCTTTAAAAGAGTATAATGCTTAATGCAGACATTCTTTTCTAATTAGGCTAAATTATTATTTGGTTCAAAGATGATTTTAGGGGATAGCTTTGGTTCAAGGTTTAAAGATTTCCTCAGGGTAATAGTTTTGAGGGATCACAGGGGTCTCAATGGCTCTAGAAAGCCTAGAATATCTTTTATCTTATTGTCAGTAAATGTGGACTTGGAGGAGGGAGATAAAGTGTCCAGAGCACTTTCATTGTGCCAGGACATATACTAAGGGTTACGTGCATGTTGTCTGTATTTGTCATAGCATTGCTATTGATTGGGAGGGATATCTTTACTGAAATGAATTTGAGCATTCACGATCCAAAACTAGGCCTGGCTTATTCTAAAGGCCCGCTCTTTCTGTTCAATATAAGAAGAACTTAAATCAAAGGGGTTAGGCACTCTGACATCCTGAGAGTAGGAATGTAAACCAGCACAACCTTTCTGGGGGTCTATTTGTAAAGAATGTGCGTTGACGTCCCTAAAAATGTTAATACTGTCTGACCTTGTAATAATCATGATAAATGTCATTTACTCCACATCTAACTGTAGTCTAGGTACTTTTCTGATATTGTTTAGTCTGTGCCTGCAGAATTTCTGAAATCTATTACAGGAATATATTCTGAACAAGGGACTGGTTGCTTAAATAGCTCTTTACTGAGCACCTACTCTGTGGATAGGCTGAAGAGGAGGGTAAGGGAGGAGGTGAGAGAGCCCAAATGAGGGAAGATACTGTCAGTGAGCAATTCTAAATTGGATTTGGAGATTTTACTCTACTTTCCAATTCCTGGAAGATTACCTCTCCCATTTAGCAGCTGTGTGATTTGGGGCAAGTTATTTAACGTCTTTAAGCCTGTTTTGGAGTCCTGGTGGTATAGTGGTTAAGAGCTCACCAGCTAACCAAAAGGTTGGCAGTATGAATTCACCAGCCACTCCCTGGAAACCCTATGGGGCAGTTTTACTCTGTCTTACAGGGTTGCCATGAGTCAAAATCAACTCCATGGCAACAGGTTTGGTTTTTTTTGGTTTAAGCCTGTATTACTTGTCAAAGGGGAGAACAGTGTCAACTTGTTAGCAACAGATTTTTTTTGAGGGTTGGTATGAGGAATAAATGAGGTCATGCAAGTGACAGAGGTAGAGTACAGGGATTATAGCCCTGGGTACATGTTGAGGTTTGGAACGAATCCCCAGAATCTACTAACCAGACCCGACCTTTCCGGTACAGTAGCCACCAGTCACAGGTGACTTTTGAGCACTTGAAATGCGGCTAGTTTGATTCGAGATGTGTCGTAAGTATAAAATATACATTGAGTTATTTTGAAGACAGTATGATAAAAAGAGTATAAAATGTCTCACTAATAAAGGCTTACACTGATTACATGTTGAAATTATAATATTTGGGATAGAAAATATTATTAAAATTAATTTCACCTGTCTCCTCTTACTTTTTAAATGTGGCTACTAGAAAATTTTAAATTATGTGGCTCACATCATATTTCTATTGGACAGCGTTGGGCTTGACATTGAGAGAAGAAGGTTCCCTTTGCTACCCAAGAAGTGAAAACTTAATCTACACTGTGAAACTTTCCGCTTGTAGTCAGGATTCTCTTAGAGACTCCCTCGTACCTTGCCTCTAGGCCCCACTCTCTTGCCTCACTTCAGTGCCCCCTAAGCACATGGTAGGAGTCCCTGGGTGGTACAAACAATTAAGTAATTGGCTACTAGCTGAAAGGTTGGTGGTTTGAATCTACCCAGAGGTACCTTGGAAGAAAGGCCTGGTGATCTGATTTTGAAAGTTCACAGTCCTTGAAAACCTCATGGAGTACAATTCTACTCCGAAACACATGGAGTCGCCATGAGTTGACATTGACTCCACAGCAAACTACAGCAACAGGTTTGGTTTTGGTGAAGCATACGGTGAGAGTGTGATCTTTGTAAGATGAAAATCTGTTCTCATTGTTGCCCCATTGCTTAAAACCTTTTGAGGGCTCCCCCTGGCCTCTCAGAATAAAGGCTGTACTACTCAGCAGGGCAGTATGCTATGCCCTTCATGACCTGGTAGCTGCTACCCTCTCCCAGTGTTACCTCCTACCCCTTCCCCTCTCCAATTTCTTCTGCTGAGTTTCTGATACCTCCATGTCTTTAAATTTGCTCTTCCTGTTTCTGGGAATGTGCTACTTGTGCAAACACTCCCAAGTCCCCTCTACTATCCCACTCTCCTTTACTTGGTTTAATGTGATTGTCTGCTAAGACTCAGCTTAGCTGTTACATCCTCCAGGATGCCTTCCCTGACCTTTTACCTTCTTTCTAGGCAAAAGTGCTCCTCCTCTATGCTCCCAGCACTCTGTGCTTGCGTCTTTAAGAGCATTAACACATTTGATTTCTTGCTGGTTTACTTGTCTATTTCCCTCACTTGACTGTGAGCTCATTGAGGGCAGAACCTTGTTCTTCATCTTCAACCCCGGGACCAAGCCTCACGCCTGGCACACAGTACACTTTCAAGGGCTATTTGCTGAATGACTTGAGAAGCAGGTAAGGGAATTAACCAGGGATCATCAGCTCATGGATGGCATATTAATTAGGGCTCTTGTGGATGTAAGTGACTGTAACATCTACTCTGCCTGGTTTTATTGCCTTACATAGTTGAAAAGTCTATGTATTGTTTTATCTTTAGGTATGGCTAGATTTAGCAGTTCAACCATTGTCACCAAGATGTTTTTTTTTTCATCTCTCTCACCTTCCCACTGTGATGGCTCCATTCCCAGAGAGGTTATTTCCTCAAAATGACAAGCTGGCTGACAAGCATATCCTCCCAGGTTCCACTGAAGAAGACAAAGTCTGCTACCTTAATAGTTTAAACAGAGAATACAATTTATTCCTATTGCTCCTGATTGGCCTGTTTGGGGTCACGTGCCCACCTCTGAAGTAGAAGTGGCCTACCGGTAGAATGCTCTGATGTACTCCGATCTGATCACGTGCTAAGGCCATGGAATTGGGGCTGTAGTGAAGTTTGCCTAATACCAAGCAGGGGCTGAAGGTAAAAGTTCCCACAAAGCAACATCAGGGTACTAGTTCTACCACAAAAGCAATAAAATGTTGTTTGTTCTCAGTGCCTTTTCTTTCATAAAAGTGGACATCTTATAAAACATGGGTCCAAAGAAAATGCATGTTCTCATAACTGTTGTTTTTTTTTTTAAGTACACTGGCATTTTTAGGTACTCTGTAAAATGGGGTGTAACCCTGTTACATTTTTAAGTATTATAAACCAGGCAGATCAATTAGATATAAGTCAACTAGAGAGACAGTTCAGAGACAAAAAATCTTGCCATGCTTCTTAGGCCCTGGTATCTTTCCTGGCTTATAAGCTTACTCATGGAAAGTGGTAGAATTGTTTACTCATGGAAAATGATAAATCTGAAATCTTTCTGGTGAAATGGAGCTGTTTAGAGATCCTTGGTGCAACTTGGAAGAACAAATCTTTAGTGTCAGGAACA
This sequence comes from Loxodonta africana, assembly GCF_030014295.1. Classification (NCBI taxonomy): domain Eukaryota; kingdom Metazoa; phylum Chordata; class Mammalia; order Proboscidea; family Elephantidae; genus Loxodonta; species Loxodonta africana. The sequence continues at coordinate 25,163,868 of NC_087354.1, forward strand.
TTCAGTTTGAGGACACCTCACAGTAGCTCTTTCTGTACTAATTCATTCATGCAAAACTTTCATTGAGTTCCTACTGCTGTAGGTACGAGAGAGAGCGAACCAAAAAAAAAAAAAAAAACCCATTGCCGTCAAGTTGATTCCGACTCATAGCGACCCTATAGAGAGAGAGGATAAAAAACAGACTTTAGGGAGCTTACGTTATACTTACATTATAGTGGAGCCCAGGCCAGCAAATAAACACACAAGATAAATAAGATACTTTCATATTGGGATAAATGCTATGAAAAAATTGGGCAAAATAAAGAGAGGAATTAGGTATGAGTGGGCTACTTTTTTTTCTTCTTTTTATTGTGATGAAAATATACGTAGCCAAATATATACCAATGTGACAATTTCTACAAGTATAATTCGGTGACATTGATTACATTCCTCAAGTTGTATAACCAATCTCACTACCCTTTTCCAAATTATTTTACCACCATTAATGAAAACTTACTGCCTCCCAAGCAAAAATTCCCTCTTTCCCCCTCCCTCCCATCCCTGGGAACCACTAATAGTTTTTGGTTTCTATATATGCTTCCATGAGAGAAAGATGTAGCAGTCTGCTTCTGTAAAGATTTATAGCTTTGGAAACCCTATGTAGCAGTTCTACCCTGTCCTTTAGGGACACTGTGAATTGGAATTCCATGGCAACTTTTTTTTTGGTTATTTCATATAAGTGAGATTATACAGTATTTGTCCTTTTGTGACTGACTTATTTTGCTCAGCATAATGTTTTCCAGGGTTACCCATACTGTGGCATGTATATGAACTTCATTGAGTGGGTTCTTTTTTACAGGGTGGTCAAGGAAGGTTTCTCTGAGGAAGACCTTTAAGCTGAGCCCTGAATGATGAGAAAGTTCCAGTCATGCAAATAACTATTCAGACTTCCCGCCAAAAGACAGAGAGCTCAGTGGTCTGGGGAATTTAGAGTAGACTCTTGCTTCTCAAAGTGAGGTCGCATACCAGCAACATCAGTACCCCTGTGAGCTTGTTAGAAAAGCAGAATCCCAGAGCCCACCTCAGACCTACGGAGTCAGAATTCACATTTACCAAAATCTCCCAGGTGTTCCGTAGGCATAGTAAACTTTGAAAAGTGTCGGCCTCTCAACCCTTTCTGTAGCCCACTGGAGAGGTGTAAATCCTGCTGGGGTGGGGTAAGGAAACAGGGAATGGTGTCAGCAGTCACAAGAAAGACGACATGGTAACCATCTGCTGCTGCCACCTCCGAATCAGACCAGCCAGGCTCTAAGAGAAAGCTTTGAGATTATTAAAAGTTAGGGTCCAAGTGATTTTCTAGGATAGCCCCTTACTTGATAGGAGACTAGGACACTGGGGATGTTTGGCCTTGTTTTTACCACTATGTGATCGTGAACCAAGAAAATATATTGACTGGAAGGAAATGGTTTGGTTTTGGGCCACTTGACCAAGAAACGTATGCTGCTGAATTAATTCCGACTCACAGCGACCCTATATGACAGAGTAGAATTGCCCCATAGGGTTTCCTAGGCTGTAATCTTTATAGGAGCAAATCGCCAGGTCTTTTTTTCCCCAAGAACGGAGCCGCTGCAGGGTTCAAACCGCCAACCTTTTGGCTAGCAGCCGTGCCCTTAACGATTGCACCACTAGGGCTCCTACCTAAGAAATAATAACAGTGAAATAATGGTTCGACGTGCTCGGCATATCCCCCCGCCCCCCAAAGCACATCAAAATAAACACATACCTATCAAAATAAAGAAGTTTCTTCGCGTACCAACTTACTGTCTCCTAGACTACCACTGGTACACCGATTGTAGCTTTTCAAAAGCACCAGATGATTTCTGCGGTCCTTTCAAACTTGAAGACTGTATGAATTTGTGGGATGGAGTTGCCAAAAGTTCACTGTCACAGTTGTGACACCATCACACCGCCGTCCGTCCCTCCGTCCGTCCATCCATCCATCCATCCAGACAAGCCTGGCTGCACACCTAGCCATGACTCTCCTAAGCGCTGGACACAGAAGACTAAACCGCACTTCCTGATTTCAAGGGCGGGGGGAGGTTGAAGGGTAAATCATTTCGGTTTGTGTGCTAAGCGCTACAGCTCAGGTAAGCATCGGGCGCACAGAGGAAGGGCGGTTTCCGGAGACAGGGCGGGGAGCTTTTTCAGAGATGTGGTGCGTGGGCATTTCCCAGGCAGCCTCTGCCAGCCTCACTACTTTGATGACTTTGCCGCCGCGGCTCAGCAGCGGCAGTCAACCTCAGCTTGCCTTAGCAACCTGAGCGCACCGCCCAGGCGCCTTCCTATTGGTCGCACGGACTATGATGGGCACCTCTGCCGTGTAATCCCAGTTGAGGCCTTCGGTTCCGCGCTCCCCGGCGGCCCGGGAGGGCTTGTAGGCGGTGCCGTCCTTCCCAGGTCTCCGCCCATTCCGGGCGGCTTGTGGCGCATGCGCCGGCGGTCAGGGGCTGTGTGCGGGGCCAGCGCAGAGCCGGAGGAGCCGCGGTGAAGCGTCTGGGCGCCGCCGGGACCGCCGTGCCCGTTTCTCGCCTCGGCTGCCGCCGCCTCAGCCGCCGCCGCCGCCGGGGGAGCAGCCACCTATTGTCTTTCTCCGCGGCGAAGGTGCGGAGCTGCTCCGGCTCGGCCCTCGGGGGAGCCCCGGGCGCCGCACGGTGAGAGCGCAACTGAGTTGGCCGAGTTGAGGGAACTTTCGTGATTTGAGGAGTGGTCCCGGCGAGGAGCGAGGGCCCCTCCCCTGCGGCTTGGCTCGGGGCGGGGGCCGGGAGGGGGGCGGGGGCCGGGGGCGGAGGGCTGGGCCGGCTGGAGGGATGAATGGGCGGTGCGGGCAGCGGCCCGGCCCCGCCGACCCCTCCTCCCTGCGCAGCCCCTCTCCTCCCGCATTGTCTGCTCCCGGGCCGAGGCGCGCCTCCTCACCCCGCAGCCCCGCTTCGGGGCCCCGTACGGTCGCCGATGCCTCTCGGGCGCCCCTGGGCCCCGCCGCGAGGCCTGAGCCTCGAGCCCCCGGGCGTTCCGGGCCGGCGCCGCCGGGGCAGGGAGCGCGAGGAGCCCCGGCACCCATGCGGTCGCTCGGTGGATCGCGCCGGTCCGACGGAGGCCGGGCTACCCCGGGGTCGCCAGCGACGCCGCGAACAAGTGCTCCCGGCGGGAGGGGAGCGGCTCCCCGGGGCGCACGGAGAGTAAACACGTCGGGCCGCGCTCGCGCCCTGCGCTGCGCCCGCCTGGGGGTGTGGGGGGGCCCTCGGGGCGCTCGGCCCGACCCGCGCGCGTCGGTGACGGCAGCGGCCGGGGAGCGTGCGACGGGCTCGCCTTTCCACCAGGCTAGAGCACAGCCCTACTTTGAGCCCGAAGAAAACATTTTTATTATGTAAATATGGCTCGCTGACACTTTTTGTTTTGCAAAGCCTTCCAGTTGGTGAGGAGTTGAAAAATACTAAGAAAACAGTTTTTTTATTAAATAAAAAAATAGTTTTTTTTTCTTTTAATTATTTAAACAGATCAGTTCCACTGCATTTAAGTTTCTAGACCTTACTGTGAACTCAGGAATTCACCATGAAAGTTAGATTGAGTAATATTTTGGTGTTCATTTTTAGCTTTTATACTCCTTACTGTGCGAGTTTATTGCCTTAGGCATTTATAACTAAAGTGAAAAGCTGTATGCTTCCCCCTCCCTTATTTTTAGAAGCAGCAGCTTATTCAGTTTTTCTAAACTGTTGGATTGCCCAGATCAGAACAAATGCTGCAGTTCTTGAAAGGTCATTTTTTGCAAGTTTGTAAAGGCGTAATGATCGGCTGAGATAAATCACTGTTCTTGCACTCCGTGGTCTCTTGGGGATTTGCAGATCGCATTAAGTACAAGCCTTGATGTCTAGTTTTGGGTACATGGATTCCACCGAATTTTTCTCATTTGGCTTATACAAATAATTATGTTTTAATGCCCTAGATGGAATTAGCTTGAATGCCTGTGAAATTCGCAGTGGAAGTGTCTCAATTTCAGTTGTTGTATCGTCTCTTGAGCATCTGATAAGTTAAAAAGACAATTTGAGAAATACCGTGTATGTTAGTTTGCCTTGATTTCTCATGATAAGTGGGCAGTGTGGAGAAGTGTTCTTGGATTTTTCAGGTTTGCTTGGCCTCATTTTGCTTTGAGAAACCAATCTTCTTCATCTGATGAAGCTAAAGAAAAATTATCTTATGGCATTAATACTTTTAAACTACAGCAAAGTCACATTTAGGAGCCACAATTCCTACTCTACGATTGTGTGAGTGTTCGTGTGTGGGGGCGTGGGATCCTGGATTGACAGGTTGGAAGGGGTTGTCAGGGAGGGACTTAATGTAAACAAACACTCCTTCCAGCATAAGATGACAAGTAGGCTGGTTGCTTCCCTCCTCTGGGCTCTGATAGCATGTTATACATACTTTTGCTTTGGGATTTCTCACACTTCGTTTGTTTGACTAAATGGTAACTGTACATGTAAGTGTAAATGGGCTCCTTGGCTAGTCTGTTAACTCCATAAGGGCTGTGATGGGCCTTATTTAAAAAGCTTTGTATCCTCTTTGCCAGGAGTCCGACAGTACTAGTGTTGAGTATGCCTGTGAACTGGGTGAGGTGCTTTTTTACGAGCTGGCGGTGGTGTGCAGTGTGCTGGAAGTGCACACAGGAGAGAGCCACTAACCCCCGGGGACTTGTCCAAAGTGGTAGTTCACTTGTGATGAAGTTTAGTTTACATTAAAAGGACTTCTAAACTTTTTTTTTTTAATCTGCTGATTATCTCTTGGCAAGAAGTGGGGTTTAAATAATGCACTGTGGATTTCAAAAGGTGATCCCGATTTAGAATTTTTTTCCCTCTTCTTGGTGAAATTATTAAGACCACTGGACACATCCGTTCACATCACTGCCCAATTCTCCAATGTGAAATTGGAGGTAGAACAATTTATAAGAAAGCACATTCTTTGGAGCTAGGTAGATTTGAATTCAAATCCCCACACTTCCATTGACTCGTAGAGTGTCACCTTGAGTATGTCACTTCTCAGAGCTTCAGTTTCCTGCTCTGTAAGGATAGTAACATACTTTGCAGTGTTCTTAGGAATAAGTGAAACTATGTGAGGTACTTAGTACAGTATCCAGCATTTAGTAGGTGCCGAGACCTTGGGTGGAGCAAACTGCTTGGCTGCTAGCCAGAAGGCACCTTGGGAGAAAGGCCTGGTGATCTGATTCCGAAAGATCACAGCCATAAAAACCCTGTGCAGCACAGCTCTGTAACACATGGTGTTGCCCTGAGTTGGAATTCACTCCATGGCAATAAGTGTGTATGTATTACTTGGATAGGGTCATTATGAGTTGGAAACAACTTGATGGCGGTGGGTTTTTGGTTTGGTAGTTGTAATAATCATTTTGATACATTTTTACATGACTTAAAAGCATTCTTGAAGGTCTGATACTGCTACATATAGTGGTTTAGCTGTTTGTTTCATGTCTTCATGAGAATTGAGATCATTAATCCAAATGTGATTTTTTTTTAAAAGATGTCAGTTGAACCAAAATTTAGTAAAACAACAGTGATTTTATCTTCTCAATCACCTGCTAGCCTTCCTTTGAGTGAGGCTTGCAGAATGGCTTGCTAGGGCAGAGCTCTGTGTCTTTCAAGTGTTTAGGAATTGGTTAGACACGGACTGTTTTCAATACATGTCATAGTATATCTGAGGTACTTAGTCAATTCCAGCTTTCCTTCCTTATTTTACCTTAGTCTTGAAAACTATAAAAATGGGTTATGACTACATTTCTCAAACTTACGATGGTACTGGACTGGGTGTTAGCAGTTTGAGTACAGTTTAAAGACTTGAGCAAACCACTCACTTCTCCTTCAAGATAAAGCTTAAAGGTGCCACTGTCTGTGGAAGGAAGCAGTGATTTAAATCAGTTATACCAGTTTGGTTTAGGCTGCTTACAAAAATGGTAATGAAATAGATAACATCCTAGAAATGTTTACCCGTAAAGAGTATTTCCGTATATTGAATCCATCTCTCGGTTAATTTTCTTATAAAATCAGGGTAAGGAATTAACACTGGAGGATTATAGTAAGCCTTTAAAAATTGTATTTGGTCAAACTCATTGATTGAGGGTAAATACATCCCTGACAAAGGTAGATGTGAAAACTTGGACTTTTGTTATTCGCTTCTTTTACAGTTAACATTTAAATACACTTGAGCAGGCTTGGTTATTATTAATGGGGACAGGCATTCCTTTGGAAGTGGCGCTGTCACGTCATGCTGTCCTATCAGTGTAAATAGGGAGAGAGGAGGAAGGTGTAAGTAAAAGGAAGTTTGTTCAAGAGAATGAAATGTTGCCTGCTCCTGCACCATCTTCATGGTCCTTAGTATGTTTGAGTCCATTGTTGCGGCTCTTGTGTCAATCCATGCCATTGAGAGTTTCCCTCATTTTTCATTGGCCTTCTGTCTTACCAAACATGATGCATAGATAACCCATATTTGTCTGTCCTTGCTGGAGGCAGGACAAATAGGCATGGTACTGTGAGATGCTGTGATTGTCTGAATAGCTGTGTGGGGGCAGTGGTGTGCTTTCCCTTTTTACGTCTTCACAGCTTTGTCCAGAGCTTTGGGAAAGTGTGTATCAGTGTGTGTTTGTGTGGGTGTATTGGGGTGGGGAGAAGGAAAAGTTATAAGCGATTTACCATTTATGTCGCCCTGTAGGCTCTTCTTTCGGAAACCAATACTTTGAATTTTCACTTCTGATCATATTTTAGCCGATATTTGGCCCTGGCAGTAGGCTCTATTACCCCAAATGCCCATTTATTCCTAAGTGGTTAAGAATTATGTTGTGTGTCGTTGAGTCGATTTTCGACTCACAGCGAGTCCGTGTGACAGAGTAGAACTGCCTCACATGGCTTTCTAGGCTATCATCTTTGTGGGAGTGGATCTCCCGGTCTTTCTCCTGCAGAGTGGCTGGCTGGGTTCAAATCACCAGCTTTTTGGTTAGTAGCTGAGTGCTTAACCATTGTGCCATCAGGGACCACACTATAATTAATCTATCATCTTTACTAAAGATGTCACATTGGGGAAAAACACCTAGAGGAGTTAGGTAAAGAATTTCACAGACTCTAGGGTGTGTCTCTGATGATGATCTCTATTAAAACACTTGATACAGAGCTACAAGTTCTGACTTTATGTCCTAACTTTGCCATTTTTTGGCGATGTGACTTTGAGCAAGCCACTTCATCTTTCCCAGACTTAATACCCTTGCTTTTAAAATAAAAACTAATATTAACCTTATCCTATTTACTGCATACTACTTTTGCGAGAAACACATGAGATAAAGCATTGTGCACATAGTGGTGTGATTATTTTTATTAGGTGTCTACTGGTTTGGATAAAATTCAAATTTTAGTCTCAAAGGAGAAAAATCCAACTAACTTTATTGGTTTTTCTTTGTAAATGGTAATTAAAATAGCATACCATTTCTGTTGCCATTCTCTTTGCTTGGAAAAACTGATATTTTTCTTTTTACTTTCGACTCTTCTCACATTTCTTTTTACAACATATTTGTCATGAAATATTTTTCTAAACTCTAAAGAAATTTCAGCTCACAGTGCATGCTGCTGGACCCAAGTTTCTGTGGAATCATAGGGACTGACATTGGATGCCAAAGCTCGAAGTCAGGTAGAACCACTGTAAACAGTGAACAAAGAAGGTTACATTATTTCAGAAGAACACAGAAGAGCCTAGTGTAGTTGCCTGTTCTTTACTTACTGTTGTTTTCTTACTTAAAAAGTTTTTTTTTTCATTAAAGTTGGTTTACTGAAATCAGGGAAGTGTGCCAGTAACGTACCATTTTCTATATACTGTGTGTCTTACCTACATTTCTTATTTAATTCTTATTTGTTTAGTAGTTGTTGAGAATATACACAGTAAAATATGCACCAGTTCAAAAGTTTCTACATGTACAAGTCAGTGACATTGATCACATTACTCGAGTTGTGCAACCATTCTCACCCTCCTTTTCTGAGCTTTTCCTCCCCCGCTAACCTGAACTCACTGCTTGCTAAGTTGCCTATCTGATCTTTCGAGTTGCTGTTGTCACTCTGATTCCATATAGATCTTAAAAGAGCATAATGCTCAGGGCAGACATTTTCTACTAGTTAAGCTAAACTTTAGTTTGGTTTTAAGAAGACTTCTGGGGATATTTTTGGTTTAAGGTTTAAAGATTATCTCAGGGCAGTAGTTTCAGAGGCTCATCTAGCCTCCATGGCTCCAGAAGGTGAAACAGGAATTTTTAACCCCTTTTAGGATGCGGAAACTGATAAAGTGACTTGCATTGGTCGCATAGTCAGCCATGGTGCTGAAATTTGGACTTAGACTGTTCTGGCTCCAAAGGCCATGCTTTTCACATCATTGAAAGAATGTATTTTTAAGACAAATCAAGTTAATTAAGGTATTACTTAAAAAAAAAAAAAGTATTACTTACGTATGGTAAAATAGACCCATTTAAGTTGGGTGACTTTTGACAGATGCATTCCTGCATGTAACTAACACCACAGTCAGGATATAGAACATTGCCATCATTCCAGAAAGCTCCCTCGTTCCCCTTTCCATATAATCCCCTCAGCCCTCACCCTGTTGCCCACCTCACCCTAGGCAACTGCTATGCTGCCTCTGTCACTATAGTTTTGTCTTGTGTGCATTGAAAACAAAAACCCATTGCCGTTGAGTTTGTTACAACTAATAGTGACCCTATAGGACAGGGTCGGAATTGCCTCGATGGCACTGGTTTTGTTTTTTAGGACAGAGTAGAGCTGACCTATAAGGTTTTCAAGACTGTAACCTTTATAGAAGCGGACTGCCATATCTTTCTTCCGTGAGATGCTGGTGGATTTGAACCACCTACTTTTGTTAGCAGCCAAGTGCTTAGCCACTGTGCTACCACGGCCCTTTTTGTCTGTATTAGGGGGTCATCAAACTACGGCCCAGTTGCTCAGTGACACTTGCTAAAAAGACTATTCTTTTTCTCCATTGATCTACCTTTGCAATTTTATTAAAAGTTAATTGATCATGTATGTGTGGGTCTATTTCTGGACTCTGTTCCATTAATCTGTGTCTTTCATTATTCCATTGTCAAACTGTTTTTTATTACTGTAGCTTCATAGTAAATCTCAAAGTAAATAAGAGGTAACAACTGTAATGTGAGTTCTTTGTGTTCTTTCCAAAATTATTTGCTTTGTCCTTCATATTCATTTGAGAATCTGCTTATTAATATCTACAGAACTCCTGCTGAGATTTTAATTGGCATTGTGTCGAATCTAAGTATTGCGATTTCTGAGCCATGAATATGGTATATCTATTTAGGCCTTTCATTGTTTCATTAGTGTTTCATAGTTTTCAGCAATTAGATCTTGCATGTATTTATAAGGTTTATACATATTTCACGTCTTCTGGTGGTGTTGCAAATGATACTTCTAAAATGTCAATTTCCAGTTGTTTATTGCTTAATTATTTATATTGTTTAATATAAATATGATTGACTTTGTAGGCTGACCTTGTATACTACAACCTCGCTAATTTCAGTTTTAGTTTTTGAAATCGTTTTGTAGAGTCTTTGGGATTGTCTTCATAGACAATAGTGTCACTGGCAAGTAAGGACAGTTTTATTTTTTCCTTTCTAATCTGTATACCTTTATTTCTCATTTTTTTTTGCTTTAGTGCACTGGCTAGTACCTCCAGTGTGATGTTGAATAGGAGTTTTGAGAGTGGACATCTGTTTCTTCTTACTGGTGTAGGGGGAAATCTTTTAGTCTTTCACCATTAATATGTTAGCTCTAGGTTAGCTTTTTTTGTAGTTGTCCTTTATGAAGTTGAAGAGGTTCTGTCCTAGTTTGCTGAGTTTTTATCATGAATGAATATTGAATGTTGTTAAAGACTTTTTCTGTAGCTCTTGAGATAATTGTATGGTTTTTCTCCTTTAGTCTGTTGATATGATGAGTTATATTGATTGATTTTTGAGTGTTGAACTAGCCTTGCATTCTTGTGATAATCCTCAATTGGCCATGATATATTATCCTTTTTATGTGTTATTGGATTCATTTTGCTACTGGATCTTTTTTATTTTTTCCATTTTGCTTCTAGTTTACTTAAAAAATTTTTAATATTTATAATATTCATAATAGTTGTTAAAGTCTGTTAATTGCTTTATTTCTGAGTCTGTTTCTATTGACTAATTTTTCTTTCTCATGGGTCACATTTTTTTTCTTCTTTGCACATTTGGTAATTTCTTATTGAATTCTGGAAATGGTGAATTTTAAGTTGCTGATTGCAGGATTTTATTGTATTCCTTTAAAGCAGGGTTTTCAACCTTAGCAGTATTGACATTTTAGGTCACATGATTCTGTGTTGTGGTGGGCTGTCCTGTGCACCTTAGAATGTTAGCAGCATTCTTGGCCTCTATCCACTAGATGCCAGTGGCACCACCCCCAGTAATGACAACTGCTGCCAGATGTCCCCTGGGGTACAAATTTGTCCTTGATTGAGGACACTGCATTAAAGAGTGTTGGACTTTGTTTTGGCAGGCTATTAAGTTGCTTGGTTGATCCTTTTGAGGCTTGTTTTTAAATTTTTTAGGATTGGGTTAGAGTAGCTTTTACTATAGGGCTTGTTTCACCCTATTACTGAGAATTGAAGCCTCTGTAGTTCCCATCGAAGAAGAGTCAGACATCAAAAGAGGACTCCCTACTCTGGCTGGTCAGAAGACAAATGTCTCCCAGTCTGTGTGAGTTCGGGGATCATTTAGCTTACAGTTGCCGGGTCCCTCTTTGCCCTTCCTCATAGGTTTTTATAACGTACGTGTATGGCTTACTATTCAATATCAGCATCAAGTGAGGCTTCTCTGCTGATTCTGGAGCTCTTTTCTCATGCAACTGCCTCCTCTCTGGCACTCTGCAATTTTTAGACTCCTCAGCCTTTCCAGACTCATGTCTGCCTTGTCACTTGACAAAACTGCCATGGTCTGCTTGGGATCCCCTTACCCCCATTGTACCATGGTCAGGAATGTGCCTGTAAGCCCAAAGCTGGTGCGGTTGTAGGGCTTATCATTTGTTTCCCTTCTTGTAGGGATTGCAGTTCTGTGTTGCCTGTTTTCCAGTGTCTAAAAGATGTTTATTCATATATTTCCATTTTTCCAGTAGTTGAAGGTGAGTGACCTAAGTCTGGCTTCAGATACTCCATCGTAGTTGAATGGCAAAGTCTTTTGAAAGCATATACCTTATTGGTGGTGCTGAAAAGTTATATGATTTTCCAGTTCTTTGGGAATTTGGGAATCTAAGAAGCATTTGTTAAATATCTACTGAACGTACCTCAGCCTTTATATTGTATGGGGATACAAAAAAGTAGATAGCCTGCAGCTGAAGAGATTCATCAGACGTGAAATGCTGTGGTGGTGAGTAGAAATACAGTAAAAACCTGTGAAAGCCAGAACCTGTGTATGGCAGAAACCTGGCAGAGAAGGAAAACTCAAATATTTTCCACTAAAATGAGTGATCTGAAAGTTTAAGACTGCACCTTGTCAAAGGCAGAAAACTTGTGAGACCTGGAAAAACAAGATAGTCCCGCTGAGTTCCAGCTTTCACAGGTTTCATTGTAGAAAGATTACTTGTGATCTGGTATTTTATTAGAATTTTTTGTGTGTGTGTGGTTTTGTTAGCACATACGTGTAATTCAGTTTTAAGGCACAAGATGTGCTAAGTCAGTGGGCAGAGTACTGGCTCTTTAACCTTTTAGAGGCATTTGGCTACTCATTCACGGTGTGGCTTGAAGTAAATTATTTGTCTCTGAAATTCATTTTCTCTCCTGTAAAATGGGCATGGGACATTCCTTGTAGTATTGCTGGTTATTTATTCAAATATCTGAGTGTCTTCCGTGTGTCAGGCACTGTTCTAGTCGATGGAGAGTTAGTGACATAAAATGTAGTTCCTGTCATCAAGGAGCTACCATTCTAGTGAGGGAAGCAGAAAACAAGCAAGTAGACAGGCAATTAGGTGATGTCCAGTGGTGATAAGTCTAGGAAGAACGTGAAGTAGGAGAAAGAAGTTAGAGAGTACTAGTAGAGTATCTTAGATTGGGGGAAAGAGGTTGGTGGTCAGGCAAGGCATTTCTGAGGAAGTGAAGTTTGAGCAGAGATCTGAAGGAATTGAAGGGAGCTGGGGCCCTGGTGGTGCAGTGGTTAAGAGCTCAGCTACATACCAGAAGGTCAGCAGTTCGAATCCACCAGCTGCTCCTTGCATACCGTATGGGGCAGTTCTACTCTGTCCTTTAGGGTTGCTATGAGTTGGAATGGACTCCATGGCAATAGATTTAGCTACATGAAGATCCAGCGGGAAGTATGTTCCAAGCAGAAGGTCCTGCAGTGGGAGTATGAGCAGGGTGGCTAGTGTGACTGGAATGGGGTGAGAAAGGAGAATTTTAAGAGATAAGGCTGTATATGTAGGCAGAGGCCAGATAAAATAGGCTTTTAAGTATGATGGGAATTAACTGAAGAGTTTTAGCAAACAATGACAACAGCTTGTCTCACAGTCTAGAAACTACAGTTTTCAACCAGGATTTTGTGACCTGAACATACTGTAATTTATTATATATGCCATAAATCAAATTTTTTAAAACTCTGACATAATTATATCCAAAGTAGCCAGCTTAAATTCCATCTGGCTCTTGTTGTAAATAGGAAATTATTGTGGTCAGCTTTTAAAGTTTTCCTAGAATTCTTAAGAACTTGCTGGGTTTCCACGTTTGTTTCTTTAAAGTAGCAGAAGCTTGCTGGTAGAATTTTATTTTCCTTCAAATGCAGGAACTTTGTGGACCAACATTAATAATTAACATTTACACACTTTCACATCTTCAAAGTGTTTTACAGACATTTAATTAGTTCATGTTTAACCTATATTTGAAGTTGAAAAACCAGTTTTTTTTGGTTCCTTTTAGCAGTACAGAAGTGTTAAGGGAAGAAAGGAGTAAGTCTTTAGTGAGAAAGATGCAGGTATGTAACGTGCAGTATTAAACATCTTTCCTCAATCCCTTAGCTTTCTGCCCAAGTTTAGCTCACATGAAGCATTGTGTGTGTGTGTACACATCTGCTTAATGGCAAGGACATAAGAATTTTATGGACTGAAATACACAGGAGCGGGATGCTTGGGGAAAGAACTGGGTCATTCAATGAACTGTAATGGAACTTTCTTCTTCTGTAGTCCCTTAAATGTTAATTGTCCTTAATTCATTCTTGTGAGGGTTTTTAGGGGAAGGAAACAGTTGGAGCAGAGACCCTGGCAAATGAACAGAGTAGTTATGCGTGCTAACTTCTGAAAGAATTCTTTTCTTTTTCACTCCTGTCTTAGGAGAGAGAAGTCTGTAACTCTGTACTTCGCTAGTTTCCTCACGATCACTTGTCACCTGATTGCAACTCCTTACCTCCCTCATCTCGAGTAAAACGATATTTACTTGGCCAGGTTGTATAGTTGGGAAAAGGCTTAGACGGAGACACTAGACCCAGTTCAGCTGTGTTTCTGTGACTAACTAGCTGTGTGACCTTGAGCAGGTTACTACTTTTCTCCTGTCCTGTTAGGGTCACTATGGGTCAACTCTAAGGCAACGGGTTTGGTTTTTTTGGGTGAGTTCTTCTGTTATGTAAAGTGATATTTTTTAATGACTCACGTTTCATTGAATCCTAAAGGGGTCGGCAGGAGGAAGAGATAAAACTTAGGCTCTTGGACATGAAATGGGACAGAGGATGTTTTCCCATCTGTGAAGATTCTTCAAAGTTGCGGTGACTTCTTCCTTCCTCCTTTGGTTGGAATAGTTAATTAATTTATTTTTTTTTAACCATTGTCGCCAACCACACTGCTACGCTTTAAAGCATCTCTTTTTTCCTAATACAGAGCAATAAGTAGAACCATTTGATAAATATTGTGTCTGGGTGATTTCCTAAGGCAGGACATGCAAGTTCCTTTTCATCATTGCCTATGGCTCCATCGTTCAGAGAGACCCATTCATGAGTCTTTATCTATATGACCTTACCAGAGAAACCTTAGTATGTGATGGCAGAAAGGAGAATTCTGAAAGCTTGGCGTGTATACTTAATTACATTTGTATCATAAGTGAGAATCTGTTCATTTTAATGGGGCCAGTTAAGGATGACCCTGAACTTTTTCCATCTACCAAATAGGGCTGTTTTTCAAGTCTTTCCTTCTCTTTTTTTTCCCTTTCCCTTTCCTTCTCTTCTTCAAATCAGAAAACTTAAAAGTGAGATGAGTTGGCTGCTGAACTTTTTTATAACAGCACTAAATACACCCGGGTATAAGCTTTTCATCCCTTCTGTTTTTACCTAAGATTTATGGTAATCTGGAAGGAAGGTTGTACAGCTGCACCTTGAATAAAACCTATACATGTATATGACTGTAAGTAATTGAGATATTTAGTTAAATGTTTAAAGTTACCCTTTTATTTAAAGAATGCCTGATGGTAGCCTTTGCTTACTTTTTTTTAGAAAGGAGATACTTTTGCTGTGATAAGCTACGTATATAAATTAGATAGGATATAGATTTTATTTTGCAAACACCTATTTGGTATTGTTGTTGGTAGGTGCCGTCAAGTTGGTTCTGACTCATAGCGACCCCGTAGGACAGAGTAGAACTGCCCCCATAGTGTTCCCAAGGAGAGGCTGGAGGATTTGAACTGCTTACCTTTTGGTTAGCAGCCGAGCTCTTAACCACTGTGCCGCCAGGGCTACTTATTTGGTATACCAAATACCAAACCAAACCCAGTGCCGTCGAGTCGATTCCGACTCATAGCGACCCTATAAGACAGAGTAGAACTCCCCCATAGAGTTTCCAGGGAGCGCCTGGAGGATTCAAACTGCCAACCCTTTGGTTAGCAGCCGTAGCACTTAAGCAGTACGCCACTTATTTGGTATAGTAGCATCATAAACTACAGAAATAAACAGCTTTTTTTTTCCTAAGATAATACGCCAGCAGCTAGGATGAATGATTGTTTTTCCTATTTAGGTTAAGGATCTTGGGTTGTACTGTTTTCAGTCACCTCTCTTGCTTTCCCATATTGTCTTTGCCCACTTTGCCATTGCTCCCTCCCTGTTAATTCAGTAGGATTCCTTTGTCAGATTGCTCATTGAATAGCTTGGGATAAGGTAAGTACCACATCTGTATTTCCTACTAGATGATAAGCTTCTTGTGGACAGATGTTTATCTGCCTTATCTGTTGTTGTATCCCCATCACCTGAATAGCTTGGGATGAGGTAGCACCACATGTCTTTATTTCTTACAAGATTATAAGCTTCTTGTGGGCAGATTTTTTATCCTCCTTATCCATTGCTGTGTCCCCAGCACCTGGCTGGCATTGTGCGTGTTGCATAGTAGTGAGTTTCTTGGGAAATATTTGGATAGGTGGATGGATGAGTAAATCGGTGACAAAACTCTCTCTCTTTCTGCATATGTGTATGTATATATGAGATAAATTATTAAACTGTTACTCAAATGTATCCTGTTGAGAATAAGGAGCCCTGGTGGTACAGTGGTTAAGAGCCTGGCTGCTAACCAGAAGATCAGCAGTTCGAACGTACCAGCTGCTCCTTGGAAACCCTATGGTCAGTTCTACTCTGTCCTGTAGGGTCGTTATGAGTTGGAATTGACAGCAACGGGTTTAAGGGATTGAGAATAATTTCTTTCTGAGATGGCAGTTTTAATTTGATTTTGGTGAGTTGTTTAAATTGCATCTTTCTGGGGGGAGGGAAGACACCATGTTAAATGGAAGATTGGCCAGTGTTGACTTGGTGGCAAAATTTGCACAAGTCTTGTCTGGTTCTTGTGTTTGGTCAGTGTACTGCTCTTACCACTTTACGCTTGAACTTGTTCAGCGGTTTCGTTTTAATATGAAAACTGCTTCATTTTAACATGCTCTTCCTAGTTTTAAAAGTCTGTACCAAACTATCATTTTCTTAATAGTGACTTTTAAATGGTGTTTTTACTTCAACGTATTATACAATAACAATGAAATGTCACTGTAAAACATGGTGTGATAGGTTTCCAGGATACAGAACAGACAACATTAACTCAGAGCAAATGAGTGCTGAGTAGCCTTTTTTCCTTTAAACAGAGTCATTACAGAAATAGGACTGTAAACCTTCTATTAAGCACTTTTGTATGAAATCTGAGGTTTCTGTCAAATTAGACATGGAAAATTCAACAAAGCTGTACAAATTTACTGAACTGCGCAGCTTTTGAGCTCTTCTTGTGTGTTAGGCATCCCCCCCTCCTTTTTTTCTTAAGATGACTGTTTCTCTTAAATACCAGCACAAGGATGTTATGATTTATGCAAAATTATTTTTGGTTTGATGTTAGTAGTCTTTTTCACTCCCCCCCCATAGAATTTAGTGATCCTTTTTTCCCTTGAGGATATATATTTTGTCTTAAAAAGCATTTTCATATTTTGTTTTTTTGTGGAGAAAATACTTCCTAGGTAATTGGATATTTTATTTTTGTGGAGAAAATACTTTCTAGGTAATTGGATACCTTCATAAATTTTGTACTTCCTTAATAATTCATTTGGCAGTGTATATAAAAATAGTATTGATTTTCTCATGCTTCCTAATTCAGATCAGTATCTTAAAAGCTTTCATTCGAAGCCGTAAGAACAATTGATGGACTGTTTTTCATGGCCCCTATTTGTATATATTATGTTCCAAAGCTCATGGATTCTCTGAAATACCACACTCCCCCCCGCCCCCCGCCCCGTGGTGAAGTACTATTTTGGCTGCTTTGCCAGAAGCGCTTGTGGCAGTCCAAAGATTACCACTTTAATAGTTAGCTCACTAGGATTTGTGTCTGTAAATGGAGAAGTTTCTTTTCTGTGTCCAAATAAAAATGATAACTTCATCTGTGTGATACCTCAGGCTCAAAATCCTAATTCAGAGGAAAACTTGTATTTGCCCTTTCCCCTCAGCCTCAGTGCCTGTTGAAATCTACAGGCACATATTCATTGATACGGTGTCATCATTTATTGGGAACCTCCATTGATCTAGGTGTCTTACATTCATCAATTCTCACAGTAACATTGCAAGATATAGGTGTTTTTATGATTTTAGCAGAAAGGAACTTAAGGCCCAGGGAGGTTAATTAACTAATTTTAGGTGTACTTCATTCAGTAAGCAGTTATTGAAGGCACACTAGTAAGTGCTGGGGATGCAGGAGTAAACAAAATAAGGTCACTGCACTCATGACCTTGCTTCTTGATTCACTTATGATAGCAATAGCAATAACAACAACAACAATTGCTATCATTTATTACTGCTTTCCATGTGCCAAACATATACTAAGTGCTCTACAAACCCTTGCCTAATTTTAGTCTTTAATCTGTTATGCATATTTTATGGATGAAGAGACTGAGGCTCAGAAAGTCTAGATAACTTGCTCAGGATCACACAGTTAGTATGTGGCAGAGCTGGGATTTGAACTGCTCTCTCCTCTTTGTCCCCTCCCTTCCTCTCTGTCTCTCTTTCCTTCTTTCTTTTCCCTCTGTTCTTCCCTTTCTCCCTTCTGTTACAAACGTTGTGCATACATCTTTGTATCCTTGCTTACCTCTTTCTCCCAGAAATGTAATTGCTAGGGCAAAGGGTGCACATTGCAAAAGGTATTGGTAGATATTGTCAGGTTGTCAATAGAAAGGTTGCATTAGTTACACTCCCACTGGCAGAGTATAAGTACCTATTTACCATTTCTCTGTAACCTTTAGAAAGCAAATTTTAAAAAGTGCAACTTCTTTTTTAAAGTCCAGCATTTTTAAAAAGAAGTTTGAAATGTCATAGTACAGTCATTGTCAACCAGTTATAAATTGAAAAAAAACTCTGAATCTAAAAGACTAAGAAGAAACTCAGGAAGCCTAGTCACCACTCTCTCTCTGAACTCAAGCACTAGAAGTTAATCTGAGGTCAGTTCTCAATATTAAAAGGCATACGAAGAAAAGTTTCAAATAAAGGGAGTCACTGGTGTCACGTTCCTTTGGCTGCTCCTTGTCAGTCCAAATGAACTCCAGCGGTGAGGCAGAGAAGTGTTTGAGCTAAGATCTCTAGAGATGACAGGGAGTAAGTTCCCCTTATGCATAGAGAAGAGCTCTGTGGGAGGTGATCTTGGCCTTTCCATGGCGCCTCCAAATGCGTATTAGAAGCTTTTAAAGTTAGTGTTATATCTAATTTAGTTCTGAAAGCATGAGAACGCATAATCCATGTATGTACCCAAATAAAAAGTCGTATTTGTTGACATAGTTTAAATAATTAAGCAAATTAAGCATTGGAACTGTGCTTTAATTTCACCGAATATTTTTCTGTGAGACAAGGATGAATTATTTCACCTCAGCTATGGTGGCAGTGATTTTCAGTCAGATAACATTTGTCAAGATTTTCTGTACTATAGGTGGGAAGAGTCCGTTGCATAGCCAGTTATAAAGTACACGTCAGGCAGGTGCTTAAGCTTGTCTGGCACTGCTGATATACCAAAGCGTGTCTGTTCTGTTGGTACTCTTGGAAATATTAGCTCTCTGATTGTTCTGAGAAACAAAGACCTGTTTGATTGCAGTTTGTAGGTAATATCGCTAGAAGTAGAAGGTTTGATTTATGATGGTTCTGTAATAATGTTCTGGAGCATGTAGATGGGCATTCGGTTGTAGGAGGAGTTCTGAGGTCCTTTTGGAACAGCCCAGTTTTTATGTAACATACTGATTCTTGAGCTGTTGTTTGTGTTCGTTGATATGTTTGGGTGTTTTTTTGATTTGTTAAAACTCCTCTTTTATGTGTAATTTTGAGAATATCCTCTCTGCCAGCCTGAATTGATCAGAATTTTTACAGGCCTCCCAAGAGCCTATTTGCAAATCTTTTGGGGGTCGTGTCACTGTTTTTTTTTTTTCTCTTACAAATGCATTATTTAGGCTTAAATTTCAGAAGTGAACCACTCTGCTTTCTCACTGTTCCTCCCCTTAGTAATTTAGCTATAATCTGCTTACCAAAGAAGCTAGTCATTTTATTACAGCATTCTTTTTTATAAACTGCCCCTTTGGAGACGCAGAAAAAGAGTAATAATATTTCACAGGTCAGGCAATGAATTGGATCTCTGCATCTAACATTTCTGAGAATTCTCCCTTCGAATCTCATTACTTCCTTTTTCTTTCCTGTCTTAATGGGTCTGGGCATAATAGACTGGGTAAATCGGTGTTGGGAGTTAAATGCTTCACTGCAGTTGTTTTGGGACACATGACCAGAATAATGGGGAAGAAATAATAGGAGAATAATGTGAGAATAATAAGAAAATAAAGAAGTCAGATTAAAAATTGGTGGGTTGAATCATTCCCTGTGGTAGAGATGATCACGATAAATTCTGATGGAAAGCATTCTGTAGCTGTGAAAATCTTGTTAATGGACAAAGCAGTGGATTAGGGTTCAGTAGCTTTTGGCTCTAGACCTAGTTTGTAGCAAACAACCTGGGCAAGTCAGTTAACCCACTGCCTCAATTTCTGCCATTAAAAATGAAATGGTTAAACTGCATCATTTTTTTTTTTTTCCTTTCCCAAAAGGAATTTTCTGAAACCCTGGAGTTCCCTTGGAATTACATCAGTGGACCAAATGGTTGGGGAGGGCAACAGGAAGAGGCCAAGTGACCCCACACAGAGCAATCCTCTGCGTATTTCTATTTTACCTTTGTGGGTTTCTTATATTTCATTTGAAGAAAATATCAAGGTAAAAAATCAGTTTGGAAACATCTGGACTAGGACATCTTGAAAGCCTCTTCTGGTGCTAAGGTTTGTTGTTTATGAATATCCATCCATTGTGAGTGTCATCATTCTCAGTGTAATTCTCTGAGGGTTAGGAAATGTTGGTGCAGTCGGGAAGTCAGTGCAATACAATGGATAATTGTGGTGGTTGACTTTTTGGCTGTGCCCTGATAGGAGCTGCAGAGGAGACATTCTCAGCTGGACAATTAGGTGGAGGTTCATTTTTGCCTGTTGTTTTTAGTTGCCGTTGAGTTGTTTCCAACTCATGACAACCCCATGTGTGCAGAGTAGAACTCCATAGGGTTTTCAAGGGTGTGACCTTTTGGAAGCAGATTGCTAGGCCTGTCTTCTGAGGCATCTCTGGGTGAGTTTGAACCACCAACCTTTTGGCCAGTAGTTGAGTACTTAGCTGTTTGTGCCACCCAGGGACTCCTACTGGCCAATGAAAAATGAAAGTATTTTTCACCTCTCTTCTAGCTTGGAGAATCTTAAGAAAAAACAGAAAAGAAAATCATATTCCTTGCTGATCAAGACACACTAAACCAGCTGCCATTTATCTTGTAGCGTTGTATGTAGGTTATCTCATTTAACCTTGGCATGGTCCTATCAAGTAGAACTGGAATTTACTATAGATGAGGAAACTGAGATTTGCAGAGACTCTGTAGTTTGGCTAAGCTTCCACAGCTAGTGAGGTAGAGCTGGGGTATGAACTAGGATTGTGTTTCTAAAACATGTACATTCGTTATTATTTTCACTTGCCTCTCCTAAATTTGCAGGAGATTTGTAACTTGAAGAAGTTACTAATAGCACTACTGCTACTCATGTTTCTCACTAGTGAAACCTGGCAATACACATAATTGCACCTTTCATTTTCTTAACTGCTTGGATTTTGTCAAGAACTTTTAATAACAGGGCTGAAGTGATCTCATCAGACTGTGTATATTACTCCTTGTCTGCTAAGTAAGGACAAAAATGAGAAATTTATCAGATTAGAGCAGGATGAGATAGTCTGTATGATTTTTAAAAAGCTTGGTAATTATTCCTAAAAGAATAATTAAGATATAAAAACTAAAAGATCTAAAATATATGATACTAAATATTTTAGAGTCAATGAACATATAGAGAATAGATTGTTTCATAATCTATTACCCGATTTACCATGAACCAGGTAAATTATTTAAATCCTAATCTAGTATGGATTCTGACATTGGAGATGAGATTCTGTTGAAGACCAAATAAGAAGAAGGACACTTTAGGTTTATTGAGTACTTACTATGTGCTGAACATAGATCAAGAGGCAGTTGTTCGGATAGAACAAGGGGATACTGATTGGTTTAAAGTCAGGAAGGGTGTGCGTCAGGGTTGTGTTCTTTCACCATACCCATTCAATCTGTATGCTGAGCAAATAATCCGAGAAGCTGGACTATATGAAGAAGAACGGGGCATCAGAATTGGAGGAAGACTGATGAACAATCTGCGTGTGTTATGCAGATGACACAACCTTGATTGCTGAAAGTAAAAAGGCCTTGAAGCACTTACAAATGAAGATCAAAGACCACAGCCTTCAGTATAGATTACACCTCAACATAAACAAAAATCCTCATAACCGGACCAATGAGCAACATCGTGATAAACGGAGAAAAGACTGAAGTTGTCAAGGATTTCATTTTACTTGGATTCACTATCAACAGCCATGGAAGCAGCAGTCAAGAAATCAAAAGACGCATTGCATTGAGTAAATCTGCTGCAAAGGACCTCTTTGACGTGTTGAAGAGCAAAGATGTCACCTGAAGACTAAGGTGCGCCTGACCCAAGCCATGGTATTTTCAGTTGAATCATATGCGTGTGAAAGCTGGACAATGAATAAGGAAGACTGAAGAATTGAATTGTGGTGTTGGTGAAGAATATTGAATATACCAAAAGAACAAACAAATCTGTCTTAGAAGAAGTAAAACGAGAATGTTCCTTAGAAGGAAGGATGGCAAGACTGCGTCCTACATACTTTGGACATGTTGTCAGGAGGGATCAGTCCCTGGAGAAGGACATCATGCTTGGTAAAGGACAGGGTTAGCAGAAAAGAGGAAGACCCTCAACGTGTCAGTCCAACAAAGTGGACTGCAATAGTGGCTGCAACAGTGAGCTCAAGCTTAACAAGGATTGTAAGGGTGGTGCAGGACTGGGCAGTGTTTCGCTCTGTTGTGCACAGGGTCGCTATGAGTCGATGGCACCTAACAACAACTAATGCTTTGTGTTGGATGCTTTATATCTGCTTTATTCACTGTTCTGTGAAAGAGATTTTATTTCCGTATTTCATTTAAGGCAATATCAGGTGCAAAGCAGCTAGAATACTAGGCTGTACAACTAGTAAGGACAAGATCCAGAACTTCAGTCTCCAAAGCCAAGTTTCTTTTTATTGTGCATCGCAAGCAGTTTTAGGCTTTGCAAATAGAGTAAGCTTTAGGACAAAATTAAGGATGGTCTCTGTGTCTCTTAAAGGAAGGACTGTCTGTTCCACATGATACTATTGGTAGAATACTCTTAACATACAAAGGAGAATGACTGGCTAAATAAACTTTTTCTGAATCTTCCGTTAAGACTGCATACTCCACAGCAGTGGAGTAATTCTTTGTTTCTCTCCACAACATTGTGTGGTTTCATGAGTATGGGTTCAAGTCTTGCTCTGTCTTAACTAGTTTTTGTGGCCTTGGAGTAGATACTTAGCCTTTTCTGAGTTATAGCAGTCTTCTGTGTAGAGTGGGGAAAACAATACCTACTTTACAACAGTTGTGGGGCATATAATAGATATTCAGCAAGTGTTTCCTTTTCGTCTGTGGTTATAACTGTCACTGGGAAGAATTTTTTTTTTAAGAGTAGATTTTGATGTAGTACACCAGAAGGTAAAAGAAGAGCAGCTACATAGCAGGTTCCTTTTGAGAAATAAATCAGTTTTGATGTTGGTGTATTCTTGTTTTAGAAGACATGAATTGGCTAGTGTCCTAATAAGTTGTTTGCAGCTTTCTTTGCTATTTTTTGTAAATACAGTTAGATTTCACAATCAGCATTTTGTGTTAAGTAGAGCATAGACACTTTGAGGGAAAAATTTGTAAGAATGGAGCTAACTTGTTGGTCAGCAGACATTTGAAACAGCATGTTATGGGCCAGACCCTGAAAGAACCCAAAGAGAGTAATGCACAGCCCCAGATGAGGAGGAGTGTCCCCTGGAGGGTAAGCATCTTGCTTGCAAAATCAATTTTATGCAAATTATGAGTACTGATAATATTAGCTCATCCAAAAAAAAAAAAGTTTGAGCAAGTGAATGTGTGTCAGGTACTAGGAATTCAAAGATTTTTTGGGGGTATGGTAAGGGAGTTGAAAATTTGTGGTACAATGGCAATATATACAAAGTTTGAAGGAACACAGATAAGGAATGTGACATTTGAACTGGATCTTAAAGGATGAGTAGGGGTTTGCCAGACATGGGTGGAGGAGAGGAAGAATAGAATGGCAGCCCTGCAGTGATACAGTATATGCAAATATACAGAGATGTCAAAGACTGGTGTTTTTGGGTACAGTGAGCAGTGAGGTGTGGCCGAGTTATTTAATATGGGTGGTATGTGGCCACAGAATTAGGCTAAAAAGTTAAGACAAGGTGGGTGGAAGTGTCTGTGTTGTGCTAGGAAATTAAGTTTATCCTCCTGAAGCAGAAGGGAGGATAGTGTGTTTTTGTTTTGGATAGCTCATCCTGGGAGCAGTATGGATAGTGTCTTGAAAGGGGGTGCTACTGCCTTAGAGGAGGCCATTACAAGAGTTCACTAGGTAAGAGATAATGAGGGCCTGAATGGAGGGGACTGAGGGACGTAATTCATTCTGGCGTAGGGATGGGGTAGGTTTCCTAGAGGAGGTAACATTTGAGCTCTGTTTAGATTACCTCTTTCAGTGTGGTCTTGTTCTTGCCTGCAATCTGTTTCTTTTTTTGCTTTTTTTTTTTTTTTTCTTCTTAACCTACATTCTGTTTTAAAGCTCATTTTTTCATCCAAAAGGAGCCCTGGTGAAGTAGTGGTTAAGGTGTCTCACCCTTTCCTTTTTTGACCCATAACTATGATTGTTAGATATGCATCATGGCCATTATTTCCGTCGGTTAGTGACTCCTCACCAGCTCTCCATTTAGCACCATGTTCTGCCACATCCCTTACACTTTTCTTGGGGCCATCGCTCTGGGTATGCCCTTGTTGACTCTCACCTGGGTCATAGTGGCAGCGGTTTCCGAATGGGTCTTCCTTCAGATTTCTCTTACCTTCATTCTTCCTGCATACTGCTTAGATCGGCCTTTCCAAAACACCTCAGAAATTCAAACTGAACCCCTTCAGGGACTTTGCAGTGCTTTCAGGATCTAGTTCAAACTACTAAGCTTGGCAGTCAGACTTCCGTTACCTTAACCTTCCTTTACACCTTTTTACTTCCTAGGCCACTACTGCATTGATGATCCTTGTCAAGGCGGTTCACCTTCCTTGGCAGAAAAGCTAAGGTGCTTGACAGCTGGGACATTTCTCCTTTGTGATGCTTCATATTTTCTTTGCTGTGTCCTAAACCTGCCTGTACTTGTGCTATACTCACCGCTTGGAATGATCTCACCTCTTTGCTGTGTTTTTTGCGGCCTAACTCAAATCCATTTCCTCAAATTCTTCTATAGATGCTCCAGCCTATAGAGATCATTTTCTATTGTAAGAATGATTGCTAGTATCTATTTTCTTGGCTGTTTAATTGGGTAATTAATTATAAATGGCTTTGTATTATGTTTAGGTTTTTTTTTAAATTATCTGTCCCTATTTTTTTTTTTTATTAGTTCCTTGAATAGTGACCATGCCTTGTACTCAGAATGTTGCCGTGCACATAGGTGGTGGTGTTATTTGCTGTTGAGTGGGCTCCAACTCATGGGGACCCCACATACAACAGAACAAAATGTTGCCCAGTCCTGCCCCACTTTCACGATTATTGGTATGGTTGAGTCCATTGTTGTGGCCACTGTATATTTTGAGTACCTTCCAACCTGGGAGGCTCATCTTCCAGCACTATGTCAGAGAGTAGCCTGTTGTGATTATTAGAGTTTTCACTGGCCTAATTTGAGAAGTAGATTGCCAGGCCTTTCTTCCTAGTATGTCTTAGTCTGGAAGCTCCACCTGAAACCTGTCCAACATGGGTAACCCTGCTGCTATTTGAAATACTGGTGGTGTAGTGTCCAGCATCATAGCAACACACGAACTACCATGGTATGACAAACTGACAGGTGGTGGATACACATAGATAATTTTTTTATTGTACTTTAGATGAAGGTTTACAGAACAAACTTATTTCTCTTTAAGCGGTTAGTACACATTGTTTTATGACATTGGCTAACAACCCCACGACATGTCATAAAACAATATGTGTACTAACTCTCCCTTCTTAACCCTGGGTTCCCTATTACCAACTTTCCTGTCCCCTCCTGCCTTCTAGTCCTTACCATAGGGCTGGTGTGCCCCTTTAGTCTCGTTTTGTTTTATGGGCCTGTCCTCTCTTTGGGTGAAGGGTGAACCTCAGGAGTGACTTCATTACTGAACTGAAAGCATGTCCTGGGGCCATACTCTGAGGCTTTGTCTAGTCTCCGTCAGGCCAGCAAGTCTGGTCTGTCTTTTTGAGTTAGAATTTTGTGTTCTACATTTTTCTCCAGCTCTGTCCGGGACCCTCTGTTGTGATCCCTGTCAGAGCAGTCAGTGTTGGTAGCTGGGCACCACCTAGTTGTACTGGATTCAGTCTTGTGGAGGCCATGGTAGTTGTGGTCCATTAGTCCTCTGGACTAATCTTTCCCTTGGGACTTTAGTTTTCTTCATTCTCCCTTGTTCCCGAAGAGGTGAGACCAGTGAAGTATCCTAGATGGCCACTCACAGGCTTCTAAGACCCCAGACGCTAAAGTAGAATGTAGACCATTTTCTTTATAAACTATGTTATGCCAGTTGAGCTAGATGTTCCCCAAGACTGTGGTCCCCATAGCCCTCAGCCCAGCAGTTCGGTCCCTCAGGGAGTTTAGATGTGTCTGTGGAGCTTCTGTGGAAGCTTACCTTGTACAAGTTGTGCTGACTTCCCCAGTATTGTGTACTGCCTTACCCTTCACCAAAGTTAACGCTTAACTATTGCCTATTTAGTGTTTTTCCATCCCCACCTCTTCCCTCCCTGGTAACCATCAAAGGTTGTTTCCTTTTTTTGCGTAAATCTTTTCAGTACATTAGTGGTCTCATACAATGTTTGTCGTTTTGTGATTGACTTATCTCACTCAGCATAATGTCCTCCAGATTCATCCATATTACGAGATGCTTCACAGATTGATCATTGTTCTTCATTGATGCATAATACTCCATTGTGTGTATGTACCACAGTTTGTCTAACCATTCATCTGTGGATGGGCATCTAGGTTGTTTCCATCTTTTTGCTATTGTGAATAATGTTGCAGTGCACATGGATGTGCATATGTCTATTCATGTGACAACTATTATTTCTGTAGTATATATTCCTAGGAGTGGGATTGCTGGATCGTATGGTATTTCTATCTTTAGCTTTCTAAGGAAGCAGCGTATCGTATTCCAAAATGGTTGTATCATTTCGAGTTCCCACCAGCAGTGCATAACCGTTTGGATCTACCCACAGCCTCTCCAACGTTTGTTTTATTTCCTGTTTTTTTAAATTCATGCCAGTAATGGCAGGGTGAGATGGTATCTCATTGTGGTTTTGATTTGCATTTCTCTAATGGCTGGTAATTGCAAGCATTTCCTCATGTGTTTGTTGGCTGCTTGAATGTCTTCTTCGCTGAAGTGTCTGTTCATTTCTTTGCTTAATTGGATTATTTGTCTTTTTGTTGTAGAGGTGTTGGATTTTCTTGTGGATTTTAGAGATTAGACCTTTGATTTGTAATAGCTAAAATTTTTTTTCACAATCTGTAGGTTCTCTTTTTACTCTTTTGGTGATCCTCCTACTTTATTCTTCTTCTTCAGTAGTGCTTTACTTATCCAGGGCTTCTTCACTTTCCATATAAAGTTAATGATAAGTTTTTACATCTCTTTAAAGAATGTTGTTGGTATTTGGATTGCATTGTATTTGTAAATTGCTTTGAGTAGAATTGTCATTTTCACAATGTTGAGTCTACCTATCCATGAGCATGGTATGTTTTTCCATTTATGTAGATGTCTTTGGTTTCTTGCGGTAGTATTTTGTAGTTTTCTTTGTATGGGTCTTTTACATACCTGGTTAGATTTATTCCTAAGTATTTTTTTAGGGGCTATTTTAAATGGTATTGTTTTCCTGATTTCCTTTTCATTGTTCTCTTTATTGGTGTATAGGAATCCAGCTGATTTTTGGGTGTTTATCTTGTATCCTGCTCCCCTGCTGAATCTATTGTTCCAGTAGTTTTCTCATGGATTCTTTTGGGTTTTCTGTGTATAGCATCATATCCACAAAAAGGGACAGTTTAACTTCTTCATTACCAATTTGGATACCCTTTATTTCTTTTTCCTGGCCTTAT
Source organism: Loxodonta africana (assembly GCF_030014295.1). Taxonomy (NCBI): domain Eukaryota; kingdom Metazoa; phylum Chordata; class Mammalia; order Proboscidea; family Elephantidae; genus Loxodonta; species Loxodonta africana. The sequence continues at coordinate 25,191,277 of NC_087354.1, forward strand.
TGCTCTAGCTAGGACTTCCAGCACAATGTTAAATAGAAGTGGTGTTAAGGGGCATTCTTGTCTTGTTCCTGTTCTCAAGGAGAATGTTTTCAGCCTCTCTCAGTTCCGAATTATGTTGGCTGTTCGTTTTGCATACCAAACACCCAGTGCTGTCAAGTCGATTCTGACTCATAGCAACCCTATAGGACAGAGTAGAACTGCCCCATAGAGTTTCCAAGGAGCACCTGGTGGATTTGAACTGCTGACCGTTTGGTTAGCAGCCGTAGCACTTAGCCACTACGCCACCAGGGTTTCTGGTTTTGTATAGATGTCCTTTATTATGTTGAGAAATTTCCCTTCTATACCTATTTTATTGAGAGTTTTTATCAGGAATGGATTTTGGACTTTGTCATATGTCCTTTCTCTGTCTATTGAGATAACCATGTAATTCTTTTCTGTCTTTTTATTTATGTGGTGAATTGTGTTGATTGATTTTCTAATGATGAAGAATTCTAGCATACCTGCTATGAATCCTACTTGGTTGTGGTGTATTATTTTTTTGATATGCTACTGAATTCTCTTGGCTAGAATTTTGTTGAGAGTTTTTGCATCTATATTCATGAGAGTTATTGGTCAGTAATTTTCTTTTTTTTTGTGGTCTCTTTGCCTGGTTTTGGTATCAGGGTTATGCTGGCTTCATAGAATGAATTTAGAAGTATTGTTTCCTTTTCTATGTTCTGAAATAGTTTGAGTAGTACTGGCGTAAGCTCTTCTGAATATTTGGTCGAATTCTGCAGTGAAGCCATGTGGGCCAGGGCTTTTTTTTTTGTTGGGAGTTTTTTTTTTTTTTTTTTCAATTACCTTTTCAGTCTCTTCTCTTGTTACGGGTCTGTTCAGATTTTCAACATCATTTTGTGTTAATTTGGGTAGGTAGTGTGTTTCTAGGAATTTGTCCATTTCCTCTAGGTTTCCAAATTTGTTGGACTGTGGTGGGTTTTGTTTTAAAGCCTGTTCTGTCTGAGATAGTATTGCCACTTCTGCTCTTTTCTGGTAGGTATTTGCTTGATATATTTTTTTCCATCCTTTGATTTTTAATAAATTTACATCTTTGGTTCAAAGTTGTGTCTCTTGTGAACAGCAGGTTGATAGATCCTGTTTTTGTAATCCATTCCGTCATTCCCTGTCTCTTTATTGGTGCATTTAGACCATTTACATTCAGTGTAATTATTGATAGGTGTGAATTTATTGCTGTCATTTTTGTGGTGCTGACATTTTCTTTGTTCCTCTTACTCTTCTGTGCTGAATTCCTTTTGTCTGTGGATTTCATATTTGTTTCTTTTGTTTTTATTGAGACTTTGTTTTTCTTCATTATTTTGATAAGTAGGTTTGTTAACTTTCTTTGTGGTTACCTTGAAATTTGCCCTTATCTTCCTAAGTTTTAACCAGTCTATTATTACTTGGTATCGCCTTGCCTTCCTCACCATTAGAAAGTTCTGTACCTACACTGTTTATTACTTCTTTTATTGTTCTGACTTTGTTGTCATTTACATATTAACCTCTCTTGCTCCTTGTTGTAATTCTTTTGGTTTTGGATGATCCTTGAGAGTTTGTTTCCTAGCTTGGTATCTGGCTGGTACAGTCTTGTGTCCTAGATTCAGGCTGTGGTCTGAAGTTGTTCTTCTCAGACTGAAGGACTCACTTTAATAATTCTTGTAACTTTGGTTTGGTTTTTACATATTCATTTAATTTCTGTTTATCTGGAAATGTCCAAGTTTCACCATCATATTTGAATGAGAGTTTTGCAGGTTATATTTTTCTTGGTTGGCATTTTTTTCTTTCAAGACTTTATATATGTCATCCTGTTGCCTTCTTGGCGGCATGGGTTGTGCTGAATAATCAGAGCTTAGTCTTATTGTTTCTCCTCTGTATGTGACTTTTTGTTTTTCTCGAGTTGCTCTCAGGAGTTTGTCTTTGGTTTTAGTGAGTATGATTATGATATACCTTGGTGGTTTTCTTTTGGTGTCTATCCTGTATGCGGTTCATTGAGCTTCTTGGATGGTCACCTTTTCATCTTTCGTGATATTAAGGAAGTTTTCTGTCAGGAATTCTTCAGTGATCCTCTTTGTGTTTTCTGTTTTCTCCCCCTGTTCTGGAACTCTTTATCACTTGCATATTTTTGCTTTTGATTGTATCCCACGTTATTCTCAGGGTTTCTTCATTTTTCTTCGTTCTTTTTTCTGATTTTTCCTCAAACAGAGTTGTTTCCAGGTATTTGTCTTCAGTTTTGCTGATCCTGCTTTCTGTCATTCCAGACCTGCTCCTGCTCCTCAGCCCTTCTTTGACACGGTCCTTTTCTGAAATCTAGTTATTGATCTTTCAGGTTTCTAGTTGTGAATGTATTTTGGCATTTAGTTCCTGTATTATTTTCCTGAATTCTGCCATTTTTTTTTGTCTGTATTTTCCATGAACTTGTCTGTCTTTTCCATAGATTGGTCTGTTTTTCCTCATTTTTGTTTGCTTTTTGCTTCAAGCCTTGCATAGCTCTGAATATTCAAGATTTGAATTCCTTGTCAGGTAGTTCTAGTGCCTCTTCTTCTACGGGAAAGTCATCTGTGTTTTATTTTGGACACCTACGGGGCCATCCTGTTGTGTTTTTTTAAAATATGTTTTGATATTGTCTGCTGTGTTCTGGACATTTAGTAGTTATTTTCTCTGTTTATTGATTGTAAATTTGTTTTGTTCTGCATTCTTGTTATGTCTGAGCCGGTGGGCTGTGCATTCTTTGTTGTTGCTCATCTGTGGTCATGCTACTTTTCACCTCCTTGTCCAATGGGCAGGGCCAGTCACTCAGCTATGGTGCAGCAGGGCAGGTCCAGCTGAAGGGGAGGGCCTGGAATGGATGGTTTGTGGCACGTGCTAGGGCTGACAGGGTGGGCTGGATATCAGTGCTGGGCAGGTTCCGGTAGGCCGGGCCTGTGCTGCTTGGCAATGTGATGTTGAGCACACGGTGCAGGTAGGCAGGAAGGAGGGGGGAGGTTGAGATGTGTGGAGCTAATACGGGTATGGGAAAGAGAGAGGAGAGAGGAACAGGAGCCAAAAACAAACAAACAAAAAAGAGTGTTCAGGCAGCTTGCCATGGGAGTGGAGAGATGAGAAACTGATAAGTGGAAAAAAACAAAAAGGAAAAAAAGAAATAAAAAAGGAGAAAAAAAAACTAGATAAAAATTTGGAAAAAAAGATAGAGAAGAAAAGCCCCCAGGGGTCCCACTGATGTGGCTGCAAATACCAGGAAAGTAGTTCTCAGGCTGTGTAGTGTAGCCTGGGTAGAGGGGGCATAGATGTCACACAGTTCTAGGTATTCAGGAGACAGGAAAAGAAGGTACGTATAGAGAGACAAGAACTGAGAAATGAAGAAAGACAGACTGGGGAAGTGGCTCCTAAGCTGTGCAGTGCAGCCTGGCTAGAAGGGACTCCCAAGCCGTGAAAGGAAAAAGAAAATAAACAGACAGAACAAAGCAAAAAAAAAAAAAAATGTGTCAGGGATCCCACCAGCATGGTGTTGTGGGCCAGGGAAGTGATTCCCCAGTCAAATGGCATTTCACAGCCTTTCAAGAAGAAGCAAAGATGGCACACAGAGCCAGGTGTTCAAGAGAAAGGAGGGAGAGGTGGTGGAGGCATGGTATAAACCAAAAGAAATGGAAAAGAGCAACACCAGCAACAGACAAATGGCATTCAGGGAGCCGGCCATTGTCGATGGGGTGAATCCAAGAGGTCCTGGGGGCTGAAGCAGACTGGCCGACAGGAAGCAGAGGAGGCTGAAGGTGGGGGGGGGGGGAGTGACGGCTAGAAAAGCATGTATCCCTGGTTGCCGGTGCTCTGTCTCCTGCTGGCAACGTCCTGAAGCTGCTTCCCTATACTCCCTGTCTTCCGATCTCCGATGTAGGCAGGGTGAATCCAAGTGGCACGGATGCTTCATATCCTGGCTGGCCAAGCCACTGCTGCCAGCGAGGAAGAGCAGAGGTAGAGCAGTGGGGAGAGAATGTGGGGTTGGAAAGTGTATTGCTGGTCACCGGGTGCTCTGTCTCTTGCTGGGAGCTCCATGAGGTGTTTTCCCATGCTCCCTCCCCACAGATCTCCAACAGGAGTCCACGATTGTGTATTCATGCTGTGTTAGCTGATAGGGAACCTCTGCATTTATCTTTCTCGCTCTCTGTTCTCTGTCAGTTTCTTATTGTATTTGGTGTTTGGCTGAGTTATTTATCTCTTCGTTTGACACTTTGGGTTCCAGGAATGACGTTTGTCTCTGTTTTACTTAGTTTTTTGGGTCTTTGCTGTGGAGGGACATTGTAGTGCTCCTGTCTATAGTGCTGTGTTGGCCAGAAGTTGGTGATTTTTTGGAAAAGAATTATTTTATTGCGTTTCTGGTGAAAATTTACACAGCAAGTTAGGTTCCTATTGGACAGTTTCCACACAAATTGTTCAGTGACATCAGTTACATTCGCCACAATGTATCAGCATTCTCTTCTTGTTCTGTTTGTTATATTTCCAGTACTCTAGTTTTCCTGCCCTTTATCTTCTCATCTTTGCTTTTGAGTAACTGTTGACCTTTTGGTCTCATATTGATGGATTTTAAGTAGAGCACTGATCTTCTGAGTGATGTCCTTTATTTATTTTGTGTGCCACTCTACCATTTCACTAAAAGGTTGATCTCAGAGGATAGGCTTGGTTCTAGGTTTAAAGAGTGTCTCAGGATGATAGTCTCAGGGAGTCCTCTGTTCTCTACTGTTCCAGTTTGTCCGACCTTTTTTTTTTTAATGAGAATTTGAGTTCTCCATATTTTTCTTCCATTCTGTCCGGGACCATCTGTGTGACCCTGGACAGAATGGTCGGTGGTGGTAGCCAGGCACCATCTAGTTCTTGTGGTCTCAGGGTAGATGAGGTTGTGGCTCATGTAGACCTGTTTTTTCTCTGAGCTTTTGGTTACCGTCTTACTGTTTTGCTGCTGGTGAGTGGAGACCCATAGTTGTGTCTTAGATGGCTGCTTGCAAGCTTATAAGACCCCAGACCCTGCTCACTTCACTAGGATGCAGACCATGATTTTTGTGAACTATGTAATGCCAGTTGACTGGGTTGTCCTATGAGACTGTGGTCCTAAGCCTTCAAACCCAGAAAATCCATCTTGAAAGTTGTTTGCTTATGTCTGAGGAGTGTTCGTATTTGTGTCTTCATTGAATATACGTGCCTGTACCCACCCGTTTGTATTTACATGTATCTATAGATACTTCTGGAAACCCTGGTGATGTGGTCGTTAAGAGGTACGGCTGCTAACCAAAAAGGTTGGCAGTTTGAATCCACCGGGCACTCCCTGGAAACCGTATGGGGCAGTTCTGCTGTGTCCTGTAGGGTCACTATCGGTTGGAATCGATTCAGTGGCAACAGGTTTGGTTTTTTTGGTTTATAGATACTTCTGTCTGTTCTCACCTATGTACATACTGGTACCTGCCTGTATACCAGTATGTCTATACCCATCCATATGTGCTCACATACTTGTTTTTCCTTTGGTTATGCTGTGCTCACTGCATCCACATTCAGTGCTACTTTTTCCCATCCCCCAAAATAACAAGTCTCTACTATCTAAAGCATACTTTCCCTTCTCCCCTTCTCTCCCTGTAACCACCAGTGAACACTGGTCTCTCTGTATATATCTATCCTTGTCTTATAAAAGAAGGATCTTACAGTATTTGTCCTTATATGCTTGACTTATTTCATTTAGCATTATGCCCTTCAGGTCGATCCACATTATGTTTCCCAGAGTAGTCATTGTCCTTTGTGATCGCATAGTATTCCACTGTATGTATATACCACAATTTGTTTATCCATTCATTCATTGATGAGCACTTCGATTGTTTCCCTTTATTTGCTATTGTGAATAAAGCAGCAATAAGCATAGGTACGCATATGTCTTTTCATGTCATTGTTTTTGGGTCTTCAGGGCATATACCTAGGAGTAGTGGAATTGCTGGAATATAGGGTGGTTCTATTTCTGGTGTTTTGAGAGCATGCCATACTGTTTTCCATAGTTGTTTTACCATTTTATAGTCCCACCAGCAATGGATAAGAGTTCCAGTCTCCCCACATCTTCGCCAACATTTGTTGTCACCTGTTTTTTTTTTTAATCAGAGCCATTTTGACTGGGGCGGCGGGGGATAAGATGGTGTCTCATAGTAGCTTTGATTTTTGTCTCTCTAATGGCTCATGATTGTGAACATCTTTTTTTCATTGTTTGTTAGCAGTTTGGATGTCCTCTTCGGTGAAGGTTCCTCTGCCCATTTTGTGATTGGATTGCTTGTGTTTTTGTTCTTGAGTTGTTGCTGTTTTCTGTAGATTTTAGAGTAGACCCTTATCGGATAAGTTGTTGCCAAAGATTTTTTCCCAGTCTGTTGGTTGTCTATTTACTTTCTTAATGAAGGTTTTTTAAAATCTTTATTTTGTTGTTTTTGTTGGGACTATACACAGCAAAACATACACCAATTCAACAGTTTCTACGTGTGCAATTCAGTGGTGTTGATTATATTCTTTAAGTTGTGCAACCCTTACCACTTTTTTCTGAGCTGTTCCTCCCCCATTAACAAATTTACTGTCCCCTAAGGTTCCTATCTAATCTTTCAAGTTGCTGTTGTCAGTTTGATCCCATGTAGACAGTTCTTAAAAGGCAGACCTTTTTTTTAAATTGTGCATTAGATGAAGGTTTACAGAACAAACTAGTTTCTCATTAAACAGTTAGTACACATATTGTTTTATGACATTGGTTAACAACCCCATGACATGTCAGTGCTCTCTGTTCTTGACCTTGGGTTTCCCATTAACAGCTTGCCTTTCCCCTCCTGCCTTCTGGTCCTTGCCCTTGAACTGGTGTATCTCTTTAGTCTCGTTTTGTTTTATGGGCCTGTCTAATCTTTGGCTGAAGAGTTATCTTTGGCTGAAGGGAGCAACTTCATTATTGAGTAAAAAAGCTGTCGGGGGGCCATACTCTAAGTTTCTCTAGTCTCTGTCATGCCTGGAAGTCTTGCCTTTTTTTGTGAGTTAGAATTTTATTCTATGTTTTTCTGCAGCTCTGTCCAGGACCCTCTATTGTGATCCCTGTCAGAGCAGTCAGTGATGGTAGCCAGGCATCATACCAGTTGTACCAGACTCAGTCTGGTGGAGGCCATTGTAGTTGTGGTCCATTAGTCCTTTGGACTAATCATCCCCTAGTATCTTCAGTTTTCTTCATTATTCCTTGCTCCCGAAGGGCTGAGACCAGTGGAGTATCTTAGATGGCCACTCACAGGAAAAGGCAGACTTTTTTTTACTAGTTAAGCTAAACTTTTGTTTGGTTTTAAGTAGACTTCAGGGGATATTTTTGGTTTAAAGATTATTTCAGGGCAGTAGTTTCAGGGGTTCATCAAACCTTCATGTCTCCAGGATGAGCATAAGTTTTTAATTTTTCTGAGGTCCTATATATCTGTTTTGTTTTTTTCTGTTCTTACATTTGTTGTTATGTTTATTATCCTATTTTTACAAAAGATTAGGTCCCATAGTTTGATCCCTATTACAATTAGGTAATTGATGCACAGTCATGTGCTGTATAACATCTGTTCTGGCAACATGAGACTGCGTATATATCCCTGGTCCCATACCAGAGTAAATATGGATAATCAAACATGTAAAACTGGGGTTTTGGTTTAACGTGTAAAAGCCTGGGAAGTCAGAATGATAGGTGGAGATTCATGTTTTTTTTTTTTTTTTTCTCCTAGATAAGCACTTTTAAATGTTGCTGTGAAAGGTCAAACAAAATATGGAAAAAAAAAATCTGTTACATTTACTGGCATAGTGTCCATTGCATAGCTTGGCATCCGCTATTTTCTAGTGTCTTCTTTATAGTGTAAATTACCCTTCTGAAGATGGGAGAAGTTAAGATTTAGAGTATAGGTGAAGAAATTGGCCTGAGGCATGAGGAATTGCATCTATTTCACTGTAACTAAGGTGCTCTGGTGGCGCAGTGGTTAAAGTGCTCGGCTGCCAACCAGTGATTTGAACCCACCAGCTCTACCTGGGAGAAAGATGTGGCAGTCTGCTTTCATAAAAGATTTACAGCCTTGGAAGCCCTATGGGACAGTTCTACTCTGTCTTATAGGGTCGCTGTGAGTCAGGATCTGCTTCACAGCAATGGGTTTGTTTTGTGGTTCACTGTAACTAGAGGAAATTTATGCAGTTGTTGGTTTCATGGCTTCTGTTTACTCTGAGAAGAGGAAGAAAATTGAAAATGGGACATTTGAGGAGAGTGAGGTTTGAAATTTCCATTGAGAAATTTGAAGCAGCAAGAGGCAAAGGAAAAGGATCGATTTGGAAGTGAAACATAAGGTTATTAAACAACAGGAAGGTGAAAAATCAGTGAATGCTATTGCTCCTGATTTAGGCGTGTTTGCACAACGTCCAAATCACATAACGTCCTAGTTCACGGAACGTATTGTCGACATTTAATGATGCATGAGTATACCTATATTTGTTAATCTATAATATTCCTTCTCAAAGTGTAGTCAATGGACCCTTGGGGGTACTGAGACCCTTTCAAGTGGGTCTGTGAAGTCAGCACTATTTTCATAATATTATTAAATGTTAGTTACCTTTTTATAGTGGAAAAGCAGCAGTGGGTAGAACTCCTGATGCCTTAAGCATGAATTAAGGCATGGCTGCAAACTGAACGCTAGTAGCCTTTCTATTCTTAGCAGTTTCGCACTCAGAGTGAAAAAAAATGTCAATTTCACTTTATGTCCTTGATGAGGCATTAAAAATTATTACTTGTATTAAAGCTCAACCTTTGAGTACACATTTTTCATTTTTTTAATTGAACGTTAGATGAAGGTTTACAGAACAAACTAGTTTCTTAAGTTAGTACACATATTGTTGTATGACATTGGTTAACAACCCCATGGCATGTCAACATTCTTCCTTCTCAGCCCTGGGTTCCCTATTACCACATTTCCTGTTCCTACCTTCCAGTCCCTTCCCCAGGGCTGGTGCGCCCCTTTGATCTTGTTTTGTTCCATGGGCCTGTTAGTTTTTGGCTGAAGGGTGAACCTCAGGAGCAGCCTCATTACTGAGTTGAAAGGGTGTCCAGGGGCCATACTCTCAGGGTTTCTCCAGCCTCTGTCAGGCCAGCAAGTCTGGTCTTTCTCTTGGGTTAGAATTTTGTTCTACGTTTTTCTCCAGCTCTGTCCGGAACCCTCTATTGTGATCCCTGTCAGAGCAGTCAGTGGTGGTAGCCAGGCACCATCTAGTTGTACTGGGCTCGGTCTGGTGGAGGCTGTGGTAGATGTGGTCCATAAGTCCATTGGACTAATCTTCCCTTATGTCTTTAGTTTTCTTCATTCTTCCTTGCTCCCGAAGAGGAGAGACCAGTGGAGTATCCTAGATGGCCACTCATAGGCTTTTAAGACCCCAGACAGTGTTCACCAAAGTAGAATGTAGAACATATTTATGAACTCTGTTACACCAATTGAGCTAGATGTTCCCTGAGACCATGGTCCCACAGCCTTCAGCCCAGCAATTTGGTCCCTCAGGGAGTTTGGATGTGTCTATGGAGCTACCATGGCCTTGCCTTGTACAGGTTGTACTGGCTTCCCCAGTATTGTGTACTCTCTTCTCCTTCACCAAAGTTACCGCTTATCTATTGTCTGTTAAGTGTTTTTCAGTCCCCACTCCTCCCCTCCTTTGTAACCATCAAAGGTTGTTTCTTTTTGTATGTAAACCTTTTCATGAATTTTTACAGTAGTGGTTTCATACAATGTATGTCCTTTTGTGATTGACTTAGACTTATTTCACTCAGCATAATGTTCTCCAGATGCATCCATGTTATGAGATGCTTCACTGATTCATCGTTGTTCTTTAGTATTGCATAATACTCCATTGTGTGTACGTACCACAGTTTATCCATTCATCTGTTGATGCGCATCTAGGTTGTTTCCATCTTTTTGCTATTGTGAACAATGCAGCAGTGACCATGGGTGTACATACACCTATTTGTGTGATGACTCTTATTTCTCTAGGATATATTGCTAGGAGTGGGATTGCTGAATCATATGGTATTTCTATTTCTAGCCTTCTAAGGAGGTGCCATATCCTTTTCCAAAAAGGTTGTTTCATTTTGCATTCCCACCAGCAGTGCATAAGAGTTCTGATCTCCCTGCAGCCTCTCCAACATTTGTTATTTTCTGTTTCATTGATTCATGCCAGTAATGCCAGGGCAAGATGGTACCTTGTTGCGGTTTTGATTTGCACTTCTCTGATGGCTTGAGATTGTGAGCATTTCATCATGTGTCTGTTGACCTCTTGAATGTGTTCTATGGTGAAGGGTCTGTCATTTCCTTTGCCCATTTTTAATTGGATTATTTGTCTTTTGGTTGTAGAGGTATTGGATTTTCTTGTAGATTTTAGAGATTAGACCTTTGATTTGTAATAGCCAAAATTTTTTTTCCCAATCTGTAGGTTCTCTTTTTACTCTTTTGGTGAAGTCTTTTGATGAGCATAAGTGTTTAATTTTTAGAAGATACCAGTTATCTAGCTTATCCTCTGGAGCTTGTGTGTTGTTGGTTGGGATTTGTATCTTGTTAATGCTGTGTATTAGGGCCTCTAGCGTTGATCCTATTTTTTCTTCTATGAACTTCATAGTTTTTGGCTTTGTATTTAGGTCTTTGATCCATTTTGAGTTAGTTTTTGTATATGGCGTGAGGTACGGGTCCTGTTTTTGTATATGGTGTGAGGTACGGGTCCTGTTCCATGTTTTTACGGATGGACATCCAGCTTTGCCAGCACCATTTGTTAAAGACTGCCTTTTCTCAGTTTGATGGGCTTTGGGCACTTGTCGAAGATCAGGTGACCATAGGTGGATGGAATGGACTTTGGGCCCCTGTCGAAGATCAGGTGACCACAGGTGAATGCGTTTATGTCTGGGCTCTCAATTCTGTTGCCTTGATCAGTGTGTCTGTTGTTATACCAGTACCAGGCTGTTCTGACTATCGTAGCTGTATAGTAGGTTCTGAGGTCAGGTAGTGCAAGTCCTCCTACTCTATTTTTCTTCTTCAGTAGTGCTTTACATATCTGGGGCTTCTTTCCTTTCCATATAAAGTTAATGATAAGTTTTTCCATCTCTTCAAAGAATGTTGTCGGTAATTGGATTCGGATTGCGTTTTATTTGTAAATTGGTTTGGGTAGAATTGTCATTTTACAGTGTTGAGTCTGCCTATCCATGAGCATGGTTTCTTGCGGTAGTGTTTTGTAGTTTCCTTTGTATAGGTCTTTTACATCCCTGGTTAAATTTATTCCCAAGTATTTTATTTTTTTAGGGGCTATTATAAATGGTATTGTTTTCCTGATTTCCTTTTCTTCATTCTCTTTATTGGTATATAGGAATCCAGCTGATTTTTGTATGTTTCTCTTGTGTCCGGCAACTCCACTGAATCTTTGTATTAGTTCCAGTAGTTTTCTGAGTGCACATTTTTCATTATTTTGTGTGACAAAAAGGGAAGTATGCACACAATACTTCTGCTGTACACTGAAGTACTATGGTTGTCATGATGAAAAACTTGTGTGTGTTTGAGTTGTGAGCTGAACTAGCTGCTTTTTTCATTTTTACTTGAAAGAAAGACTAAGAAACTATGGTTATTCAGAACTTGGGTATTTGGCAGACATTTTCTTAAAAACAAACAAAATGAGCCTATTACTTCAAGGAAAATAACAGGTAGTATTTGTTGGCAGTGATAAAATTTGAGCTTTCAAGTGAAATTTAGAATTTTGGAAAACTTGTATTCACCATCATGAGCCTGACAGCTTCCTATATTTAAAAACATTGCTATGAGTTTTGTAATGATCTTAACAAATGTAATTATTTAATATCGTATCATCAGATGTGTACATATATGGAAGATACGCATAACTCAGAGAACTCTTATTTTCCAGATTATCAGTGTGTGGTACAAAACCATGCATGGCTAAGAGATTCATTCGAAGTGAAAGATGGATTAATAACTTCAGCTGTAACAGAGTACGAAAAAGTCGTTGATACGGTTTCAGATTCCACATTGCAGCTAACCTTTAAGAATCTACCACTTTGTAAAGTTTTGATGTAATATCAAAGAGTAATATTCAAGAGTAATATTCACAGTTATCTGAAAAGGCTATTAAAATTCTCCTCCTCCTTTTCTAACTACGTCTGTGTGAGGCCAAATTTTTTTTTTCTCATACATTTCAACCAAAATAGCATATGTAACAGTTTGAATGCAGAAGTAGATAAGAATCCAGTTGTCTTTTATTAAGCCACATATTAAAGAGATTTGCAGAAATGTAAAACTAATACCACTTCCTCATTAATTTTTTTTTATTTTGGAAATAGTTATTTTTCATAAGATATGTTAATTTTAATAATGAGTTTCTTGATATTTTTAAATGAATGAATATTTTATAAATTTCTCAGTTTGAATTTTGTTTATAGTATGTATCATTAAATATAACCGACATAAGGAAAAACTCTTTGGGATTTTCAATTTTTAAAAGTAAAATGGGTTTCAAAAGACCACTGATAAGAGGTTACAGTGGATTGAAATAAGCTCCTGAGGAATACTTCAGTTTCTGACTTATTTAAAAATCTTCAAAAGAAACAATACAGAAGAGAGAAATAATTTGCTTTTATTTGTATTACACTGATACCAACCCAACCAACAACAACCACAACAAAAAACAACCAGATAGTTACATTTAAAAGACACTTATTTTAATATGTGTCTGGCTGTATGCTGAACACATAGCTGCACTGTTTCCTCTAAGCTTTATTCTGCAACATGTTTATTACCCTAGTTTTAGAAATCAGAGAGCTAAGGCACAGCGAAGTTCAGTAATTGGCTTAAAGAGATAAGTAGCAGACCCACTTTTCAGACCTAGTCTGATTCAAAAGCCTGAGCCCCTCATCGTGATGCTCTGCTGCCTCACAGAGAAGTGTATTTTATGAATCAGCACCGTGTCCACACAAAAATTCAGTCATTAGAAGAAAAACGCAGAATGCCGATATCTGAAGATTATTCATGCAGAGTTGAAGCACCTACCCATGTTTTCGTTTTAACCCAGGCCGTACCTGTATGGTTTTGTGGAACCAAATCCTTAGAATGTTAGCAGAGCTTCAGAATAGACTGGAAGTCTGTAGGCTTACTTTGTTACAGATTAGTAGTAGTTAATATGTAAAGCTAGCTCAAGGCTTTACTTTAGTATGGTTTTAATTTAGTCGCTCTTCTTGATTTCATTCAGAGGTACAGAAATCTTAGAGCATCTGAAGGTGTTATTTTGATCAGAAAGAGTTTTCTCATTGGGAGAAAAGGAAATGTAAATGGAGCTGAAGCCAGGTGAATGTGAAGAGAGTCACACTGCCTGTCTGATCCCAGACTCATGGGTTATTGTGCTGAGACCATCAGGTGACTGAAAGGAAAGCAAGTGTGAAAGCAGATTCGGAAAGGGGGGAGTGACTTGATCCGACCCAGAGGCACCCTGCACAGGAACATACATTGCCAGTTTCAGCTGCAGATGGTGAGAATAGCTGTGTGTGTTCTTAGACCGTCTTGTTTTGGGATCATGTGCAGAACACTTTTTCTGCTTGGTGGATTAGCTGGCTGAAAAAACCTTGCAAGCATTTGTGTTAACAATATTCCTCATGCCTAAGCTACTCAACTTTCTACCACTTACTTTAAAATTGTCTTGGTAAATTTGCTTTGAAATTAATGTGAACAGCTTCATTTATGTTACACATTATACTCCTGTATTGTCATTAAACTGTTACTGTTTTCTCTAACCTTTTCAACAGCCTTAATGGAAATGGAAAAAAAAAAGGTGTGAATCATTATACCTGTCTTGGTCTTGATGAACTCTATTCCCAGATTTCGCTCTGACATTTATACTGTACCCTGAAACCAGAGTCTTCCTTTAACTCAACACTACTATGGCCAGTCTATAAATGGTAGTCGTCTTTCACATTTGTGTTACGTATGTAAATAGGCTTTGACAGAGGGCAAACTTAAACTGTTGTAAAGATTGTCTATTTGGTGGAATTGAATTGCTAATTGTGTGAAGGAATTTTTAAAATGAGGGGAAAACAAAATGAGAACTCGTGAATAGTTACACGGTGAAAATATGGAAGAGGAATATGATCATTGTGTTTTTTTCTCTGAAATAGTCAATAGCTTTTTATTCCAATGCTAATTAACAAAAGAAATTCCCATGCATAAATAAAAATGAGTTGTACTGAGATGTAGATGATGATATATAGGATGAAGATTAGAAACATACTGTGAGTTCAAATGATATGGGTACAGAGTGTTCTTTTATTATGTGATTTGGGAAGAGTTATGGAACTCCAAAATTAGATAAACGAGTTGATGGACTGTGTGTTTTGTTCTTATGTCAAAATGTCTTCTTGATGTGGAGGCGTTTCTAAGATCAGTGGTTAGTTTGTTCTTGTTTCTTTTTCAATATCTATCTTTGAGCACGTGACAAGTTGAGGGAAGAAGATGTCCTAACTCTAAGAGACCGTTGGCATCTGCTTGAGGCTTCCTTTGGTCTTTCCATTGTACTTGGGAAGCATATGACCAGGAGAAGGGTTAGAATTGTTTTCTAAAGTTGATTCTGGGCTTGTGTTTTGTGGCATTGCTGCTTTGTCATGGGAAAAAACACTCAACTGTAACTTCAGAGTAGTAGGATGTCTGCAGACAGCTGTTATGTGAGCTTTTTTGGTTGAATTCTCTGGGGTTGGGGTGTTTTGTTATATTTTGGTTTCAGGTTTGAGGTGATTGTCAGGGTACTCAGAAATCGATCATTTTTCTTTAGTGTCCAAACTAAATTTCTGAGAGAAATGACTTTTTTTTTAAAAAAAAAAACAAAAAACAAAACTCAAGTGTGTTGATTATTAGCTTCTACAAAATGATGGGAGGTCTGTGAAGACAGCGACGCATTCAAACCCTGTAGTTCAGGCTGCATGGCCCTTTTCTTGAGCTCAGAATTCACAGATGGAGACAGATTTGTAAATAGATAAACGATGAATCAGAATGGTAAATGTCATTACAAAGATTTGAAGAAAGTGAGGTGGGAACACAGAGGGCAGAGCAACGACACCCACATAGAGGTCCTGGGGCGGGAAAGAGGGAAGGACATTCTAAAACCTCAATTGAGAGCATTCAGCAAGAATAACTTTGTTGACTGCGCCAACTTCTTTGCCTAAGTGAACACTTCAGAATTAGTCCAAACAAATCTGTTTAGTGTGTAGGTTATGTTTAGCATTCTGCTAGGCACGTGGGAGAGGAGTTACAGAAGAAGTATAAAATGTGATCCTACCTCAGTGATTTGAGGAGGGAAGGCAGGGTACTTTATGAACTGCTTCAGCGGCTTTCGGTTCAGTACTCAGCTGTGGGTAGCCACATAGTTTGGCAGACTGGTGCCTTTTTGTTTTTTCTTTTTTCTCTACCCCTGCTGCTAAGCCACATTGGAAATCCATCCGTCTTATTGATATACAGTCACACTGTATACCTCTCTGCAGTAATACCCATGGACATGACCGGTGGCCACAATAATTTTTGGGACTTCAGTGGTTGATGACTGTATCCAAAGTACTTCTTTCATGGCTAGTTTTTAGTGGGAAAGAGGAATTTTGAGAGCAGTTGGTAATTTGCTTTAACTTGCAGGACACATAAAGTATCAGGTCACATCTATTATGTTTATGGAAATTTTGGTGTATGTTTGAGTGTTAGGCTCTATCTGCTACAAACTGATCCACCTGAAAGCTAGTCTGTTCACTCCTTTCCACCATACTTTCTCTGTTATTGCTCTTTACTTCTCCTCCTCCCATTAAAACATAGTAAGTGGTCAGGCTTCCTACATGCATGTGCTTCCTTAAAATCGTACTGTAATGAGCAAGATGACCTGTCCACAAAGGGTTATATACTGTGGTACAGTGGGTCAGTTTAAATGGCTTCTTCCTTCTTTCCTTTCATCTCATTTTAGGCTCATCAAATTTCAAGTGTTCAGTAGTGTCATGTGGCTTAGCAGCTGTCTTGGAGCCCTGGTGGCACAGTGGTTAAGAGCTCGGCTGCTAACCAAAAAGTCTGCAGTTTGAATCCACTAGCTGCTCCTTGGAAACCCTATGAGGTGGTTCTACTCTGTCGTATAGGGTCGCTGTGAGTTGGAATCGCCTTGATGACAGTGGGTTTTTTGTTTTTTAAATGGGTTAATAGCCACCTTAATGGATAGTGCAGGCTTAGTGCTTTTGCTGCTACTCCATTTTGCTTTACTTAAGTGTACATGTACTAAAGGAACCAGGCTTTCAGCATCAACCTAAGTTTTGCATGTTTTTGGCTGATTTCAGTTTACAGCATACTCTTAACAGCAATCGACTAATTTAATGGAATTAGCCATTAGAAAAGGTGACATTGTAGCTTTGTGACAATACTGATATTTGCTGTCATTCTCATATTGAAAAATCCACTCCTCTGAACAGAAGTAGGGGATGTAGGTTAAAATAGTTCAGCATTTAAAAGACAAGTGGTTGTACTTGGTCTGGAGATTATAAGGAATACAGTCACATAGCTGTCTTTCATAATAAAGCCCAAAAGTGGCTAAGGTCAATTAAAAAAATTTTTTGTGTGTGCTTTAGGTGAAAGTTTACAGTGCAGATTAGTTTCTCATTGAAAAATTTATATACAAATTGTTTTGTGACATTGGTTGTAATTCCCAGTGTGTCAGCACTCTCCCCTTTTCTAACTTGGGTTCCCTGTGTCCATTACTCCAGTTTTCCTGTCCCTTCCTGCCTTCTCATCTTTGCTTTTGCTAAGGCCACTTTCAACCACAAAGAGGAAACAGTTAAAAATATTGTACATGGGTTTAAGGCAGGTTAATTAAGTTCAGCAGCCCACTTTGAGTACCTTTTATGTGCCAGGTACTGTTCAGATGTGTAAAGATTAAAATAAGAAATGGACCCTGTGCTCAAAGATCTTGCCCTCAAGGGTTTAATTAGGACAGTTGTGTTCAGAATGGTGTATTTTTCTGCCCGATTGGGGTTGAGAAGAAATATTTTGGGGGTGATGGGAAGAGTCAACTGTGTATGTATATTTTGGCATTTCACAGTGAAAACATAGTGTTTTAGAGACAACCTTTGTCCCTCCCGTAGCATCATTAGGATTTCAGGGAAGTGCTTTGTAACTTATTTGTATGCATTAAAAAAACAAACTATATGGTACCAAGAGGGCTGAATTTTGACAGCCCCAGAGCCATTTTATAAAATGCTTTTTTGATAGTCTGTGACTTGACATTATGTTGTGACATTTCTAGATAAAGACCCGTATATTAGGTCTTACTTATAAACTTGATCTGCATTTTGGATTAAGCTTTTCATACAGTTAACATCACCGAAGTAAATAAATTTTAGTATCTTAGTCTAGAATACAGTTGTACCTCAGTGTTGAACTGGGTGTTATTTTACACAGAGCTGCTTGGTTGTAAGGTAGGTGGGAGTTTAGTTGCCTGATCATTTCAGGTTAGAGCTGTGTTGGCATTCTGATTTATCTGCGTTGGGAGGAGAGTAAAATTTTTCCAAGTTTAGTCATTTTTTGATTAAGTGAGGGAAGATCAGAGAGAAGTAATTAGCTAACCAGGATTTGTTTTTTTCTTTCAAAAAATTAAAAGATTTTGAAGGTAGTATGTGCTTTTCTGTCAGTAGTCGTAGGCGTATGTGATATTTTCTGTTGATATGTGTCAGTGTGGAGGGTAAGTAGTGCAGTGAGAAGGGAAATTGTACACCTCGTTTTGTCTCTGGGATTGCAAAAAGTGAAGAGGGTGGGAGGAAGAAGAAACACCTGTTGCATTCTTATATCATTCTAGATGCCTTAAGGATGTCTGTTCCTTGAAACAGTGTTTTACTGAGCAGTGGTAGCTTCAGGATGCAGACTATTGTCATTTCATTTTTATGATGATTTACAGAACAGCTTCTTGGAAAGTCTGGCCCATGATTTTGATTGCAATTGGTGGGCACTGTATTTAGCTCAGCCTGTTCATTCTTCTTGGGGATTGGCCACTTACCAATGGAAAGTATGAATGCAAGGCATAGCATAGGATTGTCATTCAAATTATCTTTTAATCCAGTGTAAAGACCATTGCACAGCTGAGATATTTATAAAGCAACTTGTTGACCATATCCTAAGATAGAAAAGACAAACAGGTTGGAAGTTGATACGTAAAACTCTTTTAACTCTGAAATAGGGAGGAGTACCTTTTTTCACTAGAAAACAATGGCAGAAAAATTTGTTGAGAGTGAAAATATAGGGACCAGAGAGACATTTTGAGAGAGTCATTTTATGAGAGTTACCTGAAGGGCATGGAAGGGAAGCTGAAATATAAAAAAAAAGTAATGTTTCTTTCCACTAAATTTTAAAGGGACTAAGTTAAAAATGGAGCCCTGGTGGTGGAGTGGTTAAGAGCTGCTAACCAAAAGGTTGACTCAGAAATTTAAGCAATAATGATTTTGTTTATGTTTGTGTAGTTTCTTAAGTTTCACAGAATGGAGACAGTTTCAGATAAAATAAACAAGTATTTTTGTGAATTACTTAGGTGCCAGAACAGTCCATGGCACATGAACTTGGAGAAAATTATGGGGGAGTATTGTGTTTTTTTTTTATTGTGTTAGATTGCCTTTGAATTCTTGTAGTGTACTAGTGACTCTGCTAGTGGGCAGAGCTGAACCTAAAAATAGATGGGGGCTTATCTAAGCACTTTTGAACTTATGTGTGGAGCAGCTGTAGTGGGCCTCTTCACTTCTTTACCCCTCCTGGCCAAATAATTCTCCTTCTCATTATCTGCTTTGTCTTAAAGCCTTCACTGCCTCTGACAGCATTTTAAGAAAGATATGAAAAGGGGTTTAAACTAGAGCACAGGCAGTGGAATGACTGATAGGGACATTTGGTAAGTTCTGGCATGGCCACAATAAAATCAGGATTTGCTTTGAGAAGTGGCAAGAGTAGCAGATGTTTTGATGGAGATGTGTATACGTGTTCATTGTCTTTTTTTTCCTCTCCAACCTAATATTCAATCAGATCTAGACATCAATAATGCATTTGGAGAAGGCACAGTCTCTTCCTCCTTTGTTAATGAGTTATAGCCTTTCACAGGGCCAAGGAGAGTGAGAGTGAGAGTGACAGAGGGATGAATACCTTCCTCACTGACCTCTTGGCAGTTGTGTTGGACCAACTGAGCTAATGAGAGCTTTCTCTACCTCTCTTGTGTATTGTCCTATGCTTCGATTTTCTCAGATGTGCCACTTAAATGATATACTGGATCTCTGACCCTGGAATGTGTCCCCTGTTTGATGTTTGGAATTGATGAAAATATAATTGTATAGGCAGTGTTTTATCTTTTTTTTTCCTCATCTGTACTGTTTGTGAAGTGCTTTTTCTTACATTTGACTTCCTTAAATTTTTTGCCTCTCCCTATTCCCCCAAGCCCAACCTAATGACTAAACTTAATAAGTATGGATACAGTTCGTTGAATTCTTTAGTTTCCAGTGTGCCATTTTTTTCTTTAAAATGTTTTCAAGTTTTCTTAATGAAATTTCTCTAACTTTTGTATGATTCCTTCCTCCCCAGTAATTTGTACCTGTAATTGGAGCCCTGGTGGCGCAGTGGTTAAGAACTTACTTGCTAACCAAAAGGTTGGCAGCTCATATCCACCAGCTGCTCCTTGAAAACCCTAGGGGGCAGTTCTACTTTGTTCTGTAAAGTTGCTATGAGTCGGAATCGACTCGATGGCAATGTTTTTTTTTTTTTTTTCTTCAATTTCCTTAGATTAAAGCAACAAGAATCTGAATATATGTAGTCTTGCTGTCAGGCTTTTCCTAAGAAAATGTTGATCTGGTTAAGGCCTGCAGGTTTAATTATCTTCTTAGGTGCATTTCCATGGTGTGCTCCGCTGCGACTGTAAACTTATAGCTACTTGCCTGCCCTAGTCTTCTGAGGTTAGCCAGCACCTGTGGTACTAGTCAGGCCAGCGATCACTCATCTTGCTGCTTCTTTGATAGGTCAACAGTAAAACAACTTAGTAGCTTGGCCCATATGTGCCTTCCTGCTGGAAAAGCCCTATGTCTGCCTACAGAGTGACCCTTAAGATCCCGTGAGAGTTGAACTGAGGTTTTCTGATTTAGGAATCAGGTGCCATTTGATTTATTTTGAGTTAATTTTATATATGGTTTGAGATAGTTCTCCAGCATCATTCTTTTGCATGTGGGTATCGACTTGTCCCAGTACCACTTGTTGAAAAGACATTCCTTTTCCCGCTGAATTGTCTTGGCACCTTTGTCAAAAATCAGTTGACCAAAAACGTGAGGGCTGACGTCTGACTGTAGTTCTGTGCCATTGATCTGTTTGTCTATTCTTATGCCAGTACCACACTGTCTTAATTCCTGTAGCTTTGTAGTAAGTTTTGAAATCAGAAAGTGTGAGTCCTCCAACTTTGTTCTTTGTTTTCAAAATTGTTTTGACTATCGTGGATCCCTTGCATTTTCATATGAATTTTCGGATCAGCTTATCAGTTTCTGCAGAGGCCAGCTGGTATTTTGATAGGGATTTCATTGAATCTTCATACTAATTTGGAGAGTATTGCTATCTTAACGATATTAAGTCTTCTGATCTGTGAACATGGCCCTCTGCTTTTTGACACCTAAGACACCTGGATTTAATTAATGCTTCTGCAGGAAACCCAGTGCCTTTACAACCACACTTGTTAGCAACTGTAGCGGAGGTAGGCCTCCACCTCAGTTCCTCTTCCAATCTTGGTCAAATGCATCTTCATTTTTTTTTTTTTTTAAAACAGAACAAAACCGATTGCCATAGAGTTGATCCCCACTCATGGTGACCCTGTGTGTCAGAGCAGGAATGCTCCATAGGGTTTTCTTGGCTGTACCCTTTATGGAAGCAGATTGCCAGGCCTTTCTTCTGTGGTGCTGTTGGGTGGGTTTGAACTGCCACACTTTCAGTAGCTGAGTGCAAACCATTTGCGCAACCCGGGGACTTGGCATTTGTTTAAAAAAAAAAAAAAATTTTTTTTTTTTTTTGCATTTGTTTAGAGGAGCCTAAATCACACCTGAAAGCCTAAATGCAAGAGTTTAAGAAACATAGTTATCTTTCCAGCCTGTGCTGTAGAGAGCACAACAGAAATCCCACCATTCCGTCACACACAGATATAGATTGTGTGGAAAAATGGAGTCATACCTAGACAGTGAGATTAGGGAGAGGGGACTTTTTAACTTTAAGAGGCCCGTTATTATTATTTTTAAATTTCTGAGCAAAACTTTTATTCTCCGTGTTTCTGCTTTTCAGTTTGTATGCAGTTTGATCAACTCGTTTTTCCATGTTGCATGAGGGATATTTTGTTTAGTAATGTCACTTTCCCTGCTCCATGAGGAACACTTTTGTCTCCTTCCCCCCTTTGCCACCTTTTTCCTGTTGTCTGCTCTCATAGGAATGGGATTTATTCTCCTTTCCTCTCCTAGTATGTAAAGTTTTGAGAAGCTTATATTATACAAAAACTTGATAGGTGGTTTTATGTCAGGAGTATGAGTGGCTTGTAAGCATATGAACTACTTTAGGCAAAAGCCTGTAGCCAATTGTGATTAAAAAAAAAAGTCCTTTAAAAACTCTGTAGTAATAAAGTTGCTGTAAAAGTAAAATGGCTAACTGTACATGTTTGGTATATTCTAGAATATCATTTTAAAACTGGAAGGGACCACTGAAATCATCTTGTTAAGTGTGTTCATTTTATGTATGAGGAAACTGAGAGCCGGAGAAGTAGAGTGAAATAGTATGCTAAATCTGATAAGACTGATTTTGGTAGGAGTAATTTAAAGCTCTGCATTTGGGTCTGGAAAACCAGTTGTGCAAGTACAGATGAGGGAAGACCTGGTTTAATTGGAGCATTAGCTGATTATAATAAGCTTATTTGAGTCATGAGGGACATTGCTGTCAAAATTGCTAAATTGATCTTGAATGCAGTAATAGAAGTATAATGTCCAGAAGAAAAAGACATTGATGGCCTGTCAGAGTAGAAAAAGACCACACTGGAAGATTTGGACTGCTGGCGTGTTTAGTCATGGTTGCCATATTTTCAGAGAAACATTGACAAACTGGAGCTTGTTTTACCATCCAGTTTATACTCCTGAGGACTGTTTAAAACCTGTTGAACAGAGATTAGTTATATAACTGGGAATAATTATTAGCCCAAAGTTAAGAAGAGTTAACTGTAAATGTCATAGGTATTTTTCAGATATATGAAGAATGACATTGCAAAAGAAGAATAAGTCATACTGTGCCTGACTTTTAGTATGCAGAACACTTATCCAATGGTTGGAGCTCACTGGAAGGTGGGTTGACCAAAGTAAGTGGAGCTGCTTGACAATTGAGTAACCTCCCATAAAAATTGAGCCCCAGGAAGAGTCAGAGACTTGATGACCATCTGCCAGGAGTGGAGGAATGGAAAGATTAGACTTTTGAAGTCATTTTCTGACCTTAGATATAATTCCATGTACCTTCTTTTCTTCTGCTGTAGTTTTTGTCCAGTTGCCTCAGGAAGATCTTCTTCTTCTCCTCAAACAGATATTTGATTGAGAGGAAAGTATACTAATATAAATTCCAGTACAGCTGATGTGACATGGTTGCAGTTGTTAAAGTGTGCTGAAATGGAACACTTACCCCAGAAATTAAAACTGTTAATAACAAACAATCAGGAATTTGCTTGGTGCCTGCCTAAGGGAGTTTGGGTACTGCCATGTTTTAATGTTGGAGTAACAGAGTTACTTCTGATTCATTTTTCCTAGATGTAGAGGAGCTCATTTAATTTCATGTCTTGATTTCTTATCACTTAACCAAATCTTATTTAGCCCTGATAAAGAAGTTATTGACAATCTTTTTTTTTTTTTTCTTCCTTAAGATGTAACTGAATTTAAAACCGTAAGATAGAAGTACAAAGCTCAGACAATTTCTTGCAGTCTTTTGGCGTTGGAATATGCTCTGGGAACTTCATTAGACAGAATTAAGTACACTGTGTGTAGCTTGTTATATGTTCGGTGATTCAGTAGAATTATTTTGGAAAGTAGTGTGGTAAATAAAGTAGAAAGGTACGGACTTGAGTGTTAGAGACCTGCATTCAGATATTACCACCGCTGCTTCCTGTGACGTTACTTTTCTGAGCCTAAGAATACCCCATTTTATGGAGTGTTACCAGGATAAAATAGGTGCCTGGCACGTAGTAGGAGTGCCAGTAAGTTTTGTCCTTTGATGAGGCATATACAGGACTTACAGATGATCATTTGGTACCAGCTGAATTTCTGCAAGAAGGTTGTTTCTGTGTATTTTGAATTGTGAGAGGTTTGTGTAGACTTCTACTTTTTCTCCCCTTTGGGTGGCTGCAGTTCCTCCCTGAAATAAAATGCTTACATTATTGCTGGCATTGTTTCATAGATTTTATTTGTTTATAAAAGTCAAAACAGGAATATGAAAACAAAATAAGCCATGTGTCAGTGTGTTGAGATGGCTTAATTTGGTAACACAGCACTTTCAAGGAGTTCAGACTCGTCTTTTTTTAAGGAGTAGGGCAAGGATAATATCCTTAAACATGTCTTTGAGCATCACTTTATTTTCCAAATTGATGGTTAGGTATTGGCAGCAGGGTGTAGTAGCCAGATAGACCTGGATTCCAGTTCTAGGTTCACAACATTTATAGTCATATGAATTTTGGTCAAGTTCTTAGCTTATCTCTGTTTGCTTCATTTGTCAAAATGGAAATGATAATACCTTACAGGTTTGTGGTAAAGGTGAAAAGAAATAATGGATATTAGGTTGCCTGAAACAGTGGTAATGTTAGTTCCTTTCAGCCTTGGTTCATTAACATCTTGCAGCTTTTGCGATGGGTAATATATCTGAAATATTATTTAAGTGAGTGATACACTGCGAGAATATCTGGATTCCTTTGCTGTGTAGTTTAGGCACTTAGAAAGGAACCAGAAGCCCCAGCCAGGTTGCCCAGGTGTTTCTGAATAATCAGCTCACTGTAACTAATTTCAGGTGTTGTTCCTGGCCACATGAACGAGTCTGGTGTTGTGCCTCTTTTCCTTAACACAATTCTTTGGCCTTCCCTACTGCATTCAGAGCACAGTAACATCTTTTACTCTCAGAGAGACTGACTCAGGATATGGCATCCTAGTTAAAGCTGTGATGGTTGGAGGTGTTGTTTCTTAGTGTCTTGCGAAGTCAGAGCCTCAGTAAAGATGCTAAGGTCTCTTCTTGTTTTTCCATTGTGTTTAGGTTTAAATGATCATTTGTGGATATTTATACTTCTGAACTTTAAAAAAATGTGGGTATTGTAGCTTTCCTGTGATCTTAATATCAGAAATGGTTGCTGAGGGTACTACTAAGGGCTGGCACACTTATGAGGGGGCGGGGCTTGAAAAAGAACACAGTCAAAAATGGTGTTAGAATGGCCATCCAGTCATTTTCTACCATGTAATCTTTGTATCGTCTTACTTCTCAGTTGCACCTGAGGAGAAAAGGAACTGATCTTTATTGAATACCTAGGATGTGCCAGACAGTGAGCCAAATGCTTTATAAATATGACCTTGTTTTTCCTCACCTTATAATGGCATTATTACTGTACTTACTGATGAAGAAACTGTGGCATATTAATAAAGTCATTTTATACAGCTAGTGGAGTTAGAATTTGAACTCAGGTATGTTGTGACTCAAAAAATCTTGTATGACGTTTATAACCCCAGAAAACAAATTTTATTTCCTTCTTGTTTGGAATAGCTTAACAACACCATTCTTTTTCGCGTAATTATTTACATTATGAAGGTGCCCCAAAAGGAGCCCAGTGGCACAGTGGTTAAGTGCACGGCTACTAATTGAAAGGTTGACTGTTTGAACCCACCATTCACTCCTCTGGAGAGAAATGTGACAGTCTGCTTCTGTAAAGATTTACAGCCTTGGAGTCCCTATGGGGCAGTTCTCTTCTCTCCTGTAGGGTTGCAGTGAGTCAGAATTGACTCGATGGTAATGGGTTTATTTACTCTTACACCTCTTAGGCCATGGGTCTGTGGATTTTCTTGAGTTCTTTCTGATACTGTGCAACTTCTAGAGTTTCCCAAGGTAATCTCCCTTCCTCTCTCCCTTACAAGATTTAACGTGGTCCCTCTGGGAGCTGTTTTTCAGTCAGGGAGAAGCCTGACCACCTCCATGCAGCATGGGAGAGAATTCCCCAAACTGCTTCCTAAAAATGTATTTTTATTGGATTATTTTCCTTTTCTGGTTGAACATCTACTATAGTGCGCTTTGCTTACCCACCCACTAACCCACTGCCGTCGAGTCGATTCTGACTCATAGCGACCCTGTAAACATTACTCATATTTGGTGCTAGGTACCCAGGAAAATAGTAACTTTTCTAGCCCTCAGGAACTTTAGAACTTAGTATGGGAGCTAATGTATGCACATGGTTGGCAGTGTGGTAGGTGCCACAAATCCATAGGTTGTACAACCAGTTAGCCAACCAGACAAATGATTTTGTGTTCAGAGGGAGAAAAACAACAAAAATCAAACTCATTGCCGACGAGTCGAT